>NC_089152.1:8073852-8698852 GCF_009819655.1 Sylvia atricapilla | reverse complement strand
AAAAGGAAAATGCAGCTACAAAACTCCTCTTGCACTGAATGGATGGCTGTGCCATATTTTATGTGAATACAGCCAATAATGGCTTTTTGCTTCTTGTTCTTGCGTGTCATCTACACACACAGACATCCCTCCTGCACCTCGTGTGTCGTGGGGCCGGTGCCCAGGATGTGTCATGTAGCTCCTGGAGCCTGTTCTCCCTCCCTGGAGCAGGTGAGAAGGGCCAGAGGCAGGTTTGTAACCTTGAAACTCAGGAGCACTTAATGGAAGAATGGCAAATGCTGTTGATGAGAGTGGTCCAGCATAAACAGGAATCTGAGACCCTCCCTTAGGCTCTTACGTCTGGGTTTTTTTGAGATCAAAGGAGAACATGGTATTTTGAACAAAATGTGCAAGGGCCCACCCTTCCTGCATTGCACTTTTGGTGGTATGTTCTGTCCTGCAGCTGTAATACTCTACAGAAGGGTTTGGGTTTCTCCCTCCCTGCCCTCTTTTAATATGTATCATGAGAGAAATTTAATAGATGTTTTCACAGGGATCTCTGCTCCTACACTGCTCTCATTGTGCCTCTGTGTTCTGTGAGCAGGGCTAAGCCTAGCACCTCTAATTCATCCAAAGTTCAGGTAATGTATTACTTACATTAAATGTAGGTGCCAGAACTGACCTGTAAACCTAAAATGAAATTGGGACTACAAAATTAATTTCATTTAGATTGTGAAAATCAGACTATAAATGGAATTCCTGTGGGAACTGTGTAAATCTTTGACATTGATTTAATGTAATTCTTTTCCTAATAGGGTAACTTTAAATTGTGTAACCAGTACATAGCTTTAACCAGCACAGATCTGTAGCAAATCTTGCAGTAAGATGAGTACTAAGAGGAGCATTCTGTGGTGTTTCTGAATTTAAGGATCACACTGTATTGCATTAATGCAGTTGACTGGACAGTCATCATACCCCCTCCCCAGCCCTGAGCAGATAGGTAATGACACAAAGCTGGGATGTCATTTGTCAAACATCTCCATCCCATCAGTACATTTTAATTTATAAAATGCACGTACACAGGATAACACAAATTCAGGGTAAAGATTTATTTTATGTTCAAAACTCAAGTCAGAATCTGAATTTTGAGGTTAGGACCTGAATCAGAATTTTGGGTCTGAATCACAGTAGTTAATCCCTAATCTGGGAACATTTTGAATTAAAGACTTAATTTTTCAAATTAGATCCAGGAATTCAAGATCTGATTAGCTCTGGAACAAAAAGATGTGTTCTCTTAATAGATGCAAGTAAATATGTTTGTCTTATGCATGAAATTAAATTGAGAACTGAAATTATTCTGGATCATTCAAATGTTCATGCCCTAGATGACAGCATATTCTGCTTGCTCTGCTCCTTTTTTTCTTAGGCATGTTCATGTTTTTAAAGATAACATGTTCAGGTCTGATTCTTCAAGTTTAATTCTGCCTGTGAGTAAATTCAGAGGGTTGAATTAACACATGCACTGTCTGTGCATGAGAGCTCGGGCATTAGATTCTCTCTGCAGGGGAACATTTAGGGTACTTGAGATAATTTGACCAATGAAAACAGTAATTTTGAATGTTTTCCTACAAATATCTCATAATTCTGTAAAATGTATGGTAGTGCTTTTAAACAGGGAAGAATATGCTGAATGCTGGGACATCTCAAAGCTTGCTTGAAGTTTTCTGGGTCTCTTACTCAAGCATGTCTTCTGTATTGTTTAAAACAATATTGTCCTGGTCCTCCTCTAAGCCAGTAGGTGCAAAAGCCTGTCAGGTTGTATAAGAGTCAGATCTCAATCAGTTTTGATATTCAAAACTACCACTACAAGGCTGACTTGCACAACACTTAATTCATCTGGGCCTCTCTTAAACATCCTTTTGTGTCAGTAGTTTTTGAAATGAATTAATTCTTCCAGCCACAGTGAGTGCTGATAGCAGGCAGCCCTTACATGTTCATTCTCCCTTCTGCATGCTTAGGGCTGATCTTCTGTCTCAGTTGTCTCTATGTCCTTCCAAGAAAGCAGACAGTGCCTTTTCCTTAACGAAGCCAAGTTCTTTGTTCTTTCTAAGGTTTCATTCCAAGGATTGTCAAAGGACAAGGTTTAAGATTCTACCATACTGTATTTGCAAAGAAAAATAAAATGTGACAAATCCACTTTAAAATAGAAAATTGCATATAAAACTCCACCACCAGCAAAGACTTGAGAGAGCTTTCGGCAGTTTAAAATTGACATTCTTCTCCCACCTCGTAAGAAAGAATGGTCTGGAAAATACATTTTGCAAAAATATAGTTCCAAAAATGGGGACAAAAAGAGAATCTCCAACTTCATTAACAGAAATTTGGAACATCCTGAATCCTCTCATATTGCAGCTTGACCCAACCCTGCTCAATAATGAAAACAGTTTACAAGGGAAGGTAGATTTGCCTTTCTGATAAGGTATAACTTTATAATTCAGGGTACTACGAATAAAACTTGAGGGTTTCAGAAGCAAAAATGACAGTCATGGCTTGAGACCTTCCCTGGCCTGACTAGATGGGACTTTAGCTACAAGGTGAAGGAAGCATTTACCACCTTACTCTTGCAATCTCCAATCAAAGTAGCCATGTATTATCTGATACATTTTGTACTGCAATCCTAATAGTGTTAGCCGCTAGGACTATAAAAACTGTTAAGAAATGTGAAAACTCTTAAGCTATAAAAAGCATATTGGCATGATTCAATAGATGTTCTGATCAAAACACAGTGTTCTTCAATAAAAAGAAAATGCAATTTAACTTGCGGCTGTCAGTGGTGTGTGCTGCATTGCGTTTATTTCTTGCATGGGAAAGAGGAACAGCAAAGAACAGGGGCTGAACAGGTGTTTGTCCTGCAGCTGACCCCACAAGCAGCAGACTTGAACGAGTCTTCCCAGACACAGAATTTTGCCTGAACAGAGGTAGTTGCAAAGTCAGAGCCAAGCACAAAAACTACCTCCTTTTCAAACTAAAGCTTTTACTGGCACGACAAGGAAATGCACAGTGTTGTTTGGTGCAGTCCTGAGTATGCTGAACAACTTGTTCACCTACCAAAGGGAATCGAGTTACTTTTGAGATCCATATCTGAACTTAGGATCGGGTATTAAAGAAAGTAAGTTGGCTTGGTTTGTTCTAACAAGAAAAAACAGAATTGAAGAAAATATTTCCTAGTAGAAATTCAGTGAAAATATTTTATGCTGTAAGTCCAGCATTCCAAGATAGAATCTTTATAATTTTTTTCCAGTGAATGTCTGCATGATCCAGGAATAACAAAAGCTAGCAGAAACCTATTTTAGTAAAACCTCATTAATCATGGCAATCTGATATAGTATACCTGATGGTCGTTATATTTAATGAGAAATCACGAAGAAAATGTGCTCATTAGTGGCTCTTATATTGGACAGCTCTGTGAGAAGTACTTGTCTAAACCCTGTTTCAGTTATGTACATTTAACAAGCTCCATGAATAGCTCTGGGCTGCTTCCTGTTCCTCCGGCATTGGCAGCGTGTCTGAAATGTTATAAAACACATGGAGGCTGCAGCCCATGCTGGTTGTTTATGGGGGTGCTGAAATCTTGGATCCTGCATCCTCCTCTGCTGCTTCTTGTGGTACGTGGGCTTGGCAAGCTGCTGCTTCGTGTGCTGTGTGTCTCCCTGGTGTTCACCAGCTACGGGGCCCTGCAGTGTGTGGTCACCTGAAGAGTTAGTCCAGGCTTTGGGGAGCCTCCCCAAACCCACTCCCCTGCCTCCTGACTGCTTTTGTTTTGTATTTGCACACTTTGCCCATAAAGGCAGTGGGCTCCTGGTTCATCGCACGGCCAGAGCTGGATCATCTGGGGTTGAAACTAATTGATCTTTCTCCCTTCCAACCCAAAGCCCTTCTGTGATTACAGGATTCTATGATACAGTAACAGAATTGGGGTTGAAGCATTCTCTCGACAGAATTTGCTTTGAACCTGGTCTGCCTTCAACGCTGGAATGGAAAAGCAGCCTGTTCACTAATCAGCCTGAGTGCAATTAATACCAGCAGCAGTAACAGTGATGCTTCCTTGAATTCCCAAGTTTGAACTCACTGGAATGCAAGGTGAAAGGTAGAAGACAACATTGTGCTATTTGTAATTAAAATGCTACCATGAGGAAAAAAAGAAGACTGGAGTGAAATAAGGCTGTGCAGACATCCATGCATGTAATTTGGTTTAGATAATGGAAAAACAGCCTGTACAAAGAAAAAGCCGTATCTCTTACATCTTTGTGGTGGTCAGATGTTCTGGGCTTGTATTTTATTAACAAACAGCATTAATTTTAATAGTTTTCTTTTTGAAACCTAATGTTGCTGAGACAGTAGTCAAAATCAGAAGACTCATGCAATGAACCCAGTTCCCATCACACAGATCAGCAAACCCGGCTACTTTCCATCCTGTTTAAAAAAAAAAAAAAAAAGAAAAAAAAAAAAAGGCAACAAGAAGCAACCACATAGTTTAGATCCCAGGCGCTGGGCCCAGCATTTATTTACTGCTTGAACCTCTCAGTGCCCAGCGTTCCCTCCCTGCCCGAGCCCTGCAGGACCGCACCGAGGGCGGCACGGCCTGGAGCGGGGCTCCGTGCGGGGACACGGCACCGGGAGGGCCGGCAGTGCCCCGGGCCCGGCCTTCCCTCTCCTCCTGCCGGCCTCATCCATCCATCCATCCATCTATCCATCCCACTGCCCTTCCCGCTCCTCCTGCCGGGTCATCCATCCATCCACCCCACTGCCCTTCCCGCTCCTCCTGCCGGCCTCATCCATCCATCCATCCATCCCACTGCCCTTCCCGCTCCTCCTGCCGGCCTCATCCATCCATCCATCCATCCCACTGCCCTTCCCGCTCCTCCTACCGGCCTCATCCATCCATCCATCCCACTGCCCTTCCCGCTCCTCCTGCCGGCCTCATCCATCCATCCATCCCACTGCCCTTCCCGCTCCTCCTACCGGCCTCATCCATCCATCCCACTGCCCTTCCCGCTCCTCCTACCGGCCTCATCCATCCCTCTGCCTTTCCAGCTCCTCCTCCCGGCTCATCCACCCCTCTGCCCATCCCGCTCCTCCTCCCGGCCCGATCCGCCCTCCCCGCTGCTCCTCCCGGCCCGATCCGCCCTTCCCGCTGCTCCTCCCGGCCCGATCCGCCCTCCCCGCTGACTCCTCCCGGCCCGGCGCTCTGTGCCCGCCCATGAGGCGGCCGGGGCCGCCCTCCCGAGAGCGGCAGAAGATGGCGGCGGCCGCGGGCTGGGCGCTGCTGGCCCTGGCGCTGTGTCTGAGCGCGGCGGCCGCGGCCGGCGGCTCGGAGGGGAAGCGGCGGGAGGGTCCTCCCAAGAAGAAGGACATTCGGGACTACAACGACGCGGACATGGCCCGGCTGCTGGAGCAGTGGGAGGTGCGGGAGGCGCCGGGCCCGGCGGGGTCCGCCCGCACCACGCGGAGGGAACGCCGCGCTGCCGGGGGGCGGCGGGGCCGGGCCGGGGCAACTCCGCGGGGAGCGGCCGCTCCGGCCGGCCCCGGGAAGGCGGGGGATCCCCGAGCCTGGTCGGGAGGGATCCCCGAGCCTGGTCGGGAGGGATCCCCGAGCCTGGTGGAGGGTGGCCGGTGCCGTGTTCGTTCCTCCGAGGCTCTGGGTCCGTGTGGGGGGGTTCAGAGTCGGAGCGAGCGGCCCTCAGCCGGCCCTGTCCCGCCTGCACAGCCCCCGCACCCGGCCGGGCGCTCGGTGCCTGCCAGCAGCCTCGTCTGGCTGAAAAGTCTGGTTTTTTCCAAGTATTGAGCGATGCACATGTGACCGAGGGGCGGATACCAGGAGAAATACTCATTTCACGTTTACAGGGTAGATACGGCACTGTTTTGGTTTGGTGTTTCTTTCCTATCTTGCTTCATAGTAACGACTTCTAATTCCAGCTCTCTCTCGTCGCCTTTATCCTTATCAGCTCCCTGCCTTAACTTTCCTTGGCGGTTTCCCTTCACTCTTCTCTCCATGTGGTTAGATTCTTTTCACTATGAAAAGTTCCGTCGTCTTTTGATAAATGCCAAAGTGCTCCTCACTGTTATTTATTTTTTTCCCGTGAGGTTTTTCCCTGAAATATTTTGCAAAAAACCCTGAAGGAAATAATAGAGAGAAAACTTCTGTTTTATGTAACACCAGTTGCAGCTGTAAATCAAGGTGAAGTGTGTTTTATAGGTGAATTTTAGGTAAAGTAACAGGAAGTATGGACGCCTGCCTTGGTCCTGGTGGGCAGGTTGTGGGCTTGTTCATCCCATGAATTGTTGCTGCATAAGTCCTTTAGGAAGGGAGGTTCTTAGAAAATTGAGTTTAAAAATTATATAAAATTAGTTAAAGGCTCAAAGTTCACTGTTCTGTTGGTGGTATCAGCCAAGGACCCAACAGACCCAGCTGCTAAAAAAATCAAGGCTTAATATTGCCCAACTTGAACCAAATTTGGCCTTGTAGGGAAAAAATCTTTAAAGGTGAGCATCTCTTTTTAATGAGATGGCTGAAAGGAAGGCTCAGGTTAATGCTGTTGTAACTCTTGACTGTATGTTCTGCTCCAGCCCTCGTGGGCAGGTCAGGAGGCTGTTGGGGATTTTTCCTTTTCAGCTGCAGCAGGTCCCTGCTCCAGGTCACTGTGTGCTGCACAAATACAGATGTGGCACAGCAGCTGGAGTCACCGCCCGGGCTGGGGGTGTCCATGAGGAGAGGCACATGGAGCAGAGCAGGGGCTGGGGCACGGCACAACAATTAGGGGTTGTTTGGTCTGCTGTGATGTCAGCTGCAGGGCGTTTGGGCTGGTGGGAGTCGGGACACACAGGGAACATGAGAGGCTTGGGGGGAATGGTGGCCGGAGGGTGGAGGAGAAGAAAGGGCATGAGAGCAATTGATGGAGTGGGATGAGAAACAAAGGGGCCACTGTGAATTCGGGTGAAAGCAGGAACTGTGCTTGGGAATGAGGGGCACAGGGCATGGATCTGTACAGAATCAAATCTCATTGCTTTCAACTGAATGAAATTACTCTGATTTTTTTTTTTATTTCCCTGGCAATTAGTCTAAAACCACTGGAGGATGGTGGTTATGACATGCTTGGGTTCAGCCACCAGCCTGAGTCTGTGGCTCCAGCAGCTTTCCCAGCAGGAGCAGCCAGCTCTCTGTGCAGGATCTCGTGCTGCCCCTTGCACCATGTGCATGACTGCCTGGTGATCTGGGAGAGTGATCTGGTGGAAAACAAGGATGGGTGACAGGGCAAAGAGGCAGAGATGCTTCAGCAGCTCAATTGCACAACTAGAGCTTGGAGGAAGCCACCGAGGCATTTTCCTCATGGAAAGGGACTCACCTGGAGTCCTGAGGAGCTGGACACGGAACTGAGAATCTGAGCTGGAGGTCTCTTAGTTACTGAAATGTCAGGTGTTTAAATACTTCATTCCTGTTACAGGCTCAGGGTTTCTCAGGCTTGATTCTGATCACTGAATTGGCAAAGCATTTAAGTGGCATGTGTTACAAATGATTTTTAAAATCAAAATGCAGGGCATTTATGAGACATTTCTGAGATTGGGAGCTGAGGAGAGGAGCGAGTGAAGGAATAGGCAGTTTTTACTGTGTCTGTGTAATGCTTTCCCTCTGAAACCTCATGTTACTGTTTAGGTGAGTGAGTCTGTGTCCTGGGGTGACTTTATGATGCTGAATTGTATCCTCATTCACCTGTTTAGCCCAGAAATAAGTTTTGCACCTTTAAAACTAGATCTGAGAGTGAAGGGTGGGAGAAGGAGAAGCAGTGGAATGTCTGAGGCAGCTGTATTCACAAACATAGAGATAAGAGCTTCAGCTTCCCTTCTCACAGACTGCAGCACGGACAGCAGGAGAGAGCTCTCTTTTGCTTTTAGTTAGATTTTAGCTAGCTGAGGCAGAGAAGTTCCCTGGACTGTGGCTTTTCTTTTTCTTGGAACTGCTCTGGACTGAAAACTCAGATAAACTCCGGGAGCTCACACCTGTGGCCCAGCAGGGGCTGGCATGTGGCATTTTCCAGTGCTGGAGGGACTGATAAGAGACTGAGCAAGCCCAGCTACACCCCACAGCAAGGGTCTGAATTTGCCATCTCTTCAGAACAGTAAGAGGTTCCATTGTTTAATATTACTCATTTTTTATGCTCGTGAATACTTTGCTTGTTAAATAAACAAGGGTTTTTTCCACTTTTCTCCAAGAAAATCTTTTCCCAAACCAGCTGGGGAAGGACCACATAAAGCTGCTTTCTAGGGGACCCATTTGGAAGTTTTCTCCCAAATTTGGCCTAAAGCAAGACAGTGTGCTGGACTTTTCAATGCAAAAGCTTACACTTTCCCTTCACTTTTTTACCTGTTAGATAGCTTTAAGCATAGCTGCATGACCTTATGTACAGAAAATAAGAAAATAAATGCCATCTAGGGGAATTCTTGGCATCTTCTGATAGTACTCCCATTCAAACTGTATGAAGAAAACTTCAGGAGCATTTAGTTGAATAGTTAAGAAAAAAAAATAGGCAATACATTTTAGTAGGTCATGTTGTCACTAAATCCAAAGTCAGTTTCTGTATTTCATACAAAGTATTTGGAAATGTTTCTTTCTGCCTTTTTCTTTCAAAACTATTAAATAATCTGTCTTTGCTCTAGTCAAACCAAACTTAAGCTTCAACTTGCTTTAAATTGTGGAGAGTGTTTTTCAGTCAGTCACGTGAGATTTTGTATTTTCACTGTACTTCACCAATTTGACCATTCACCATTCTCTGGTTTCTTGTAAGGTATGTTAGTGATGGCAGGGACTTTCCTTGGGCTCTCCTTTCCTCCCAGTTCACTCATTTCAGAAACTTCAAGGCACGTGAACTACCTGAAAGCATGTTTCAGACTTGCAGTGTATGAGAGTTTCTTTTTCTTTTTTTTTTTTTTTTTTTTTTTTTTTTTTTTTTTTTTTTACTTTTTAATTCTGTGACACAAACACTTGCTGCAGAAATCACGTTCTGGCTTATGATGAGTTGCCATTATATTCAGCTCACAGTTGTGAGCTGCTTTAAGGGGCAGTAGTTTGATTGTGCCTTTCCAAATATTTAAATGGCTGTCAGCTTTAGCAGAGGTTAATTTTTTCTTTTTTGTAGGAGTGATTTACTCTGGGTGAGTGTGTCATCAGGCTGTGAGCTGCATCTGTGCATTAGAAAAGTCATGAAACTTTTAATCAAAGTCTTTCTGTGGCATAAGCACACAGAAAATCTAAACTCCCATGGGTTTAATTGTTTAAAGATACAAAGTAAGGAAACTTAAATTCTCAAGCAATCGCATGATTCTCAGAAGAGCATTTTGACCTCTGAAAGCAATATCAGATGAATTTTTTTTCATATATGTGTGCATGAGGCTTTTTATTGCAATTTCCCCACTTCATCTTGCATGGATAATAAATATTTGTGAAACTGAAGAAAAAAATACTATTTTATGAGTTTTGTAGGTGGAATTGTATTGAATTAGCCTTAAGGCTGAAATCTTGCTCAGTGTGTGACAAAATGAGATTCCACCTGTCATGCATCATTTTCAGGGGAGGTTTGTAAGTGGAAAGAGCACTTTTGGTGAAGTATCTTGAAACAACAGTCACTATTTCTTTTGGTTTCATGATGTCCATCATTCATCTAAAAAATACTTTATCAAAGCACAGCTATTCTCTGAAGAAAGAGAAATTAAAAAATTACCCAAAATATATTTATGGGACAGTTGAGTTTAAAGCTTCCTTGTTGTTTTCAAAACAGAAAGATGATGACATTGAAGAGGGAGATCTCCCTGAACACAAGAGGCCTCCAGCACCAATAGATTTCTCAAAATTAGATCCGGGCAAGCCTGAAAGCATCCTGAAGATGACAAAGAAGGGGAAGACTTTGATGATGTTTGTCACAGTGTCAGGAGATCCCACAGAAAAGGAGACAGAAGAAATCACCAGCCTGTGGCAGGGCAGTCTCTTCAATGCAAACTACGACGTGCAAAGGTGAGCTGTTGTGCACAAGGATAAAGTTCTTGCCTTTGCAGAACCCTTTCTTTCTTCCTGAAAACCTTTTCAACTGTTCATCCTTTGCTGTTTTTCACCTCCATCATCCATTACTGTTCCTCTGTTTCTTTGTCAGTTGTGACAAGACTTGTGGTGTGGTGCAGAAACCTCTTTAGTGCTTATGCACTATGTGTGTGTGTGTATAGCCCAGATTCTTTCTATCTCACAGTGGTTCAGCTATTTATCAGTTCTAGCTGCTTCTGTGTGCTTGATGGAGAGCATCTCACTCTGAAGACTTGTCACCACAAAAGGCTTTTTGTTCCCCTGCTAAAAAATGTGACTTTTTTTTTTTCCCTGAAAGAGAGAGCATAATTTTGAAACAGAATGTTGTGCTCTTTTATTGAGGCTGAGAAGGGTTGCAGTAAGTGTATAAAACAAATTTAATGCTCATTAGTGGATTTTGCATAGTGCCAAATTAGTTCTAAATTTGTTTCCTTATTCCTTCTTCCTTGGTTACTTGTTGACATACTTCATACATTTCTTCCTAAATGTAGTAGAAAATTGTTTTGTCCCCATCCCCAGGCAACAACTAGACCAGCTTCTTGCTCTTAAACATGTGCCTCAGTCACGGAGGCTCTGTGAGCAGATGCTGGAGTGTTTGAAAAGCACAGACCTAACTGAAAAAAATATGACTTTTTCCTCTAGGTTTATTGTTGGCTCCAATCGGGCCATCTTCATGCTGCGGGATGGTGGCTACGCCTGGGAGATCAAAGACTTCCTGATAAATCAGGAAAGGTGTGCAGATGTTACTCTGGAAGGTCAGGTTTATCCTGGTAAAGGAGCAGATGGAAGTGAGAAAGTGAAAAACAAAACAAAACCCGAAAAAGCAAAGAAGAAAAAAGACGCAGAGAAGAAATCTAATGGCATCAAAGAGGACAACCGAGCAACCAACCAGAGAGAGGAGCTATGACAGCCACAGGACCCAGACTGAACCCTGCTCTGCTGCTCCCTGAAGGGAATCTGCTGATGAGTCCTGGCTTTTGGGGAGGAAGGAAGCAGAGACTACTGAAGCTTAAATTTATGTTGAAATTCACCAGTTTACTCATTGCTGTTGGCCATTTGTTTAGTTACAGGAAAGGTAACGCTTCATGCCAGCAATTGACTGCTTTAGTTTGTAATTTTTTTTTAATGTTTTTGTTGTTGTTTAAAACTAGCATGCAAATCTGTGTGTCTAACATGGCAATTTTAATTTAAGTGGAAAAGAAGAATTATAATTTCAGAGTACACTGATGTTCATCTGTAGCAGCTGTGTCCATCTTGGGTGTGCAAGTCATGGATTCGCAGCTGCTGTCAGAGAGCCAAGTGCAGTGTGAAAAGATTCTCTTGGAAGATCGTTTGATAGACACAGTTGATACTAAACTGCCCAAAGTTGCAAAGAATAGTGGCCAAAGATGCCTGAAATTACAGGGTTTAGGTTAGACTGCCTGTTTCTTTAAAATAAACTCAACCCATTGTGTCCCAGGAAATCTGTGGCAGTGCTCAGGAGTGTGATGGATGCTAGGTAGGAGCTCTGCTAGTGCACTCCAGATCTGTACAGGAGAGACTCTGTGCCCTTCAGAAGTGAATGGAGTTGCAGCACCTGCACAAGCAGTGTCAGGGTGAAAAGTGAAGACAAATCCAGGGCATTCAGCACTCCTGCTAAAGGACTGTGCCTGTGGAAGCAGCTGCTCCCTGTGCCCCATTACTCAGGCAGTGAGCTGGAAGAAAAAGCTTTAACTCTGAAGTTAATTTGATTTGCTGATTTAATGGTTTGTTTAAGTATTTGAAAAAGTGCTAGTTACAGCACAGAGTTAAACTTTGAGTTAAACATATCACTTACTGATGCTGATCTGGTCAGATTTTGGTCGTTTTTTTCCTTGGTACAGATTCCTGACTGATGTGGTTGATTATAAATGACCATTTGATTTGAATACTATGAAGTTGGACATATGGGAGCCAATACTTTGTATAATTGGGGAGGTTTTATTATTACTCAGATTGCATTCAGTCAAATGCTTTGCTGAGAATTGTTTCCCTCCTGCCTTACTACCAGTTAGGGACTAAAGGCACCAAATAGTGTGGGCCACATAATTTTGAGCACAGTCTTCACTCAATACTGGTATGGTGTTACTTTTTCTTTAAGGTGCTAAAATCCAAGTGTTTTGGATAAAAGGTCCTAGTTGAACCATAATGGTTGATCTTGTGGAATACTTCAGTATCAAAAGTACGAAACTGTTACTGAGTCCTTGTTCTAAAATAAAAGATGTCACTAAACTTACTGTTTTCTTGAAGAGTAGTAAAACCTTTTTAAATAATCTGCATTTGGTTATGTATTCAAGAGGCAGACTAACTCATCATTGGTTTCTGTATGTAAGGACTAAATGAAGTTGATGAAGGTTCCAGTTGATTCATTTTATTTAATTTTAATTATATTTGTATGAATTTAGATTAAAGAAACCTTTGCAGCTACGCTTCACTAAACAGGCCTGTACCTGTTTGAGTGGAAAATTAAAAATTGTTTCTTCAGGATTAACTATTACTTTTTATATTCTTATACTAATGCAGATGTGCAGCGGAGTTGAGAAGAGTCTCAGTAGGTATTTGCAGAGTTGAGATGTGCAGTCCAATTCTTGTGCATAACTAATTTATCATTTGGTCACATATTCTGGGTTAGCACCACCCTTTGTAAACAATATTGCTTCTCATCTCAAGGGAAGAACAGAGGTCAGAGGAAACTATAAAAATGAAATATAAATGAGATTTTGCTTTTCAGAGTTACGGTATAGAGGTGACAATTCAGGTTTCGATCAGAAAGACATGGAAGTGCAGTTTTGTATTCCTCCTAATGTTATTTCCTTTTTGATTGGGTTGGGTTTGAGACTGTTGGAGAAACAATTACTACACTGTAGCCATAGCACAGCTTTTGAGTATAGATACTTCAGTCATTCATTGATCGACATTTACAGTAGATTGGGTTTTTTCCCCTTGGTAGTTAAAAGGAGCTTTGTTGAAATTGAACCAGCCAATTGATCTGTTGGTTGATTGTTTCTGGGTCAGTTGCCCATGCCAAATGCAGGTATGTCTTGTGCCACATAGCTTAATCAAATTTCAAAATGTTTAGGGATTTTTTGGTTGGGTTTGGAATTTTATTTGTTGGTGGTTTTTTTTAGGTTTTTAATCTGTGTGATGACTTGGCAGTTGCTTTTTGATGTAAAACACAAAATGCTGCCTTCACAAACGAAGTTTCTTTTACTCTTCCATTTTTCTTCTCCCTTTTTCATGCTTTACACTAAACAAGTACTGAAATATACCAGTAAGTGTAATATTGCAGTCTGGCAGGAGCTGCTTTACCCAGCCAATCTCTCTGCTATCACAGTTCATTACTCAAAAATAACCTGAATTGCCTTTTAAAACTGGTGAAGAAAGTTGCACTTGTCCTGGGACAGTGTTACATAACCAAATGTCTGGTGATGATTTAAGGAACCCAAACCCTCTCACACACATGAAAATCTCTCTCTTTATCTATCTACGTGTGTGTTGTATATATATATATCAAAATAAATATCCTCAAAAGTTACGTAAGACCAGGAATGTTCTTTGAGTACCTCAGAAGATGGAGTCTCCTTTGGAGGCTTATCAGGTTTTTAATAATATATTTTTTGTTTCCACATGCAGGACGTTCAGGTATCTCCTTTAATTTCAACCAGTAGGGTGGTAATTATAGATCTTTGTATTTCTTTTTTTTTTTTTTTTTTCAGTTCTATACAGAGGTACATGGAAGATCATCTGTTTTCATGACAGTGAAACATCTGCTGCCTTTCTCCTCCCAGCATAGTGGTTTCTCTGTTCTAGTGCTATAACTAACTTTTCTGAGCTACTGTTAAATTTTTAACCCAGCTGTCCTACTCAGAAAAAAGAATTTGTCAGTGATGCTACACAGGATGTGGTTGCACTTTGTGAAAAAATTTCCAATGGACAATCAACTTTTTATGTAATAAAATACTGGAAAAAAAATATTCTGGGTTTTGTTGATTTGAGGGTTTTCTTTAAGCTGTTCTGACACAGGATTTCTGATCTTAACTTAGAGAGGGGTCAAAGCATGTCTTTGAACAGTCAGGTCAGCCTTGACTTCCAGAGGAATCTACTTTTCTGTCACTGTTCCTGAATTCTTTCAATTTTGTCCCAAAAAGGAAATAATAAATTAAAACACCATTTTGTAAAGATATGGAACAACCTACTTTTATCTGGTATTTGGCCACTGTTCTCGATGAGTTTCTGGTAAAGCTTATAAATTATTTCCATTCTTTTATCTGTGGCTCATTTCCTTCTTTAATCAGGAAGTAACACTGCCTTTTCCAAAGTTTTTTTTCTTTTAATTGCATTGGATATTTATAGAAATTCAAAGAACCTGTGCCTGGATAGAGGGGTTGCCTCTGCTTTTAAAATGCCTAATTTGTTGGTACTGTCATGTTTTTCTTTATTAAGATTGCCATCTTACTAGGTCCAGTGATATTCTGCTATTTGATAATTCTTACTCTGGGATAAAATGAACTATTTTTGAATATCACTCTTTTTTATCTTTTATACAGTGCCCTTTTAACAGAGCACTGAATTCAGGTAGTACCAAATTGCCAAGAAGGAAAAGACGGAGAATCACTCCACTTGGATTTTTGGATGATGGTATTTTTTTTTTTCCTGCAGTAGTCAGGTGGTGGAGGGGGTTGGACACAGGAGAGCTCTGTGCAGAGCAGTTTTTGATTAGCATTTAAAAAGCTGCTGTGACACACAACAATCAGGCATTGCACAGTGCCAGACTTCAGCCAGGGCCAGATGGGGAATGCTTTGTTCCTCTCCTGTGTGATGCTACTTAACTGACCAGTGTTGATACTGGCTGGGTTATCAGTGGCATTATGGCAACTGTTTCTGTGATAGGAAAACCAGATCTGTTAACCATCATTTAAATTAACAGTAATAATGGTAATACTTTTTTTTTTTAAATTGGTGCTGTATGTATATTATTATTATTAATAACGCATAGACATTGGTATTATGAGAGGGGAAAATGGGACAGTTAAAGGAGCTTCAGTCTCTTACCTGTCTTATGGGTGAAGGCAGCAACTTGTCAGAAACAGAACCTTTTTTTTTCTTAATCCAGAATTGTGTCTCTGTTCAGGGGACAGAAGGCGTCCTTGTTTTTTACAGAAAAGCGACTGGAATGCTTTAATTCATGGAGTTATATCCCAACCTTTTTCTCCCTTAGATAATTTACTGATACCTCAAAAAACCCTGTGGGCCCATCTTTACTGCCTGTAACATCTGCTGCCTTTAAAGGTAATTACCAGTTGTGTTTGAACAGAGGCTGGACTTCTGTGTTGGCACCCTGCCCACCAATCCTGTGGGGAGCACTGACCAGAGCACTGAACGCTCATTAAATCATTAATATTTAAATGAGCTTGGCTGCCTTAATTGGTGGCAGGGTTTCATGTCATCAGGGCTCTGTGTGCATTGAAAAGAGGTGAACAGCATGACCCTGGTATTTGCTTGCAAGGTGCAAGGATTGAACAGCACCATGACGTGACCGGGGTCTTCCTGTGACTTATATGAAGTTTTCTCTGTAGTGAGGAAGACTGGATTATACAGGAATAATCATAGTGTGAGGGTGTAGTGAAAACAAGATCATGGTTGAGCACGTGCTGAGTCAATATAAAATTAAGAAAAAAGGTTTAATAGGTGTATTTATGTGACCATTGCTGCGATTTCTGAGACTCATGTCTTCAGGCCATCTTGTATATTTGGGATTTTTAAAACTTGTCCTTCCTGCAACTCCATTTCATTCAACCTCTTTTTGCAAAAAAAACTAGAAATGAGTCACTTTTTGCCCCTCATCTGAAATTATATTTCAGAAGTGTCCAAAATAGCGCGTATTTGAAATGATGTGAAACTTTTATATGAGTATTATATTATTCATCCTGCCAGTTGTATCCACAGCCGTATCCTGTGCCTTGCCAACCCTTGATAGTCAGCTGCTGTCTTTCAGGTGCTGTACCGAATGTTAATCACTGTGTGGACTTTAGATAATCGCACTTAAAATAGGATGGAGTTGCCAGGAGTTTAATGGAGGCACAGACATGCAAATGCTTTGGCATTTAAGACAGCAGTTGAGCACAAGATGTTGAAAAAAACGACTGTCTTGCCTTTCATGTGGGTACCAGGTAGTTTGTTGTGAACTAATGAGCTGTGTAATATAATGAGGGCAAGACCACTTTCTTTTTTTATCACCATTCCTCTCAGCCTCTGTTCCCACATAACATCACCATGAGCCACATTACTCAGTTCTCAGATAAACCAGCTAAGGCCTGAAATGTATTTCAGCCATGCTGTTATTTCTGGCAGTAGTGATAAGCCAGGACAGTCTCACTTTCTGGGATGAGAAACATAACTTCAGATTTGTAATCAGAGCAGCCCGTGCTCAGGAGACATAGCTGTGCCACTTGAATACTGGGGCTGGTCTACAGGAAAGCAGAAATAAATGAGCTGCATTCATTTCCTTCGGTGTTGCTATCAACTGACAGGCGCTTTGCTTTGTCTGTGCTTTAAGAAACATTATCCTGTACTGTGTGGTTGTACTGCTCGTCCTACACTAGCACAGGAGAGGAGATGGGGTTATTGTGGGGCTGGTAATTCCGTGGTGATCTCACGTTACACTCTCTGGCAAAGCAGGAGAGAGACTTACTTGTCGGGGGCTTCCTCCCGAGCAATTTCCTGCAGAATCCTGTCACGTTCCCTTTTCACAGGCCCCTTACCATATCCTGAGAGTGCTGGGACACTCCAGCTGAGCCTTACACTCCGAAATTGAGAAGAGATCCGTGTGCAGCGTGCTGGAGCTCTCTCTCCCCGGTGTTTTGTTGAGGCTATAGAGCGAGTGCACGGGCTGGGCTCAGCCCAGGGAGGAGCTCCTGAGGGTGCTGGTGGAGAAGGAAGGCTGTGGCTGCAGCCGTGGTTTGTACACGTCCCTCCCCATCCTCGGGGCAGAAGGAGGGGTGGCAGATCAGCCCCTGAGACTGAGATCGCCCTCCCAGGCTGAAAAAGCCAGGACACATCCCAGCGGCTCCAGCTCCTGGCCGAGGTGATGCCCTGAAAGCCCGCAAGGGCTGCATAAACAGCGCTTAATTTGGGGACACGGACAAACAGAATCTCCTGCAGCCCACAGGACTGGGGCGGATCAAAGCTCTGTGAGGCAGCGGAGGGACCATCCCTACACGTCGCAGCGGGCCGCAGGAGCTGTGACAGCTCGGCCCGGGACGGAGCCGCGGGAATGTCGCGGGAATGTCGCGGGAATGTCGCGGAATGTCGCCGATGGGGAAGCGCCGGGAGCCGAGGCCGGGCACGGCCACGAGAGGGCGAGCGCGGACCGGGAACGGCCTGGGCCGGGTAAAAACTGTTAATACAGCGTAGTATAACATAATATAAATCTTAATTATAGCATAGACTTATAAAATAGATTCTAATATATTATAATGTGGTATTTCTAGGCATGGTTTAGCAGTGGACTTTGGAATGCTTTGTTGTGACCGATGGATGCAATGATCTTTGAGATCTTTTCCGAGAAAATCGATTCCATTCTCTTCCAGTCTATAATGCTCTTTTGAGTATTTATGATTAATATCATCTTTATAATATGTTATCTAAATGTTAAAACATGCTATATTTTATTAGACATATTAAATTGTGTTATATTTCTATGCTTTTCAATCTTAGGTAACAGACCCACTCAGCCATCCCTAGTCCCAAACACACAGATACACGTGCACACACACAGAGCAGCAGTGGCACAGCACTGATGTGTTCCTGCAGCCCTGGTAGGAGTTGAGATGGGGGAACCCTCTTCACATCTCCCTTTGAGTCCCTCGAGTCGGGTGCATTTCCAGTTTCCTGACCTGTCACCCAGTAGTGCCCCATCTGCCCCAAATCCAGGCCTTTCCCAAGGCTGTAATAGCCCCATTCCATCTCCTTCCTCTCGGATCCTGCAGCTGTCACCAGGCACTGAAAGGTGCTGTGGTCCATGTGGACTGACCACCAAATGCAGATAAGAGCTGCTTGGCCCCTTGTGTTTTGTCTTTCGAAATAAGTAGGGAGACAAAAATAAAATACGAAATTTGCACTGAATATTTATTTTGATAAACATTGTGTACTCCAAACAACTACATGTTATTTCAGTTGTAAGCCACAATCGTTTGGAAACAACGTCCCAAGAGCTCTTGTCATCATAAACCCAACAGTCAATGCACCACCACGGTCTGTGGACATAGAGAGCTTTCAAGTGCAAAGCAGATTATCAGAAAAGACACATTGCCAACCTCCTTAACAAACTGGACAACGCTCAACTCCAGTAAAAATGCTTCATATGTCTGCAATTTAGTTGTCTTAGTGCCATTGTAATAAATTAATAGAAAATATATCTTTTTCTTTCTTCATTGGAAAGTCTATAAGAAAATGTACAAACATCTAACTCCGAAAAAGGACCAGCTGTTTCGGCGACAGGTAAAACAAGCAATTGAACAGAGGCAATAAAACCCAAACATCCGAACAAACAAAGAGACAAACAAACAAAACACAATCAAAAAAATCCCACTCCACGGTGTAGGCAACAGTGTAGGCAAACATAGAAACATCTGCAGTAACAAAACCTCACAGAGAGGGCCATTGCAGCTTGTGCAGGGGCTGTACAAGGTGGGCAGGGGACGAGCAGTGGGGGAATTCACTGGTCAGGATGTGCCACTGCTCTGTTTCTAGAACAGTCAGAGACCAAACAGGAATCCTAGGGCACAAAGCTCTCGCTGACTGGCACCAGGCCCTGTTCTGTCTCCAGAGGATACAGGGATGGCTCTAGTGCAGGTCAGAGGGAGCCCTGGGCACTTTCCCTGGGCATTTCCCTGGTGTGGCTGTTCCAGCCACGATGCTCTGCTCTCCCTGGGGCTGACAGCCTGCAGTGATTCCCTACTCTGTGTTCACAGCAAGAAACCCTCCCCAGCTCCAAAACAGGCCCCATGTGACCAGCTCGGCATCACAGGACAAGCTGCTGATGTTTTCTCTCTTTATAAGGTGAGATCTTATAGTAAACAAACAAAAAAAAGGATTTTCCTAGAGCCAAGTGTTATGCTTTCACCCTGAGAATTCCCAGAACAGTAAAATCAGAGGCCACACTTCAGCACAAAGGCAGCATGCTCCTAGAGGCTGACCAAAGCAGTCCAGGGGACAGACCCTGGTGGGATGCTCCTGGGAAGTTACACACTTGGAGGGAGCAGGAGAGGGAAAATGGCTGTGGACACTGGAGCACTGCAGAGGGCAACCCCAGCACTGGAGCTGGTACAAAGCCGAATGCCACTCCAGGCACATCCCAAGCCTTGCTTTCCTGCCCACCAAGTGCTCCTGAAGGAGATACTCCTGCTTTGGTCCATCTCATGGAAGCAAACACCTTCCACCAGCACTGCTGCAATGACATCAACGACACTGGCTCAGAGCAGGGAAAAGGTTTAGACAACCCAAACT
The DNA here is from genome assembly GCF_009819655.1 of Sylvia atricapilla. Taxonomy (NCBI): domain Eukaryota; kingdom Metazoa; phylum Chordata; class Aves; order Passeriformes; family Sylviidae; genus Sylvia; species Sylvia atricapilla. Next base: position 8,679,222 of record NC_089152.1, on the reverse strand, counting down.
ACTGTTTGTACTGTTTGTCCTGTTTGCACAAACTGACAGATCTCTTCCCCTGACTTCATGGATCTGTTTTGGCCATCATGGGACATCAGATAAATGTTTTGGGTGATCACAGTTGAAACACCAGTGAGACTGACTCTTTCATGGAATAATTTGTGAAATCCCCAAACTATCATAAGAATTTTGGGGAGTAAACAGCCGACCTTATTTGCCTTTTACAAATGTTGCCCATTCACTCTGCAAATGGCACAAATGCCTAAGGAGCATTCATTACCAGACTCTTGCTGGGAAGCTGGGAGGGAACTCTTGGCTCTTTTTTTTTCTTTTTTTTCTCTTTTTTTTTTTCTTTTTTCTTTTTTTCTTTTTTCTTTTTTTCTTTTTTCTTTTTTTTCTTTTTTCTTTTTTCTTTTCTTTTTTTTTTTTTTTTTTTGATACAATACACAACATTCAGTGAATTCAAAACAATTTTTTAGTAAGTCTGAAAAGAACATTTCCAGTTTCAAAACCCAGGAGAGGCTTGAGAGGAATGTAACCTACAGTACTATGTAAATTTTGTTCATGCTTGCTTTGACATTTAGAGCAACTGATCTAAACCAGCATCTGCCCAGCCTTTGGAATGACAAAGAAAATCCTTGTTTTTTAGTCTAACTTCAAGGTAGCATTTTTGATACTGTGGGGAGAAAAACAACTTAATTACATAAACAAAATATCCATCGGCTATTGGAATAATTTATGTGGCAGTGAGGACAGGCAGAGATAAAGTGGGAAAACAAACCTTACTGGCCAGATTGACATTCTTTGAAAAGATTGTCATGATGTCTTTCACACTTCCCTCCTGCCCTTAGATTTCTTAAAACAGCCACTGCCTCCAGAAACGCCTTTGTGGTATTTCTGGGCAACTGACAGAAATATCACTGAACACTAGAAATGCTTTCAGTGTTTTACAAGACTATGTTTAATTTCCCAGCTTCAAGAGATGCCCCTGTAATGTCCTGACTGACTCTGACCTGCCTTCAGTGCCCAGGTATTGGTTTGAAGCAGAGGGAAAGGAGGTACAAGACATCCAACTAGTGCATTGGGATTCTCACTTTAATTCTTCAGCCACCTGGAAAGACCTTATCCATGTGTCCTGTAAGAATTACAGGAGGACCAAGACATAATATCTTAAGCCTGAGGACAGGATTAGAAAGTAACACACAGCAGAGCAGTCTGATCCTGTTCCCTCTGATATCCTGGGAAAGACAAGGGCAGCTCTCCCTATTTGATGCTGAATAAGGTAAGCCCCCAATATTCCTATTCAAAAATTGGAAGCCTGGAATTGGGATGGCTTTAGCTGGCAATAAACTGATCCTGCATATTGCTATACAGAGGGAAAGGCTGAGAAAATACACATGCTAATTGACATTGCTCTCCTTCTAGCCTGCAGCTGTTGTTGAAGGAAAATTTCCTGTCTGCACAACCACTATTAAAACTCCTTGATCCATAGGAAAAACCCGGATTTCTGAGGAGGCAGAAATAGGTGGTTCCATCAGTCTCTGCTGGCATGTTTTGTCCACTCCTTCTGTCATTTCTTCCCCAGCTATGTGCCCTGGGCTACATGTACAACACACACCCCAAAGAGCTTGATCAAACCTCACAGAAGCTTTAGGAGAAATGCTTACTGTCCAGTTACACTTCCCAGCATCCAGGTAATCACTCAAATCCACTCTTTCCACCCCAGACTGTCCAACCAGTCTTTGAACTGGCATTCCATGTCTACTTGAGCAGCTAGTTGCACTATGGAAAAGAAAAAGTCTTCAGACAACTTAGAGGCTGGTAGAAGCAACAATCCTCGATGGTCTTCAGACCAAGAGCTCCCCTTCAAGAGGCAGCACGAATGTCATTCCGCCCCAGGTCCAAGCAGCACCTGGGGGAAGAGCTCAGCCCTGGCCCAGAGCAGCCTGGGCTGGCCAGCAGGAGCACAGGCTGGTCACAGAGGGAGCTTTTCTGTCACACGTGGCCACTCTAGCTACTTACAGTGAGATTTCTCTTTGAACAGCGACAACAACAACAAAATGCTGCACTGGCAGCGTGGGTGGCCGAGGCCGTGCAGGGCGGTCACTAGTCCGTCCGTCTGTCCGTCTGTCCGTCCATCCCATGGGGCAGTGCTGGCGGCCAGCAGGCACAGCAGGCTGTCCTCACAGCTTCATCTTCTTCACCACAGGGATTGGCAGGGCCTGGTAGATTTTGGCTGAGTCCTCGCTGGTGACCAGCTTCACCCAGACGGGGCGGAAGCTGCCTTTGAAGCCGACAAAAGCCATTTTTTCTGCAATTCAGAGCAAACGTGTTTGGCGAGTGCCAGGACTGCACCAGAAACCCACCTGTGTGCATGGCTACACCTCGTGGCTGCAGGGCTGCAGGTGCACAAGAGCCATGTATGTATGTATATGTATGACACACACAGATGGGATCATGCCAAAAGCTCCCACAGCTGACTGCAGCAATGTGCACACAGAGCTGTATTCTAATGCAATATGTGATGCACTGAAATCAATATGCTTTATGCTATCAAGTCAGAATGTTTCGGCAGAAAACCAGCTAAAAACAAGTTCAGACAAGTAAAAAATCCTGGTTTGGGGCCTTTAGTGGGTGAAAAGGCTCAATATTTCTATTATTTAAAGGTCCTTTTATCTACAATTAATCTGGAAAATCAAATCCTCTGAATTATCTATTTGTAAGAAAAACTGCCAGCATGTTTTTTCATTTTGCAGTTTTAAACAGAGCATGTTACCCAAAGTTGCAGTGAATACAACCTTTCTGAATAAATAAATTACTGTTTCCAGGATGTTTGAGCACATGCTGATAGAAACAAGCAAGGCTAAGCTTAGAAGCAGAAAAAAGGTCCCTTGACTGGAATAATGGGAGGTCAGAAATGAATCTTTAAAAACTGGTTACCTTTTAACCTAAAACTTTCTCCTGCTCCAAGTTTCTCCAGTACTTTAGTCCATGGTCCTCTTGAAATAAATCTTCCTTTAGATGTCACCAGCACTATGGAGCTGAGGGAAACAAGGAGATGTGTAAATGGATGAAGAGTCAGAACACATTCCTCACTTGTGTTTCCTGAGCTCTGGTAACTCCTGCCTGTGTGTTCACACACCCATGAACTACAGTGGCTTTGCCTTAAATGCTTTTCAATGCTTTCCAACAGTTTGGTCATAGATTATTTTTCCAGTCATGCAAAACCCATTAGAAAGCAGACAGAAGCAACTTTTTTTTTTTTTTAAACATGGTTTTCTAGGATGATTAAAATGTTTCCAACCTGCAGTTCCATCCTGCTTTGCTTGGAGAGAACCTTTTTCTCCCTGGCCTTTTTTAAGTCTCAAGTAATTTCTTGTTCTTTCATTAGCAGATTAAACCTGAAGAAATTCACTTCTCAGAGACTTTTGGTGGTCTCATGCTTTTCCTTTCAGTGTGCTTCTTTTTTAAAAGTGTGTTAATATTATTACTACTACTCTTGCTCAGGAACTGGATTTACCCAGGATCAAGTTTTTTGTAAAGCTGGATGTTGGCCTCTCTAAAAAGATTTCTTATTTTTTATATTAAAGAAAAATGAGAAATTACCATGCTTCCCTGAAGTAACTATATGATGTCTTTTTTTGAAACCTGTAGAATTATTTAATACAATAGAAACACATCTGACTGCACCTGCATGGCACTTGCACAAGCTTCCCCCAAGTCTCTAGAGTAAATGCCAGAATAATATCCTGTTGATCTGCCCACAGCTATTTCAGATGATTTGTCAACAAAGCACTCATATTTGTATTAAATGTTACACATCAGGTTTCAAATCCAAACAGATTTCATAACAGTTAAATATATTCACTTCCCATGAGGGCTCCATAAGCTAATGTGGGAACAATCCCTTTGGTTAATGGATTTCTGATGTGGTTCCAATTCTCCTTCCAGCAGAAGTCACTGTTCTCCAACAGGCAGGAACATCTTTTGGCTAATTAGCACCTATTTCCAAAACTCTGCATTCCTGGCTGCCATTCTTGAAATACAAAATAGTCTGGCTTTTGGGTCTGGGCAGGGGAACATGGAAAGGGGAATGTATTTTATTAGTGGAATTATTTGCAATTTGAGAAAACACACATGCAGTAAAAAGTGCAAACTGTGTGCATCTGTACAGATAAATACTTTGTGCATTTAAGTCTGCAGTTTGTCTATAACCCACAACATAAATGCAGCTCTGCAGTTTATTAGTCACATGCAGCCCTGCAAGTTATCTGGGGCTCAATCAGTCCCTGAATCAAAGAGTGTGCATCCTGCTGCTGCCTGCATGTCCTGCACACATTTCTCTTTTGGAGAAATTTCTCTTTTGGGCTCTTTTGGAGTCATCAGGTACAAAAATACATTGGGTGTATTGCTCTGCTGTTGGGTGTCTGGCCCATGTTGTTGATCAAATCCGAGAAAAAGATAAGTGTTACACAGCATTCTTGAACATTGAGTCTTATCAAGAACAGATTATTTACTCACTGATCTTTGATGTTGTTGACATAATTCTCTATCTGTGCTGGGATTCCTTGTAGAATGGAGTTTTTGAACGTTACTTGATCAACAACTTTTCCATGGTGTCCATCAATCACAACCAGCTGGATGCCCTCTTCAGTGAGGAAAAACCTGACACCATCAACCTGGGCAGGGGGGAAATACTCTTGGTCTCTCACAGCAACACAATTACAAACTACCACCTGTAAGCAGCTCTGATAGTCTTGAGTCACAGGACTGCTGTTTGCTTCAACGGGCAAAACTCCATGTTTATCCTGCCTAGTAGGAGAGGATACAGGCAATTTTTTTTTTTAATTTTATTTTTTTCCCCAAAATACAAAACAGAGATGACCCAAATTTATCTCTCCATGGTAACTTTGTCAGCAAGTTTCCCATGAAGGTAAAGCAAGTGGTGTAGAATTGCACCCTATTAGGTTTGTTGAGAGGATTTGCTCACCTCAATGTATGCAAAGTCATCCTTCAGGTGGAAGTACTGCTTCTTGTAAGTCTCTATTTTCACTTCGATTAGGTGGTCCTTGGTCTTCTGTTTGCAAAATGAAAAAAACCAGAATTTTTCTAGTGAGAATGTCCATTACCTGAATGCTGCATTTTCAATGAAAACATTCCAAACCTTGAAATCCAATCAACAAGGAAGTTACATAATGAGCACCGACTTGCCAAATTAAAGTGCTAATGAAACTGGGCACAATGGTAACCTCTCTGCTCATCCTGTCACCGTTTAAATTGTCTCACTGAATGGCAGAGTGATTCTTACTTTGCAAAAATGACACATAACTCGCTGAGGTTTTGCTGCCCATTCCTTTTTCAAGGGTGATGAGTGAAAAAACCCAAATAACAGATAAATACCCCACTTCCTCCCCCAGAACCAGACTGGAGAGATTGTGTTAGACATTATATAAATGAGAATAATTCAACTCTCCTATTCAGTCCCCTGTCTGTCACTGCTATTCTTACAGCCTGGAGGAGCTGGAGCCTCCAAAATCACATTCACTGGGGCCAACCTGTCTTCCAGCTCATCAGTTTTCACCCTGTGCTTTTGAGAACAGCACGTCACATCAGATCCCCAAAAGACCAAGTACACAGCTTGCAATGGCTCTCCACACATTGCAAGAATCTGTTTCGTATTATTTCACCTGCCTGAACCATTTCAGAAAACCAGGCACAGCATATACTGACCCTGGCACAAAGCTTTTCTGTGTCTGTGGGCACAGTATGTGCCAGATTTACAGATTATTCTGTGATAAGAAATCAGCTGCTTTACCAGTTGTGCACTAGAGAGCTTCTTTGGCATTGGCACTTCCACTATTGGAGTCTCAATGTACTTTGGATAAGCCGTGGCTTCACAGTCGCTGACACCAGCTGTCTTTGGGATCACAGCTTTGATTCTTATTCTCTCACAGCCCTTCACAGAGCAGAAAGCAAATTTCTCTTTCTCATTTTGAGCTTTGAGTTTCAGAAACAGCAGCCTGCAGGCAGGAGGGGAAAAAAAAAACAAAACAGCATCCTTCAAACTTTTTTGTCCAAAATCATACTGAGTTTTGGTGGTGCCTTTCCTATACTTTGCAGTGATTTTTATTGTAGCCCTTGGCGCCGTGTTTTATAGTGCCCAACATCCCACATGCAAATAAAAGGGAACACTCATCTCAGAAATGTTTAGGGAGCTCACAGAAAGTAAAAGACAGAAATCAGATAGCACCTGAACTCCTTCTGAACTCTGTTCTATAGTGATACATACATGTAGAAATGCATGCTTTGTATTTCAGATTCTCTTTCTTTCTTTCTTTCTTTCTTTCTTTCTTTCTTTCTTTCTTTCTTTCTTTCTTTCTTCTTTCTTTCTTTCTTTCTTTCTTTCTTTCTTTCTTTCTTTCTTTCTTTCTTTCTTTCTTTCTTTCTTTCTTTCTTTCTTTCTTTCTTTCTTTCCCATTATTTTAATCCTTTAATATAACAGGCTTTACACTCAGTTCCTGTTCATTGTGTGCACCCTGTCATGGTGTTTATAAATAGTTGTTGTTCAAAACAATAAGGGCTGTGCATGTCTTCAGTTAAGTTTCATGGTCTGCACTTTGCTTTTGTCTTTCTTTTTGTTGTTGTTGATTATTTTCTAATTTGTATTCACTTGGAAAAACATTTCCCAGAGTAACTGGCAGTACAGCAGAGGCTTTGAAAGACTGGCAGGCCTGGGAGTCCCAGGAAAATGAAACACTGGTCACATTCCCAGAAAAACTTCCTGGTTTTGTTGTGATCCCCACTAGTGGCATGAGCCAAACAGCTCACAATTCCAGCAGAATTCCCAAAGCAATATCCAAACCAGCAAGGCCTGCTAACTTACCCAGTGTCCTCATCCCAGTAGTAGTACCCTTTGGTAGGATATCTGTGCTCAAGTTTCTCCATTTGGGAGGTTCTGTAGAAGGTTCCAGTTTTGTATGTTTTCTTCAAGAGTCGGTTGTGGATGTCTGAGAGAATGGAAAATGTCGTCCCTTTAGGATAGCAAAATCCTACTTGGATCCAGTCATTCCTAAAAATAGCAAAGACCCACATTTTAAAAGTTATAACATATCTATTATTTTCCTGGGCGCGCTAGAAGCTGAACTAAATAATTTACAGTAAGTTTTTTCCCAACCAGTAAAAATTTTCATGGTTTAGAATGGATCAATGCAACGTAAATTAGACATAACAACCATGGGTTAGTTAAGCAATGTAGGGCAGATCTGCTCCTGACTTCTACACCTGTGACTTCCATGCAGCAGGAACGAATTAGTTCTGAACTTCCAAAAATGAACTGTTATCTTACAGAGCTTCCTGGGGGAGGAAACAGGAACCTGAGATGGCTCATGAAAAGATGGTGAACTCGATGGACTTCCTGTAACAGGCATGTTCATTCTGGAAGAGCTCACGAGGTGATGACCTCACCCATTAAAAATGTGCAGTTACATGATTGTACTGGAATGTGCAGTTCACTCACTTGTTGAAGTTGATGAGCCATATGGCCAGCTCTTCAGGGGCTGTCTTGTCCCAGTGGATGGTGTAGCCTTTCCTCAGAGTTATAACTGGCTGATACTGTTGGTAATGAGTGCTTTTGCTCAAAGCCCCTTCCAAGTAGAGTGGGTGATTGTGGTAGTCATTTTTTATTATTTTCATTTTCAGGTTGGCTGGCTTGTAGGCTTGGATGTATATCTAGATGGGGAAAAAAAACCAAACCAAAAATAGATCACCGAGGGTTTAATGAACTACAGTGAAAGGTTCAGATACTCAATAGATGTGAGCTGGTGCAAGTCCTGTGGGCTGGGCAGAGACCTGTGGGCTGTGCACTTATGTTCAATTCCTTAGGCTTCCATTTCAACAAAGCAAACTGTTTTCAGAAGGGGATAAAAAAGAAGGCTCATTTCCTCATCCACTGAGTTTAAGTGCTTGTGCCAGAGGCTGCAGCAGGGCTGAGATATTCCACAGCATCCTGCAACCCTCAGCAGCAGGACAGTATCTACCTCAGACATCTGACTTGTGCTGAACAAGGATCCTTCTGTCTGGATTTCAGAAGCCTGAAACCCAGCTCAGTGGTTAGCAATTGGCTGTAGTGGAACTACACACAAAAAACCCCAACTGTTGCAACACACAAGACAAAACCAGGCACTCTCAGCACAGGAAAATGAGGGCTCTCATGGCAGCAGCACTCAGGCCTCCTGTGGTGGGAAGAATGGTTTGGTGGTCACACACAGGATGAAAGACCATGAAAGCTCAAGTCTAATTTCGACTCATCAGCACATTTCCCATAACACTGTGGGCAACACTTCCCTCCATAAATCAGGGAAAAATAACTAGCCAACAGCCGTGGATTTATGAATATTAATCTGTGAATGCCCATGGAGCTCTCAGGAGGCTTTGGTCAGAAGTTGTTGGAGCTGTCAGCAGCCAAAGCCAAAGTTTCAGAAAATATACCACAGTATTTCTCATGTTCAAAGCCACCTGTGCAGACAGGCTGATACATAAACACTGAGAGCTCGGAAGAAAGTCCATTTCTACAGGTCAAGCTTTAAAATGCCAAGAAATTTTAAACAAACCAAAGTGGTAATGATACTGCAAGGTAAGCAGCCTTACCTGTGCAAAGTGCCCACTGCAGATGGAGCCTCTCCAGTCGGGCACGTCGATGCAATCAGGGTGCTTAATTAACCAGTTATCTTCTTTGATCAGGTATGAGCCTGGATATTCTGACACAGAACCATCAACATCATGGAAAACTGATGTTTTGTCACCATCCATATCCAGATCATTGAACCACGGGCCAGGTTCTCCAAAGAAGACTCTTGAAGTAATCTAAACAAAACAGTGGAATGAACTTACATCTCCAGAAAGGAATTCTTCACTTAGAGTACAATAAAAGGATGCCCTTGGTCATTACAGTGGCTCAAATTACCCATTTTCTGACTTAAAAGGTGTGTTTGACTTGTCAGGCAGAACAGACACACATTTCCCTGCTGATCATGGGGGAAAGGCTAAGAAACACAATTTCAGCCTCACCAGTGAGAAGGTTTGTTTCAAAATTCTGGAGGAAGGTTCAGGAGACGGGGTGATTTCATGAGAGCCACTTCACTCTTTGTTTGCTAACACAGTTTCAAAGTTCCAAACCACATGAAGTCATACCAATGTGGGAAAAAGTCAGCCCTGGGAAATGGATTCTTAGGCAACTTCTGATATTTTTATCCAGCATAAATAAATGCCATGTCACCAGCCTGCCTCGTGCAGTGTGAGAGGGACCAACCAACACTTTTAGGGGAATTTTGCCTTTCCCATCATATTTGGCACTGGTCAGCACTTTTCCTGACCTGTGAGCAAGCTTGCTAATTTTTTGAAAATTAGGCAACACAAATCATTTCAGCCCAACCACTTTGTTCATTTATTTGTTTGTAATGTTTGGCAGCTGGATTAAACAGCTGCTAAAGGTGAACCTCAGTGAAACAGTTAGCACATATTTGTGCAGGCAAATACAAAAATAACTCAAAAGAACAGGCCCCAGGACGGGTTCAGACCAGCACCCAGAGGTTCATAGCGTAATTCAAAATTTGGCAAACCCCTTTTGGCTGGACTCTGCTCTCATTTATGTGTGCAGAACTGGAGTCTGGAATTACCCTGGTGTGCAGAGCTGCAGAATTATCCTGCATCAGCTCAGTTTCACTGGCTGCTCCCCAAAATCAGTATTTTCTGCTTCTAGGTCAGTCAGGCCTTCCAGAACAGACTTCCTTCTGTTGCTTTAATATTGTACCACTGTTGAAAATAAAAGGGGGGCTGATTTTTCAATTTCTGAGTTGTACTGAAATGGAAATTATTTTCACTTCAATGTTGCTATATATTTTTTATTTTTAACTGATGCCTGCATCTTTTCTGGCTGCAAACTTGACAGCCAATTAGATTTCCTTGTTACTTCACCCATCATGTGAAATATGCTTTTATTGTGAGACCTCTGGTGAAGACAATTGTACGAGACCTGACATTTTCCCCTTTTTGCCCATGTCGTGGTTTCACGTTTGCCAAATTTTGATTACCAACTGAAAGATAGGATTTTGGGAGAAAAAGGAGAAACAGGCACAACTTAAAAGTAAAAACAGATAGGTTATATTAACATATACTTAATATATATATTAATATATATATCAACATATACTCTGTGTTGAGTGGGAAAGTGAACAGATTGAGGTGGGGGAAGGTGTCTGAATGTCTCATTTTTTTCTCTCTTTCTTTAGTATATGTTAATAAATATATAAAACATAAATATAAATATATTAAATGTATTAAAACAGATAGATTTTATTAACATATACTATATATATTTATATATATATTAACATATACTCTATGTTGAGTGGGAAAGTGAACAGTTTGAGGTGGGGGGGAGGAAGGTGTTTGAATGTCTCATTTTTTTTCTCTCTCTTTCTTCAGTATATGTTAATCAAACCTATCTGTTTTTACTTTTAAGTTGTGCCTGTTTCACCTTTTTCTCCCAAAAAATCCCATCTCCCAGTTGGTAAACAAAATTTGGCGAACGCAAAACCACAGCATAAGTGGTGCATTGGCCGGGAAACTCAAACTAAAACCCCAACATCCCAGTGCCCCGGTCCCTGGGCACAAGGGGCTCCCTGGGGAGGGTGACTCACGGGGACATCCTGGAAGTGGATGTCGGTGACGTTGTTGTTGGGGCAGCTCTGCCAGGCGTTGTTGAGGCGGAAGGCGAGGGCGCTGGTGTGCCGCCCGTCCAGCGCCGCGAACTTGCGGAACGTGCAGTTCTGGACATTGATGGGCCCGTCGTAGAACTGGATCCCTCGGATGGGAAAGTCCCTGAAACACAACCCAGAGACATGCTCAGGGCATGTGAACCTCGGATGTATTCTAGACACGTGTAGCAAAGCATCTCCATCCCCCACCCTGAGTGGGCATCTCTGTAATAAAGAGTTTCAGTTTACCTTTAAGCATTTTAGGAAGTTTACCTAGAGCTTTCCATACCCTTCTGACAGTAACTGGCCCAGCACCAAGAGAGAAGAGCCTATTGGACCTTGTCACCTGTCGCAATAGGACACAAAATAAAGGTGCTTGACTCCAGTCAGAAGGCAGTAGGAATCAGAAGGTTTATTCACAATTCATCCAGCCCTTTTATAACATGCTGCACTAAGAAGGCACGTTATTGGTCCATAGGGCTGACACCTCTGCCACTGGCTAAGGAACAGAAATAGCAAACAACACCTGCTGTTATGGGAAAGGAGTATTTTTGCATAAGGTTCTTTTGGGAGAAAGAAAACTGTTGAAAAGCTTCCCTTGGGAAGAGCTCAGCAATTCTCAGCCTCAGAAAATATCGAGCCCACAGTCACCCTTCTTCAAATCCTGTACCTCTCCCTATTGACAGCAAGCTAAATTGTCTCTCCTAAAACATTAAGTATTTAGGAAGGAGCACAAAGGAAGTAAGGAGCTTTTTGGAGTGTTTCTAGCAGGATGTCAGAAGTTTTCTTGGACACCTGTGCGTGGCTTTTCCTTTGCTTTCTGTAATGTTTGTTATTTTTCATTTATTAAACCTTTTGCTTTACAAAACACCTCTGAAGAGCAGTCTCGCTAAAATTATTTTAAGCAAATCTGCAAGGGCTGGACCCTCAGAGACTGATACATTTACACGGGGCTCATAACACTCTGGCCACGTGTTAAACTCTATCAGACACACACAGTCCCACAGAGCTTGTTTTGTGGCTGCTTTCATTGCTTGCAGCCCCTAGGACGACTCCTAAGTTCCTGCTTTGGAAGAGAAGGGATTTCCCTCCTCTTCAGCTCTGTAAAGTCCTCTTATCCTTGCAAGTTCAGCTCAAGTTCTCTCGTGTTGAACAGATCATCTTTATTTAGTCTGTACATCTCTAGGGAAGGAAGTAACAGCAATGCCAAAGGATTGACCTAAAGATGAATAAATTCGTGTTTGCCATCAGAAATGAGTTCTGCAGCAGTGAAACCTGAAACTCACAGAGCTGTGCAGACTCCTTGGGCTGAGTAATGGCAGGGCTAAAAGAAGTCCCACCACATCTTTCAAAGGGATTTGGAGAGAAGCATTGCAATCAACTGCAATAAGAAAAAGTGTTTTTGAAAACAAGGAAAATTCTTCAATCTATAGAGCTAAGAAGAGTTGAAGGGGCAGATTAATTTATCTTTATCAGCCTTTTCTGATATCATCTGAAAGGTAGAGACACTATTTTCCCAATAATTAAATGAACAAGATGCTTAAGATCTTTAAGAGGCTAAGGTAAGACATTTCAAATTTCACTTATGATAAATAAATCTGATCCCTTCCTCATACCATCCCTTAGAGAATTCCTGCCTGCTTCAGTGCATTTGTTCTGAGTTTCTGCATACGACATCTAAAACAAGATGTGTCCACATATATATATGTGTAAAGGATATTAGGGGAGTCACAGCAGAATGGGTTCTCATTATTGGTATAGTTTATAAGAAGTCTCCAGCATCACTGCTGACAGTAAAATTGAAGCCTGAAATATGGCAGAAAACATCACCTCTTTGCTCACTGTGGGGCTACTGTTAGGATAACTGGGCTTTTAGGAATTGCACTGGCAAATCAATCTGTAGGACCAAGGTCTGGGAAGAGGCCACACATGAAGTTCACTGGCCATTTCAAAACTGCTTAACAAAGGCATCAAAGTCCTTTGCAGGAGCAACAGTAACAGCAGCACTGAGCACACCCATGACTACATGAAAGCCTAGGAAGGGGCTTCTCTGAGCCTTCCTGGCAGCTGATGGAGCTCAGCTCATTGCTCAGCACTGCTGATCACATGTACAGGGGTGCCCTGCTAGCACAGAGTAGCTCTTACTGTCCTCTCAAATCCCCTTGCAAAGGGGAGGGGGAAGGAAAGAGGAGCTTGATCTGTCTTGGCAGCCTGCAAGGATGTACCTGCCAGCGGCAGCTGCACAGTGAGGACTCTGGGATTGGGAGACATGAAATGAAATCCTTTCTGTGTAATGGTTATTAAAGTGAACAGTGCTGAGGAAACCACACTGGGCTGGGGTTTGTGCTGGGAGCAGGAGCCGTGAGTGTTTGATGTGCTGAGCTCAACTTACGGGCCGATGGGCAGGGTCCTGCCCCTGTGGTCCAGACCTCCAGGGCCCCAGATCTCATTGTCCATCGTCTCCGTGCCCAGGTTTCCACTCTCCCCCACAAACAGGCTGTTCTTGATCTCCTGCTTGGAGCCATCATCGTGAGGGAAGGTGCCACCACTGAGGAGAAAGGGCTGGAGGTGAGAGGGCTGCCCAGCCCCAGCCCCACCACTGTGCCCAGGGACAGCCTGTGCCCCTCTTACCTCGCCAAGGTCAGGCCAATGCCGTTGTCAGCAAACCTGCCGAGAGAAGAGACATGCTTCACAAGAGATTTGGGGTTGCTTTGGTTTATCATGTCAAGCTATAACAAGCTCAGTGGAGGACAGCGGGGATTAATTACTGTACAGTGCTCAGTTTTTGGGTTTTTCCAGACTTGTTCCCCGCCCAGGTTTAGAAGATTTCTTTTGGCACATCTTGCAGAATACACAGATCACATGAAGCAGCAGACACACACCTGATTGCTCCAGCTGGGGTTAAGATGGTGATTACTAGCCATAGCTTACTTGCCTTATAAAGCTTTATCCCTTTGTCTAATGATCACACACTTTTCTCTGGTAGATAAAAAAAATCGTGTTTATTTCTCACTCCAACCAGCTTTTATTATTTAATGGTGCTTTGCCTCTACACACTGTGCTTCCCTGATTCCATGTTTCACAAACTGATTCCATAAAGAGCCTTGCAAGGGATAAAAAAAGGAGCAACTTGGCTTCTCTTTCCTTAACAGGAATACAGAGGTCAAAGCTTCCTTATTAAAAGTATAAACAAAAATAGGAATATCTTTCTATTTTGCCAAAATTTCAAGATGAGATACGTCGCAGATGTTTGTCCTTGACTCCTTCTTAGAGAAACGCTATAGTGAATTGATGGCTTGAGCCAGTCTTGATGGTGTCTTCACACCGGCATCACTTCCCACGTCTGTCACTGATCCTGGCAGTGGTTTGGGAGCAAATTCCCTCACTGTGCTGCTGTCTGTAGGTGGCAGCCCTTCCCACCCTATCACCTCCTTGCTTCCCTGCAGGCCACATTAACGCTGGCCCTGTTAATGGGATACATAAGTCTTTCTGTAGCAATAGAAATGGAAATGGCTGTAAAGACAATTACAGTTTGATGGCTGCTTCTTCCAATTCACACTCGCTCAGAGATTTGCTGCTGGAAACTCATAAAGCACTTGGTGTTTTAGCACCCTCCACATGCTGCCTTTGCTCCACCAGCAATGCAAATGTGACCTGAGTGGGATCTGTGAGGACAACACTTGCTGGCCGTGGATTCTTGTGGGTCATAAGAAACACAAACTGTGTTGCTCAGTGTGACATTTCTCACTCAGTGTTTTGCTCCATTCTCACCAGGTCACTATTGCCAGCTTATCCCACAGGTTGGGTCACTCGAAGGTAAGGCAGCTCTGGCAGGGAATTGGACACCAGGTATCAGCGTGGCATCCATTCCCACCAGGGTTATCACAATATACCCGTAAAGAGCTTTTCCCTTTTTCTCCTCTTTGCTAGGATTTGATATCAGGAGCCTGGCTCAGAAACAGAAACTGCAGCAGATCATCTGTTTTCAAGTGCAAAACAAATATCTGCTCTGGCCAGTGCAGGAAATGGCCTTCAAAGAGCACAACACACACTTGCCCAGACTCTCTGCCTTGCTGCTGTGATGCATAGTTTTATGTCTGCTTCATCAGTACCTGCTTATTCAGCACTACACTGAACCACATAAAATTGATCTGTGACCAGGCTGAGCCAGGAAAGGTGGTGCATTTCACTGCTTTCTTTTCAAAGCACCTCATTTTTCATATTAAAAAAAAAAAAACCCAAACCCATTAGGTTTTATTTTTAGTTATTTGCATCTGTATGTCTGTGTGTGTATCGTGACCATTTTTGAATGCTGGTCAGCATCACACAGAGAAACAACCTGAGGGATCCTCAGCTCAGACAAAGCAGGTTTTGTTTGTGTAAAATAATGCCTGTGGTGGCTTAAGATTTCATCTTCATTTCAATCTTGGCCATAGGAAAGGTGCAAGGCAATATAAATAGTCTGAACCACAGCTATGCTCGCCATAAACACCAGGCTGAGCTCTGAGAGTTGAAATAAGGCAAAACTCACTGGCAGTTGTCCAGCCACACATCTCCACCTCGCAGCCAGGCCCCGTGATCCTGATTCTTGTAGGCAATGAAGCCCTCAATTATTGCAGGCTCCCTGGGCTTCAAAGGATCAGCATCCTTGTGTGGGCTGTACCTGCAACCAGAAGTACAGAGGAGAGGTTGGCGAGGGAAGGTGGCCTTGCTGCCTGCATGGCCCTGCTAAACATCTGGTTTATGGTAACTCAGGAACAGCCTTGGGACCACAGTCCATCCACATAGCGTGTCTGCTCAGGCTGTGATGGCCAGACCCAGCTGCCAAGGGGAGGAAGGTCCAGGCAAGGCAGTTGTAAAGACCTGCTCCAAGTTTCCTTCCACCTTTCCGGTGTTGTATTGCTGATATATTGCTGAAAGCATGGAAACTTTATTATTGCTCCCAAAAGCTCCAGATATATTTTAATCCCTTACTGCTATCCTTTAGCATGTTCCTGTTATTTAGATAAATATCCTTTTGTTTTCCCTTTTGAGCATTCTTATCTCCTAGCTCTGGCTATACTGTGGCCATGAGTACCACTGCCAAATTTTTCTTGCTGTGGAAAGGAATTTAAAAGTCTTGGAGAGGGGCTGAGACTATGTCCTTCACTACTCCCACTACACAGGACACACGTACAGGATTTATTAACCCTGAAGTTCCCAGTATGATGAATTATTGGCCTGATTTGGCAGGAAAAAAAAGCAGACAGAAGCAGAAAGTACAGCAATGTGTGCCCTCAGTTGCTCCCTGGCAGCCACTGCTTGGGCCACAGGATCTGAGCAAGGTGATGCTGAGCTTGACTGTCGTTTACCCTGTCCTGAGGCTCCTTTCTGCTCTTGGAGGAGCATCCTCCATCACACTACACAGCTTAGAAAACCTGACAGATGAGTATCCAACTCAGTGCCAGCAACGGATGGTCCAGAGATTAAAATTCATTCCTCACCATGGATAGTGAGGCCAAGCTGTCAAATTGCTAACAGATATTCAATAGCACTTTGCTTTGCTTAATAAGCCATAATATCAATCTAAAACTGAGCATCAGGCTGATAGGCTTCCAATAAATGAATATTGCTTTGGCAGCTTCATCACTGTGGATTTACTTTCAGAGACAGATTTAGTATCAGCTCTTGTGAATTCCTCAGGCATTGTTAAGTACAGATATTTTGAGATGGATTCCAATTTCATTCACATCCGTGATAACTGGAGGAACACTACAGGATCCAGAATCTGACTTGGACATTTAATGCTGTAACTGAATGCAGAATAATATCTCTAACTCTGTCACTGTCCAGCACAGTTTGCTCCAGCCAGACCAACTTTAGTAATTTATTCTGTTCAGTCTTGACACGTGCAAAGTGGAAAATGGAATAAATAATGTGAGCTGCAGTTTATGCTGGTGGGTAATCCCCAAGCACAACCATGACTGCATTATGAATTGTTTGGCTTCCAAGGGCCATTCCTGCCCTTGTATGGCAAGGGAGAAATTGCCTTTTGTGACCACTAACTGCGCCTGTGGCAGCAGGCAGTTCCCCAAGGCAAGTGTTCAGCTGCATGGAAAAGCAGCATCAGGCTGACAAGACCAGGCTGCTCTAAAGTTATTTTTTAGCAGCTACTTTTACCATTGAATTAATCACTTGAATTAACTGAGCATTAAAATAATGTAAATAAAATTTGCTTTTAAGCATCTTTTAGCATCAGCTTCTAGCCAGGGCGCCAGGGTGATGCGGATAACTGATATCTGACCCCCTGACTGGGCTCCCCTGGGAAGGATGATGTATCCCACCCCTGTAATGCTTGCCCAGTGCATGACTACATTAGTCTGGGTAACCCACAGCCCAGAGATGAGAAGGAGACAAAGTTGTCATTCTCTCCTGCTGAAGAGAGGCTTTCAACAGGTTTCTCTTCCTTACATGGTTTCTTCTGTCAAGAAATTCAGTTGTGGGGGAACGTAGGTTAGGGTGCAACTGGTCTGTTAGGAAAGAAACTATGGAATTTGAGAGTATTAAATCCTTTTACATGTCTGGGAGTTGGTAACTAAGAGCCAGACTCAACCTCTAATGAGATACAAGAGTGCAAATGCAGCCCTTTCAGCAGCCTCCTCTGGGGCCAGCTCTGGGGAAAGAGTGGGTTCTCACAAGCCACCAGACCACAGCAGGTCTGCTGATATGATACAGTCTATAGAGAGGTTTTCATTATTTCTAAATTACTCCATTACATCACAGAGAGGCTGTGCACAGCAGCAGAAATGAAGGATCACTCTGTGTATTTAATTGTGATTGTTATTGCAGTGTCAGGTTTGGAACTAGACTGAAATCTGAAATCAAAGCATGAGCTTCATGACATAAGCACTCCCTGTTCAAGTAGGTTCTAAAATAATGAACAAAAGCAATAGCATTCCCAAGAAATACTTAAATTTCTTATTCCTAAGAAACTCTTGCAGAAGTCCTGCCCTGAGGGAGTGTTGACTAGGCAGTGATTTTTCTTCCTTATCTAAAAAATTCAAAAATCAATGGAACACCCTAGAACAGATGTAATATCCATGCCAGCTCAGCTCAGAGCTAAAGAATGAGGATGAAACCAGGAGGGTGTGGGTGTTGAGGGTCCCTTATAAAGGAGAATGGAGAGATGATGTCAGAAAGAGCAAGGTGTATCTAAGTGAAGACCTTTCCTCAAAAAGAGCCACCCCAAAGGCATTGCAATGATTCTTGTGAGCTTCCTTGGGGAAATTTCATAGCTTTCAGTCAGTCTTTTAGAGAAGTCTTTTCCAAATCAAACTATGCAAAACACTTTACCTCCCAGAAATCAGTGTCAGGATAGGTCTTTTGTCCTTGGCAGAGGCTGGGGTTGTTTTAACGCCATTATCTATGATCATTCCAGCCTAAAGGAAAACAGAATTGCAATTATCACAGTATATTTATAAATTTTCCAGCTCTTTCCATCTCCAGACTCCACCTCCAATTGTTCTAAGCCCAAGTCACCCACATGATGCTAAGAACAGCATGTGAGACAGGTGTGCCAGGACTATCCAGGCTTGCTTATACCCCCCAAAATTGCTGCAGATTTCCAAAGCTGCACTCTTCTCGTAATTCCATGTATTCCAATACACCTGAAGCTTCTGCTTCAGTCTAAAGCCCTCAGTAACACACAGAGCCCCACAACGTGGCACACTGAGGAGTAAATAAGCAGAGAAGGTGATTAGACACAGCGGCCGTATTTATCCCTCTAGAAAGCTGTTCAGTTAACTGCCAGCATTGGCAGCTGAGGTGTATAATTAGACAAGCTGCCAGCAGATGCTCCTGGAGGCAGTATTTTAGGAGCACAGAGGCAGGGAGGCAGCCTGAGCAGAGGGGAGAGCCGCTGTGGATGCCCAAGAGCCAAGCGGAGCAGGTGCTGGCGGCTCCGAGTGCTCCCACGAGCTGCCTTATCTGCAGACACAAACAAGGCTGCAGGAGCCTCGAGTGAAGCAGCAAGCACGGGCACTGGTGGCTCACAGGCCCGGGGAGCTGGAGTGAGGGGATGCTGTTTGTTCCGAGGGCGGCGTTCCGCAGACTCACACGGTAGTTGGAATGCGCGCGGTTGTTGGAGAATTTCCCCATCGGCATGTGCTCGGAGTAGCCGGGGGAATACATCCCCGCCGAGGGGCCCGTGGGCACGTGGTGCAGCACAAACCAAAAGCCTGTTTCCTGAGAGAGAGAGAGAAGGGACAGCTGAGGCTCTGCTGGTCTGCGCTGGCCCCAGGAGGGCTCAGCAAAGCCCCAAGATGCGCACCAGAAGACTTCAGGACAATCACAACCATTGACCCGTGTAACACTCTGCAGCCAAGAGTTTAACACACATGAACACTGGCATCCACCCTTCTAATCTGCAGGGTGCCTTAGGATGAGTTTTGGCATCAATATTGAAGCAGAAGTGAGACTTGCCAAACTTAAAAATCAAGTAATTTTTATTTAGTTGCCTAAAAATTTATCAGGGAGTCCTAATATAGGAAGTCAAGATTTGAAAGCTTTGGAAGGGCCACATCTCTCTGTTTTAGGCTTGACTTTCCTGTTTTTATGTCTTCTCAGGCCAATAAGGGCTCCTGATGTGACCAAAAATGCCTGTGGAATTAGCATTAAGGCCGACTGAAATTTCAGAGCATCATTACTGTACTGCAATCAACAATATCATTGCCAAAGGCTTCTCTGTGACTCCACAGTCACATTTATTTAATTTATTCAGGCTGCATACCGTGGAATTTTGTTAAATCCAGCTCTACAAACAACAAGTGGCAAGAAGTGTGGAGCGAAAGTAAAACCATTCTTTTTACTGGTGGCACCAGCCACATTAATGTGTGTCTCAATCAAGCAGTTTCAAAAATGTCTGTGTCACAAAAGCAGGTTTTATTCCAGTGAGAGCCTCTCTCAGCCTTGCAGGGCTGTCACTGGCTTGAGCTGTTACCAAATAAGAAATTTGTGCACTCACTTCAGATCCAGCAGCTGCACAGTTTATAAGGTTGTTGTGTGGGTTGGCTATCCAGAAGGTTGATACAGCACTGCAGGTCAAGAAAACAAAGAATAACACAAAAATGACACTTTGAGCACACACCAGAGTCACCCATAAACTCCCCCAGTGCAGGCAGGGCTGATACCTCCCCAGATAAGGAGCCCTGCCCAGGGGCAAGAGGAATGTGTTTTGTCTCATACCTCATGTCCTCTGTGGTTTGACAGAGAACATGGCCTTATCTTTTAAAACACCAAGTATTAAATGAGGAATTTTGACTGCAATTCCAAGCCTGCTGTGAAGCTGTCAGATGTCAATCATGTTTTATGATAAGGTAAATATGTTGTTGCACAAGTCACAGAAAAGAACTTTGCTCCCACATAAGCCCTTGGGTTCATTAGAGAGTTGTTTAATCAAGGAACCCAATGAATTTCCTATTAAGGGCTTTTCCAAGTGTACCCCCATATCTGCCTTTTCCAACAGCTGCTGTGATTGATTAACTTTATCTGTTCCCACTCTCCTGCACATTTCTTTTGGGACAAAAAGCATTCCATTTGTCTAACGCACATAAACGACTCTTAATTGAAAGATTCCCATCAAGGAGGACAGATCAATCCATCCATCACTGTCCACCCTGTGACATACAGAATTAATTAACCAACAGGCATGAGAAACATCCAGCATTTACAGCCAGCAGACTGCTCCTAAATTTGCTGGGTGAGATTTGCCCTTCTGCAGGGTATGAACCTATGGAACCCGTATGTCTATTGTAATCTTGCCATGAGAGACTTCACAGGGGTTTTAGGCCAACTGATTTTGCTGATGCATTTCCGTTTGTCTGACTTTATCATGAAAACATAGCAAAATTCTTCTATTTTGGTCGTGGGACTGGCCTAGAAATAAACAATTTTGGATTATTTACAGACCACCTCCTGCTGTGTAGGCAAGGGCAGTATATTTCCACAATGACCTGACTTTCAGCCTAATCTCCTTCTACAGAGCCACATGATTGGGCAGGTTGTGGTGTAATTTGGCACAATCCTGTTGTTTTAATTCCCAGCAGCAGCTCCCTGCCTGCCTCTCCCACACTGATGGAGCCACAGCTGGTGCTCATCCCCTGTACTGGGATTGGTGTTGGTATACTCATGCACTTCCAGGCTGGATGAGCCCAGGGCAAAACAAGCTGAGCTGTTCTTCTGATCAGACCTTGAATTCTTTTATAAAGGAAGACAGGGCAGATCAAAGTACCATAATACTTTTCCATTAGAAAGTGCTTGTTCATGTAACAGTCTTCAAAATAACACATAAAATATGTCCCTACGGCTATTAAATGAATTATCAGTGGAAAATTAACACAATGACTAATTAACCTTTATTTTAAGAATGGGGACATAAGGTGTATTTTATAAACAAACTCAGATGTGAAAAAGAGCATTGCATGAATTCCTCTCTCTCCCTTGCCAAACTAAAAAGTTAAAAAACCTCTGAACAAAACCTCAGTTTGTTGTGAGAACAAAATGGATGATACTGAAATGTTTTCAAAATCAGCTGCCATTTGAGATAAGCACAAATATCAGAACACGGCCCATTCTGAACTCAGCAAATTTTGCTGAGCCATTGGGTTCAAGACTCCACAAGGCACAAGGCAGGGCTGCACACTTTGAAAGAAAGATTTACAATATTTTAGGTGGGAACCCTCTCAGTGGGCTTTATGCAAAAAGTTAAAAGTACACCCCTAGGTGTACTTAAAAGCACATAAAAGTACTGTTAAAAGTGCACACCCAGGTCTGTAGGCATCTGAATAGCACAAGGATAAAGACCTCAAGGAAACTGCACTCCTGAATCTGGGGCAAACAGCCCAGACTCCTACTGATGTCTACATAATCACATACACAGAATGCTGCCTGTTATAGCTAAGTCCTGCAAGGAGAAAGAGGAGAAAAGGAAGGCTCTCACTCACCTACAGTCCTGCCTGGGCTTGGGGATGTAGCCTGGGTAAGCTCCCTCTGTGATCAGCTTGCACATCCTGCTGTCGCGGTCGGAGGGGAGCAGCGTGCTGGGCTTCACCAGCAGCCCGAGACAGTGGTCAAACGTGTTCCTCTCTTCTGGCCCATCCTCCGTGAAAAAACAATGGCCCAGAGCATCATAACCCACCACATCCTTCACCTGCATGTACAAAACAAAGGGCAACGTTAAGGTCTTGTGCATCAGCCACTGCACAATTAGAACACACTTTAATGTGTTGGCACCCAAGAGCCTCAGTACCCTTTTGAACTCAGATCTATAACCAAAACCAAAAGCAAGATCCCTCTCAGCCCTTAGGAGCTTACAGCCTAAGCAATAACTCTAACACTTAATTAGAATTTGTCATCACCTAGGAAATGCTCATTCCATTCTTTTGTTTGCCTGGGAAATCAGAGACTGTCTTAGCATGAGGCTGGAAAAAACACAGGCTGAGGGATGAGGAGAGGAATTAGACGTTCAAATCACATCTGGGCTCATTCATCTTCATGTGGAGTTACGTGAGCAGCTACATAAAATGAAACTCAAAAATGCAGCTGAGATGAAAAAATATTTTTCCAGGCTATCAGAGAGGCAGAAAGTTGTTTTCCAGACAGGCTGGTTTGTTTTAGGTTTGACCTGATCTTTGTTTTCCAGTTGTTGACAGAAGCTTTTCTTGACCCTGAGACAAATCAGCTGGTGTTAATCAATGCTGTTCTGTTTTGGTTTGGATGTTGTTAACATCAGGACACTGTTGGTTGGACAGAACAACACCCCTCACACCCCTGAAGATAAGAGTGCAGAAACATGAGTTTGAAGCCTAAGGATAGGACAAAATAAGAAACAACAGCCCTTGGACACGCAGCAAGGGTGTCCAGCAAGTCAGTTGTCAGTGGATATATCTGGGACATGGAAAATTAATTTCAGTTCTCCACTGACCAGGGGAAGGTCTGGATGTCCTGGGCTCTTCCCTGGCTGCCACCACCCATCAATCATCCTGGATTCAGGAAACCTTCCTAGCAAAGGTCAACCTGCCACAAACGTGTTTCTCTAAATGCTTCAGGTGAACCAGTAATTGTCAGGGGACAAAGGACAGTATCAGACTGGATAGAAAGCCTGTTCCTCATGGTGTCACTGAGAGACCAAGTGCTTGGGCATTCAAGTGCTGGAATTGCTTTTGTAAACAGGCATGACACTTCTTTGTCACCTTCATGCCTCATTCCTGAGGCAAGGGGCACCAATTTCAAATAAAATCTCAATATTAGTGTTGAAATGATTACAAATATGTTTTCACATGAGAACAAACACTTTGCTTGCCAAATCTATTACCAGCTTACAACCACACAGACTTCTATTATGTGCCATCCATGCTCCAGTGTAAATACTCAAGTTTCTGAGCACAAGTCATCACAGTAAATTAAACACTGCTAAAATGACCTTCAAAATGATATATTACATTAAGCTACCTTGCTGGAATTCACTGCTAACTTCCCTGGTTTAATAAAATGATAGATTTTGCAAAGTTTAGCCTTCTTCATTTAGGTGTAAAACACATATACTAAACTGTACCCCCTTGCAAGGATGACCTATCTCAGCCTTGTTAGGATAAAGGTTTACAGGACAGAACATTTCAGGAGAGTGAGCAACATTCAGAAGGTTTCCAACAAGTAGAGGAACCACAGAGGTCTCAGAATTCCCCAGAAGCTGCTGCCAAACCCTATTAGCTTTCTCTCACAGGACAGTAATGCCAAAAAGACTCATCAGCCATGGGGTTGGGACATTCAGATGATGGAAGCAGTTTCCCTAGAGAAATGTTTGCCACTTCAGCCACTTATGTTTCCAGCCAGAACAACACTGCACCAGGACAGGGACAGGGACACCTGCAGTGACCAGACTCAGCAGAGGCAAGGCAGGGGAATGCTGTCCCAGGGCATCCCATCTCCCAGAACAGTGAGAGAGAACAGGAGCAGGGTGAGAGAGGGCAGTGCACTGGCAGAGAGGCTCAGAGCCAGCCTGTTCTCCTAATTCATCCCTGAAAGCCCACAGACCAAAAGGGAGTTTTCAGCCAGGAATTTGGTCCCCATGGCATTTGTCACCCTCTCTTTGATTAACTATTTCTCCATAAGCCATCTCAGTCACCTCTGACTTGTTTCCTGTGCCTGTTTTCATGCACAAGCCCACTACTGAAATGTCTGGATAGCAAACAAGATGCTTGTTCCAAATCACTCTTCTAATGTATTTAATTTTTTCTTTGATTAAAACCTTGCTAATAGTCCATAATCTTACACTATCTGTGAGTAATTTAGAGCCAGATAATGGCCTTCCTGGCAAAACAATTGCTGTGAAGTATTTAGTATTTAGGATTAGTAAAAGCAGATACCACTGAAGCTGTTAGATAGCACAGCCTCTAATTCCATGAAGTACAGGTCTCCCCTGGATCCTGCCAGATTATTTAGTGACCCTCATTTAATTTCTTTCCCCAGTGGCTTCTTCTACTTTAGCTTGCACGCTGGGATCCAGTGGAGAGAGTGGGAATCAGAGCAAAGTTTCATCCCTGGGACTGCAGTGGTGTAACTAGGTGGGCTTTTGGCCAATATATTGCAGAAAACATTGGGTAACCATTGCATTTTAAAACAATAATTATGGTGAGAAACCCATTTCTACAGATTTGTTTCCAGAAGGACCCTCTGTTCCTCTCAGCTAATATGAGTTTATATGCAAGTGCAGAATAACCCATCAATGAGGTGAGCTAACACTGAGACAGATACTTCCAACAGACTGCAGACTCACAGAAAAATACCTGTCATCAGAAATAACTGGATACTCTTTTCTCCTAGACTTTTCAGTATCTATGAGTATCTCTGAAGTGACATGAGAAAAGTGACAGCAAAGAAAGCAGGAGAGTCTGTAAATTACCTGCCTGCTTTAATGACAGTGAAAAACAACTGATTCCCCTCTCCCAATTATTAAAACATTTGCACAGGTGCTCTACAACACTCATGCAAGACACCTCTGAAATCAACAGCTTAATGTTAAGGACATCATTAAGTGCTGTGCTGTGCTGAGGTTTAATAGTCCAGCTAGAATTTTTATGGCTATTTCCAAAGTGTGGTTTGTGCACATCATTAAGGCAAATCTCCCTCAGCAAAGCACACTTTGGATCTACCTGATCTCAGAGGGAGTGAATGTTGCCTGGGAAAGACAGAGCTCATCTCTGTTGGCATGAATGTAGCTCATCTCTGTTGGCATCTCTGTTCTTGCATGCAGAAACAGGTGGTGCTGCCCAAGTAAAGAAATAATAGGCAACTGGGAAATGTATATAACTATGTAGTCATTAGAGACCCATGTGGGTGTCTTTGAATATTTGGGGGAGAAGGAAGTGGAAAGGAAGGAAATTAGAGTCAGAAAGCAGATGAGCAGATTGTGGTGGGATCACCTGATGAATCAAGGCAGGGAGCTGCTGACTGCAGATGTGTATCAGAGCCATGAAACAACACCCAAGTGATGCAACATTTGGAGCATGTTTTCTGTGATGCAACAGAAAAAACCTGATCAGATTGCTTTAGTCCACTGGGGCTTTCTTTTCAGCCATCAGCAATAATGATGAGGTTAAAAAACACCAAAACAAAACAAGTATAGCTAGAGCCTCATATTCACACATTTTGGTATCCTAAAATCAAGAGGGATTATATTGACTAAATAAGGGCCTAAATTATAAGATTTCTCTTAAGTGCCTTGTCACGGAGGCAAAGTATGATAATTTAGGGAATTGTAGCTGTTCAGTAACAGCAAGAGAATCAAGTTGCTTTGATCATCTACATCAGCCTGTCTAAATTCCACTCTGCCATCTTGGCTGGAAAAGTTTGAGCACATGGATTCCTGTGCCCCAGACCCTCCATGGCACAGCTGTTGCCCAGAGAAAGCACAAGAGACAGAACTACTTCCAAATTCTCCACATGAACCCATCCATCTGACTGATAAGAAAAATGCCAGGCTCTGGGTATTTGGTTTGGCAACAGAGAATGAAGATCTCCCATTAGATCCAGAAGCAGCTGCAGCTCCTCAGCAGCTGTGCAGCCAGAGGATGTTTTTGTGGTGCCATTGGTGACAGCCCAGCACAGTGTGACAAATGAAACCTGCAGTGCTGCCACTGCACATTAATTGTGTACTAAGCCCCTCTACTGGCAGCTTCAGACTGGGCAAATGCCACATGACCCTGGATGACTTATATAACTTATACAGTAAAATATCTCTTTAATTCAGAAGTCATGTTCATTTGGTAGAGTTTCAAGATCATGTTATAAACTTAGAAGAACAGAGGTCAAACCCAAAACCTCAGATTCACAAATAGCAGATAAAAGCTGCTCTGCTTCTGGAACTGCAATTTAAGTGTCCTTTGTTCAACTTTCGTGCATTTTAATTATGCCTGGGACTCTCTCTTCCAACACTGGCACTTCTAGAGGTATGAACTCCTAATGCACAGTGACCATCCAGATTACAACTGCCAATGATATGTTTCCACTTAAAATTCTGTTATATATAGGAGCAGGGCTCTTGACACTACAAATTCTCCTCTTCAGGGCTTGGATACTCTTTCCTTTTGGAATACACTGCCATTTCACTGAATGGGTGAGAGTTCTTTGCCTAGAGATATCCTGCACCTTTAAGATTTCCTTGAAGATCATCCAGTCTCCCTGGACTCTTCTGCCCTTCAGGACCTGCCTCCCAAGGGACTCTGTCAACCGGGTTCCCAAACATGCCAAACTCTGCCCTCTGGAAATCCAGAGCAGTTGTTCTGCTGACCCCACTCCTTTCTTCTCCAAGAATAGAAAACTGCTATTTGTGATCACCATGCTGAAGACAGCCTTTAACCATCACATCACCCACAAATCCTTCTGTTAACAAACAGCAGGTCCAGCATCCAAAACCAAAGGCACCCCTAGATGTAGGGAGAACCTTAACATGTTCTTGACATCTCTAGTGTGCTGTAACTTTTCTGGTAACCATTCCAGAGATTTATCGTAAAAGATTTCTTGTTATGGAGTGCTATTCTGGGAAATCACAGTTCTGAGTGCTTAATGTTATGACTGGCATTGCAACCCCAAACCTTTATTACAGGAATACTTAAACCTTTTGATTATTCTCTCTAAATAGCAAACCCCATGTCTACAGAAAGATCCAACCATTCATTAGAGATGGGCTGGTCTGCAGACACTGCAGCACCCAGACAAATGTTCTGTCCACTCTGAGTCACACACAGCCCCCAGTGCCACACTGGCAGGTTGAGCTACTCCCTGTATATCCAAGGTGGGAAGAAGTCAGGCACTGGTTTTAACAATAAAACACATACTTCTGCAATAATTAAGCTGTATTCATGTTATGAGAAAGTTTTTTTGCTGCTGTCTTTAAGACAGCAGCAATCTCTATCTCTAAGACAGACACTGGAACTTCTTACCAGTAAACCATTGGATCCATGGATTGTGACACAGCGGGAGAAGGTGTTGTGGATGGAGGTGTCCTTCACATACGTTGGGGGGTTGTAGCCTCCCTTCTCATCCACATCTCCAGCCATATGGAAATGAATTGGGTAATGCCCCATTGTCTGCTGGCCCATGTATTTCAGTTCTAGACCTTCAATGTGGGTAGCCTTAAAGCCAAGACCAATCTGGAGAACAAAAGAACGGCAGTCAAGAAACACAAAGGTCATTTGAGGGCAAGGAGAGGGAACAGAGGCATAGGAAGGGTTGCACTGTATCTGTATCTGTGTTTGGTGGCTAAGGAGAGACCAGAGCTGCTCTTTGATTTCTCCATTGCTGCCATAGATATAGTTAACTTAATTGTAGAAGGAAAGCAGTTTATATTTATCATTTTCCATGGGTTTCAGCCAGCTGAGTTCAAATCGAACTTCCTGGGCTGAACACCACCAGAATCTAGAGAAAACTGGGATTGGGCTGTGGAGACTTTATCTCAGGTGTGTTGATCACCAGCTTCACTGGCTGAGCAATGTCTGCAGGGGCATGACATGCACTTCAAAGCTAAAGGACAGGCAGCAGCCAGAGGGTGGATCTGCTGTGCTGTGAGGAGAGCTTGTTTGCCCAATGGCTAGTGAGGAATTTTTCCCTTCCTGCGTCTTGGCTTCCTTGGTATGTGAAGGTATAGCTGGAAGGAGGAAAGAACAAGCCAAGGGCCCCATCCTTACCTTGATGTGTCCTCCAAAGGTGTCGAAATCAAAGAAGGAGCACAGCTTGCTGCTGTACTCGTAGCACTGCTGCTCCATCTCGCCCATCACCACCACGTTGCGGCTCAGCAGCCCCACCTCCGCCCGCATGTCCACACCATCGACCACCTCGCCCATGTGCAGGTATGTGGCCTTCCCTAAAGGAACCAGATGCAGTGTCAGGATTACTCTGCCAGTGCTGCTGGCTTCCCCAAGGCTTCCCCAAGGCTTCCCCAAGGCTTTCCCCCCATGTCGGGGCTGGCGTGCTGATGAATGGAGCAACCAAGTCAGCACAAACTGTTGGCTGACACCTCAGAGGAGGGAAGGCTGGAGCACAGATGACACACAAGGTCTTGGTGAGATATTTGCAATGGAGGAAGTGAGATTTTTGGTCTTAGATTGCTTCATTTTTCCAGGGAATTAAACCAACAGTCTGTCTGGACAAAACACATTTCCTACTTTGAAAAGGAACTGCGTAGTTTGGATTACAACCGGCTGTGTATGAACATCCAATGCAAAGAAAACCCTGATGATGCAGCTACTGAAAAATCTAAAGGTTACCAAAGGTCACCAAAGTTAGCCCAGCATTTCCCATGGTAAGACACAGGGAGCTGCTCAGACCCCACAGCACTACTCTCAGAAAAGCATCAGTCAGATCCTGCTAGCACCATGGCTGTTGATGCAAGCAAGGAGCAGAGTGGGCAGAAAACCTTGTAGGAATTGTGTCTTGGGACAATCACAGCCCCTCACCAAGTTTGTGGTCTGTAAAACCTCCAGCTCCCTGTCCTCCCAAACCTCTCCATTTTAGATTTACCCTCATTTCTCCAAGTTGCTCCCACAGCTTCCTCCTGCCCTGGTGTAGTCAGAGACAATGGGATCTTCCATCTCCCCCATGCCACACCTCCCTTTGCCAAGCCAAGTTGCTCATAACATCTTCCACAGACACCCTCCTCCATGGAGGGGTTAAAAGCACAGAAAACTTTTCCTAGCCTGACCAGAAAGGGGGAAAGTCCAAGCAGTGGGGATTGTCTAGAAAGCAAAGCATCTCTTTGTTGTAATTTCATTCAAACATATTCCTACTACCTCCTTCCTTCCGCAGGTTTTTGCAGGGAAAAGTCAGTTGGGAAAAGGTTCATCTTACTGACTCCATTCTGTATTATTCCAGTAAAAATAAGTAATAAACTCTTTAAGTAAACACTGAACCTTAAGGAATGCTACACTTGCATGTATTTAATTTCCATGGAATCATTCAAATCCTTAATTAGAAACAAATGGTAAGCCTGAAGACTGGCTATCGCTGCAAAGTACTTTATGCTTAAGCAGAAGTGCCAAGGCAAGGGGAGGACTTTGAACACTAAAACAATATTATTTTAAACCAAAACATGATGCTTCGAGTGTATAAAAACGACAAGCAAACACCATTCACTCCCTCTTTGGAAGCAGTGTAGTTTGATGGCAGCACCGGGATTTGGGGAGGGTGAGTGCTCCGCCCTGCTCGGAGATGGCTGCGTTGTGGGAACAGGGCTCACACCACAAAATGTGCCTTCTGCCTTGGCACCTCTGCCTTCATCTGATCTTTTGAAAAACAGTCTCTGCTAACTAGAGCAGTGGTGATGACCAAAGAGCTGCATGCTCATCTCAGAAATGAAGGGCTGCAAGGGCCCCTGGATTTGCACCTCACCCACTTTCCAATTGTCACCCTAGAGAGTCCTGGGCTGTGCCTGTGCTGTTGCCCTGCAGCCAGTGAACCTCAGCAGGTGTGTGGCCAAAACCAGACTCAACCCATCCCAAAATCAGCAGCTTTACTCCCTTTATTTACATACATGGAAAAAATCACTGCACTGAGTACCCTCCACATGAGGATACTCCATGCTGGAGCCTTGAGTGAGCCTGTGAGGGAGCACAGTCTCTCCTTGTGGAACCATTTTTAAGCTGTTATTTTTCAGTTTTCCCTGGAGCTGACCTCTCCTTGATTTACTGAAATGCAGGAAGAATTTTAGATAATCATAAGAACATACTATTTGAAGCCACATCTCCAGGATTTGTGGCAGTGAAATTAGATAGGCAGTTTTGTTATTGCTGCGCTGAGCTCTAGAATAATAAATGTCATGCTTGCATGTATTTAATTTAATTTAACAGCAGTCCAGACATGCAAAACAGGGTAAGCACTGACAGGAATGTTAAATACGGACTAACCAGTTTCTAAATATAACTCCTTGGGTGCATGTTTTTCACTCTATGCTTTTGCTGATTTGACATGTTTGCAGATAAAAGGAGAGACGGAAAGCAATCCCCTTCCAAAGTAAAAGCGGATTTTGAATAATAGCTCCTTTAATAGGGTTTTGAAAAACAAACCACTTCTCAAGGCAGACAGAAATTCAAGCTCCCTGCAGCAGAGGGGCTGAAAGAAGCTTGTGGGAGCCAGAGCCTGGCATGGGAGCGCCTGTGTGTGTGTAAATGACTGTCCCTGTGTGTGTAAATGGCTGCTGGGAACCAGCACTACAACATGGGGCACTTCCCATGGGACCAGGAGCACTGTGAGGGGCATTTACAGACACGTGGCACTGCCAGGGAGCTGCCTGGGGCATGTTTGGTGGTGGGCAGGGAAAAAACCCACAAAGGAGTCTGCTCTGTGGTGAGTTCAGGGAGTTCACACAGGGTTGGCAGCATCTCACTCCGCAGAGCTACAAGTTTAAAGTTTGACTGCTGCTCACAGCTGGCACATGGAGCCTTCCCAGAGACAAGTCAGGATATCTGAGCCCTGGGCACTGACCACGGGAAAGGGGTTTGCAAAGGGGCACTGAAGTGGTTTGATAATAAAAAGGCAAACCTGTGCTTTGAAAGTGGGAGGAATGTGCTGCTGCTTCTGCAGCAAAGCCAGTGCTGTGATTTCCCAACCACTAACAAGCCCTGAGGCCACTGATTCACCTTCTCGTCCTTTGGGATAAGGTTTGCTGCATCCCTCATGGGTAGAGACTGCCTGCCCTGCCAGGCTTGTGCCATATTGTAATCTAAACCAAACACAGCCTTGCAGTGACACAGATCATGTCTCCCCACAACAGGCCTGGCTGATGGACTAGGAAAATCTCCCTGGCTTTACTGCTCGTTGTGTCATAGCAGTGCCTCCAATTAGCACAATGCAAGTTTACAGGGAAAACTTCCTTAATATGTGGGTTTGCCTGGTGCAAGGCTTGATTCAGCAAAATATGAGCACATTTCCATGCTTATTACTAAAGACAGTGACTACTGAAGTCAGCTTTTGGTAAGGACAAGGTAATTATTAAAGGAAACATACATTAAAATAAACACAGATGATCCACCCATCAAGGGCATGCTTATTCAAAGCACAGTTTCTCCAAACTGTACAAAGGAAAACCTGCCACATGTGAACTCAGCCATAAAACCTGGGTCTTGAGCCTTATCAAACCTGGGAAGGGTGGGATTATAAAACTATTTCAGCTGCTGCAAATGTGGGAGAGTGCTCAGATCTGGTGAGTTAGGTCTCTCAGAAAACCCTCCCAGGTACACTCATGCATTCCTAAATCCCTTGGCTCTAAATGGCCCAAACAGCTAAAACTCCCTTTGAGAAGTGAAACCAGCACTTGAAGGTCTGGATTTGGTGAAGATAAAGTAAAGCTGAGATTCTCCTGGAGGATTTTTTTTTTCTCTAAAGAGTCTTTTCTTCTCCTTTGAGATCTCTAGGGTTAAGACCAAGTGTCTCATGGTCTTTTGATGTTTCCTAAGCAAGTTTTCAAGGGAAACGCTAAACACAGTTTGTCTGTTTACCTCACATGATCCAGTGACAGTAAATCCTTCATGGCATCTTTAAAGTCAGTTCAACTCACTGCAGATGCCAGCCCAGATCTGACAGATTTATCATTTTTGCCAAGCACTTGTCATCACTGATGGTAATGCCCCTATTGCTTATATTTAATAATGTTCACACTGGCATCTTTCAAACCCTCATTATTCTGAATTACCTTGGTTGGGTTTGCTGTTGCATCCCAAAGGCACAGGCCTGTAACACAGCATGGTTTGGGTGAGCTGGCTGGCTCCTTGAGTCACACAGCACAACCTGATGTCCTAAT
Organism: Sylvia atricapilla; assembly: GCF_009819655.1. Lineage (NCBI taxonomy): Eukaryota > Metazoa > Chordata > Aves > Passeriformes > Sylviidae > Sylvia > Sylvia atricapilla. The sequence goes on along the minus strand of NC_089152.1, from coordinate 8,647,152 downwards.
CAACAAATATTCCTCCAGTTCATAACTTTTACATGGAAAATTATGTTTTCAACAAATAGAAATACAGCAATCAGGCACACACTCTACCTTTACAAAACTTCTGTGTAAACCTGAATGAGATTCTGTAAGCTCAGCTCAGCTCCCAGGCAATGCCCAAAGGTAGAAGGAGTTCTGAAAGACTGTTAAAAGGACCTTTTCACAAGACTTCCTGCCCTGCCCTCAAGCACCAGGGTAGCCTTAAAAAAAGAGCTTTTGGCAAGTTCCAGCCAAAATGATGCCAACTTCCAAACAGAACACCCTAAATCTCAAAAAATATCTGAATTTTGATAGTGGTGTAAATTCTCCCATCCTTACAGCACGAGATGAATGCTGACACAGGCTGTGAATTTGTGAGACAATTACGTATTTATACTTTTAATTCAAAGTTCTCTGCATGAACAAGATCACAGTGAACTCCTTATCTCTCTAGTATTTGCAACCCAATAAGCAGGATTTAAGGGATGTGTGCTTGAATTCATAGATTCATCAGTATGTGGGATAATTGGAGTAATTATGCCAGGCACGAATAGTTTTTTCATCCTTTATCAAGAGCATATAGGAGCACAAAAGAGCATTTCATCATTTCTGTTCCATGGTGAAACTTATCAGCATTCGTAGAAACTTCACACAGAGCAACCAAGATGAAGATAAGACTTGTTTCCCAGGGAAACTAGACGAAATACTTGATCTTTCCTACTATCCAGTTCTATCATAACAACACAACCCTTCCTTCCTTCCTCCCTTCCTCCTCCCTCCCTTTTCCCTGCACTGTTGTCCCTCCCCAAACCTTGTGAAGTTGGAAGATCAAACAGTTTTACTCTGTTCCCACAGTGAAAATAATCTAGGCACAAAAATGACAAGCAAGAAAAAAAAAAAAGGGGGGGGGGGGAGAAAAGAGTTAAACAAAGAAAGCAAGTGGAGGAAAAAGTTCCATTTAAGTGAGTGACCATTTGACTGGGAGCAGGACCTGCAGATCTGCAAACCACACTTACCCATGGGAGCCACAGTTTTTACATCAGGGCAGTTACTCCAGTAAAAAATCAGATCCTGTGTGTCCTCCCTCACTTTCTACACTGAGATTTGCAAATGTCCATAGTTAAATAACTAAATCCTCCTAGAACCTGATGGCAATTGAGTACTAACTCCCTTAAGTCCTTTAGAGAAACTCTAATCAAGCCATTTCTAGCCAGTAAAGCAAGTATGAGTTTCAGCAGGAAGTATCAAATATAAATAGGACATGAGCTAACTAATGAGTTTGACTTATTTGGCACAATATGCTAAACCATGTCTATTAAAATACTATTAAACTATGAGACCATAAATTATATTAAACCTTGGTATGCCAAGTGGCTGCCACACCAAACTGGCTGTCCTCAAAGCAGAGGTTTTCTGCCTTTTTTATAACAAAGAGACTCTTAAGTAGTTCAGATCTGACATTTAGGTTTCATTTTAAAAATAAATAGAAAGGAAAATAATAAAGATTAAATGGGAAATAAATCATCATGGGTAGGAATGGTTTTATCATTTGTCTTTCAAAGGGCGAACTTTTGGAGTTCTCAGCTGCTAAACTAAACCTCTTAGGAAAATTAAGCCTTTTCACTTATTAGAAATTACATCCCTCTGAGACCCTGTATATAAATGTCTGTGTGGAAGGCTTTTCTCAGAAGGAGCAAAGCAATCTTGTCTACCTCCATAGCAAAAGGCAGGCAGACATTTATGATGAATGTTCTACACCCAAATACAAGCCTGACCCAGGCACACAAGGCCAGACTGTGCCAGGGCTGCTCACCTGTGCTAAGACCATTAGTGATCATTATTCTGGTTAATTACTTGTCATGGCACAGGGCAGTGGATGAAGTTACACCATGGCCAGGCACAGAGCAGCTCAGGGACCTCCTGGCTCCTCAAGACAGGGGACATCTCAGCCTTGCCAGGTTTTATTTCATCTAGACTGCACTTAAATTCAGGCAGATTTTATTTTGTTTTCTAGTGTGAATGTGTTTTTGTTACAAGGAAGTTGGAAGTGATTTTTATAACTGGACTAAATTCTGCCTTGATTTATATAATCAGTGAAATCCCATTGACGTCAGTGGAGTTGCTTGGATATAAGAAAGGAGAGACTTTGGCCCTGGTGTTCATGTCATTTGTGGTAATAAAAGGAATGTCCTAATTCTCCTAAAGAGCAATTGGAGACCAGGAGCACAATTGCTTTAACAAGTGTTTCCACTGCTTCTTTACTTGAAATTCACATGAACTATTTTGTTGGTTTTAACCCATTATCTGTTTCCCTAAACTAAGCTAGCTGTCACTGCTGCAGAAGATGAATGTAACTACATGAATTCCACAGATTCATTTGATTATGGGAAGCCCAAGACTCCTACACCATCTTTATTTTTACTGGCAATCTTCCAAGACCATCTTCCTGATGTGACTTGTATCATGAACTGAGTCCAACAGCTCAAAAGTTCCTCAAGAAAAAATATTCAGCTTGGAAATGTGTCTTCTTTGAAAGCATTAGACATTCGAAGTCATAAGACTATGATACATTCGGACTGTGAATAACATTTTTCTTGGCCTAATGCACATCTCCAACAATGAATGGCCAAAGCTCTGTGGGGAGGCAGCTGCCAAAGGAAGTATATTGGTACCTTCCAGAAGAAGTTGCATCAGAGATAATGCTGAAGTGGATCATTTCAGAGAACTGAGTGAACTCCCTGGTGCATTGGATGTTCCAAGTGCCCTCATGGTTTTTCAGAAAGGTCTTACTGTAAATGCAGACAACACCTCTGCCTAGAGAAACAGCCAGTGTGCAAAGATAAAGTCACAGGCATGATTTACCACCAGGCAGATGTTGCCTCTGAAAGACAGCCTCATCTACTACAGACTTTCATACTGTAAAATAATGTTTGCTTTTGTAAATTATAGAAGCAAAAAAATCCTCATCTATTCACATAAGGGGATGTTCATGCGCTATTTCCATGCTTTGCTTATCAGCGTGCCAAAACAAGGTTCTAGAAGGGAAAGACAAGTTCACAGACTCAAGTGAAGATTAAATCTCCCACTCTGGATCTCAGGTTTATGCTCATGCTGCTAATAGTCTGTGCCTCATCATGGTTATGCTTCTTAATTGGATTCAGTGTCCAGAGGCCATTCTACCATCACTGGACTACAAAATCTGTTAATCAAAAGTAATTTGTTTTGCATTTGAGCTGTCGCCTACAAGAGGAAAATGCTGGGGTTCTACAAAGGCTCCCACTCCTCCTTCTCAGGCTTTCTCTGGCAGCACCCTGCCACTCCATCTGCACAGTGCAGAGGCTCAGGACAACTCACTGGCCGCCAGAAATGTTTGGTTAACGCATCACCTCTAAGCAATACTCTCTGGAGACACAGTAAACTGGAAACAGTAGCTTCAGCAGTACAAAACAGTATTTCTAAAATGTCAGATTACAGTTCATGTTAAATGAAACTTAGGAAAGCAGCCAGCTGGAAATTACTTCATAGCCTTACAGATTTTCACAATCTGCTCCTGCCCTAGCTCACTCTTCACATCAGCCACACTCATCTGCTTTCTAGGAAGTGGTATTTCAAACACAGTTATTGAAAATCTCAAATACATAACCTGTATCTGTTCCTCTTAAGTAAATTCACCCAATCAATAGCATGTTTGGGGTCAAAAATGGAGTCAACTATGAAAAGAGAAGGCAGAAAGGAAGAGAAGGCAGAAAGGAACCAAAATTAAGGTAGATGGTTTTAAAGAATGAAAATTATGTATCCTAAAAGTACCTAACAACCAGCCATCATATTCAGGGGTCTTTCAACATTTGTCAATTCTTCTTGGAGTCACCCCAGTGCAAATGACAAAATTTGTGAACTGCAGCACCAGAGGGATAAGATGAAGCACCTCACCTGCTACTTTGACCTGGGTGGGTCTGCAGGTCCTGCAGGGCAGCACTTGGAACTCTTCTGCCTGGTACATGGAGTAGTCAGTGCTGGCCACCACCAGCCTGTCCCCAGGCACCCATGAGCTCACATCATCCACCAGGTTCAGGATTGTGCTGTTCACGTTGGTGTCAATGGTTACTGTGAGCTTTGGTTTCACTGAAAACCCAAAATGCAAGGATGGAGAATTCAGTCAGTCTTATCAGAAAAAGCTTGCTCCTTCTTTTTTTTACCCACCCACCCCCCCACCCCCCACCCCCCACCCCCCCTTCTTGGAGTGCCATGAAAAACTAGGATTTTCTCATTCTAAAAAGAAAAAAAAAAGTTAACCCCTCCAAACGTGTTTTTTTACTGGCTTTGGCTTGGCAAGCAAGAAAACAGGAAAGGTATTTTTCTTTAGTTGCAGGCAGGTGGATTTTCCACTAACCCCAGGATAAATTTAAATGTAGCTCTTAGTGGCTCATTCTCACCACACCCACTTAGCAGCAGCTCTTGTGGGCGCTGGGTGCTGTTGTTTACAGCAGCCAAGTGGTCTTTACCCGATGATGTTTTTTTCCAGCAAAACAACAGTCTGCCACCCTTCTCTTCCTGCCAGCACCAAAAATCCTAATGACCTGTCTGATGACCAGGTTAAGGATAGCTGTGTTGGAATAATTAACTACAAAATGAAGTTTAAGTTTCAAACGCTGTTGTCTTCACACATTCTGATTGACTAATCCTACGTCATCCCAAAATGTTTTTATAAAAGGATTTACAGGAAAGAACTTGCCAAATATTTCCCACAGCCTTGCTGGGTATTTGAAAAACCACCCTGCTGCTTCTGTTAGTGCTCAGGAATTATTCCTGAGATAAATTTTCTACTGTTCTATCTGAGTTCATGTCTATAGCCCAGCCAAAGTTTTACTTGGAAAAATTACAGTTGTTCAGACACCCCTGAAGGAGCCAGTCATGGGAGGACAGGATTTCTGCTGTTCTCTGTTGTGGCTTTTAGTGGTGGGGCACATACCAGATTTTCCACAGAGGAACCTCACTCTGTAGTTGTGGCAGCCCTGGCCAGTCTGGCCCTTGCCGTGGCACAGGAACTGGTAATCGTGGCCGCTCTTGTAGAACACCTCCGTGGCCAAATCTGCTCCATCAAGAGTCACCGCCTGCAACGAGGATGGAAATACACCTCAGCTGTGGCTGTGGGGTGAAGGGATCTCACCAAAGCATCTGAGCCATCAGAAGAGGCCTTTGCTTTGTTCTGGGTGATGGCACAAGCACTGCCCAACAAACCCCTGTGACTCAGCCAGCTTTCCCTGCTGCTGCTCACACACAGCCACTGCTTAGGTGCAAGCCTTTCCCCTGTGTCTACGCTGAGACCATGGGCTGTTTTGGGAGGAGTTTGTGAGCTTCACAGACAGCTGCCTCGGTGCCCTAGATTTTCTCTTGCCATTGGTTTTGAGGGCAGATGGAAACATTGAACACAGATGCTTGCGCCCAGATGAACTCATGGCTTCAAGCCTCTACAATTTACTCATTCCATTGCTTGAGACTAGGCTCTGTCTGAGACTTGCAGAAGAAAGGGGGTAGGGGTTTTCTTTCTCCATTGCATGGATCAGTCTCTCAAAAAAAAAAAAAAAAAACCCCAAGTGTGCTGCAATACTGCTGCCTGTTCCAAAAGAAACTGGGAGAAGTGGCCTTTTCTCACAGGCAAGTACCAGCCTGTAGAGCTGCCTTGAGATAAAAGGCTGTATCATGCCAAGAAGCAGTGACATACACAGCCACTCTGGTGTTCCTGCTGGGGCAGCCTCTCCAGGGTCATGTCAGATTTCACATTCTGTCTCTAGAGCTTGCATTTCTCTCGACCCTTTCACAAAAATGCGGTGCATTGCATCGGGCAAGCCAAATACCATGTGCATTTTGGCAAGGCACCAGGAGAAAAGCCATTTTTCAATGAAGGGTCTGATCCTGATTCTCTCACTCATGCAGGCTTTCCTTATTAATGCTGCCATGTGTGGGATTAGCACCGTCAGCTGGAGGAATGTGCCTCTGGCTGTGCCGTGCTTCTGTTATTATCATCATATCTTCAATTTTCCCCCATGTTCCAGAGCTGGGGCAGGCCAGCTGCTATAAATCAGTGTAGCTTTATAAAAGCAATGAGCAGCAACAGATTACCCTACCTGAGGATTTGCCCTAAGTTCTGTAGGATAAACTGAGAAATGTCTCACTTTTAATACAGATGGGGCAAAAAAAGAAAAGTAAGTTATTTCACAGAAGAGGAAAAAAAGGGTTTGTTTCTGGAGCAGAAGAATATTTTTCTTCTTTCTCTTTTGACATGCATTTTAGAAGAGGATGCATCATAAGAAATATCTGACCCCTGTTTTGAACTAAGTTGTCACTTCTCATACATGTATATGGACGCAGAAATGAATGGGGATTTGGTAAGACCTGGCAGAAAATTATAGGGCAGTTTTTTCCTTTCTGTTCAAGAGAGATTCTTTATAACATCTAGCCCTGGAAACTTTCACTCATACAGTCAGCATTCCCCTTTACTTCAATAGCCACATTCTTGTGGATAAGAATGACTCCACTGGCTCAGAGCATGCAGGAACCTCAGCCTCGCACAGATGTGAAGGATTTTATTGGCTTTTCCTAGGCAATGCTTCTGCTATAGTATTTTTACCAGGTAGACATAAATAGTATATGGTGAACATATATTAAAAAAATACTCTCATTTCTTGCTGGAATTTTTTTTCCTTGAAGAAGTTTTTTGCAGTGTCAGAAAAGGTATCTGAGTGCTCCTAGGCATTCTGGCCTGATGGCATAATTATAATGCCTAGCTCCAAACAGAATTCAAATTTCTTTCTACAGAGATTAAACAATTCATTTCAAGAAATGGCTGAAAGCTCACCAATATTTTTGACAACCTGCTACAGATGGTAGTTGCACTGTCTTGTTACATTTTGTGATTTAATTTTTTAGGTAGGGTCCATTCCATGACCATTTAAAACCTTTGAAATTTTCATGTGCTTGCTCCTTTTAATCTTCCAGCAGGGAACCACATATTTCATGATAGCATCTGTGCTGTCCATGTGCCCATCTGTACACCTTTTCATGCCAGGAGACAGAATTTACTGAAAGGAGCTTGATTCTATCAAATCTGTCTCAGAACAATACAAGACTGTAGAAAAGATCTTGGTGGTTATGTATTAGAGTGGTTAAATAATTGGTGTGTTTTATTTAGAAACAAAAGTTATTGACAAGCACAATTATTTGGGGGAGTTCAGTGTCAGTCCAAAGAAGACTTGCCCCTCTAAAGTGAGTGGTAGGCCTGCCTACCTGGATGTCAATGGGCTGCCTGCAGATTTTGTCAGGATGAGCAGCTTTGAAGTCAGACAGCTTCTCCATGTCCTTAGATCTTGCTTTGTCAGGCCTCTCAAACCACTCTGTCCATTCTACATCTGGAGACAAGTGCAAACAAGTATAGTCATTTGAAAGTCAAGCTTAATGAGTGCAGCAAAAATGCACAAAGCATAATATGATCTCGGATATCATTCACAAGTTTCTCCACTGATGATCTGATTCCTCTTCCTGCCAGTCTGTCAGCCACTTTTAATGTTGCTGTGAAGTGCAACCAGCCAAGGGAGAGCACAGTTATTAAAATCTTCATAATTGGCATGTGTGCTGTAAGCATTATTAATAGAGGCAGATTTGGGATCTGTGTCTGCCTTAGCTGCCTTCTCTGATCTACAGATCAAGTTGCACCAGTTACTGTGTGTTTTCTGAAACATGGGCATGATGACTGTGCAGTGAAAAGAAGTCAGAGTCTGTGATCTCTCAGACCACCAGGGATGGAATTTCATACCCAGTGCAGAAAAGGAAAAAGGATCCCAGTTATTCAGAGGGTCCTAGAGACAACTGGAGAAGGAATCTGTGAGTGTTCATTAATCGGGTTAGTGATGACATAAATAGCAGCTAGCAAGTCCAGTCTTCCCAAATGGAAAAGGACTGCAGTAAAAGGGATGATTCACCCTATTTGTCAGCTGTCTGCCACCAAGTGAATCAGCCCACAGACCCCTTACCTTGAACCCACTCGCTCGTTGAAGAGACATTGAAATGTTCTCCATTCTCAGCTTTGAATAGTTTGGATACTTTGGCCACAGCTGACCCTTTGTGACCTGTTAAAAAACCCCAAATATTGGTAAATAGTTGAAATCAATTGGTAAAATCATTGAATGCAACTGATAAGAGTAAGAAGTGAAAATGTAATGATCTGTGTATTGCATATTTTGACTACATTATTCCAAATTAGCCCTGAACAAGTTCCAGAAAAATTTACTAATCTTGCAATGAGGCTTCAGACATTTTGTTACTGCACAGATATTGAGGAAGAAAAATCTTCAAAAATCAAGAGAGGATAAGGCCCACAATCATTTGTCATATATTGCTATTTTTATTTAATGTGGTAGCAAGCTGTGTTCATGTCATGAGAAGACAGAGACTCAACAGAGTTCAGCTTGCAAGAAAATGGTTTCACCAGAGGATTATGAGGCTACTGATTCAGGATACACTGATTAAATTTTCAGCTGGTGTGAACTGGGTCTGTTCCACTGATTTGTGCCTTAAGAGAGGCAATGTCTGAGCTCAGTGAAGTTACATGGATTTACACTGGTGAAGGATCTGACCTTTTACCTAAAGGTTTGGATAACCTAAACTATCCCTCACTCAGCTGCTTCAGAGACAGTGGGAAGAAGAAATATATAGAGAGAGCATTCAATTAAATCTGTCAAGCCATCAATTGCTCATAGCTTCAATATAATGCAGTGGGAAGTAAAAACACCATTGATCAAATTAATCTCAGCTATAACTCCAGTAATGTTTAGAGATCACATCGAGACAGCATTTTATGCATTAAATACCTTGATATTCAATGTGGTCTTCAACAGAAGAGGAGGGATTTCCTTTAATGGTAATAAAACTCCATGGGTGCCTGGAAAATGAAAATGAGAAATGATCAAGTTATGTCAAGTATGAGATACATATTTCTTATAGCCCAATATTTTTAGATTTCTCAGAGGCACCAGAGTCAAAACATGCTGATTAGTGTCACAGACAGCTTAGTTAAAATTAAAATTATCTTAACACTCTATATTTCTGCAGTAAATATATCAGAAGAAAAGGAATTTTGAAGACAAATCCTCACTTAAAACATGCCTGTTACAAGTGTGTTCATTTTTTAAATAAGTTTTAAGAAACTTATGTGTGACAGACCAAAGAGACACTGGCAACTCCTTGGGGAACCTGCAAATAAATCTTATGTGTGTCTGTGTACATGTGTGTACACTGAAGAATATGAAAAGAAACCACTTTTGCTTAAAGAAATTCAACTCATGCTGAAACCCTGTATATGACAATTGTCTTTGGAATGACCCGTGAGAATTTCTAATAGATAGACTGGCTGGCAAAGGACAATAAAAATGCTTAGATAGTCACTGCAGATCTAGTTTCCTTCCTTGAATACTGAACATTGAACAAGGATAAAGTTTTATGGCTCTGAATTGTCTGTTCAGATCTGATGCCATGTCAGAATTCAGTTCATTAGCATCTGATGTTATTGATCAAGCAGGTTCAATATCTGGCAGCCACCCTGGAGAATGACCACATGGATGAGAAAGCAATGGAGACAGGGACTAAAGTGCCTCCCAACCTTGAGGGTAAACCCAATTAGTAGGGGTCAGGGGGGAATGTTATCTTCAGAGTAGAAGTAGTTCAAGCATATCTGCTCTTAATGACTAAGAGGATACAAAATATGCTTTCAGGGTGATAGGGAGTCCTGATTTTAGCACAAACTCCCATAGGTTAGATCATGTCTCTATAGTTATAAATATCCGGTCATTTCAATTACATCAAGAGTCTTGCAGGTCACCTTACACTGGTGCAAGTGAAGCTCCAAACTGCTCTGGGCCAGAATAAAACACATACAGCCATTGGCAGAGAGCCACTAAAACCCACCCAAATCACTGGTGCTGTGAGCTGGGGTTTGCTGGGATTTGCTGCTCTGGGGGCAGCAGGGGCAGGCTCAGGGTGAGCACTGCTGCAGCCCATGAAGCTTGGCCCCAGTTGACATGGCTGCCCAAGGGGACACTGTCCCAGCAGCGTGTCCTCAGCCCCAGCACTGGCCAGGCTCAGTGGAAGCTGCCAACACCACTGCCTGGGGAGCCTGCCAGCCAGCCAGATGCTCCTGCTGGAAAATCTGCCTGCGTGCCAACTGCCGAAGGCACTGACAGGCTGTGATCTCCATCCAGCGAGAGAAGGGGGCTGGAAGCAGGAAGGACACTTTATCACTCAGCAGTCAAGATGGGTTTTTTTGGTTCTGTTATTACAGTTATTATTTTGGTAAACCGAATTCGAAACAAATGACAAAAAAAAAAAATGATGTCTCAAAAATAATCTCGAAAATAATTCAAAGAATAAGGAGCTATTCACTTCTGCAATTCAAGGTCTGGCCCCATTTCATGTGTTAAAATACTTGTTTCTCCCAGTTATTTTACCACTAAAAATAGTTTTGAAGTTGTTCAACCCTGACACATAAGAACACATGCAATCTGTTTGGGCTGTATGAAATGAAGTGGCCAGCAAGTCCAGAGCCAAACAGGAGATATTTGTGAGGAATTCCAAAGTGAACAACTATGTCATCAAGTGCAAAAAGGCTTTCTCTTCATTTATTAGTAAAGGGAAAAAAAAGGCTCACATTGAAAGAGTAAACACACTTTTCAGAAGGAAATAATAGAAGAGGAATGCAAAATTTTCCTTTCATTCCTAATGTTCTGGACTCAGCAAAGAGGCAATTAAAAGACATTCCAGGAGCAAAGAAACATTTCTGAATACATCAGCCTTCCACATCGGCTCTGCTACAGCAGGGGGGAGTTGCACAACTTTACAACCTGTTTGAATATGGAGCAACTAGAGATGGACAGGAATCTGCCCATATAACCACGGCCAACACTGCAGAAACCAACACAACCTACAGCTGAATAGCCTGACTCAGGTGGCACCTCACAAAATGCAAAGCAAAAATTTCCTAAGCCTGGGGCTTAAGCTGTTTTTCTCTCAGGGATGCCCATGGTCATCCCCAGCCATCATCATCAGGAGCTGAGAAGATTTGACAGCCAGGATTCTGTAGGACCAGCCAGCAAAGCCCAGAGCTGGGCAGTGAGTGGTGACAGGCATGTTAGAAAGAAAAATCCATCTGCTCTCCTCAGTCAGAGCCTGCCTTGGCCACGGAGGGTAAAAAGTGTACACATGTGTGCAATTTTCTCATTCCAAACATTTTCTTTCTAAGGTATTCCAAAAAAATTTCCAAAAGCACCTGTCACGTGCATACATCCTTATTCATAGTCATAGATGTATCTGAAACGTAAACCACCATGTCTAAATCTTGTTCCACTGAGGTGGAAGTTCAATTTGCTTGAGAGGAAAAGCTTGGATACATCTAAAGCTGCCTGTGTTCCACTGTGCCATCAAACTGCCTTTCTAAGTCTGGCCTCAGCTGCCATCCAGACAATGTGGTTTTTGAGAACAGATGAACTTAAACTCTGAGAGCACTCCTAAAATTATGTAATTTTAAATAATGCACCAGATATTTTTCCAAACACCAGTATGCTGGTGGAAGACCAATTTCTTGACCAGTGTTGACCAATTACTACTACCTCATTATTTTTCCACAAGTCTCTGTAATTTATGGAATGCAATTTTGTGGTATTTCAGATAACAGCATGGCAAAGATTAGCCTTTTGACTGCAAACAATAGCAATGCTGAAAGTCACACTTCCATGGATGAATTTCTGCAGTGTTTCCATTATAAATATTGATGGCAAAATGATGAGAAGCTTGTATAAAAACACCACAGCAGCCTGAAAAAATCAAGCGCAATTTACTTTTATAAACACATGCAAAAACCATCAACTCCTTCCTGTAGTGCAATTGGGAAAAAAAAAGCATAATGTTCAAAAATCATGTTCTGTTTCCCTAATTCCTGCATTTGAAAAAAAACTTAGCAGGCCACTGAGCTCTAATATGGGGTCTAGATTTGAGAGCAAGAATTGCACTGATGGAGATAACCTGATTTTGGAGACCATTCCTGACTTCCATGTTGATTCTTTGAAATGTGTTGTCTGGTGCCCAGGAGCCCCTGTAACATTTGACACAACCTCTTCATCAACCACCCCAGATCTTGCTCCATCTGTGTGTGCCCAGCTGACAGATGCCTCTTTCCACAAACTGCTGTATTGAAGCACTTCTCCCTACAAGGCAGATTTTGTGTGTGTGTGTGTGTGTTCTGCAGACACCCTCTTAGTGCCTCATAAAAAAAAGCCTACATAAATTCAGATCAACACAAAAAACATAATGGCTACAGTTGGGTAAATAGCAAGTATTCTTAACAGTGTGTGTGCCAACACAGACACTGTGTTGGCCACAGAAGTATGTACAATCCACACCATAAATCCACATTTCCTAAATTTCTGTGCTGCACAAGTTTTCAGACCTGCACTGGAGAAGCTGAGGAATGTGCTGTATGTGTGTCTGTATGTATGTAGCCAGGGCTACGCAGCAATTATTGTACCCTCCTTAATTCTCAGCCCATCTAATCCTCTGTGTGTGTATAAATATGCTTCTTAAATCTTTGGGGGATGGTTTGAAAATAAATTGGAATAAGCAACCTGTGGGAACAATATCTTGGAAAACCATCTTTTTTAATGTGAATCATATGCTATTCCTCAATTTGCTAATAAAAATACCCAATATAGACTCTGAGTGCATCTGAAACTATCTAATTAACTGCTAAAACTCTACATTGAGAAGTTTCCCTCTTTTTTTTACTTTTTTTTCCCATGTGAAAGAACTTTGTGACTTTGAAAGAGTGGAACTATTTTGACATCTCAGGAACATAATAAAGCCTCTGTGCTGGGAGAACTGGCAGGACTGGCACATACCTAAACCCAAGGTGGAGGAAATGCTTGCTGCCCAGTTTGGTCATTGCTTTCCTGGCCAAGTCGTCCAAGTTTCTGGATCCTTCATCATTCACTGCAACCGACAGGATCATGCCATTTGCAACTCTACCCAAGTACTGAGCCAGGCGGATACTTTCCTCTTTTGCTCTGTAGGTATCAAACCTGAAATGATAAAAAACGCCTGAAGGTTTGCTGCAGTCATCACCACGTCTTTTTGTACCGAAAAGCAAATACTATAAAGTAAGTACCCTTTTGTATTGTTCACTGTAATATTACCCTGTTGCAAAAGCACTTGTCTAGCAGGGTGTGTTGGGGGGGTTCTGTAAATTTACATTGATTAAACTCTAGTTGACAAACTGCAGGGCATGACACTGCTCACTCTGTGGTTTTGGAGATTGCTGGTCTAGGAGGAATTGTACAGACATCCAATAACACCCATTTGAACAAGATGCTAAATGTGTGTGTTTGAGCTTGCTGAGAAGCTGTCCTCAACCTGTTCCCAAAGATCCTCACCTCTAGGCAGCCAAAGGGTCACTCACCGATCCGAATGGACAACTGCCCCCGTCTTCGGGTCGATAACGTGGACAATGACACCCCGGTGGCCCCAGCTCCTTTCAAAGTAATATCCACCTTCCTCCATGCCACCAGGATGAAGAGTCTTGTTCAAGAAAGTCCAGGACAGCTTTTTCTTTCCATGGATCTCAAGAGTGCCGCCTTTGCTGACTCCAAGGTACTTCTGTCCAAAGTAAGGATTTGGCTGGCTGCCATCATCCGCTCTACAGCAGGAAGGAAGGAAAGGGACCAGGTTTGGGTTTGTGTCTGAGTCAAGGAACCTCCCTCCTTGTGCTGCTGTGACTCAAGGAGGGAAGTCTCATGATTTACAGTCCATTTCTTTCAGGTACTCCAAGAATCAGGAGCTACCCATGTTGTACAGAAAATAAATTACTTTAAAAATAGTAGCAGCTACCAAAGACCAAAAGCAATCTGGAACACAGCTTATACATGCTATATTCATTATATCCAGGCCAGAGGAGGCCTGGAGCCCAGACTGAATGCCACATCTGTGTTTTTGAATTCTGGAGGTAGGCAAGACCCTAATCAGGAGCTAAGAGATCCAGTGGTTGGTAAATATGAATTTAGCATCCTTGAAATTTTAAGAGATCCTGTACCGATCTGCAATACATAAATGTATTATCCTTCAGCTCACAATTCCCATACAGAAATAAAGGATGTTTAAGGAGGAGAACTTTCAGACAAAAATAACTTATAAGGTTTTAAGCCTATTCTGGAAAATCAGTTTGAGTTGTGGGAAGGGGCATGCTGATTATCTGGCATGCCTGAACACCCCAGTATTCATAGCTCTGTAGAAGAGAAAAATAACCCCAAACCTGCATCAATTTTTGTGGGTCATTTAAATTGTTTTAAAAGCTACTGGACCTTCCACAGAATACTGATGATAACTACACCTGAGAACATGTAATTTTAAGGAAGATTTTCATTCCCTGATGTTGAAGAGAGACTCCAGAAGATTCTCAGGTAGTATTTTGTCATGTATACTTACCGCCCATATAAGACGATAACCACATTGCCTTGGTAAGGGCACAGCTCACTGCCAATGTGTAACTCTCCATCATTTTCAATGAGAATATGTCTTGTACGCAGAATGATGGGCTGCACATCATCTTTGATGACCAGTTTCCCTAAGTAGAGAAGGTTATGACATTTTGCCTTATCACACAGCAGCTCAAGTGAGGTTCTGGTATCATTGTGCTAAACCCAATGCTGGGCTTCATCTCAGTTTTTGAAAAATTCTATCCCCATACACCCCAAAAAAGCTCTCAATACAAATCCTGAAAACATTGGGGTTTGTTCAGTCCAGTTCTTGAAGAGCACAATTAAGATTTGCATAGAAGAGGACCCATTCGAAACTGAGACAGAAATTTAGAGTTAAGATGAATAAAAGCTATTCATGCCAGCAACACCAGGCCCTATCCTTGGAGACAAAGAGGGACAGAAGCATCTGTCCTGTCCTGAGGTCCTGATAACACAACCACTGCAGAACGATGCTATTGGGCCAGTGGTTTGGTAAAAAAATGTTTTTGAAGCAAATCACAGAAGTAGAGTTGATCATTACACTGAACTACTTGTGCAAATTCTCCAGGCAGGACGGAAAACAGGCTGGTTACAGTGGCTAAAAAATATCTCAGCACCCCAGCTACCACCCAGCCTTGTACTGAGGTCAAGCTGTGTTTACCCACCCGCTCCTCAGCAAGAAGCAAGAAGCTCTCCCAGCATGATCACAGTGATTTAAACAGTCCCAGAGGAGAGCAGGCTGCACCCAGCCCTGCCAGCAGCACATTTTACCTCCGTCAGTGATGTGGATAGAGTGCACAGTTGCAGAAGAGGAGAGAAGCAGCTTCCTGCCATTGTGGATTTCAACGTGGTTTTCTTCGTTGTGACCCGGGTTCCAGATTTCTAACTCAGGATCCCTGTCAGGACATGTGGCAGCTGCTTCTGCTGGACAGAGATGGAGAGTGAGGACAATCAGTGTTTGTTTGGTGTGAGACAGAAAGCTCTGCACCTGGGCATCTTTGCAGAATCATTCAGCATCAGCCTCTTGGCTGACTCCCTGGAACACAGCAACACCTCAGTGCAGCAGGGCACATGTGGGTCACGACCAAAAGAAAACAAACAACAGCTTAAGCTGTATGGTTTTCTGCTTTCTGGAAGAATGGAAAAACCCAATGCAAAGCAGCATTGCAGGGGATGCAGTTTCTAGAAAACTATTGAAAAGGGACTTTAACTGAGCCCTTCCTGCAGTGACATTTAGCTCTGCTCATACCAGCTAGATACAAAGCCCAGGGAAGGTGTTGACAAAAGAATAAAACAGCTACTACCTTTAAAAATGCCCCCAAATACATGCTTTGTTTTATATAAAGATATTTAAATCTTATATATTATATATTTTCATTATACGTTTTCACTGGAGATAGAAAAAGAGATCAAACTAACATGGAAACACCAAGCACCAAGCAATTACCAGTACATGCAGTAACAGAGAGCAACAGGAACCTGACAAGTGTGTCTGGGTTTGTGAGCTTTTCCAGGCAGAAGCAATGAGGATTCATTCACTTTGGGATCACACATCTCCAGTCTTCACACACAAATTTGATGAGGGGCTGCCATGACGTGTTAGTCTGAACAGCTCTCATACCACATCCAAGAGTCTCATGCTGCAACTATTTATTTAAGATAAAATATTTCCCTGATACAACCTCAGTTGAAATGTGAGCCTCATGTTTTACTCTAATCAACAAAACTGTGAGTAGAGTCTCACGTGTGATGCATATTTTCTGAGGGTAGAACCCTTTCTAATCCTAGGAAGCTGAGGTCAGTGGAAGTTTGAACAATGAGTCCTCTGCCTTCAGAAAGGGCTGGGAGTTGTCACCAGCTTTTCAATTTTTATCCCTTGAAACAAAAACACCATGGAGAAAAGTACAGGGCCAGTAGATCAGTGACCATGGGCATGGGATAAACCCTTTGACCTCAGCAGAGTTATGTCTCTGGAACTTGGTACAGTAAAGTTGGGGTTTTGCCCCACAGACACTAATGCCTCCAGGTAATGGAAAGGGCAGTGATGTGAATCTAAGCAAGGAAACGTTTCCTGGTACTGGTGCAGTCGACAGGCAGTTGTTTTGTGCTGCCACTGTGGAACTGGAAGGACATCTGTAATTCCACTGCAACAGAAGCAAAATCTGTCCATCTGCATTCAGTTTCCCCTCACATTCCTCCACCAGCTTCATGTCTTAAGAAAACAATGGAATTGGACCAGCCATGGCTTCAAAGTCTCCAGAGCCCAAATGAATACCAATTTTCAAGGTGATGTTTCATGTGGCCTGCACAGACCTTGTCTCTCTGCAAACTTTTCCCATAGACATGAAGTAAATCAGAGAGGACAAATAATATACCAGGCAGCAAGTCAGATACAGATAAACATTCAGGACCTGATTTTGACACCACTGTGCCAGGTGGAAGCTGGAATTGTATTAGTAATGTCAGAGGCACGCTCTGATTTACAGTAATTGAGAAAAAACAAGCAGGTGTTTCTGGGCTCCTACCAAATGCCACACAGAATTAATGAAAGTTAGAAAAGATAAATATTTCAGACAGGAAATGGGGCTGGCATTATAAATAGATGTTCAAATATAACTGCAATACACACTGACAACGATTTTTTTTTTAAGAGAGCTGTTATTTCCCTGAGAATAAGAATAATAGAAAAATGTGCTCGTGATGAGAAGTGATATAAACCCAAAAGAATCAATTCAAATGTAAAGCTACAATTTATCAATTAGACCGTAATTAATTAATTTAAATGTAAAGGATAAAAATCTTGTTCATTTTTCCATTTACTTGAATATGCTACTATGCAAGGAGCTTCCTGCATAGTCTCAAAAGATGACTTGTGACCCCAAATTCACTATTTTGAAACAGAGAGGCACACAGAGAGTCCTATGGGGAAATCAAGAGGAATTTAGGCTAATGTTTGGGATGACAAACAGAAAAAGCCAACAAACCAGAAGCAGAGCACCCAAATTCCCAGTGTTGTTAACCAATTTGTACCAGGAACTTTGCACATCACCAGCATCTGCTGTGCCAATGACACCATCAGGCTGAGCACCTTCTGCCAGCTGGTCCAGTTACCCTGACAGCTTGATTATTATTTTCATTGTCATTTTTTAAATAAAAGTGCAAATTCTACCCAGCACAAGAAATTAACTGAATGTTTGCTTCTTGACCAAAAGGGCCTGAGCACGACAATGAGGGGTTGCCTCATGCAGCTGCAGTGTTTGGGGCAAGACATATGGTCTCTTTGTTTCAAACAAATACAAACCTCCAAATTAGCTGTATATAGAATATGTAAATGAGGATCCCCTTTTCCCCTTCCCTGAACTGCTTAGTAAAAGAACTGCTTGGAAGAGACAAAACCCAAGGGATAGGGATGTCCCAGGCCAGAGCTTTTTGCTCTCCACATCTGGGCTTGAGGAATGCAGGAGAATTCTTGCCTTCACCTCCCTCAGCCACAGCTATTAGGACCTGAGGTTTCTTTTGCTATTTCTTTGTGGCTGTTTGTTGGGTTTGTGTTTGGTTTAAGAATGTGTGGCAGAGTCTGAGGGATTGCTGAGGGTACTTTCACCTGCTCAGAAATTTCAGTCTGCCACTCCAGCTGCCCTTGACTGGGAATATTGGCACACCAGAAAACTGCTTTTCTCCTGAGTTTTTTCACTCTGTCCTTGACTCTTTTTTATCCAAGGAGTGAAAAGCTGGTCAATCTAAATCTATCAAAAATAGTATTTCAAACCATACCCTTTTTCCCCGTGGCAAGAAAAAACTTACCTGTGCTTACTGAAGAGGCTACAAACAGAAAAAACCCCAAACTTCCAGCCAGATACTTGGAGGTAGGTAGAGCCATTCTTCAGGATTTTTGATTCTCCGTATGGATAGCTGTGAAAAAAGAATACCAAGAAAATGTCACTTTTTTTCCCCCCCACCAGCTCATTCACTGCATACACACACACACACACACACACACACACACACACACACAAAAAGTTAAATCAGCTTTATGCCAGACCACATCCACTCCTGTTCAGCTCGATGGCTGAAAACACTTTTGCATTGATTCAGGACCAGCCTGAACAGAGCAAGGAGCCACGGGCAGCTCCTCACCCTTTGTTTGGTTTAGGATAAAACCCACTCGGGAATCCAAATAGACACTCAGAAAGCAGCCACCAGCTGTAACCAAAAACGCCTTAGGAATGCGGCATAAACACATCCAGTGTCAGGACTCTCTAGGGCTGCATATTCACATGTGCTAAAAAGTAATGAAACACAACAGAGAAGGCGTTTGCAGAGTGACAAATTTTCGTGGAGGAACCTTTCTGTGGCACCTCTCTCCCCCCGAAGTACCCACACATTTTTTGCAATGGTGTTTTGTGTAACCCCCAGATAAACCGTACTCACACTTCCAACCTGAAGCATGCAGTTTCTTAGATTTCAGATCTAAGAAAATATTGTCTGTTTAGTGTGCCAGCTCAGAATTTTCTTGTAAAACCAAAAGCTCCTTTTGAAACCAGTCTACCTAATGTTGTTTTTGTTTCCTCCGTAGCCAACCCCCAGCAAAAACAAACCAGCAGTGTCATGAAAGTCAAAGTTAGAATTAATGTGATTCTCTCTGGTCTCCAGTGATTGATTCTGCAGCTCTGCCCCGGGCTCATGACAATTTATTGACATGTGTATTCACAGGGAGGCAAGGACATTCACTTCTGTATTCATAAGGCACTGTTTAAAATTCACATGTTGTCCTTGGAGTCTTTAGGTTTTATCATATACCGGTGTCTGGGCAATATCAAAGACATTTATTTGTAGCTGTCATGTCACATCCCACTAATGTAACAGGATAAATGTATGCATCACACAGTTTAGTTCAAAACAAAAAAAGCATTGAAAAACAATTCCATGGTACCCCAAATTCTTTAGGGCAAAAACACATGTTATTTTCATGTCACTTGTTAATATAAGCTAAAAAACAACAACAAAAACACAAGAAAAAGAATGGAAGAAGCCAGGATTTATTCTGGAGCAAATTTTGTAGTGTATATGTAAAATACATCTGTACTGTTTGTAAGGATGACACAGATCAAAAATAGCATTAGGAGCAGATTTTACAGGAAATATTTTGCCAGGGAAATATTTGTTTTCTTTGGTACAGTGTATTTGACAGCCCTGAGCTCTAGAAACAGCATAGACTCAGGGCTTGGTAGAGTCTATCAGGTGCTGAAATGCTGTTACAGAGCAGTGGAAGAGAGGAATGCACTTAGCAACACTATAACTTTGGATGATATACATTATCAGAGAGCAGCGCTGTCGCCATGGAATTTGTGCCAGAACCAGGCTGCACGTGTCTGACATTTTAACAGCATTAACCATCAACATGGGATAAGCCAGAGCTCTTTCAAAGAAACGTTATTAGAGGTACACCCAAAGTCCAGCAGTCACCATTAAGATGCCAAGATTTATTAGTGATTATTACACAGCCTGATCTGCAGACCCAGCCATTAGGCTCTGCTCTAACCATTGAGGAAGAAGTAAATAAGAGGCAAGACCACAGGATGGTCACTGCAGATAAACAGGGTTTCTCAGAGTGTGGACACATCTGTGTGCTAGTGCTCCATAAAGCCAGGATCCAACCAGTGAGGTTCTGGTCATAAAATACATTCAGATGATATAAGAGTTCACAGGAATAAAAAGAAGAGATTGTTTTTTTGACAGTAGCATGCATTTGCTCTCCTATTGCTGTGTAGGTAGCAAAGAAATGTCTTTGTTCTGACCCATTAAAAGCTCAGAGGAGCATCTCTGTTCTGGCCAGCTCACGACCTTACCCCTGACACAAACCTGTAGCAAACTGGTAGAAAACTACATCAAGAAATTTCTCATCCTTTGCTTTCTGCAGAGCCAAGAACTGCACAGTACTTACCATCAGGTTGTGCAAAATGGCTTCTGGTTTTATATCCCCTGTTGCTCACCAGGGACTGCTTCCCTGAGGGCATCCATCTTCATCAGCAGAGATCAAAACAAGCAATCAGACACTGGGAAGACATGTCATTTTCAGAGGCATCAGCTGTGCGCCAGCGCTCTGATGTTTTCGCAGTGTCTGATCTGCCACAGTCCAAAGAATATTCTGCTTATTTTGTGGCTGAGCTAGGGTTTGATTCGGCTCACACCGAGTTCATTGCAGTGTTAGTATTAACTGGCACTCGGGTTGGAAAGGCTGGGAGCCAAGAGGGCCAAGAGGATCCGACTCCTCTGATTCAGCTCTGACTAACACCGGGCTGGAAAAATGCTGCTCGGAGGATAATCTCAGGAATTTTCCTTCAAACCCTCTCAATTAAGCACCTTTCCCAAACACTAGGCGCAAGCGGTGGCATGTCTGGTTTGATTGTTTGGTACAAGAGGAGGGAGAGACAGTGATCCTGTGTGCTGGGGCAGGCTCAGGAGCAGTTATCTCCTGCCAGGCAGCTCTTCCTCGGCTCAGCACTGGGAGCCACGTGGGGATACAGCCACACATCCTTGAACAGGCGCCACGCTCCTGACTCCAGCTCTGATGTAACCACCAGTGTCAACAAATCTCCCTGCAGATTCGGGCACTCAGAGCACAAGGGCCATGCAAGTGGCTGCCTAAGCCTATCATCTCCAGCCTTCCTCAAATACCATCTGGGACTTCTCTCCTGGGTGAGAAAAGCTTTTATATCTAGCCATTAAAAGCTGCCTGGCAATGGCAAGTGGGGACTCATATCCTTGGATCTGGCAAGGCAGGCTCTCTGAAATGATTCCCAGCTGCTGAGCTTTTCCAAAAAGTGAACAATAGCAGCAGACAATGCTAAAAGTAGATGCAGGAAACCATTAGTCCTCAGCTGGCTGCTACTGCAGGTGTCAGCAGCGATGCTGTACTAGAAAGCACACTGCAGAGAGCAATGCCTATCCACCACCCTTCCCACGGTTTTAGTGCTGGAGGCAACGCAGTGCAGACAATTCTGAGAACAAAACAGTGAAGAAATGCTCTGAGGAAGCTGCATTGTCACAGGTGTCGTGGTGGGGTCACACAGACACCCTGAATCTGAAGGGTTAGAGCAGAGTTTCTGGGGAGGCGCCAGAAGCACACACGGTGACTCGCCCCCTTGCACAGCTCTGGGCCAACCACCCAAACCTGGCAACAAAATTTTTAAAAGTTACTCTCAGTACTGGGTGTTAGAAGTGCTTTTGAAGACTGGCTTGACATTCTTTGGAGGAGGTACCTTCAGAATCAGCTGGAGACAGCTCCTTTCAGTATGTCAAGCAAGGCATAATGGGATCATTCACAACCCATTAAAAATGAGGCAAGGACTGGAAAAAGGAGCAGCTACCTGATCTTTCCTGAAAAAGATGTCAGCCGGGGGCAGCAAACCATGTGGCTTGTGCTGCTGCTGCTGCCCAGTGAAGGAGACCACCGACCTGCATGGGGGCAAAGCGGGGATCCAGCACCATCCCCAGGGAACAGGGAGAGCTCACAGAGAGAAGGGGCATTTCAGCCTGATGGGCAGTGAACTCTCAGCAGACACCAAACTGCCCAGGTGCCTGGGATGACCTCGGAGTAAAATCTCTGCTCCCCAGGGGCCCCCTCTGCAAGGGAGGTGCTGTCAGAGACCACGATGGGTCAGTACCAGGGCCTGACCTGGAGTACATGGTGCTCCAAGCCCAGAGCCTCCCACGGCCAGCATTGATGCCAAGGTTGCAGCAGTTTGATTGCCAGGTCTGATTCCTGCTACATCTGTCCTCATGCATATGCAGAGAGGCCAGCATCGATTTGGAAGCTGATCCTGAGAGAGGGAGGAGCTGTTTAATTAACGCCTCTGCTCCCTTCTTGCTGACACTGCATGGCAGCAGGTCCCCTCACCCTGCTCATGGAATTTTGCATTTCAGCCCCGGCTGAGAAGATGGATTTGAGGTGCACGTTTGCTTTTCTGACCTGAGAACATGCCAGCCCTCGCTACAGTGACATACAGAGGAGATTTTCACACACCCAGCCACAGGCACAGCTAAAGCCTTCAGAAAATAAACACAGGAATTTCTGGGGATTGCTAATGGAAATGCTGTTCAGTCCCAGTGCATGGCAGCAGCATAGCTGCCTCTGCTCCACATCATTTTCTTGTGCTTGCCACCCACACATCAGCTGCTCGTTTTTACTAGCAAGAAGAGGAAGATTAAACTCAGGAACAGGCTTTAATTCTCAATGAATCAATACTGGAGTCAAAAGCAACATTCTGACTGTTTTCCCAGTGAACCTTGGTTTCTTATAAATTTATCTAATAACTTTCCCAACAAGAAGGTTCTGCTCACATATATTCTGTATAAACATCACTGCAAGTCCCTTGGTTACTGATGTTCGTAAAAATAGATTCTGAATGAGGAGCAGGAGTGAGAGGAAAATTTTACAATTAATAAATTAAAGAAAATCTAAGGTGTTTGCTAATTTGTTGTAATATTGGCAAACTATTTTGAGACAGAAATAAAAGGGGGGAAGTACGGGTTTTAAATCTATGCTTTTTTAAAGAATGTACCTTTTTTTTTAGAGGTTTATGGACTTTGAAGAGGAAAGGAAACAATTTTTGGCTCTGTTTAAACAAAATCATTTGCAATTCCCATCACTCCACCCATCCGAGGCTGACTGACTCCCAATTTCACATGCTTTTGAAGTGCTCAGCATTTCCCTGAGTTAAACCCTCCTCCACCACATGAAGTTTTCAAAGCACCAAAGGAGTGGGAAGCTGAGCCCCGTTTGCTGAGGCTCAGGGTGCACTGACACTGCTGTGCCTGCTGCCAGCCAAGCTCCTGCTTCCAAGGGATGTCACAGCCATTGCAGAACTGCTCTGGGGGTGACCAGAATGGCCACACACCCTGAGTGCATGGGATGTGCTGGAGATCCCTGGGTTAGCAGCCAGTCCATGAGGACTCCAGCATGGGGGTGGATATCCTCGGGAAATCCCCAGGAGGAGCAGGACAGCCTCCTGCAAACACAACGTCCACGCAGCACTTACCCCACAGCTTCACACACACAGGCTCCTGGTGCATGCCAAGTGAGCAGCAGCCTTTGAAAACATCCCCTGAATGTCCCAGCAGTCCCTGGAGGAGCTGTACCCTCTGCAGAGCGTCCCTGGTTAAAGGGCTCTTTGCCCTCCCAAGTAAGGAAAGTGAGAGCTGCGGCTGAAGAGGATCACAGCATCCTGAATCCTCTTCAAACTGCTGCTTTTAACTACCCAAATAACTGCATCAGGATGTAAATATTTTTCTTTTTGCTTTTGTGGTACTTCACTGTTTGCATCTGGCTCGCCACGACTCCACGCCTTCCTCTCCAGGACATTTGCCATTTGCTCTCCTTCTAGGGCGGGAGGAGGAATAGAGATTTTTCAGAGGTTTAGGCACATTCCTCTCCTTCTTTCACTAGGCTCTTCCTTTGCTAATTGTTTAGTCTCAGCCTGGGGTTAGAGCTCTGCAAAGTTTTATTGGGATCCAGGGTCTGGACATGTCACAGATTATCAAATAAATCTCCAAGAAGTTAAATGCTGGCTCTGTAAGTACTTGCTCAAGTCCTGGGCATATGCTTACGAGCCAAAAACATCTCGCTCTTTTTCCTCTCTACAGCATCAGAAATCACAACAATTAGATATTAACAGGAGTTCAGAAGGACTTCAGGGATCTCCCTAGAGGGTCAGTTCCAGCTGCTCAGGCTACTGTACCAATTCTCATCCCCGTGATATCCCGTGCATCGCAATTTATGTTACTTTTACTGAGCAGCATCACTGATTTCTTCGCTTTCTGGCATGCCAGGACTTCTTCCCTAGCCCACACATCTCTCATCTCTCCTACCTGGTGTGGGGATGGAGCCACAGCTTCCTCTTCTGCCTGTAAACCTTCTGGGTATCCTCTCACCCCACACCAGAGACAAGTGTCCCATCCAAGGTACTCAGTCCCCACTCAGAGGCACGATGTCAGCTGGCCAGCGTGTGGATGCCAGAGCAACTCACTCACCAGGGAGCAGAAGTCTGGCCAACAAAACACTAACCTTTCCCTGTAGCAACTTCTTTGGCCATTTCAGAGAATTCCAAAGGATCTACAGGACATCAGTTAAGAAACATTCACCCACCTGTTTGAACAGCCCATGAGCCCATGTTATTCAGTGACAGGGGTGATCTGAAATCACCTGTCCCTTCATGTTGTCACCAAGTTGCATCATGTTCAAACCCAAGTGACTCTTTCATCATTTTGGAGTCACTTTGTGCTTAACTGCAGTCAGTGAGGTCATCAGTTTTTTCTCACTTTGCATATAAATCTCAGGTTTTGTCTTTACTTCAAACAGCTGCAGCATAGACATAAAGCACAGAGAATTAGCCAATAATACTGGCAATATTTCAGTCCTCAACTGGAGCAGAAAGTCGATACAAGCATTGCCTGAGAGGAACACAAGACTTTACCCTAAGCAGCACGTACTTTATCCAGGGTTTTATTCCTGTAGGTCTTTAATTAAATGCTCACATCAGTTAGACAAACATCATTTGACTAATCATTAGCTTCAGACAGAAACACATTTATAACTCCTTGTTGTGCTCTGTGCTGCGTTCGATTAGAAGACACTGTCACAAGATCACTGCACACTGACAAGCAGATGCAGCTGAGTTCACCTAAGATACCACAGCAGATAGATACTTTTTTTTAAAAAAAAAAGAAGACACTAATGGATAAAAGCAGTAATGAAGGGAGAATTCCCTACCTTTGCTTAAGTTCATGTTTCCCTGGAATTGCTGAATTTCCGTGCCGAATTTCATCTGTAGTCCCACGGTTACCACAGAGCAGCTCTTGCCTTTAAAACTTACCTTTCAATACCAAATCAGAGATATGTTGAAACACTTCCCCTGGGGGAGGGCAGCCCACAGACTGCTCCTGTTCTGCTCTGTAAGGCACTGGTTGAAAAACAAAGCTCTACCACAGAGTGTAAGGTGAGAATATATTTATTGCCTATGAATTATACAAGTGAACACCATGGTTTGGTACAGTCTTGTAAGAACAGCAGGTTTTGGTGCTGCTGGGCTCTGCCTGGCTGGTGCTCCCCAGCAGCGCTAACCCCGGGGCACCCCAGCCTTTGCAGAGATGTGCTCCAAGCAGGTCTGAGAAAAGAGCAAGTTTTAGTGGCTCAACAGTATTATCAGGACACTGATATTCTTTTCAGCTTCAAGGGAACATAATGCTGCAGAGGAGCAGCTTTCTGATAACTAGCATGATTAAAGGCTTTGATCCAAGATGGTTTGGCTTGTCCTTTATAGCCAAGCATGTCAAAACTCCCTGAAAAAGAGACACAAGGAGAGAAGTAACTCTCTGGGTGTGGCAGTTCACTTACCAGCAGCTCAGCTTGGGATCCCTCCACACATCATGGAAATTTATTTGGCCTTATTTTATTTCTTGAATTAAAATAACAGAACATACAGGAGAAAGCATGGGGAATGGAAGTGGGAATGAGCCTCACTGAAACTGTAAACTTGCTGCATCATGGATCTGCTGGTATTTCAACAGCCTAAGCCAGGTGCCCAGATGACAGTTAGCAGGAATATTGCTTCGCTCTTTTTTTAAAAATAATACTGTTACTTTCTCTTATTTAACTACCTGAAAATGGTTAGGCACTTTGAATCCTTCTTTTATTGGTTTACATCTGTTTCATCCTATTATGCCTTAACTATCCCTCATGTTGACTCTGCTCTGGTCCTCTGCTGTCCCAAAGTACAAAGACATTATGTATTCTTCCATTTTAATAATAAGGTCTTGTGTTTATATTATGCTTTTCATTGCAAAGGCTCCCAAGGCTATTTGCAGCTGGCTGGATCGAGACTATTCCTGTAAACACTTCTAATTTAAATAAGGTTTTGCAAAACCAGGAAACAAGACCTTAAATCCTGATCCCGCTGGGGTCAAAAGGATTGGGGTATTTTTTGCATTATCCCAGGCAGAAGCAATGTATGCTGGGGAGAAATGCTCCAGCCTGCCTTGAAACACAGCTAGGAGCAGTCCTGGAGCTGTGAAGTCAAATAGTCCAAATACCTGAACCAGCAGGAGCAAGCTCATGGAGCAG
Source organism: Sylvia atricapilla (assembly GCF_009819655.1). NCBI lineage: Eukaryota > Metazoa > Chordata > Aves > Passeriformes > Sylviidae > Sylvia > Sylvia atricapilla. The sequence goes on along the minus strand of NC_089152.1, from coordinate 8,620,467 downwards.
AAGATAATTACCCAGACTGGAAACCAGGGCAGGCACACGGGTGACCACCCTTGCCCTTAGGAAAGGCAAAACAGGGGCAGCTGGTGATCAGCCAGCAGCAGCTCAGTCCCACTGCCAGTCATCAGCATCCCACCGACCTGGAAGGGCCAGGACAGGACCCCCAGCCAGTGTCCCCAGGATGGAGCTGGCCCTGCCTGCTGCTTCTTGTGCCCCTGGAGGGGACCAAACCGTGCTCCCAAAACAGCCAAGAGGGTGGCACATGTGGTTCAGGGAATAACGTTTGGCAAAACAAACAAACAAACAAAATTTCCTTTTTAATCAAAAAATTCCTTTCAAAACTATTCGGGGCTTTGATGAAAGAATGAAACAATAAAGTTTCAGGACAAAAACAGAAAAGAAAACCTCAAGCTTTTGCTTTTCAAAGGATGAAAGAAGAAGCAGCTTCTCAGGAATCAAACATGCACTGAAATGAAATCACTGCCTCTGCTGTAAAGACTGTGTTGTCCTCCCCTGGAAAGGTCATAGCAATGAGCTTTGAAACTCCAACCAGAAATTGATGTGAATTTCTGTAAAGCAATGGGAAAAAAGTTCCCAACCCCCTGTAACCTGCTCCCCCTCCTCCACCCAAAAGACAAGAAGCTGGAAGTATAGTCCATTTTCCATCTCATCTCTGCATGAGGGCCCAAAATCTGCATCAAGTTTGGTGACTGTTTCCTTGATTTCCTTATCACTCATATTATTCATCCAAGCCTGGACTCAATAGCCTCTAGTTTTCCAGAATGAAACCCAGCATGGATTTTCTGGATCAATGATACCAATTAATTTCTTGCAGCAATACAAGGTAAAATTGTAATAAGGACTCTACCAAACTGTTGATTTTACTTTCCTTCTATCCAAAACAATGAATAGCTCTTATTTCACTGCAGACTGCTTTCTTTTTCATCAACTTTTCAGGTTATAATTGTTTTTCCTCACAAAGGAGTGGAAATTTAGAGAATCTTTATTGAATCAGTCTCCTTTTTTTTCCTTTTTTTTGTTAGAAAAACAAGCTCCCTTTAGGATGAAAAATTTGCAGCATACAACTTCTCACTGGCAAAGTGGAGTCAATATTCTGAAACAACTCCCCTATTTCTCACCCTCCCTAAGCCAAGAAGTTACACTGGCATATTGTGGTGGGAAATATATTGATGAGCACTTCATAACTACGTGTATATTTTTGGATAGGATACACACCACTAATTCTGTTGTGTTTTCCAACTTAATTAAAAGCCAGTGAAACATGAAAAACAATAAAAAGCCAAAGAAACATGATAGAATAAATATATTTACCTCTCTTGTGGAAGATAACAGGCTTTGCTGAATCTAACCTGACAAAACCAGACATTTCAGAGCTGCCCAGCATGTCCGGGATGTTCCTAGAGCACACAAGGACAAGTGATCTGAAAAGAAGAACAGTAATTACTGCATGATTGCAAAATATTGCTTCATTAAGGATCTTCAAGACCTTTAAGCTCCAATTCAGAAAAGTATGTAGGAACATTCTTGACTTTAAGAACACCTAAATCCCCTTATTTTAATCCCATGAAAGATTTCCCAAGTTTAAATCCCCATTTAAATGGTCCTATATTAAACCTGTGCTTCACACAGAATGGAAACCAGCCCAAAGGATTGTGAGTGCATCCCTCCCTAATGGGAGAGGGACACTCAGTTGCTGTGCAGTGCTTAGACTCTGAAACCATCTACATCCTGATTCTGATTTTCAGTCAATCTTCATCCTGCCTTTAGCTCTCACAGATGTCCTTCCAGCCCCCAGTGAGTTGTACCTGCAGTGAGTTGCAGGCACAAGTGGTCACGTTTAGCTGAATGCCTCATTGCAAAACCTTACCAGAAAAACAAACTGAATGTACAGACATTGCATGGATATGTGTCACTTTGTGCACATTGATCCATGTACACACTCATGTGCAGAAATGCAGATGTAATAACTCAGGAGGGTTCAAACCTTTGGTCATGAGCTGCTCAGAAATTCCTTGGACCAAAAGTCTGTTTTCTGGTTGCTTGACCTGCTTCTACCAGCAGCCAAGAATATATCTATCCATCTCTGTTGTTCCACGGTTATGTGGCAACACATAAAACCACAAGGAATGTGGGACAGACACAAACAGAGATGGTGCAGACCATTGCCAGGACCCACGCGAGGCAGGAGAGCCAGCAGGCAGTCAGGACTAGTCATTGGCTCACCCAAGAAAAGTCCCACTGGAAAATCTGGCACACCTATGATTTTCATCTGTCACAAGAGGCAAAAACAATCAGTAAGAATAAACAGAAATGGACTTGTTTCCAAAATGGAAAACTGAATCACTGGCTGCCAGGAAGTGGCTGGACATGGGGAAGGGTGCATGGGACTGCAAGTGTCATTGCAAGGATCTTATCTACTCCATGCTGGAAAATGACTGGCTTATTTAGAGGAAATTGCCAGTTTTCTAGAAAACCTCTTTCTGTCTGCTCTAATCTGTACAATTGTGGGAAAGAAATGTTGCACCTCTTATCTGGCTGATGCTGGGGATTTGTACACGTTTCACTTGTGTCAGATTTCTTCAGAGCACAGGTTTGGTTATGAAACTACATAATTTTCCTTTTTTTGTCTATCAGCCACAGGTTGCTACATGAAGTGGAGTCTCAGCAGTTTTCTTACCCCTCTTTTATGGATGTTTGAGCATATTCAGTTAATGCAAGGACAGCATTTTCACTGGTAACTGTGTCAGAGGCTGCCTTACCACGACTGCTCCTGAACATGCCTCCAGCACCATGAAGAATATTCCAGTGCTGGTGAACAGGAACACTGTGTCATTTATCTGCAACAAAAAAAGCAGAGGTAGGTTATATGGAGGCAGGCTGAGGAGCCTTGGACTATGATCCTGCTCCTCTGTAAGGGAGTTACAAGCAAGGAAAATATCTGCATTTTAAAAATACCTATAATTTTAAATGTATCATTGGTACAGATGAAGTGACATCGTTGATTGTTGGTCAGTGGAAGGAGGAAGCAAAACCCCTTTTCAAAGGGATATAAAACCATGAGCAATGAGGTCATCAGCATCTTCTGTGGATTAGTAAGAAACATATAGGAAGCCAAGAATCCTGAGGGTAAAATGCTTAGTTCAGCCTTAATACAGTTTCCTTTCATGTGGGAGAAATTACTGTCACTGGACACAGCAGATTTGCCCATGGAGCAAGGCAGAGGTGCTGAGACAGCAGACAGGGAAATAGAAATGACACATGCCTTTTTTTGGTTTGTTTTCTCTGAAAATGTAAATATCCAAACCAAACTCTTCCTCCTTGGAAGGCCTGTCCCAGTGCCTCAAAGAAGTTGTAGCAGAAGTAACTCTTGCTCTTCTCCTTTCCTACAGCAAGGACTCTTTCCCCAGGTTACACATCTCAAGATGTGCCATGGTATTTACTTTTACAAAAACCAAAAGCTCTCTGAGCAGCCTGGCACTGGTGTATCCTTCCAAAACCTTGGGCACAGCCCGTCCTGAGAGAACAGAACCTCCACCAAGGAGAGCAACAGCAGAGCAAGGTCAGGCTGTCAGGGCTCTGAACCCAGGATACACAAGGCTGCAATGTATACAGTTTTCCAAAGCCTGCAGACATCAGGAAGTTCACATCCCACCAATCTAAAACATGTATGTCTACAGGGAATATAAGGCCAGACTGAATGTGGGAGCCAAGTGTTAAAAAGTGACTTCTGCAAGAAATCAGAGGATGCTGAATGGAATTTGGGGTCAGGGGTAAGGGAAACATGAATGTCCAGACCATGGGTGGGCAAAGGAGAGTGAGAAGGAGCAAACACAGACAAAATCTTTTGCCTGCCCTGGCTGTCTAACCATCCTAAGTGTGTGAAAGTCAGGTTGCAAGCACAGCAGAGAGTAACCACCCCAGCAAACACATCCACATGTGATCCACTGCCCAAGGGGCAGCTGTGGTGTCTGTCCTGTCCCATCTGCACACTGCAGACCACTCAAGGAGCCAGCACACAGAACACTACAGCCAGCTCACTTAGTCTTTGGGGAAGCTTGAATAAGAAATTTAAAACATCTCCAACTTTCACATTTCATTCAGCAAAGCAAGAACAAAACACACCCTTCTTCATTTTCCAAGTTTTCTGTACCTTTCAAGATTTAGGGTAAAAATCCCTCTTTAGGCATTAACCTTTACCATTTGCCTATACCAGCCTTTACTGCAGCTGGGACTACATGTGTTGAAATTAAAACTCCGTTTAAAAACAACCCTTTGCATTAAAGCCTTAGGAAAGACAAAGGAGCTTTGAGGACACCACACCTGTCCCACGAGTGCTGCACACACAGGTGTCTGTGCCTCACCACGGGGAGGATGCTGCCTCCACTAACACCTGCTTGCTAATGGCTTTGAATCAATTTTTGACGATGCAGCCAGTGCACTAGCAAGAAATCTTGGCTGCTCATATTCCTTAAGGATGCTGTACCAGCTTTGCTTGGCATTTGTTAGTGTTAATTATAATTCAGTAGCACGCAGGCACGTAAGCCTGGGCAGTGTCCTTGAAGAATTATTTCGGTCACTCTTCTCTGTCTAAACAGATATATAAGGCATGTGCAGGGACAATCTGACAGTTCCAAACCTCTTTAGTAGGGAAATATAGGTATTTTTTTATTTTTTAGTGCAATGCCAGCAGAGAAGATCAGAAAAACAAACTTGTTTTTTCCCTCACATCCTTTGTAAACAATGGCTTTTAGTTTGCTTTTTCCTCCCCTTCCTCTACGTTAGAGCAATGGTGTTAATTCTTCTTCTGAGGTGATAAAAGGCCATTTTTTTCCCCTAAGAGCTCAAATCCTCATCTGAATAGAATACAAACTCTCAGTGACTTTAATTGAGTTAATTGTAAGGGAGAACAATGTACTTGCCTCTTCCAAGGGAACTTCCCATTTCCTTCTGCCAAGGCTCAGCAAGATTCTGCAGTAACTCTCCTTGGAGATAATGTTCCCCCTCTTTAACCACTAGTTCAAATGCAGTAAAACACAAAATGCCTTAATGAATGCAGATGTAAACTGGTTTTGTATGTCTGTCCTGCCAAGAGACTGGATCTGGATCCTTATATACTCGACTGAGGGTGTGCTGGTGATAGCAACCTGCAATTACATCAGAGATAACCTTAAAATCAGCTTGCTAACTGTTTTTTAGCAGCCAAACGACACTGGGTATAAATGCTCAGGTGTATATAATCCCAAAAGTAAGAATCCTTTACTCAAATTGTGATCCTGATTCACGTTTAAGTGTTCATTATTAACATTTATAAAAGGATTGCAATGCAGTTTGAAGGGTCCTCTGATCAACACGCTGGCTTGAAGTAAATTGAGTATGGATTTCATATATTTTGCCTGGCTATAAAATCAAGTGCAGATCTGTATGAGCCTGAAACAGTTCTGCAGGATTAGAATGGGGTGAATTTACAGCAAATGAGTGGAAAATCTGGCTCTAGTCTTTCAGTTATTCCTGTTAACCAGAATTACTTCCTGGTTTGAAACACAGCAGCAATGTTGTCCTTTGGAATTCAAAGCTAATCCAAAATAAGCCCTCCCAAGAGTCCCTTTGTTCTGGCTTAAAAGAAAGAAATGGAGGGCAGAGGTGCCATGAATGTGCACCCGCATGCTCCTAGCTGAGCATTTTCTTTGAGGCAATACTTGAAGCCCAGCACAAAAGGCTGCAGAAAATCCCAGCAAAACCATTCACTCTACACAGGTTTGTGATACTGGGCAGATTCACCTCTGGGAATTCCCTACAGCTCCTCCTTAGGGGTCTGCATGGACACTGTGTGACACAAGAGGCTGTTTCACCCTTCAGGGTTGGTACCTGTGGAGCTCCACACGACTGGAAGTGGGACATGAGGTGCTGGGACATGGAAATGAGGAATTGGACATGGACATGGGGAATTGGACATGGACATGGGGAGCTGGGCACCACTGGCCTCTCTGGGAAGGGGTTGGGGCACAGCTTCAGGCATGCCATGGCTGCATGTGTGCCATGATTTTAATCCATTCACAGCCTTGCTGGAAGCAGTAACTGTGTCCTCTCCAAGCCCCACAGGCTCACAGATGAACAAACAGGTACCTACAGATGGGAGCAAACAGAGGGATCAGGGTCCCTGTGTGCTTAGAGGATAAACTGGGTACAGGCTGGAGCTGCACTTGCTAAATTGCACTACTCCTCACATTTCCCAGCATCACAAACCAGCTGTAACAGTTAAACATGGCACACCCATTTCCAAATCCTGCAAGACGACAGACTGAGCTCCCCTCTTCTCCTGGTGTGATGAGACTTTTAGCCCATACCCCCAAGCAAGCAGCATGTGGGGCACACCCCACTCCAGCCCCAGGCAGCCCTGCTGCCCCCAGGCATGGTGACATGCCACCAGAGAAGGAGCAGCAGCTGTGCTTAGGCTGTTCTGCAGAGGGACACAGGTTTGACTGGAATTACCAGCATCAGCTCACTTCTTTGCAGAGCTCAAAGCATGCATGGCACGAGCTCCAAGGCAGCCAGGTCTTCTGGCCTTTGGAGTTCATTTTTATTTCTAGCTCTTCCAAGTATGTCTTCAATCCTGTCCATTCTGCAATTCAGGCTGAGGAAATATTATAAACAGCTCAGTCCAGCTCCAGGATCAAAAAGATACATGAGCTTTACAGGGATTCTTCATTCTATTTCTTTTAAAACTAAATATTTGTTTCTATTTGTCTGGAAGAAAGAATGAGTAAGCTTGGTTCCTTTCCAAGGATCCAGCATGTGGGGTTAAAAAAAGAAGGGGAAACATCCCACTCATTATGAAATAGTCTAAAAAACAACAACAGGAAAAGAAAAAAAAAAGCCAATCCCATAACTTCTGGATTCTGAAAAGCTAAAAAAAAAATAACTGCTGAACTAAACAGAGAATCAGAATGCTGATACTGCCAGAATTCAGTTAGGTTAGACCCATCAGTCTGTACGTGCCAGGTCCAGATGGCTGCTGGCAGCTCATGGCTCTTCCCCCACAGACCCACACGTGTGACCATTTTTCCTGCTATTTAGTAGTAAACAACCTGTTTACAGAATTTGGGCAACCTCTTTTTATTTTTTTTTAAAAAAGGAAGATTAATTACCAAATTGATGTTTCACAATTCCTGTGATGAGAGAGACCTGGCCATCCTCAAGGAACCTGGTTAGCAGGGAAGGCATTCCCGGATTCGATTGCTCATGTGTTATGGTTGAATGAATAAATATATTCCATCTTATTTTCAAATCTGGCATTAGTGGATTGATTCCTGAAGTAGCTACTTAGTCAGGTGAAGAATCATGGGACTCATGGTTAAACCACAAAACACTTTTTTCCTGCCTAGCTATTTTAGCTGACTGAGAAACAGTTTCGTAATATGTTTTTTTAACCAAAGGTGTCCTCAAGTCTCACAAAGACAGTGCAAGGGTTTTAAGAGTCTTCATGACTCCAAAATAAGAACTGTGCTTTGGTGCTCACCTTTTTTCACAAAATCTGATTTTTAGAATGGGATTGTTTTAGAAATCTCTCTTCATGGGCATTAGGAAGAGGTTGAAGCTTCACAAACTGTCTCAGTGTTGGTCACAAGAGGAGCCTTTCTCATGGCCCTTTGGAGTACAATGGGTTTAAACAAATATTTACACCATGCCCACACCTGAAGCAAGCTAAGCAGCAGGGATGCACAAGGAGCCCAGCCCAGCCTAGAAATCAGCCCTTTTCTGAGCAGCACTGCAAATCTCTTCTTGGGTACAGACACAGACCTACCCCAGGAACTCCAGCTTGGAAACTCATTTTGGCCTGAAATCAGTGAAGAGAACATGCAAGGTAGACAGACGTGGATTTTAACTATGAGAAAGAGAAAGGAGATGCTGGGGTGAGAAAAGGACCCCGAGGGTTTGCTGCCCACCCAGGGCACAGCAGGGCTCACCCCGGAGCTCTGTTGGAGCAGAAGAGCCGCTCACCAATTCCATGGAGAGCACTGGCCCAGGAGGGAACATGTGCTGGGCTCTGTGCACTGTCCCTGTCCCTCACAGGGATATCTGCCACCACCTGGAAAACAGTTTCCCTGGGATAGCAGAGGGTGACACGCAGTCAGCCTCCTCTATCAGCAGAAAGGGCAGGCAGGGGCAAAGGGAAAAAATGCACTGGAGGGCTTGAGTACAGGAGAGATGGTCTGCAGCCAAGAGTACAGTCTTCAGGGGAAAACAAAGAAATGTTCTTTGAGGTTCTCTTTCTGCTCTAAAAAAACACAACAAATCCTCAAAGCCAAAGAAAATCAGATTTTTTGCTTTGTCTGGAAACAACGAAGGTCTGATCCAGGGACCCCGGCTGACCTCCAAGGACTTTGAGTCAGGTGCCAGGATGGCTTAAAAGCTGGGATTTTCTCTTCCTTGCCCCATGAGGCTGAGGTACAACCAGTCACAGACCCACTCGTGTCTCCTGAGGCAGTCAGTTCACCCAGAGCTGCTGCAGGAGAGGGAACCAGCATCCAGCAGACATTTCACCAGGGGCACAGATTCAGGAATTAGAAAGTAATCTCTGACTTGAACCAGAGCCACAGTCTAAAGAGACCTGCTTCCTCCACTTTACAGCAAAGTTTATTATTATGGTTTCCATTAAATCTCCTTCTCCCTGGCTGTTTCTTCAATGTCAGTTTAGAATAACTAAGGATAAAGTTAAATCATCTTTTAACTCCTGTTTCCCCAAATTTTGGAATACAAATTTACAAAAAAATTGCCCCTATGTTTTTCCTTCATCCTGTGATTCCCACTGCCACCCTCTTTCAGAGAAAAAAAGGCTCCAAACTAGAAACTTTTGGTACAAGCCTTAGAGCCAAAGCTGCAGATGTAGCACAATTCTTACATTGATAGAAAGGATCTCCCACAACAGATCCAAACATCCATTCCTGTCTGGGAGAGGCACTTGTGCTGTGCAAAGCAGAAAGCCACATGAAGTTTACACTTGAAAAGAAAAACTAAACACCAAGATAATTAGCCTTTTTGGGTTTTTTCTCCTTCCTCCCCTCTTAAGTGGCTCAGCATGTAACACCAAGAGGCTTGAACCATGGTTTGCTTTCCCTGTGTCACAAAAACCTTCCTGGGTTTAAATGTATCCTTTGAACTACCTGCATTCCTGGTAAAAAAGGAAAATATAAATTTGGCTTAGAGAAAGAAAGCACCACCTCCATCATCTGCCTCTCTGCATTCTATAAAGCTCAGGAAGTCAAAATTTTTCCAATGGACTCCCTGAAGTGACCCGTGACCCATCCCTACCTGCAGAACGATAAACTAGGGGAAACCACTTCATTTTGGTGAAATCAGGGGATCTGCATGCCTGGACCTTTACTTTGCTTTACACATGGACAGCAATAAAGGAAAGTTATTTCGGCCTTGTTCTGGTTTTTTCATTAAAACAAAACAAAGCTATCTACAGGATGGAAGAGGGGACAGGCTGTTCTAAAATAATAAATCAAAACCACACAAAGACCCCTCAGCTTAAGCCAGATACTGCCCTCTAGATGTTAACCAACTCCAGCTGTGTCATAACACAGGACAGCTCAAAAATGGATATATTTTCAGATGATCTGGCCCCCGACTAGAGGAAATGAAAGAAATGCACCAGAGCCATATTCATGGAATATTTTTAGGATAGAGTCCCAGGACATTTGGCTGTTTCATAAGGGTGATTTGCATTGCATTAGCACATTTCATCCCCTGAAGTCACCATCACAAAAAGAGCTTGTCACTCCCCCAGATGCTGGGAACCAGCTTTGGTGCTGTACTACACTGACTGCCACCTCCCTGAGGAATGAGAAAGGCATTAGACAAGGAAACTAGAGGGTGAAAGAATTAAAAAAAAAGATGAAACAACCACAGCTGTGACCATCTTGAGTTGTCAGGTCATTTGGGAATAGAGTGCTACAGTCTAGAGTGCACGTGAGCAGGCTGAATGAAGCAATGAAATAAATTACACCAGGATTGAAAAGATCAAATGAAAAGCACCTACTCTGGAGTTTGTGGAGGAAGAGATGAAAATAAGTTCTTTCCCATAACACAGTGCTTGGGATGAGCTGCAAGAAGCAAAGGTATTAGAACTTATTCTCTGTGTAAATATTGGGAAGATTAAGGGGGTTATTTTCTCTTTAAATTAGTGGTATTTAACAGTTTCCTGTTTAGTTCTGCACTTCAGTTCTGTTTCCTCAGCTTGTACAAAACCCACTGTAAACCCTCTGAAATACCTGTCTGTGTGGCTGAGCGAGGTGCAGCATCTCCAGGAAAAGCAAAGGAAGAGATGTCAGCATAGGATGGCTCCTGTGACTGTCTCACAGCTGGGCAGAGGGTGTGGGTTAGAGCCTGTGCTCCAGCCATTGCCAAAACTGAGGGAGAGATGCAGCCTCAGGAAACGAGCATGGGTAATCAGTAATCAGTAATCAGGCAGGGGTTGTCTGGGGCATGGAGCTCAAAGTCAAACTTTGACTTTGTATGTGTATCTTCCTCAGCCACTGCACCGCCACCGAGGACCTCCTGGCTGGTTCCCAGTGCAGGAAGCCTTCTTCTTTTTCAGGGTGGTCAATAAACTCTGGGTCCTACAGCATTTCTCTGCTTAAACCTCTCAATTCTGTATTATTTAGCAGCTGCTGCTCTGAGGTGAATCTTTGCAGGCAGAATAAGAAAAATTTGAGCCAGCCTAAGCATCTTGTAGAGGAGCCCTAGTTTTAGCACTCCCAGTATTGGCACATCAAGAATGTCACAGGTGTGGGGGGACACACACAGCACTGGCAAGGACTGAAAACTGAATTCATGGTAGATCCCAAACCACAAGTTCAAAGTAATTTTAAAGCCCTGAAGGCTGGGGAGCATATATAGCTTTAGATGCTTTCATGCTTAAAAACCAGCACAAAGGAGACAACAAATGCACTCAAAACTCAAGGGATAGAAGTCAGATGTGATAAATAAAATGCCAGTGGAGCAATACACAGGACCACTTTTTTGTCTTCTACTTTCATTCTTAGGAGTTTCTTGGAAGAAAAACAAATGAAAATATTTTTAGGTAGAAAGTCTAACATTCCAGTGTAAATAAAAATCATACTAATATCTTGCTCCAGCATTACATCACTAATGTGTATAGAAAACTAACTTGAGATATTTAAGCTATTTGCACCCCAAAACTAAATAATTGTGTTCACAACCTTTTCTAGTGAAAAGGTTCATTACATTTTATAAATAAGAAACATTCTTCTTTCTTTTTTTCATTCATGTTCCTAATCAAGCCAACATTTTATGTTTTTTATGACAAATTTGGCCTTTGAAGGAGGAAAGCTTCATATACACTAGCAAAAAGTCAGTGTTTAGTGGGTCCCCACTGTTTCAAATATTACTTAGAAATTTTTTGAGGATCTGCTGACACCAGACTGTTTAAAACCTGATATTTCTGCCCTCTGTTACTGTCATTCAACAATCCCCACAGTGCACTTCATGCATTTTTACCATTGTGTTTATCCTGCTTGTTTTCTTCTGGATGAAACAAACCCAAGGAGTCTTTGAGGTTTTTTTTTTCACCAAGAATATTGGCATTTGCAGTTCTGTCTCTTTCAGGTAAAGCGAAAACATCACACAAAGTGTTTTAAAAAGTGTTCTGTTTTGGCAATGAGCAGGATTCCTGGGATAAGCAAAATCATAAAAAGGACAAGGGAAAGGTAAAAAAGCAGGCAAGAGGTTTCCTGTTCTTGGGCCTGTGGCAGATAGAGATCTGCACGTACACACATCCATACCTCATTTACAGCCCTCAGAACACAGCTCCAGTTCAACCCTGAACTCTCAGAAGCAAAGACACTCCGAGAAATGTGATCAAGCAGGCAAAGGAGGGGAGACCTCTGTGAGTGATGGGATGTAAAGGGAGTCACGTAACTTGGAGATGAGATTTGGCTGGAATAAACAGAAAAAAGGGAATGTCTGGGGCTCTGTCTGCCTGGGAGAGGATGAATAACACTTGTTCAGTATTGTGAGCAACACACAATATTGGCTACAGCAGGTGGATTATGAGTTCTGGGCAAATGGGTGTCATCTGCTGCTGGATTTTCTGGTTATCCTGCATGTCAATCCTGGCTGTATTTCAGTAAAGGGAACCTCTAAGCTGATGAATACTTTTCTAGAAAACAGCTCTACCATGTTTATTGACATGGTGTGTCACACAGCTGATGAACATGGAAGGGCACAGTCCAAATCCTGACCTCACTGATGAAAATCTGGGGTAAACTAACGAGGGAATGCCATGGAGTACAACTGAAAATTACATATTTTTTTCCTTGGGCTTGAAAAAACAAGAGAGTTCCATCCAGTGAGTCAGTCTCCCCCAACTGTTTTTACTCCTATTTAAAAACAACCCCTCTGACATTTTGGTCAACATCTATGTGAGCTGAACTTTCAAAGGGAGGGAGAGGACTGGGAATTGAAAACTTTCCCGTTCATAATATGGGAACCAAGCAGAAATCCCCACATGCTGCTTTGGTAAGTTTGTCTCTTACAGACTGAAGTTTAAACTTCAAAGGACCCTAAAAAAGGCATAGCCCCTATTTAGCCTCCACCCCTCCCAAGAATAAATCACAGGAGTTCAGTGCTTCTTGCTCTCAGTCAGGATACAGCTGTTTTTCTCTCAAAAAATTTCTCCCAACAACTTGCCCAGCACTTGGCTGAATCTCCTCTGGCAAAAAACCTGCTTTCAGGGCAGGTCACCTCATCTTCAGTCAGCAACACTGGTTGGGAAAGAGGAATGAGAAATGGCCACACATGTCACTGGTGCTGAGAAGAGCAGAGAAAGGGCTGCAGAGGATCTGGCCGTGTCTCTGCCAATTTCTCCCGGTTCAAGCTGTTCTCCTTGAACCTCCATTCCTCACCATCTCCCTGCAGCTGTTTCTCACTCCTCTTTTCTTAAATTTTGGCTTTTTTTAAAGTTTTCTGCCTTCAGCTCAAGTCCAGTAAACACACACAACCTCCCCCAGTGACAGACATGGCTATTGGGTGAACATCCAGCCAATTTTCTCGGGGCCTTGTTACTGAGGTGGACTCTTCTGGAGGAATGCTTTTTGCAGGGATTGTAACAAGTCAGGTGTGTGTTTAGCTAACTAGAGTCAAGTGTATTGGGGTTTAAATGCCTTTCCTAAATACTGCTATTTAGGAAATGCCATTAAAAATTCAAAAGCATAGGCGATATCTTAATATAAATTAAATTTTTTTTATCCACATGTCCTTAGGCGAAAAGAATGATCTTTGGTTTTGTAAAGCTCAATGAATTACAGGAGGGATTTGCCCTGAGGTACAGATCTGCTGATGCTCATGAAACCCAGGTCTGACTCAGACAGCACTTGGCTTGCAGACAAATGTATTCAAGCAAAAATAAAAACTTCCTGCGTTTAAACACAGTACATCATTTTATCATCTCTTTTCCCACCATACTTGTTTCATGGAGGAATCACATGCCAGTTTAATTCCTACCTTTTTAATGTCTTCCCAAGTTCACTACCACTATTGTGTATTTTATATTTTCCTGCTGCTGCGCCTTGGATGCACACCAAGGCAGGAGATGCTCCCTCAAGACCCCCAAGCCCCACTCCCTGAGCCAGGAGAGGGGAAAAAGCAGGGAAAACCCCTCAGGTTTCACATACCAGGCTGCAAAGTGACAAGCAGCCTGGTTTGCCACAGCCATCTGGGACTGTCTGATGCCCAGATTGCTCTAATTCCTGCTCTAATGTGATCATCTCAGGAATGACTTGTCTCCTCAGAGCCACCTTGTTAGTCCCAGCTGCAGAGGACAGGGACCAGCAAGGGAGCAGGTGAAGAGGGAAAACTTCAGGTCTTTGGGATGGCTCAGACATGGCATTGCCAACACTGGCTTCACCCAACTCTACTGAGTGGTGCAATCTGCAGCCTGGTGTTCTGGCAAGTGTTTCTGCTTATTTCCAATTATAAAAACAAATGTATATAAATCTTGTGGCTTTCATCCATGGGGTGATCTGTGGGTAGTTTAAGGGATTTAAATAGACAGGAGGGAATTCAAATATATCTGCTGACTTCTGTGTTGTGTGGATGATTAACTCTGAATCACAGATGTTATCAGGAGGGGCAGGCTATGAAACCCAAGTAGCACTTTATTATTAATGGAAGTAGTGGTGGTGTTCCTTGTATTGCATCCAGATCTAGAGGATGGAGGGGTCAGAACTCCTGCACATACAAGAACAACAAAGCATTCACAGCATTCAACTGTGAGCTCCACTTTAAAATACTAATTATGCCTTCCTGAGCATTTATTAACCTGGGAAGTGAGAGGAAAAGCTCATCTGGCACTAATCTGAAAAAGAAACAATTTAGGAAATATCTCTAAACTGGGCAAGACTGCAACAAGCACATTCTAGCCTTGTCTTGTTATCTTTGTTTTTCTCCAGACCTTATCACCACTAAAGAATTTAATCAGAAAAATGACAAGTAGCTGAAAGTATGAATCAGACTGGCACTGAATAATAAGCCATAGGAAAAAATCTACCTACACAACCTTGGCAAATACAAATATAATGAGTCCCCCAGAGTCTGAGTGCAGACTTGGACTGTGTAAGTTTCCCTGCACTGAGATCTCCACCTCTGGATGGGTTGCAGCCTCCTGGAGGATTTGTGTCACCCAAGGTCAAAAGAGTCCAGATTTTTTAAAAAGAAGTTTAGACACAGGCTCATTTTGGGGTTTTGAATTTTCAGATAATTAAGGTTGTTCACTGGTGAGCACGATAACAAGCCCCTGCACAGGTCTTCAGCCCATGAAATTGAGGAGTTGAGCAATGAACCTGTGCCCATCCCTGCACAAACAGCCCAGCAGGAGAAAGGCTGCACACATGGCTGAGCACTCACATGGGCATCTACCCTTCTGTTTGCTGTTGACAAGAAATTTGCCCTTCCCCTTCCTAATTTTCTTTATAAGACTCTTAAAAGTATCCAATTCCTTCATCAAGGCACCAAAGAACACCAATATGATGAGCTTCACTGTACACCTCCAGGCACATTTCCCTGAATTCTCCCTGTCAAACCACAGCAGAGAGCCCTGACAAGGGAAAACCCTTGCCTCTGAGCCTTAGCAGACCGTGTGTAAAGGTATTTCCCTGTTCTCATTAAAAGTAAGGAATGCTTCATCTAACTGCCACTGCTTTCAGGCTGCCTCAGCAACATGACTTATTACACTACACTTCAGATATGTGCTTTCAGGAGATATAATTCTTATCTTTAGATCTGCTGATAGCACAGTAAGCCTGGCTGACTTACTGAACAGCCCTGTGCCTTTGATAATAGTATTTGCCTTTGCTGCTTCTGTGATTAGAAAATTTGCACAGGCACAAAGCCTGGGTCATTAAATTGAAGGATTAAATTTCTGACTTTGATTACTGTATGAAGTGCCAATCTTTGTACTGTTCTCCAGCACCCAAAAGAAGGCACTTACTCCCAACCAAATAATGTTTTCCATCCTCTTCTCCTGGATTACCAGCCTCTCCTCCATCTTGTAACAAGCCATGTTTTCTATGGACCTTTGTGCTTCAGGACAATAATTTTGAAGAAAGCCCTCAACTAAGTCTTACAGATAACTCTCAAACTTCTGTGAAGCAGAAAAAAATACCACCAGCTCTGCCCCTCCCCCTCTAAAAAAAAAAATCCACCACAGCCAACACCACTCTCCCAACAAACAAAAAAACCCAAACCAAGTCAACCAACCAAAGGAAAGGAAAAATATCAACAGCTTGGAGAGGGTGAAGGTCATGGAAAACACTCCAACAAAGAGACAAAATCCATGGAGAATGGATCTGAGGGTACATAAAGGTTTTGCACACAGTTTTTTCTGCCTTGAAAGAAACCCTCAGCACATCTGGACTGATTCTGGAGCACACTTCATTCCTAGGAATTAAAATTCCAGCCTGTGCTCTCCTGTTCACCTGCTAAAACATTCGGAGTTACTTGCTCTGTGCTGCCCCATTCCAGAAGCATCAATGCCCATCCTCCTACTCATCCTTGCAGGGAAACTCCCAGGAATTAAACAGACAAATCTTATCTAGTGCTTAATCAGGCATTTCTGCTGAGCCTGCAATGTTCCCCGGCAGCCTGAAAACACAACCTGCGGGTCTCCACCACGGCTTTGTGTTTGCCCATCAGTCAGTGAGAGACACAGAGCCCCTGAGAGATGCAGACCAGTCCATCTCTCCCTGGGAGTGATGCTGGAAGGTTGGAGCAGCCTCTTCGTGGCACATGGCAGCGTGTGGAGACACAGGAATTCTGTTTGGTTCAGCCACATCATTTGATGGAAGCAAAGAAACTGAAAGATTACTCTAAACTTGGTTTGGATCAGTGAGAGGGAGGGAGGAGGGAAGGAAGGAAGGAAGGAAGGAGGGAAGGAAGGAAGGAAGGAAGGAAGGGAGGGTGGATCTGCTGGGTGGCTGTGCTGTAACTGGTGTCCTCCCTCCTCCTCTGAGCAAACCCACCCCAGCAGTGCCTCTGAGCTCACTGGACAGGATTCCCAGCTCGCAGGGCTGCCAATTTCAGCTGAGTCATGTGAATTCATCCCCACCAGCTCCTGCCCACCCCAGGAATCTGGGCGTTCCAGCCTTCTAACAGATGTCTGGACTGGCACAAAATCCACTGGGTCTTTCTACAGTACCTCAGAGGCATGGAAAGTGTTAATCATGCAAGTATTCAACATTACTGCTATCCAAATCCTGGTACACATCTCCCTGTCAAATTCCTTATTTCCCCTCTGACCTTCCTTTAGCCAGCCTAGTGCAGAGCCCTCTGGAAGCCTGCAAAGGCAGCATCCCAGATATGGCCATCGATCAGCTTACAGTGCCAGGGCTGAAAACACTTTAGCTGATCACTCAGGTTATTTCTGAAAGTATTAACCCTAGAAGATTGTTACTACAGTTCGTGCAAACATGATTCAGTTTGCATCTCATGTTTGGCCCAGATATTACAATATTAAGAGATCATTTTTGGAGGTTATGAAGTATTTTGAATTTCAAAAGAACAGATAAAACATAAAGCCACTTGAGACAGGTAAAAGTCTGTTTTTCTATCTCTGATTACTCTGGGCTCCACAGTCTGAGATTTCTTTCATTCCAGAAATCGTTGGAATACAATGCTTAGTAGAGGTCACACATGAAATTGCTTAGGCTGGCACTTATTTTCCTTCAAACTCCCAAAACCTCATTTTCTCCTTAATTCCTTCATCTTCCATGGGAATCTTATGTCTCCATATTTTTCCAAGCAGTCTGGAGATTTCACTGTTGCATCAGCCTTAAGTCTCACACTAGTGAGCATCCAGCATCCTTGAGGTGTTGACAGAGCACCCACAAAATTCCTTCCCAATTATTTTTTAGCAAGATGCTCTAAACTAAATGAAGTAAAATTGTGGTTTTCCTTTGTTACAGTATATTTCTTGCTTGTGATTCTTCAAAACAAATACCTTGCCAACTCTTTCTGGATCAGAAAACTCTACAAACCTTTGCCCAGTTCAAATAACTGTTTTCATACAAGACAAAAGGAACCACAACCACATTGTGGTTTTCAATAGTAAAATGTAGTTAAATTGATACTTGAACGACAGCTAAAGTTAAAGCTGAACTTTACCAAAGCCCTGGTCCTGCCTTCAAATTTAAATTCATGCTTGAAGTTCATGGGCCAAAGCTTTGGCAAGTGTGGGCTGGCCATCAGTGACTTGGCAGAAGATTTAGCTCTGCAATTGCAAGGAGAGAGCTCACCATTTAAGACAGATAAGAATTGCAAAAGTCAAGTTGTCCATGAGCAACTAGCAGGTTTTCCTCTTCCTTAAAGTGTACAAAGATACATTAATACAGAAATATAAAACAGTGATTTAATACTGGTAATTCCCCTGTGACAGGAGTGTGCAAACACTCATCATGCAGCAACTCAGTCATGGCCCTACAGCTAATCCATCTTTAAATCAAGAGGCCTAAGTGTGTGTCACCCCCTGAAATGGGCATGTGTAAATGGAAAAAACCTGCCTTTCTCAGGTGCATTCCCATGGGCCTTCATAATGGGATCAAATAACAAGATCTTTAGATTCTTTTTTCAGGTCTAAAATTCAGGGGAATTAAATAGAGCTCAAGCTCAAAACTATCCTATCAAACCCACAGCAGAGACACTGCCAGAGGAGCAGAGGATGGGTGTGGGGTTTGGTGGGTAATACTGGAGGGAGTTGGGAGCCCTCCAGGTTTACCAGCAGAACATGCTGCTTCATGTCCCCAGTGCCTTTGCCTTCTTGCATGCCAACTATCTCAAACCTCCTGTGGAAACCCGAGCCTCTGTTGTGTGTAATCAGGTCAGGTTTCACTGGCAAACCTCTGGAGTTTTTACCACAGTGTGTTTTTAGCAATAACTGAGGATTCAGACAAACTGCAGAAGCAGGGTGGTGGCCAAGCTTTCTTGGGGTGCTCATCCCTTGCAGCATCTCCCCTGTGCAAACCATGGCCATGCCCACCCCTGCTGAGCTGACTGGGCTGCAGGACTCTCTCCTGACAGTGGAACCAGTGCAAAGCACAAATAATTTCACTAAAATAAGAACAGTACTAAAAAACATAAATAAAATCAAACAAAATGAAGGAGATTGCAAGGGAAAAAGAAGCATCTGAAATGGATATACCCTGTCTTTATACAAGGCTAAGAAAACATGGGAAATAAATATAGCACAGCCTGCAATCTTGCTGTGCTGAGACCTAACATTTTAAAGCTTTAGTTAGAAAGATGCAATAATTCCAGTGCTGTTTGGATTACAGAAGATGCAAAGTTCTGTGCACATTCTGATGTATTTCTGCACTTTATATATGTGGGAGATAAATTATGTGTGCAGCGACTAGTACAAATAAATGAACCAGAGCCAGAGTTCTTCTGGAGGG
This sequence comes from Sylvia atricapilla, assembly GCF_009819655.1. NCBI lineage: Eukaryota > Metazoa > Chordata > Aves > Passeriformes > Sylviidae > Sylvia > Sylvia atricapilla. The sequence continues at coordinate 8,601,481 of NC_089152.1, read as the reverse complement.
ATTTCAGGGACAGCAGGCCAGGACTTATTTGGATTCTATTTCAAAACTTTCTGGAAAGAGAAACCCCTCTGCACATCAAAAAAGCTGGAACAGACTGAAAGCAGAAGCATCTCGCTGCATCAGTTAGTGTCAACCTTTAAAACCTTGATTCCACCTTTGAAAGGTCACTCATGAAAATTTTGGGAAAACCATAAAGCTCCAGACCTTTGGAAAACAGCAAGTTTTCTATCAATGTAGGACAGTACCTGTTGAAGTTGCTGGGGTCCAGGATGATATCTTGAGGTGCTCTGCCATGGAGGATATAATCCTGCTCGAGCATGACAACAGGCTGGCACTGCTGGAACACGGCTCCTCCATGGGATGGGAAAAGAATCCTGCCCTGGCAATGGACAAAGTCAGGTTCCTGGGGCATCTGGGCTGGATATAAAGCTGAGGGTGAAAGGAGAATGACAAACATATCCATTAAACCAGCCAGGCACAGCCATAACATGTGCATTTGATCATCATTGCCTGTAAATGGTTTTTGCCAATGAGGAGTTCAGAGCATTTGGAAAGTCACTGAAACATTTCCAGTTCAAATAAAAAAGGTAAACCAGAAATAGCATCTGCAGCCATCCATGGGGACACCACGAAGTGAGATATGAGATGTACAGTGCCATAAAAATGTTCACTATTCAAAATCTTTAGGGAGAAGGGTAATCAAGGAAGCATCACAAAGTAACTCTGTTTTTATGAATTCAAATAACTGCACTTTAAAAACAGGCTTATTCCATTGAAAATACAGAAAACTGAAGTTATTTCAATGGGCTTTGGACTAGGTCCAGTTGTCTAATAGAATCCACATCTTTGCTCTCAAGTAGCAGGATAGGCTAAAATTCTGTCTGCTAAAACTTGATGTCCTGACTCTATGACCTTAAAGACAAAATGCCAAAGTCCAGGGCTTCAGCAAAGCTCTTCTTGCAGGGACCCAGAGATGCCTCTGACCTGTAACTCAGCTCTACAGACCAATTACAGAACCACACTCCACACACTTTTTCTGCCCTGCCATCACTCAGACAAAGGTTTTCCACTATGAAATCCCAGTGCTAAAGGAGGATGCACAGCTAGACATACAAATCTGTCTCTGCACACAGGGCTGTTTCAGGCCACTTGTCATGTTCCCTGAAGGGTTTCAGATGCACAAAGGACAGATGAGGACATCTATAATCCTGCTGCCTTCATTCTCTTACAGTGTAGAGTAACACTCTTTGCATCAAGAACTTAAAACATCCAACATGGAAATCCATGGTAGCTCAGAAATGTCTAAGCTTCTACATAAGCATCCATCCATCAAAATTATTTTTAAACTCAATTTGTGTCTTTGAGGTAGATCTAAATGGAAGAGACTCTTTTGCCCATGTGGAACATAACTAAGTCAACAGGAATGAAAAATTCATCCACTTTCTAGAATGAAAAACCGTCTTCCTTAGAACCACCTCCATAATTTTCGGTTACTTCTATGAAAGTCTTTAAAAGAAAATGGGTCACAAAGAGGCTTTAAAGTAAGAGAAGTGGTGACAGATAAATGTGGTAGGAGAATAAGAGCTGGTTAAAACATCATAAAATGTGAGCCTTCTCACAGCTTGGGTGGTTTAATGGACACAGTTGTCATTTTAGCTGCTTGACACTTCATGCTGAAGAGATGTGTCAGATTCCCCCATGCTTACATGGCAATTTTCCCAAGTAGATTGTGAAACTGAGAAGATAAGTTCTTTACAATTCAGGGAGATCTGCTATTCAACTGGAGAGGGAGTATGAAGATAAGCAACATGCCAAGTATTGGAAATGACAATCTTGATTTCTGAGAAAAGGTTTTCTTGCTTTCTTGTTTCATTACTCTTGCTTTTGTCCTGTCATGCTGTCAGCTGTCATGTTGGGGCAAAAAACCTTAAAAATGAGAAGATCAAAACATACCTTTTGCCTTTCTGGTTGACTGACTGTTCAAAAAATGTTAATATCTTGGGGGAAAACATTTTCTTGATGGAATTTCCAAGTGAAGGCTTTAAAATTCCTACAGAAAGAAAAAAAAATGTAGCTTTCTTTCTCTAAGACATGCTAGGATGTCAGCATCAGGAAAACTACTTTGATTTTCAACTGGTGTACATCAGAGATCCAAACTAAACCTCTTTATCCAAATACAGACGCCCTGAACTGAAAAACATCTCGCAGGCTTTTCCTTTTTCCCGGTCTGTGAGGTGCTGATAATCCTCAAGCACCACAGATATCCTGGGCCTGTACAGTTTTCCTGTGACTAGAAAACCACTGCTCACTGCCTCCTGCATCTCTTGCTTGCTTTACATTTAAGAGCATCAGTACCAAAGCCAGCCACAGAGGCACCAAGCCCACAGACTCAGCAGAGATGAAGGATCAGCACAACTGCAAACATTCATTGCAAAAACAGAGTTAACATAAATGGAATAATTTCTATTTCAGCCAGCTGCAGTGAAGGAGTGACTAAGTGAACTGGTGTAAAATCAACAGCATTTCCTAGAGTATTTTAGAATTGCAAGGCATTGATTTTTTTTTTTTTTAATTCAGAGCTGACACTAATTTGGCTGTGTGGCAGTCTCTTATGACTGTCTAACACATTTTTAAGCTTATAAAAGAAAACAGCACATACTGCCAAAAACTCTGCTTATTTTAATAAAGACTAATACCAAAAAAGAGAAGTTTCACAGCCTCCCCTGATGAGTTGCTGCGGGCAAACAGTAATGTACAGCTTCAGCTGCCCAGTGGGAACCAAAGCACTTGTCATATAATTTATATAAAAATAAGGACAGGTTTAGGAATCTCATTTACATTATAACAAGTATTGCAGGTGTCAAGTAGTCTCCAGTTCAATGCCACTGAAATCTCACACAGCTACAAGGTGAATGAAGCCTCTCTCTGCATTTTCCTTTCCTTTATGGCCTTTGCAGTAGCCAATAAAAGCTATTGCAAAAGCTGAAAGTCAGGCTGATGGGACACCAAGGACCTTGGTGCCATGAGGATGAAGTCTGAGTGACTCAGAGACTGCCAGAAGACGTGGGGCTGACAGCTCTTGTGATTTCCCTGTGAGCTCCCTCTATTTAGTGTCCCTTCTTGAAGCCTTGCTTTATTTATGGTACAACAGGAGAGTTTCAGCTGCCATTAAAGAGCAAAGGGGTTGGTTCTGTTTGGACAACAACAGACCTGCAGCTCCAGAATCAAAGAGGCAGGACTAAAACACCTGGTAGTTCCTGCTTAGTGAATTTCCTGATTTTAAGGTGGTCCCAGGACCATGAGGCATTACTCAGTGCTCCCTGCTGAAGGAAGCCCTTGGACAGCACAGGGGGAATGGGACTTGATGCTCCTTGGAGGCACTGAGGAGGAAGGAGCACAAACCAGCCACAGAGGGTGGGATCATCAGCCTGAGCTGCCAGATTAAAACACCCTCAGGAAAGCCCATCCCCAGGATTTTTGGATCTAGAAACACTGCCAGAGGAATTGTTTTTCCCCAGGCGTTTCCTTTCTCGGGCAAATTACATCCAGGAGAAGAGGAGCATGAAATGGGAATGAAAGAAACCGAGCAGAAAGGAATTAACTGTACTCCAGCCACTTAGCTCAGAAAGGATTTGCCTGCAATGTTAGCTGAAGGACTTGGATCTCAGTTTTCTATGCCAAGTAGCCCATCCCTAGACTGACTGTCTTGGGCTCCATTCAGCAGTAACATAGGAGTCACTATTTCCTTCAGCTGAAAGGATATTTTCACCTGCTTGCACTAGGGGAGAATACAAGTTCTTGTCTACCAGGGCTACATAAAAAGAACAGAAAAACAGATTTTGTAATAAAGTTGTTAAGATCAAAGCAAACCAACTTTCTCCATAATCGGATTCACTGTTTTGGGCTTTTGATGTCAAGTGTGACACCCAGAATTCAGCAGACAAACAGGTCTTCAGTCAGTCAGGGTGCTGAGAATCAGAGTGAGGCTGAAATATTCTAACAATAATCCTCTTCAAATTAATCAAACCCTGCAGCACGAGACCAATTTCTCCTACCCTGCACATACATATATTTCCCTCCCCAAAAGCCATAAAGTGAAGCATTTAACATGACCTTTACTCATCCTGCTGGATGCTTATTAGTTGAAAAATGCTGGTAAGTAATGGATCCCAGAGAAGTAAATGTTTATGCTTGCCTAAACCTAGCCAAGGAAATTTTCTATGGTGGAAAAACTGTCTCACCATGTAGAGTGCCATAACCAGGAGGATATTAATAGAAATAAAAATATAAATGCCTACTTGTTTGCAACTCTGAATTTAACTGTTAGGTTGCCAGAGCAGGGACAATTATTTCTCTAGAGACACAGAGCCAAACTAAGTGCCAAGGACAAAACCCCATTTCAAAGGGACTGTTTCATAGGAGCCCAATCCCGTTTCTGCCCAGCCAAAACACATCAGGGTTTTTAATTCCAGTGTTTAGATACTTAAATAGCAACTCCTGCTCTCTGCTGTGCAACCAGAGCAAATGCATCCAACTTTTTTAGCTTAAGGAGACTTGCATGCTATGTGTTTGACTGTGACATTCACTGCTGACAAGGTTTAAGGTTTAATCTCTGAGCCTGTGATTTATGCATGGGAAATAAGAAATAGGTATGAATTTGCATCTCAACCACCCATTTCACCATGCTGAACACAAGAAGGATGTACCAGAGAAGTGACATCTTCCATTACTTGGCTAACCAGAACAATCCACTGGAGCCCCCTGACAGAGAGGACAAATGCCTGGAACAAGAGAACACCACACTTTCCCCCAACTGGATTTCAACTTGCAGGCACATTATATTAAATGTATTGCTTCCCCTCTGTCTGAGTAGTGCTGAGCAGCTTCACTGCTTCCCCCCTCACCAGAACATCTGCTGCTGGCTGGGCTGCCCCATTACCTGTGTGTGGGTTTCCCAGGACAGACACCCCGTTCCAGCAGGGCACTGTGAGGGAGCTGGGAGTTGTCTGCTCTGCCTCTGAGGGTGTCTGGACACCCTGTCACCCCTCCATCCACCTCATGGAAGATGGACATTGTCATTGTTCCCAAACCACTGGCCCAGTCTGCCAAAAAACACTTTCAGTCCAACCTGGAGGAGAAAGTAAGGTGAAAAATCACTGCTTAGCTCAAAGTAAGGACTCAGCTTTGCAGTGTTTTGACAGTGATGGAGTTGGAATTAGAAAGCTCCATTGTCCAAGCAGAGTTTTGTTCTGACTCTTCTATTTAGAAAAAGTCCCAGGCTGTTGATTCTCCCTCTCATTGCTTAATCCCAGGAGATATTTCCACGAAAATTAGACTTCTGGTTCTTTGAAGTGCACCCACACCACCATGTGTTGCTTGAAATTATGCAGCAATAAATTGAATGGTGGGAAAAGAAGAGGGTGACTGCAAGTGTAGGAAAATACTGGATGATTATGAAATTTACTGAGGAATATCGCAGCTGGTAATAAAGAAAAAAAATCCTAGCTATTTGGGGAATTTTCTCGTATCTTTTCAATTTCCATTTTAAGTGGTTCTTTCAGTGCCATTTTTTTCTAATCATTCTTCCTAAGCCCTCATAAAACTTATAAAAGTTTTAAATTCTCAGAATTGGCTCTCATGCACACTCTAATATATCCCATGATTTTTTATTTTTTTTTTAGGAAAGAGAAATAACAGGAAGAAGCATTATCCTCATTGTGCATAGCTCTGCTCTCAAGATTTTTCTAAGTAGCTAAGTAAAAATATCTGTCCTGATATGAAAATAGATAAAAACAAGGAATCTGCAGCTGTCCAGCGAAAAAAAAAAAGCATGGAATATGTTAATGTCTGCAGATGAAATTATTACAGGGTGTGAAGATTAACTTCCAGAGTAATCAAGAAAATAATTACTCCAGGTCAAGCACTCTGAATGAATCCGGCTGCAACGTGTATAAAAGCAGACAGAATCATAACAACGGGCCATGCTGACCCAAAGGATTGTAATTTGTTCCATTTAGCCCAACTAACTTTAATTGGACTGTGCACATGAATAAGGTCAGCAGGATTAGGCTGAAAGTTTATTAAGGGCTTTAAAGGTTTTATTTTAACAATAATAAACAGAACAGCTTAGGAGAATAGGAGGGTTATTGTGACTGAGTTGGATGGGAAGTCCATCACCTTAAAAAAACCCAAACCCTGCAGCAACAACTACTTTCAGAATAAAAGTCTTTATTCCTTTAAAATGAAATTAAAGCCTAGAATCATTTTCTGCTACCTTCTTGTCTAAGTATGAATGCCATAAATGAGTACTTGAAGTGGTCTCCTTTAAAGGAGGCTCAAACACTTAGAAATATAAGGTGCATTTCTGAGGTTTTTTAAATATTTTCTTGCTCCACCACAGGAAGTTTTTTCCCCAAAGAGAAAAACTTGGCCTTGGCCTAGGAGGATCCCTGAAGTTGGGTATTTTGTTTTTGCAAGTTTTAATTTATAAAAGATGAGATATTAAAAAATGTCAACACTATGCAGCAGCTCAAAACTCCAACAAATACTTTGTGATGGCACTTCTGGAGTTGCATATGAAAACAGGCACTTCACTGGGGAGGAGAACAAAGTCAGCTGCACTTCAAACCAAATGAAGGCACGGCCAGTACATCTTACATCTGATCAACACTCTCAGTGTTTCCATCCAGCAGCAGACAGTTGTGGTGCTAATTTTATTCTGATCTCTAACATTCTCCTCTAAAAATTCTCAAAGTCAGAATTAAAGTGGAAATGTTAATGAGCAATGTCACTTCTTGTGTAAGCCTCAAGGTGAGTGCAGCTGAGTTTGCAATTACAGCTATGGCAGTGTATATTTTTTTCTAAGTGAACACACAGGAACAAAGATTCTGCTCCTCAGGTTTGCTCACATGGAGCTGGGATGAGCTAGAAAAAGGTGCAGGGACAGGTCATGTCTGGGTATCACACTTCTGTTCCGACTTCATTTTCACTAGGTGTGGTCTACCTCCCAGTGATATGGTATAAAGGTTACTTGAGTTGCCTGTCTGAAGCCTGACAGTGCTCTGTTTGTAATCTCTTAAGAATGTGCTAACTCAGCCTGTCCGAAGCAGCACACCTAACACACCTGCAGGGAACCCTGATGACTGCACTTTCTATATTAAAAAATAATAAGGTCCTGGAAATCATTGTAATAATTAGTAACTTCTTGTAACATTCAAGTGTTGGCACAAGCTGCCAACAAAAGACATCTCACTGTATCACTGTTACAATTTTAATAAAACCGTTTTCATCCATCAGGAATCTTCCTCTCTTTTACCACCCAAGGTCTCTGTCCCCGTGGCTTTTCCTCTGCTGGAGTGATGCAAACCCTCACCCTGCCAAGTTCCCTTTGGTCAGGGATCTCTTTAGGGTTGGGACTATTTTATTTCTGCTCTCTATTTCAGGAAATAACAGACTTCAACCCACTGCCTGCTTTCCTTTTTCCCATCATGAGCTGTTTGCAAATGTGTGCTTTGATGCAGAAACCCAGCACTAAAACAACACAGGCTAAACATAACAAATCCAACATTAGGAAGCACCCATCTCCTAGCTAGGCTGGACTACAATCCCATGGGGCTGCTAATCCATAGCCAGGGTCAGCACTGGCCCCTGTGAGCTCTTCTGGGACCACAAATCCACCCAACACAGACCACGGGGATTTCATTGGCAGAAGCAGTTCTTGAGATGAGGCAGAGCTGGCACAGGTAGGAGTGGAATAGGATGGAATCCACCCTAAACTCCTGGCTGCAGGGACAAAATTTCCAGAGGGACCTTTAGCTGTGGATGTGAGCTGGGACAGTTTGGGAACCTTCTGCAGCTGGTGCAGGTGGTGTTGCTGCTGCTCCTCCCCTCTCCCTGTGCCTCAGAGGGGCAGAAGGGTGAAGGGGTGGCTGGTTTATGACTAAAAAGAGATATACCAGGTCTTCTTAAGAGGTGATGTACCAGGGTGTAGACATGGCTTGGTTCTGGGCTGGGGCATCTCCTCTGAGCTCTCCAGGTCCTCCTGACTGACAGAGGTACACGAGACCACAGCTGTCAGTAATCTCTCAGCTGGGTACAGCCAACTACTGCCTCCACTGCTTTACATAACTTTTCAAAATACTCTTCTCAAAACAAACAAGCTCAGCAATAATATTGCAGTGGATAAATGCATAGATAATATGTGAGATTCAGCTTTGTCAATGGATAAACAACTAGAATCCTTTGTGTGGCATGTAATGTTTAGGTCCTCTGTTCTGCTTCGTTGTTAGTTTTATGCTGGAATTAAACAAGACCTGACTGGCTTTATTATTTTGTTGTCTAACCAATCTGCTGATTAGTCTGATTAATTACACAATTATCCTTCAGCATGACTAATAGTTTTGTCATCACTGTACAACTTGCTGTAATGTTTAATTTCTCCTTAAAGAACAACAGTAAAATGATTGTACTTTAGGGAATTAGTATTTAGCCATCCTTTAAAAAACTAATAAAATGAAGCCTGGAGATGGAAAATTCATTAAAACGGTTGACGGGCTCTATCTTAACTAGGCAAAGATATATTATCCCATATAGCAATGAGCAACAACAACAACAAAAAAATAAACTGTCTGTGGTCCTACAAGTATAAAATCAGATGTAGCCCATCTGGGTTCAATCCAAAGAAAATATAATGGAAGTGAAAATTGCTGACATACAGGTGCTTACAAACATACAGGGCTTTTAAGCTGGCAAAATATCAGCTTCAGAAGTTTTCTTGGAAATATAAAAATAATAAATAATTATTGTGATAATGTCATTAAGGTTTGTTTGGGTTTGGGTTTTTTTTTTTTTTTTTGTAATAAGCTTACACTGCACTGGTTTAATTTGCTCTGCAGAATTATTTAGGAAATCTTCTGACCATTTTTACTTTGAAAACCTTAGATCCTAAATGTGTTGCAGTACCAAACTGCCTCTCAAACAGATAATGCTGCATATTTAGCAGGCTCATTGGCCTCAAATGTTGTGACTGTATTGAAGATTGTATTTTCAGCCATTTGAGGTATAATCAACCCTTTGCCAATGTGCATAGGTATCACCTGTCTGAAACCATTCTGGTGGACAGTCCTACAGCCATTACTGGAGGAAATTTCCCAGTCTTTTCCACTCCACTGGTCAAACATTTTTTTTCTCTAAGGTCCCCTCCCCAGTTCCATGTTAATTTTCTTTTTAATGTTCCCCATGACCATCTTGTAACCATTTCCCCAAAGGAACACATGAAAAAGGTACAGAAAATCACCCCCTATTCTTTTCCAAAGGTCCATAAAGCATCTGAGACAATTAAGATCTCCTCACCAAAATGCACAGAGACCATGTTTTTACTTAGAGCAGCAGTCAAGTGACTGCAATCAGCATCATCCTTTCATGAAATACCCCCTTGGTTGTTGGTCTAAAATGTACCAGAGAGGGGACAGATAAACTCTCTACTTGCCAGAGGGAATGATATTGGTCAGTCTCACAGCAATGGAAGTTTTCCTGAAGATAAAGCCAAACCTCAAGCCAAAGTTACTACAGTTCATGGACATCCTAACAATTATGGACCTTGTTTGAAAAAAATCTAAGGAGAGGTCATGATTCCTGGGAGAGAGCCAGGTGGAATCCATCATTTCCCAAGCCAAGTGTCCAGAGTCATGATCCCTGCAGGAATCCAGGACAAGGACTGGAATTGCTCAGCAATCTACAGCTTCTGCCAAGGCAGAGATATAGAGCCCCTTTCTCTTGTCACAGCTCAACAGAAGTCCCTGTTGTGCTCAACAGGAATTTCACAGCTGATCTCAGAAACTGGGTCATGGCTTTGCTTCTCAGTGTATTTGCTATTTCTGTAGAATTGTTTCGCGTCTTACTGGGTCCTGATAACTCGTGTGTGACCCTCTCAACCTCTGAGGCCAGGTCCTGACCAGGTCCTCAGCAGCTGGCAATGCTGCACCACCTAAGAGTTGTGTTCTGGGTGCTCTGACTGCAAGGTGAAAACTGTCTCCAATACATATTTCTTTGTGTAGGTCTGCCCAGGTATAAGTTATCATCACATTTTACTTGCTTCTAAACAACCTTCATTACTAAGAAGAAAAGTGTTTCAAAATTAATTGATGGCATGCACCAATGTAACACACGCCTCTGCTTGGAAATCCTGCCCTAGGACAGATCTCTCACCACTGCTAGAAACTTCAAAACCTTTCACATCTAGCAGCAAACATTTCTTCTTGTCTCACTTACCCTTTTCTCCATCAGGATCTGTGACACGCTGTTCCAGGGGCTGATCCACCAGAGGCTTTTCATGAAGAACGTGATGGCACTTGAGTATCTGTCAAGAGTCAGGATGAACTTCATGAAAGTGCATCTTGCCATCCGGAGAGACTCATCATAAATCTGGAATCCAAGGATAGGGAACGTCCTAGGAGATTTAAACACAAACACAGTCCTGTGTAAAAAGCTTGGGCAAACCCCATGTCTTCTGACAGCATAGAAAGATATTAACAAGTAGCCAAACCACTTTTTCTTTCCGAAAACTGGGATCTGAAAACTCATCATACGTGAAAGATTAAATTCTGCTGAACATCCTCTTAAGGGTGAGGCTCAAAAGCAAAAAAAAATTACTCATAATCTTGCCTAAAACTTGTAAGCTGGGGTAAAGCAGTTCAAAGCCCCTGTCTTCAGCCACCCAGGAAATCATCACCACAAGAAGGAGCCAAAGGGCAGAGTGGGGCAGCCCTGCCATCAGGTTCCTTGTTCAGAGCAGATGGGTTTCTCAGGAAAACATCAGCATGACTGAAAAAATGGTAGCAGGCAGCTTTCCTGGAGGTAAGGGTCTCCTTGGAAGCAAGTACCAAAAGGACAGATATCAGATGCTTTGCCATCCTCCTCCAAGAATACATTGTTTAACATGATTAGAGCTTATCTGAACAGCAAAGGAGTTTTTTTGCAGTTTCAATTTAAACAACAATAATAACTGAGCATAGCTCTGATTGTTCTTGCTGTCCTACAGAGATTCCATTCCTGTTGTCACTTATGGTCGAGTCATGTATAGCCAGAGCTGTGTGCATGATATATTTAACTACTATTGCTTATTACTTAAATTTTTATACCTCATAGAAGGTTTAGTAATTGTTAAGCCTCACCAAAAACATATATTAAACATATTAGGGCAGCACAGTTTACTGTGAGAATGTGGGTAGGCACTGTGGTTGCTAGAGAGGAGGCTGTGCTGCTGAAAACAGAAAATAACACGTAGTTATCAAAAAAAGAAAAAAGAGGCTATAATGAGAAATGGTTTATCCCTTTTCAAACTGGCTGTGTTTGCTCAGCTATGCCCACAGGAGGGAAGGTGCCATGGTGTGTGGGAGCTGTACCCTCTCCTTGATGCTGCACCACTGAAGCACCACACAAGAGCCATTTGGCATAAGTCAGATTCTCTAATCCATTCTCCACTGACTAATAAACTAAAGAGAAAACTAAATCAAACACATTCAGTCAAGAATGCTCTCAAGCTGTTGGCCTGAAGAGTAAGTTTATTTGGATGCTTATTATTTCTGGCCTGAACAATAATTTAAGCACCTGGTATAAATTACTCATTGGTAGCCACACTAATTCCTGGGGCTTTTCTTCTACCTTAAGCTAACGCCAAGAAGAAATGGCAGAAGAATAACTCACTTGTTTCTGGGCAGTGTTCTGGGCTCTCCATTTACCCCTTTTCCCCAGTAGCTGTTTTGGCCTCCCTGGGAGCCAAAGTTGCTGCTTTTTCCAACAAAAATGGAGTGTGTAACCTCCAGGCTGGAGCTGTTGTCTGTTGGGAAAGTCCCATCACTGCAAGCAAAGAAATATCACGTAAATATGCAGCACAGCACACCAATTAATTAACACTTTTAATTACACCGCAGGCACGGTAGAATTTGTGTGCTTAATTTGGAGAAAGGTGCATGCACTGCTATAACAGCCTGATCTAAAGTATGTTTAGGAATTGGCAAGTCAGCGAGCAGGTAGTTTTGTGCTTGAGCATCGGGACCTCCCGTCCAGCAGGAAATATTCAGCAATTATCATGTGTCCCCCAGGCGTGCTGAGGCAAAGAGAATGAAAGGCTAAATTGTCCCTTGTATTTATGGCTGCCCAGGGAAGACTTGATGTGGTCCAGAGGGGAAATGTGAGATTTTCTCCTGTTTTACACTAATTAACAGGGGAGTGTCTTAGTTTCCATTCTTAAGCATGTTACACTGGGGGAAAAAAATGGGAGGAAGACCCATTTTAAGAAATTACTTTGCCAGAGTGAGTCTAATTCCATTGTCTGAAAACTTGGGACTGAGAAAACACAGTGATGATGAGGAATGTCTGCAGTGAATTTGGCCTACAGACCTATTTATGTCTGTTGTGGGGGGAATATAACAGTATTATAACAGTATATATATATATGTATATATGTAAAAGGGATATAAGAGTAACCTACCTTGAGTTAGGGAAAATAATGTCACCAGCCCTGTCCCAGGCCTCATGGCCATTATTTTTAAGAGCAATAAGACCATCAGTCATGGCAGGAACTTGTGGCTTTTCAGGATTAGCATCTTGATGTGGGAGAGACCTGAAGAAAGAATCTTAGTTAAAGCATCACAAGAGACAAAGGAGTCAACTTCAGACAGAGGCAGTAATGCCCAGCAGATCTTTTTTGCTTTCTAGTTATTAGAGGTCTAAAGAGGTGATATGCCCTGAATCAGAGTCAGGCTATTAACATGATTTCACTTTTGAGCTTTGGTGTAAAGCAGAAAACAAGAGATATTCATAAAGACAAAATTCTGGGCCAGGTGAAGTGAGAAGGTGATTTCTCACTAGACACCAGTGGGCCCACAGCTACTCTGTAATTTGATTCAGTGTGATTCAGAGGCATAAAAAACATTTTTCCCAAGTCACTCAGATCCTTTTGTAGATGTCCTTACAGGTGCCACTGAGGATCCCTCTGCTGATGCTAGAAAATCAATTAGACACTTTCAAGAATCTCATTCAGCAAAGATAACAGAGCAATTGGAGCTGCTCTCCTTTTATGTACAGACCAAACCCCCACATGTTTCTGTGTCTGCTGAAAGAGAAGCTGCTGAAAGCAAATAATTCTCCCTGGGAACTGGGTTCATCTCAATAACTCACAGGCTATTTCTTGCCACACTGGCTGTTAATAGTAGATTGGTGCTGTGTTAGGAAAAAAATATTCACCCTGGCTTTTTCTGAGTCTACCCTCACCTCCTACTTCTTCCATCAGAGGTATGAAGGCACATGTTCCTTGGTGCCCAAGGGGTGACCCTGGCAGGGAAGTGTCACAAGGGACACACAGTCTTCCTTTCCTTTCAGCCTTATGGGAACATCATATCAGTCAGGTAGGATGGAACAGAGAAAAAGCCAAGGACTGACCAGGAGCAGCAACTGATTTCTCTCAGCTTCCTCACACAGACCCATAGGACTGCAGTGAAGGAGAAAATGGACTTAATTTACCTGCTTCCACTCTGCCAAACGAAGCTCAGACATGTCAAAGCAGCTGACAAAAACCTTTGAGGCTGCTTATTTTCCTCATTAATCCCAGACCAGTCTCAGCAGCCTCTTACATCACCTTTCAGATGTAAGTTCTTCTAAGCAATTAGCAATAAATGCTAGAGTTTACAAACCCACTAATGCACTAATGGGATCTGGATCCCCTTCCACATGCTTCACTCCTTAGTCCTCACAACCCCAAGTGCATGGGTGTCCTTTTTGGCCAGCAATAACACAAACAATCCAGTGCATAGCTATGGAATAGTTGACTCTGCACATCAGAGAGAGTGTGTGTTTTTTTCAGATGCTCCAGCCATAATGAGGCATTAATGATCTGCTAAATGCAATGCAGAAGCCAAGATGCAGCACAACTATCCAAAACACGAGCCATGCAGCATGTGCTTACCTGGCATTATTGACAGTGGGAGACTCCCTGGGATCTTCAGCATTGGCTCTCGTTGTCCTTACTCCTTTTCCAATAAACAAACCAGCCTGGAAATGCACATGCCTCAAATTATTTTAACAGATCGCTCAACAGGGACCAATGATCCCAGATTTTATCAATGAATGTGGGCAGCCAGTGCATGCAGGCACAGGAGCACCAGCAGCCAGGGCTCTCTCTTCCCTTTTGGTGTCTCTTGGCACTGCTGAGCATGACATTAGCACAGGATGTAGCACGCTCAAGTCAGGACAGAGCCTGCCCTGCCATATGTTATACATCAGCATCTTGGGCTCTCTTCTGACCCAAAGCAAGGCTCTGAACTCCCACTCTCTCCCCCTCACAGAAAGCAATAAGGGACCCTGCCAAACTCTTGATAACTTTTTGGAAAAAGAGTGTTGTTAAGAATTAAGGCTTTAAATAACGAGTGACGAGTCCCTCGACAGTCAAAAGAGAACATGAGCTGCTGCAGCCAACTTACAGGCTTTGGGCTAGAGCAGCAGCTGCTATGGACCGAGATGTAAAACACACAAAGCACAGAGAACAAAACCAATTTCAATCTAGAATACTGAGAAATAGTTTTTGCTATCTTACAGGTTATGTTTTCACCTCAACAGTATATTTGAGAGAAAGAGTTTTCCTTGGAACTACCATTGAATTTTTGGTCTCATTTTCCAGAGGTGATGAGCAGTCACTGGCACAAATTATTTCTCCTCATCCCCTTACATTGTGGCATCACGGTGGTCAGCAGCAGTGCTGAGAGTCCTGTCTGTCTCTCCTTAAATCTCACTTAGAAATAGGTGTGCTCATAGCCTGGGCACATTCCCTCTAACACAGCCAACTGCAGCTCCTGGGATGAGATGTCCACTCTCCTCAGCTCCCTCTCTAATATTTAGAAAAAACAGGGACCCAAGAAGTTGATTATGATACAGTGTCAAAAAAAACCCTTTATCAAAATGTGAGACCCCCACAAGCATCACAGAGCAGCGCACAGTCAGTGCCATGCTATTATATTGACAGAAACATAAAAATCATCCACATGCCTTGAGATTGGAGTGGACTCTGCTGTAAAACCCTCCCAAGGGGATGTTCTCAGCCTGTCCCTCTGGATATCTTCCCTCAGAATGTCTGGTGGGGACCGGGTGGAAGAGGCGCCACATCCTAAAAAACAAAGGGCGGTCTGAGAAATGGGGTGCTGCAATCGATGGCACAGGTCACCTTGAGAGTTCAGCTTTTCACCCTGTGCTGCCCAGATTTCTAACCTGAGCTTGTCCAACATGTGTGTCCTTGGGGACACACAGCAGCCCATAACTCCCACACCTCCCAGCTTATCCTTTGGCTTGCACAGTAGGTCCCTGGGGCACACACAAGGGTTTTAAAAACGCATTTATTGTGGGTGAAATTCAGGTGGTTTATTAGAAAACAGCCAAATCTGTACAGGTATATAAAACACAAACATGTTTTGGGTAAACATAAGAGATAATAATAATAAGGAGAGAGCATATATTCATATATAAAAATATAAAATTTTATTGAATATTTAACTATTAACTACTAATGAAAATCAGTATTTTCTAAGAGATACAACACAGCATTTCCAGGCACAATTGTGAAAGAAATAAGTGGAGAAGTGCGGGCAAATATTTGCTCTAAACAGAGACAAAGGTTGCAAAAATACATATCCAAATTTTATGTCTTACTAAAAACTAATTGCTCTTGATATCCATAAGTGTAGAATATTTGGGAAGTGGAGGCAAAGCATAGCTCTGCCATTCAATAGTTTTACCTGAGCACCAGCCGCTGCATTCTCGGTTAAGTTGTTTGGATTTGCAATCCAGAACGTGCTGACAGCCCTGAAAAATCAAAATCAAAATGATCCTAAGCAGTTACCAAACAGGAAGGGATACATTTTCATAGTACTGCCCTGGACTTGAGCCACAACTCTCCTATTGACTTTAAAACTCCACACAACCTTTTAATGACACTCTTTAAGGAAAATAAACCATCCAGTAATGTCAGACGTGGTCATTTATGGAGCCACATGCTGAACCTATTGTAAATTAAATGTGAACGTTAACACAAAATCCATTCTCTGTTCAATGCAGCTGAAGGAAATCCAAGGGTTGGGGTTTTATTTTTAAGTTAAGAAGTTTTGGAAATGCCTGAAATTGAAACTTCTGGTCTGTTTTCAAAACTTTAGGGGCCATGGCAGGAGTTACGGGATTCTCTATGATTTTATGAAGCTTCTACGTGGAAAAACAAAATAAATATCCTTGCAAGCTGCAAATGGCCCATTAAGGAGAAGATTAAGGAGACACAATGTTGATGTTTGTCTCAGTAAGGAGTTCTTCTTCAGAAGGAAAATCAGTAGTGGTACACACAGAAGCCAGATATAACTATAAAAACGTTGTCATCTGTTGTCTTACTTAAGTGGATAACATCTTTTGCAAGTAAGTGATAAAGATCATGTATTAAAAATATGCTAACCTTCTATCACTGTGAGAGGTGCCTCCCTCAGCCCTGGAGCTGACTCAGACTACAGGCAGTGTGCATAACTGTGGACTGACCTTAAAACTACTCTGAGGAAGGTTGCGTCCGTAATTAAGGGAAAATTGCAAAATACTGGATTTAAAAATACTCTCAGCACTCAGAGAGAATATTTGATTCAGTGTCATAGAGTAAATATCTACATAAAGATATTCTACATAGACATAAGTGTGTCTTACACGATAAACCAGCAAATCAGCATGGTTAATCTAGAAATTTTTGTGACTGCAACATTTCCAAAATTAAATGAGACATACTTTGAAATGCACCCTGCAAAGTAATTTATATTAGCAAGATTCCCATTCTTTCTCTTCCTCCTTCTTCTCAGAAGCTGTAGGGCCACTTCTTTCCTCTAATGATCATCTTGGGCAGAGGTGGTATTTTAGTATTTCAGTCTGTTTAATATTAATTGACAGGCTCAGGGATATTGCATTAAACCCTAATTTGACCAAAAGGACTTAGCACAAGCCTCCTTTGATGTATAGCCTTATGAAGACAAATTTAGAAATCCTTCTTTTAAATGTAAATACTAAATCAGGCTAGTTAAGATACCAGCTATTTGTTACTAAATCCTAGAGAAACCTTAACTTTGTACTCAAATGATCCCTGTCAGCATTTATATTCCCTCTTCAGGCATACAAAATTCCTGTTGACGTCAGTTATGTCTGTGCAAGACTGCAAGATTAACTAATATTAACCTACTTGGTTATTTTTGTATACAGAGGGATACTTGAAATAAATCCATTTCGTGGAATCATATCCTGTAATTTCCCCTTGATGGGCTGCAACTGTACATAACATCTGGAGCCACAAGCAGTATAGTCCCCACAGGTATAGCTCTGCTGGATTTCATTGTTTTCCAGGCAGTCGCCCCTCCAGCCTGTCATCTGCTACTCTTGTTTCTGCCTCAATGAGGTGTCCAAAAAAGAGTTAAAAATGAGGCACAACACAAGCAGTACCCAGCTCCCACTGACTGAGTGTTGGAAATCCACTGGGACCCTATATATGCGTACAGCACCTTGGGGTGAGCCACAGGAAGGGAACAGAGAACTGACACTGAGCATGTCCCTCCCTGCCAGCTGAGCCTTGGAAACACAAATAGAAAATGGATTTAGACAAAAATACAAGTGTCCCTGCCAGCCTGCTAAGATCAGTAAGCCTGGCTACTTCCACCCTCCCAAATGATGGGCAGAAGCTGTGCTAAGGAGGCCATGGAAGACTAGTTTTGGACAGAAAACTGCAACAACTGCTCATTGTTTTAAACAGCATTTTAATTGTAGAGTTTCCTTCTTCTGCATTTAGCTGCAGTTTGGCTAACTGTGCTTCAGATGGCTGCATGAAAAGCCAGACTTGTACCTGAAATCAGACTTTAGCTTCAATTAATATGATTAGTCCCAAGGCTTGCATGGCAGCCTTGAAAATTACACACACGAAACTGTAGTGATCACTCTCGTGACCAGGACTAACTTGATTTAAAAATCACTGACATTGCACTCAGAGATAAGGGTCCATGCCATCACAACAAAATCCTAATAACTGATCAATTCAGCATATCCCTGATAGAAAACCCAACCCTGGAAAGGCACACACCAGCAGTCACAGTGACATCTTACTGCATGTGCCAACATGAAACACTGTCCCAACACAGGCTGCAGCCTTGTTGCTGTGGCCAACACCAGATGATTAAGATGTCTCTGAACACTGAATTATACATAGTTCAGCAACACAATATATGTGACCTTTATGCACTGCAACATTAGACATGAAAGATCCAGCAGTGAGCACACGCCTGACATGTGCCCAGCACTGAGCACATCCCAGCCTCCTGAGGAACCCAAGCTGCTGCTGGCTTGTAAAGCAGCACAAGGCTGGCACAGAGCAGCAGATGGAGAAGGGGAGTGCAGACAGCTCTGCATGACCCACACACAGTGGGGCACAAACCACACCGGCAATGTACATCTAAAATTACATCCCCTAAAACCTCGGGATGGGAGGGGGGAAACCTCCTCTCTGGTTTACTCTGCCTCAAAGGCTGGAATTTCATGATCTGATGCTGAAGCAGGTACCTCTCTGTGTTATCTAACTGCCTTGCTCTGATACACATGCTGTTCTCTGGAACTGCAAATTATTTTAAATTCTTTTAAAGCGAGGCTTTTTATTACATTTTAACTACTCTTCGTTTTAATGACTGTAGATCAAAGCCACGTGATTCTTTCAAAGAATCACATTTTTAATCTATACTATAAAATCTTCTCACTGATTCAAGTGTTCAAAGGACATATAGCCAGGGCTGGATCTCACTTGGATTCTTGATTGCACTATTGCACCCCACACATCCAGATAAACCCTTGAGTACCTCCCTTCTGATAAGGAGCAAGACCATACACCATTCTTCTAAGGCCTGTTATTAGCATAAGGCTTTACTTTTCATCCCAGACACATTACTTCAACTCCAGAGGTTTAATACCCAAGGGGAAGAAAGAAAGCTAAATACATCCACACATACTGGACAAGCCTCCTGTCAACCTAAGGACTCTGTACACAGAAAAAGAGTCTACAGACAGAGAAAATCACAAATATGAGAAGGCAATCAAAAATTGTGAGTGATCTGAACAATATAAAGCAAGTCTAGGATAAATGAAGAGTGCTCCTGTGTTGTGCAGGTCTTGCATTGAATTTTCATGCATGCATTCTTTCAGGGGATTCTTTCACACATGGAGGACATCTTGTGTCTTACACAGCTTTTTCAGTCTTTACAGGACTCAGAAAACATTGTCAGGAAAAACACGGGAGGTCAGGGAGTGTCTGCCTGAGCACCCACCCAGTGAATGAGGAAATGCTCACAGACATCAAAATATCGCTCAGAGTCCTGCAAAGCACACAGCAACTGGACATGCTGGGACTGGAGCAGGAATCTCTCTTTTCCAGCTGGGACACATATGTCTTTTGTTGTGACCTTTTTTTATGTTCCTCTTCACAATGCCATCGTGAGGGTCCAGGTCAAAGCCAAGTTCCTGAGGACTTTCCTGGCACTGAAGTGACCATTTGGGTCTGTTCTGCTCATATTTCAGTTCCTTTGTCACATGAACATTTTGAGATATAGTTCATGATGCCCTGACTTGAACAAACCCTGTCTTTTTTTATCTCATTGCAGATTAAAGGTCGGTTGCTTCAGCCAACTCCATTTATACTTCACTGCTTTAATTTTAAATGAAAGTTCCCATTATCACAAACTGTCTATAATTACCATGGCAAAGATTTCCCTATATCTGATCACACTATATCTGATGATATTAATTAGGCTGTGCTGAGAACCTGACATTTATTTCAAACAGCTGCACTGCCAGAGGAACAGACCTAACCCAAACAAGGGAGAAGTTGGGGCATTTCTTGGGGAAAATGCCTTATTTCAATATCATAATTTCTCTTGGCATCACAAATGGCTCTCACTATTTATCCCTGGCTAAGCAAAGAACTGAACTTGTTACCAATAAAATATGTCTCCTACCAGAATGCCATGGGTCCCACATGTGGAAATACACCCAGAGAAGCAGTGGTGATAGCCAGGTTATCAAGGTACATTGGGTGCTCATATCCTCCTCTCTCATCCACATGCTCAGCCAGGTGAAAATGCACAGGGTAAATGCCCAGGATTTGTTGCTCCATGTTTCTTTAATTCCACTCCTGACATGTGAACAGAACTAAAATTCCTTAGGATCTGTTAAGACAAATGTAGATCCAGGTAAGGCGTTACAACAGAAACACACACAAAAAGAAAAACAGGTTTGGGGTTCTCTTTCTCTCTCATTAGGCAATATTTTTGCAGAGTGAAACATGGTCTGGTCCCAGGAGGAAGTGTGAGTTTCCACCCACAGCAGCTCAGGACCTGCAGAGCCGTGTGCCAGCAGCTGCACACCTACGGGCACGGGGCTGCCAAGGAGCAGATGCCAAACAGCATGTGCAGTGTTTAGCAATAGCAGTGACAGACACACTGCTCCTGCCAACTGCAGAAAGGGGGAGCATTTGCCACCAGGCTCTATTTCCTGGCAGCTTCTACTGTCGAGTGATTTTAGCCCAGACCTGCATAGCTCCCGTTTCCACTGCCTGGTACAGGAGCAACTTTACAAAAACCTCTGCAACAGCAAGACTGCACCTCCACGCAGAACATGTGAGACAACGGGGAGGAGGGAAAGCACAACGGGCTGAGACCCAGCACTGCTCTGAGCCAGGGAGGGAGCAGGTTTGCTCTGCAAGATCCACAATTTCTTCAGTGACATCTCATGAACACACTTCACACGGGCCCTACAGAAAGCAATGCTGCTAGAGTCCCCTCAAAAGGTATCCCCTAGAAGGGCATATTATTGCAGACATAGTGAACAAAATGTCTCGTTGCAAGTCTGGTTTTGCAAGACAGGCTGACAAATTTCCCCCTTTTTCATAGACAAATATACTTTTCCCTACACACACAATGGTAATTTGATGCTTTACATGGCTTGTTTACAAACCAGGAAAGGAACTATCTGAAACCACCTACAAGCAAATGTAGTAAAAATTACTCACTTTAATGTGCTCTCCAAATGTATCAAAAGAGAAAAACTGGCATTTGTATTATCTGTAGCAGGAGTCTTCCATTTCCTCTTGAATAAGTATATTTCTGGTCAGAAAACCAACCTCTGCCCTCATATCAACACCATCTCTGACTTCTCCAATGTGAAGACAAAGTGGGCTGCCTGTGGAAACCAGAAAACTTTTTATTCCGGATGAACATGACATCTTTATTATTGATTTGTTCTGAACAAGTGCACACCTTTCCTTTAAGCAATCACCAAGTCTGGGGACATGCCAGTTGCTGGGATCTGATCCCAGAGGTTGCTTACAAAAGACTTCTGCCTCTAGTAGTAAAACTTTCAAGCTCCAAAATACAGTTAGGGCCTTCAGCTCTTATATGTGCCTTAGTGTTTATGGGACAAAAACTACCTAAAAAGACAAGTAAGTATAGAGCATAAAAGACAAGACAAGGTAAATATTTACGGCAAATGAGTACCCTGATAAAAATATTTCATACCATCAATTTTCACTTGATTGTTCTTCTTGGAGAAGGAAGGAGATTAAACTCTTCAGCCAGATGCATAGAATAATCTGTACTGGCAGTAACAATACCAGGTCACCAGGCAACCAACTTGTAACCTTTTCCACCAGATGAAGAATTATTCCTCTGGACATTTCCACTTTAAATGCATTATGAGGCATGCCTGAAAAATGAAGCAATCGATTATTTTTGCAGTTGTACGTGGCAGAATCATGCAATTAGATGAAGAGCGTACTAATTTAATTTTGATCTAGATAACCCTGTGCATGATAGAAGTGCTTAGCCATTAAATATGCCAGTGCCATCTCTTTATAGAAAGCTGAAACTTTACTCTGAGAGAGTACTTTTGTTAGCTTGGTCAACATCCACTTGAGCCAAAGACTATGGTATAATTATCACTGCACTGTTCAGATTCAGTCTGGAAAAGCAGAGTAAAGCAACAGAAGACAAGCAATTCTCCGGGAAGGCTGAACATTTTATCCATCCACTGAAAACGTAACAGTGGCGTCGTATATGAGGAACTCTCTTTGGGCCATGGCTAACCCTGTTGTTCCATTCCCCTGATACTCCTGCTTATCTTCTGCTGTGGAAAGCTGATGCCTTCCCAGGATCCCCACCTGCGCCCAGGACTGCCTGAAGGAGACAGGGAAGGAGCAAACCGGTGACATTGCGAGCCCTCTACCCCGCAGAAAACTTGGGGAGCAGGGAGCTCGCAGCATGGCACAACTCCCCTCTCTCTGGCACGGGCGGCCCGGTGCATATTCCCCCCCAGGTACCTCCAGCATCCCCCCGGGTACCGCCGCCCCCCGCCCGCGGCCCCGGCCGAGCCCCGCTCCGCCCCTGGGTCGGGACGAGCCCCCGGCAGCTCGGAGCTGTCCATGGTGGCTCCGCTCCCGCCCCCGCCTCACCTGTAGCGCGGGCGGACGGTGGATGGAGCTGCGGCCCGCTCAGCAGCAGCTGAGTCTCCGGCGTGAGGTGCCGAGTCCCCCGGGGCAGCGGCACCGCTGAGCCCCGGCCCTGCCCGGCCGCAGGTGGGTGTGGAAGTGCCTCCGCCAGCAGCCGCTCCGTGCCGCCGTCCAGGACTCGCAGGTTGAGCCTCCGCGCCTCTCGGAGGAGTCGGGGCCTTGGCGGAGTCCCCGGGATGCAGCGTCCTGTCCAGGAGGTTCCGGGATGTCGCCGCGACCCACGGCCACCAACTTCTGCCCGAAGCCCTCCACGGCCGCCCCTCGGCAGCTCGCCCGCACAGCGAGATGGTGGCAGCGCTCTGAGCCGATGTGCAGCTCCCCGCCGTCGGGGATGAGCGTGTGGTTGTGGCGGGCCCGCAGGTGATGGCCGGCCCGTGGGGGCGGTCGGCGAACACCAGCCGCCCTGGGTAACCAGGGGAGCGGAGGAGCTGGGGCGCACCGTCGGGCCGGGAGGTGCCGGCAGGCACGGCCGGGACATCCCCTCAGCAGCCGGGCTCCGGGGCAGGCGGCCGCCCCGCTTACCTCCGGGATAACGAGGGGGTGGAAGGCGGCGGAGCCCTCGAGGCGCAGGGCCGGCCCAGGGCCCAGCCCGGCGGGTGTCGGAGCCGAGGTGCGGGGCGGTATCCGGGCAGGCCCTGCAAGAAACGGGCGGCGGCAGCGGCGGCGGGGTCGGCGGGGCGAGGGGGCGCGGAGGGCGCGGTACCCACCTGATGCTGCGGCCGGTCGCTGCTCCACGACGCGTCCCGCGGCGGCACCGCCACCGGGACCATCTCTGGGTCCGGGGCGGGCGCGAAGGGCAGGAGGAGCCCCGGCTGCCCGGGGCTCCCCGCGGTCGGTGTGTCCCGGGCGGTCCCGCAGCCGCTACCTGCAGCTCGGGGCCGCTGCCGCCCGCAACACGTGCGCCGCGACTTTGCGCGGAGCCGGCAAAAAGCACATTTTGCTTTGGATGTTTGGATGGTTTCGTTGCGGCTCATCTTGTTTTCTTTTCTCCCTTCCCTTAACGTCGCAAAGGCGAAAGCCGAACCCCCGTCCCCGCTCACACAGCCCCGGAGGCGGAGAGCACCACAGCAGCGGCGCGGACAGAGGGAGCCGGCGCCGAGCAAACCCAGCGGCCGCTCGACGAGCGGCACCGGCGGGTTCCAAACTTCTCTGCAGACACTTACCTGTCCCGACAGCGCCGACCGTGGACTCTGGCCGCAGCCTCTCGGGGCTGCCGGGCACCTGGCGGGGCAGGCAGGGCAGGGGCAGACAGGCGCAGGCAGCTCCCGCTCCGCCGCTCCGGCTGCCTCCCCTCCGCCTCCCTTTTTATATCCATCTCCCAACCGCTGGCGGTGCCCGCACTGTTTACAGCGGCTGAGCCGCTGGCTCCTCCCAGCCGGGGACGTTCCCTCCAGCCTGGACGTATATCTACGACCGGCGCCCTGATGCCCCGCTGCCCGCACGGAAAGGTCTTCCCCGGCTCCGGGGGCAGCGGGATCCTTGCCGGGCTCCCCGAGGGTCTGGGCAGACCCGCTGAGCCGCCGGCGGGGCAAAAGGATGCGGCTGGGTGCCAGCTGTCTCTCCAATAGCAGAGGGCTGAAGCACCCCGGACCCCAGCTCCTGGTGTCCTAACCCGGGGTTTGGCATGCCTTGGCACTTCTTGGGGAGCAGTTGACCCCTCTGGCACCTTCCTGTGAGGGTGTTTCACCCTGTGTTGTCCTATGTCTGAAAGATCTATGCATGACTCTTTAACCCAGCAGCTGCAAAAGCTCCCTTGACGGTGGGTGAACAGAGAGGTATTTTCCACTTCACCTCCCATCAACCTGTACTCAGAGCCTACAGTGAGAGGAAGATGTTTAGAAACCGCTCTGACCAGACACAGACACAGAACCCCCATGGACTGCCTTCCTGGCTTGGACATGGCACTGCCTGTCACACCATCACACCTGGCACTGACCATCACACGCTGGTTTGTTTCCCATAAACCCCAACATCACATTTTCTTAATAGACTCTGAAATACAGCACAACTGAGCTTCTGGATGACACATAAACACAGTTGTCTGCTTTACTGCAGCCACAGCCTCTCTCCCCCAGGCCCTCATCTCCTCTCCAGAGCCCAACATCCCGAGAGGACAAGCCAGAAGTGGGTAGGCAATGCTTCCAGCCACTACTCCTGCCCGGGGCCAAAGCCAAAGAGGTGCAGAGCCACAGGTGCTGTCAGCCTCAGAGACATTTGTGTGCCATCATCTGGTCAAACTGTTCCAATCTGTCACCTCTGAAATTTATTCTGGTGCAGGATTTCTTCTGACAGAGGGCACAAAGACTCTATAGTCATGTTAATAAGGAGCAAGTGCTGTCAGACGAAATATGGGAACAGACTGGAAGCAGAGGGGGTGGGTGAGGGGCATAGCCATGCCCCGTGCTCCAGGCAGCGGCTCTGGTGAGGGAGCAACATTCACTTGTGCTGAACAAAACCTATCCATTTTCTTACACCCCTTCCTGGGACCCAGAGAATTGCTGAATCTGAAGATAAGCATCCAGCCCAGGAAAACAAATCCAGATAACACTCCCTTGTTTCAATACTCCATAAATACAGGGAAATGCTAGAGCTGCCACCTTTGCTACCAGCTGCTCATCTGTCATTTAGTGCTGGCACTTCTATTCCTGTCTTAAATAGATTTTGTCATTTTCCTTCCAAAAAAGCAGCATTAGTCAGCGTTGTGCCTCCTCCTTATCTGAATATGACACATGAATGCAGGTCATGGGAACACAGAGCTGTTACCAGAAGTATAGGAGGCTTCACTCAGTTTTTTAAGAAAAATTATCTACTGGTGGAAGTTTCAGGCAAGACAAGATAAATAAGAGTATTTTGTCTTTAAACACACCAAATTCTCTGAACTCAGTGTTTGTAGAAGTGCAAAATCCATCGAGGACCTGAGGCTTTTACATCTGCCAGGGCCCTAGAAATCTCATATATTATGTATGCATGTATGTGCATTACATTATGCATGTTATTTAAAATATTTATTTCATGCAAAATATTTCACTAACTTGCAATCTAAATAAAAGGCATCAATAATTAATCGAACATAGTAGAGGTAAATGTAAAGCACTTTGGTTAGTCCTAAGCTATGTGCAGGCCTTACAGAACAACCAGCAAAGCCAAAATCACTCTTGCTTACCTGGGACTTTTCCTGAAAAAGCAACCAAAATCTTGACGGTGTGAGTACTGTTCAATACCATTAAAGGCATTTTCTCTTTCATTGCCAGAAACAGACTGGTTTGATTATTTTCTTCTCAATCCATACTAAGTTTTCACTGGCCAAAGGAAGAAAATTTCAGACTAAAAGGGACTGAACATATCACTCTGTTTTCTAAATATTGCTGTCTCTTTTTAAAGTAAACATACAGGCACCTATAACTACCTGTAGAGTGGTGCTTGGCAGCTAAACTCTTTCCATTTCACTCTTTGGATTTCATTTCTCCAAGCTGATTTTTGTTTTGCAGCAGCACCGGGATGAAGTTTACAGCAGAGCCCTTTGTTACAGGATACATCCACAGCGTGAGAACACTCAGGAACAACCTCACACCTGCAAATGACAAATCATGACTAACGCTCAGTGCCTGCGATGTACGCCTGGTGTAACTCTTCCTCACAAAAATAACCAACCCAAGCCCTCCTCTGAGTGCTATTGTGGGTTATAAACTGCAGTTTACTTTCTAACAAATGAAAATGGGTCATTTTCTGTAATGGGCTGCCAGGGACGAGGCAGGAACCTCTACCGTCCAGTGCTTTGGCACGGTGACTGTGATGTTTTGCCTACAAACACAGCTGTAGCGTTCAATACCAAATATCGATGGCTGGGATTTTCACGGTAAAGCGAGGGCAGAGAACCAAGCTAATCTGAGTGAGTGGCCTGCGGGAATTGACTCGCAGGGCACAGACATCTCTGTCCAGGGACTCAGCTCTCGCTCACGAGTGCAGGGAGGTTCCTCCTCTGTAAGAGATTCTTTTTTTCCCGGGCACACTCCCTCGCTGGGCGGTTTCCTGTTTCCTTCGAGAAAGGAAGGAACGGAGGCAGCATCTCCTGAGCAGCACCCCGTTCCCACGGAGCAGGGGAGGCGCCGCGGGGTCACTCCGGCAGTGCGGGCCCGGTGAGCCGGCCGCAGGGCCATCGCCAGCTCAGAACCCAATTGTGCTAGCCTGGAGCCCCCAAGGACATGGGCACAGCGGGGACGGGGGGACACGGTGGGGACACGGTGGGGAGACACGGGGGGGACGCGGGGACGCGACCGTCCCTGCAGAGCGGCGGGCGGCCGGGAGGCGGCGCCCTTGCACAGCCGCTGCCCCGCGGCCCGGCCGGAGCCCGAGCGGCCGGAGCGACCCGGCCCGTCCTCCGGCGGTCCTGGGCATCCTCCACTGGTCCTGAGCATCCTCCACTGGTCCTGGGCATCCTCCACTGGTCCTGAGCATCCTCCAGCGGTCCTGCCCATCCTCCACTGGTCCTGAGCATCCTTCACTGGTTCTGCCCAGCCTCCAGCGGTCCTGCCCATCCTCCACTGGTCCTGAGCATCCTCCAGCGGTCCTGGGCATCCTCCACTGGTCCTGCCCGTCCTCCAGCCGTCCTGGACATCCTTCACTGGTTCTGCCCAGCCTCCAGCGGTCCTGGGCATCCTCCACTGATCCTGCTCATCATTCCCTAATCCTGCCGAGGGATGAGTGCCCCAAGCCCGGCTGTCTCCCAGCCCCAGCACCGAGTGCAGTTCCTGGCACGGCACAGGACCCCCCTGTACAGGGCTGCACCCAGCGATGCCCACCCCTCACCTGCCCCACCATCCCTGTCAGCCAGCACCAGGAAACCTTTGAGATACCAAACCCACATCTCCTTGTTGGTTCATCTCTGGGCTTTAACAGCCTTTTTCTTGGTTTAATCATTTGTTTCTGGAGCAGAAAGGCTGCCTTGGACTTCTGAGCTTGAGACAACATTCCCCAATATGAGCCTGAGCACCTCATATATAGCAAAAAAATGGCTTCACCTTTGTGCTGGATCACCTTGGATCGCTTTGAGCAGGTTGGCATTTTAATCACAGCTAAAAAACCGAGACTGTTTCCAGGCCAAGCTAGGTCCAAAGATATCCATTAAAATATATCTGAAGAGTTGAAGTAACACTTCACAGGACAAGAGCTTTTCTTGTGGCTGCTGGCCCAGGTTCTGACTCAGCAAACTTTTCCTGTGATAACTCCAGAGAAAGCTGCTTCTGAACATGCTGGAGGGTTTGTAAGAGCCCATAGTCCCAGGAAAGGTTTTCCTACTGTGCAACAGTCTTTTATAATAAATGTCCCACAGACAACTTCTGAGATTCAGGCTATGTTCTGAAATAATTATAAATATAGTGAATCTTAATAAACATAAACAGCAAAGAATCCCAGAGAGTTTACCTCAAAATATATGTGTACATAACTACATCGATGGATGCTCTGCTGCGGCTTGGCTACAGATCACTGCATCTCTTTGACAAACACTGAATGTTTCAATGAGCCAAATCAAGAGATATATGATAGGTTTTAGGTACTAAAATGCAACAATGGTCATATATTTTTCATTTAAAGTATTCCTTAATGCTCAGGAAAACTATCTTCATTATTCATACAAACACTCAAAGACTGCACAGATGCCTCTCCCCACCAAAAAAACAACAAACAAACAAACAAAAAACCCACCCAAAAATCCACACAAACCAACAAAAAAACCTAACCCAATCACCAAAAGAAAATTTACTGTTCCATATTCATTTTTTAATTAAAAACATTTTTTAAAGTTGCTATACTTGTTAAAGACTTTTTTTTCTACTTGATTAGGGAAGGAAACTTTTACACTCCCGCTGAGCTATTTGCACTTTGGGTCCAGCCCCAGGGTCCAACACAGACTATTTTTCCAACAGATATAAACTGAGTTTAAAGGCTCCGTTTTTGCTTTCTAGCTGCTCTTTGCCTGCTGATTAAAGCCATTAGTCTGGTGTAACCAGGTGAAGCTGCTCAAAGGCCACAACAACTTCATGTGTTGATAAAAAGGCGCTGGTAAGGGACAACAGGGACTCTGTGGAGCTTAAATTTTCTTATAAGGCAGTGCCCCTGTCCAGCTCTCCTTCCTCCAGGCGAAGCCCAAAGGTTCGATTTACACTCTGGGAATGGATCAATAAAGCAATTACATGCAACATAAGTAGGCTGGGACTTCGTGATAAGTAGGGCTGCAAGCACAAAAGAAAGTTCTGATAATTAAAAGGGACAAGGAACCCAAAACTCAGTGGCATATTGCCAAGAGTGTTTGAAATGGTGAATGTTTTAATGTAACAGTATACTGCTGAAGGCTGGAGGTCATGTCCTGGGAGCCCTGGAATGTGACTAAAGCCTTCCTTTTCATTTCTAAGCAAAGAAAAAAATCTGGACTGTGTTTTTTATTTCCTAGAGGGACATCCCAGATCAGCATGTTTGAGAAGCTTTAGGTTTGTTATTTATTTGATTCAAGATTAAAGTTTTCAACTTCAAGTTGGTGTTACTGAGGGTCCAGAGCATTGCCTGACTATTGTAATTGTATTAGTCCAGCGTTCCACAAATACGATGGAATTTCATGTATCAAAATGTACATTCATGGCTATAACTCATCCCTGGAATATAACATTGGATTACTTAGCTTAATCCTAGCTATATTTTACAGATGGCCCATGCAGAGGAGGATGTTAGGCACCGCTGCCATCCCTGCTCCTGGTCTGAGCCAGAGGGAAAGGGTTTTGGGGCAGATCCAAAGCATTCCTAATGGCACTGCTACAGCTGAGTGACTTGAAACGTAAGTCATGTTAAAGCTTTCAGCAGGCCTGCAAGTTCCAAGAACAAACTCCCATGGAAAACGTGATTTAGGATAAGCAAAACTATGGATTGATGTCTTTTTAGTTTACAGTAGTTTCTAAACTAGTAAGGCCTAGAAACAAAAGGAGAAAATAAAGGAAAGATCCACTGCACGCAGTCGCCTCCAAAGACACAGCAAACCAAAGGCACCTGTGTTTGCCTTGAAGTCCAAGTGTAATCCAGAGGCGTGTGTTCCTTCCGCTGCTTCTCCCGCTAAGGCAAGGCCCAGACGCAGCGGCTCCTGCCTCCTCCTCCTCACCGGGGGCAGCTCACCCGGGGACAGCTCACCCGGGGGCAGCTCACCCGGGCACAGCTCACCCGGGGACAGCTCACCCGGGGACAGCTCACCCGGGGACAGCTCACCCGGGCGCAGCTCACCCGGGCGCAGCTCACCCGGGCGCAGCTCACCCGGGCGCAGCTCACCCGGGACAGCCCGGGCACGGCCCGAGGGCTCTGACCGCCGGCCTGCAGCAGCGCCTCCGCCCCTCAGCCCGCCCCGGCCCCTCTCATCGGCAGCTCTCACCGCCTGCGCCACCATCACCATCCTCATCGTCCTCACCGTCCTCACCAGCAGCGGCGGGGCTGAGCCCCCGAGCCGCCCCATCCCCGGGCAGCCCCGCCGAGCGCAGCGCGGATGCAGCACGGACACAGGCAGGGCCGGGCTGCCCCACGGCCCGGGGCAGGCAGCGGGGATGCTCCGGC
The DNA here is from genome assembly GCF_009819655.1 of Sylvia atricapilla. NCBI lineage: Eukaryota > Metazoa > Chordata > Aves > Passeriformes > Sylviidae > Sylvia > Sylvia atricapilla. The sequence goes on along the minus strand of NC_089152.1, from coordinate 8,571,297 downwards.
CTCCGCAGAGAGAAGCGCAGCCCCGTCCCACGCGGGGACAGCCAGCAATGGTTTTACTCTAGAAACCGACGTGATGCGCTCCCAGCCCCGAGGAAACCCAGACCAAAGCACCTTTACCCTTACAGGAACCAGAAGGTAATTTATAATTGACCTATTCATGGTGTAGGGATCTTGGAGGTTTTTGGGGTTTTTTTTTAAGACAGTAGGCATGTCGCCCTTACACTTTCTACAAAATTAATTTGATTACTGCAGAAACTCATCTGCAAAACCGGACATCGGCAGAGTCAAAGGAGAAGGGCTCACTCTCCTGCTGCAAGGACCAGCTCCTGCTTCTTTAGTGCTGTACCGAAGCTACGAGACCCAAGCGCAACCTCCTGCTTTGAAATTCACACCCATGTGACCTCAGTATTACCACCGGACTTGGAAAGCAACACAGACCCAGCAGGAGTTTCTGTGCCTGACCTCATTCCCAACAGTGGAGTGCCCACCATCAAAGAGCCACCCCACCCTTACCCAGTGCTGGAGTACAAACGACTGCATTTGAGCTAAGCTTCAGAGTTAAAATGTTTGGAGAGTTCCACATAGAAGGACATACCGAAATGAGTTAAACGGGCTTAACTGAGATCATTAGTTTGCTTTCACAAGCATAGACCTGGGGAAGAAAGCGTTTTCTGAGTGAGAACTATCAAGTTTTACGGCTGAAAGAATAACCAGAGGAAGCAAGTACGTTGGGTCTCTACTTCTATGTTTAGCACCATTTAGAAAAAGCAAATGCGATACAGAGTTTATAGATGTGTACAATGCTAAGCATAAATACAGGTTTGGGTATTTAGAGTTTCAGGGTCAGCACCCCGAGCAGAGCTGGCACAAGTTACAGGAGTGACATGGAAAAACGAGGAACAAAACCGCAGCAGAGGTGACACAGGTAACAGGCCTCGGTGTGAGCACAAGTTAAATTTGTAACAGTTACATAAATTTTAAAAGGATACATATCAGACTCCTTGGAAAATGACACCTTTGAAGCTGTAACAAATAAGTCTTCTCTGGCTTTTCCAAAGTACAACAACCAGACAACTACTGATAGTGAACAGATGTACCACATCTTACCTTCCTGCAAACAAGATCTACATCACCTGTGGCTGCACTACATGAACAAAAATGGTCAGTCACACAGGAAAAATGGACAGAGAATCCCATCAACAACAAAATGTTAACTCACACCTTTGGGAGACCCGTTGCATAATTCATCCAGGCACACAAGAGCCATTTTTACAGTGACACCTTGATAGCTCTAAAATATGCATAACAAGTTCTTGTAAAGGCCCACATTGTACATTTAAAATACAGCATGTTAGCAGTTTGCTGGAATAGACTATTTTTTTAAAGTCCAAAAGTTGTTTTTCATAACCTCACATCATCCCCTTTCCTATAATTTAAAAATGAAAACATTTTTTTTTCTTTAAAAGAATGAGGACCTGAAATTCACTGTCATGGATGAAACTGCATCTTCATGACATGGCCACATTTTTTTCAATGAATAGTTCCAAGGTTGGCCAGCAGCATTTTGAAATGCTTGAAACTTTGGTACAAGTTTACAATACAAAGCAGATCACTATTAGCATTTATTTTGTGCAAAGCATACATCAGAAAATTGTTTAAAAATCATTTAAGAACTATTAGATGAGAATAGGGCTACAAGGAAAATTATTTAAGGGAACAAACAGGTTAACAAATTACTGAATTAAAAGAGAGGGAAGAGGATCCATACCAGTGGATCAATGATAGGTCATTAACGTTTTAATTAAGAGCAAAACATCTGTGTTAGTTTAATGCAGATGAACTTCACAAACCAAATTAGTCAATGCAGAAGCCAAAAGACTGTGGCCCCTCTGAGAATTAGTTAAGCAGGAATTCAGGCAAATAAAAGATAGTACAAGTGGAAATTCATGTTCAGCCAGGACATTGTAAACTGTGGCTGCAACTGCAGAGACCATGGGACACAAATAACAAAGCTGAATTAATATTCAGGGTTCTCATTAACAGAGAAATACTGGCAAAAAACTAAGCAAATGCAAAGACAAGTTCCAAAATAACTTCAGGAGTTGGAAAACTAGTAATCAAAAAATCAGTTTATAGGGAAAAGGTTAGAAGAATCAGTTTGTTAAAGTAAAAGAGTAGCTACAGAGGGTCATGAGGAGAAGAAACGTTGCAGGCTGAGGTTTCAGAGCAACACAAAGTTCAATGTGGGTACCAAAAAACCAGAGCTAATTAGGTAAAAATCCCCGAAGTCACTACATGGACAGGCTGACCCTTTTAACATTATCTTCAATACCTGCACCACACACAGCAGTTTGGTTTCCACAGGGCTACAGTCCCAGGAAGAACACATGTAGGAATGGAAGAAAACCACTGTGGATTTATGATAGTACAGTAAATATATATAAAATCAAACAAGCATCTGAATATTCATTTAAAATACAGGAGGGAAGTGCTGAGCTTGAGGTGGTGATTAGGCAAAACCTGACAATTTTGGCTGGCAGAGTCACCAAGAGGGCCCTGCTGCTTGGGACAGTTAAAAGTTACAGTTAGACAACACTGATGCCCAGATCAAGAGTCTAAGGACCTAGGTGATGTGGACGCATTTCCCCATTTCACTGGAAGTGAAAATACAAGTTTTTTCCCTTTTGCAGTAATAGGGCCAAGGCAATAATCAAAGACAATGCACACTTGCAGTGGTGAAAATTAACTGCAGGCCTGTTATAGGAATTCTTAAAAACTATGTTCAAATATTTCTTCCAGGCAACGAATCATGATTTTTCATTTCTTAGAACCAGCTGAACACCATTTAAACATAACCTCTTGCACATTTGATTTACCTACCCAGCTTACTCTATCAAGTAACATTTTTACACTTTCCTCATGTATGGAAATTATGCACCAAATAAGATTCCAAACTTGAGCAAGCTCTAATCCATGCATCCTTTATTCCATTACAATCACTGTGTTGCTTTCTAGCAACAGGACACAAACTGCAATCAATCGCGATCAATTTATACAACAATCTGAGGCTTACAGTACATTTAAGGCCTTTAAATTTGGAAAAATTAGACCTATCCTAGTAGTGTAACAATTTTTAAGTGTTTTGCATTTCTGATGCATAATCTGTGCGATTCCAGTGTCAAAGAATCAAATTACTTCTAAACTAAAAAGATCAGCTCAATGAAAATTTAGTTACATAATTCATCAAAACATAAATGTGTAAATTTTATTTTTTTTTTGTCCTGGAAACTTTATAAAACTTTAATAGCAAAATAATATAGGGATAAAAACATATTTTAACAAAATGTATTCAATCATATACAAACCAGAATTTTGCAGTTTATTGTAACTAGACTTAAATTAAAACTACCAATTAAGAATCTATGCACAATGTAAATTCAAATATGTACAGTACTTTTAAAAAGTCTACAGGAATGCTTTACAGAAGGAAATGTCTGTTATGGCTATTATTCAGACAATCTGAATATTAAAATGAGTTTTCTAGTAGTAAATTTACACATTTATTTTTAAACAAAAGCAGTTTTGTCCCTAGATCCTTTAAGAATATTCCAGTTATGTTTATACAAGTAATGGAGAGGTCATTACAGAGTTTAGCCCCATATAGTAGTTTGCTTATTTTCAGGTAAAAGTGTTTTTAAATAATTTACTTGGGAAGATCAGTAAGTTAACAAAAGAACACTAGAAGGGAGGAGAGGGAACTTCATCACAATAACTTTCCAGTTACAATACCACAGCTAGAAACTTCACAGAGAAAGTACTCCCTTAGATTGAACCCATGATTGTTCTGAACAAGCTGTAGCTCATAACAGTTGTGTTCTCCACTCTGAGAACACGCTGGGGAAAAAGTCTTTGTAGGACAGAATTATAAATGATCTGAAATGAGACAGAGAAAACTGATCTTCGATTAATACAGCACTAGGTAAAAAGTGTCCCCATAAGCAGCTAGGATTCCCACTTCCTTCAGGGCAATGAAGCTAAAAATTGTTGGAATTACAGTAGTTGACCATATTTGTGTGCATTAGTAGAATCATTTCCAGATAGAAAAGACAAATTTCATCAGATGTTTGATTAGAACACCCTCAAGACAGGGCATTTCTTCATAGTATAAAGCTATTACAGCTATCCAGTTAAAGCATGTGCAAAACCAGGTAATTTCTTCCGTTCACAGTAACTGAGGTAAGATCAGGTAGGCTTCTTCAGGAGTTGGGAAGTTCATGAGATATGAACTGTTTTAGTCTCTCTAAGTACTGTGCATAAAGCTCTATGTCATTATGCCCAGCCCCTTCCACCCAGAGGGGCTCCACTGCCCGTGGACATCGCTCGTACATGGCCAGGCCATGGGAGAAATCGATCACCTCATCTTCGGTACCGTGGATGACCAGCACAGGAGAGGTCACTTTAGAGATCTTGTCAATGCTGGGGGAAGGAAAAGAAAGACACAGCTCAGTTTGGGGCTTTCAGTCTCACATTATTAGAGAAAGTAAGCTTGACTGTTGACACACAACCCAGTTACCACTGCATGTTTTTAAACGGCTGCAGAGCACTGGAATTGAGCACAAGTGATATGGCACAAGACTCCTTCCCAAAGCACATGTGTAAAACAGGAGCCTGCACTGCCATCACCACCATCCCACCAGTGCTAACAACAACAACCTTGAGTGGGCAGCATGCAAATAAAGTTTGGCACCCATAAAACCCCGCCAAAACAGTGACTTATCTGTCACACAAAGCACTGTGAAGTACGATTCTGTGGGACATTTTGCAAGCATGGACTCTTCTCACATGACACATTATCACCTTCCAATTTAACAGCTTAAGAGCTAATTAACTACATTCCAGTCATAAGATTTCATTAAAAAAAAAAAAAAAAAAAAGGCCTTGGCTCAGGGAGCTTGAACCTGTCTTTGAACCCCCAAATTAGACAGATTCAGTTAAAGGAAAACAATCTGTTTTAAGTACTGATTGTTAAAGTTCAAACAATGAAAGAGAAAACTGTGGGAGAAGAGCATTACACAAGGGTATTTAACTGCAAATCATAGAAATCACACAGGATTTTACTTTATGTAATCAGCCCTTTTGCCAGCTGTGACTGTGAAATGGCCTTAGAGTAATATTTTTCCTTTTGTCCTTGCTAAAGCTACCTTTAGCAGACCAATACAGCTTGGGACTACCTGTCACAGGAAAATGGGTTCTGAGTGAAGGGAAGAGTGACAAATGCACCTTCCCACCTAAGAGGTCAGGCCAGAAAACCCCAATTATGAAGCACCCTGGCAGCACATGAACTTGCAGGCAGTGAACAACAGCTTTCTCTGACTCTCCTCATGCAGGCCCCAGCTTTTATTTCCAGACAGCCATTCCATTGGTAGTTACCAGTGATTCCAAATCTGTGTTAGACACACCATGTCCTAATGAAACCTCAGCTTCCTACCAGCTCCACTTCCATCAACAAATGGAGGAATGTGGAAAAATGAGTGCTGGTACGACTTAATTTTATGGGAGGACAAATCTGCTTCTTTATGGTAGCTAATAAAAGGTGTTTGGATTTTCCTGCCCCTGAAGAACAAGAAGGCATGCAATTTTGGCATGACCTTTGATTTTACCAAATAATCAAGACAGCTCAAAATTATTTAAAAAAATGCAGATGCCAGCATACCCCAACTTAAAAACAGGTTCAAAAAACTTTTATATAAATATAAAGTTAGCTAAAAAGATGTAAACTGAAGCACTAAGCCTCACACTTACAAACCTCAGAATTTAGTATTCTAGAGAGCTGCCATTGGTATTTCAGTGAACAGCTGAGTGTAAACATATTTCTGTCTCTATAACTCAAAAAACTCCTCAGGTTTTATGCCATTTAAGGTACTATTTAAAATTAAGATGCAGCCTTATTTCACTTTTCCTGCGTGGGACTTGAGTGGTGTGCACGATGCTGAATGAAAAAAAAAATCCCAACATAAAAGAGGCACCAGAATAATGCATATTTTGTTTTTCCCCATGATTTTCATCCCAAAATTAGTCTCACTGCCAAATGTAAATACTTTATAATCAATATGCTGTATAAACTGAAGTTTTAAGCCCATGAAAGGTCTGGTGTAATAGGCCTATCAGCTACATACAGCTAACAGAGATGTTTATGCATAATTTTTGTGGCTAGACACTAAGTTCTCATTCATTGTAGGAAACCCCTTTCTCTCCAGTATTCATATAATAAAACATTTTTTTAACATATATTCACAGACCATTAAGCCAGATAATATTTATATTTTGCAGAGAACTGGAAGGCGTCCCATTGCCAACTCAGCGACTCATAAAGCAGTATTTAAACTGCACATTAGCCTTACTTAGTATTCTCAGCCACACAGCTCTGCAGCTAGAAAAATCTACAGAGACCAAATTCTCGTGGAGTCCCAACATAAAATGCACATAATAGCAACTCACTGTAGGTGCACACAGAACTATTTTGTTTCCCACTGTGAAGACAGACAGTTGAGCTGCACACATTCATAAAGTGCACTGCTGTTTATTTTCACTGCTCCCAGTACCAGGGGAAGACAGACTGACAGCAATGAACAGCTCAGTAGGGCAAGAACAAAATACTCAAGTGCTACAGCACATCTGCTGTCACTGTTCCCCTTCCCACTTTTCTTTTTAAAACTGTTATTTGATTTGGCTGGTAACAGCTAATCACTGTTACTTCTGTAATCAGAGCTATGTTCAAGGCTTTGTTTTTTCCTCTCTTGCAGAAGCATTTGTAAATATTGGATTTCAGGTTTGAGGATGATGAATGAGCTGGAGTATAAGTGCTTCAAATTCAGTCTGCACCTCCAACAAGTTAATTAATTAACTAATAATCTCTTTGAAAGGATTCTAAACATGGGGATTGTGAGAGCCACTATTACTTCTAGTTGTTCCTAGTTACTTCAGCATTCCTTCTAGCTGTTCTGGCATACAGATTTATACCTACAACCTTCTGCAGCTGCTAATTTTAATCTGTTGTAACCAAAATAAAACAAACAAAAAAAAACAAGAAATGCAATGAATATTCCTTACTGTACTTATCACAAGCATGACTTTCTGAAGTAAAGCCAAGCTTTGACCAAGACATCAGTGAGTATCTGTTTTATCTTCTCCCTTCCATGGACTACTAAGCTTTTGACCTGTGCTTCCCTCCCTGCCCCGCTGTAGAGAGACTGGCTTCTCCTCTCATATTCCATAACTTAAACTGGATCAAATGAGAAGTTCTAAAAGATTCCAAGAATATCTGCTGTTCCCATGACCTCTACCATTCCCAAATATTTGGGTACTCCAGGTCTGTTGCAATTGTTTTTCTGGTGAAAACTAGACTATAAAAGCAAATGTTTTGTCTTAAAACAGTTGTATATAGTTTTCTAGAGCTTCTTAAAACAAGCTTAATATCTTCTGAAAGATGGGACAGGGACTTTGTTTTGGTCACAAAATCAGGTTCCTACAAGAGCCCCACTAGGGAGGAACAAATAGAAGTCTCAGTATCTACTTTTAAACACCTTTAGAGCATGGTGAGTATAGAAAACCGCCCTTGCAGCAGTGATACATACCTTGGGAAAGCATCAAAGCAATAGGTTTTCCTGGTGTCAGGAAAAGCTACCCGTAATCCAGACATCAGGGGAGAATGGAGGATCACAGCTGCACACTCGTACCGAGATGCCAGGTCGACTGTAGGGACAGTACCAATGCTCTGACCATACAGGATAATGTTCTCAGGACTGACACCATACCTGCACAAAAAAGAAAGAGCCTTTAAAACGAAAAAAAAAAAAAAAAAGCCAAAACAGAACACATTTCACATCACAGATGCAGAAACCAAACCAAAGCAACAAAAACGGAGGGGGATAAAACCCAAAGCATCCCTCCTTATCTGTTGTGGGTCTTTTAAAATCTATTCCTAGGAGATATGAGCTTCCAAATTTAAATTTTAAAACGGTCCAGCAAAGTAAACAATCCAAATACTACACAGGCTGAAGAGAGCTATCCTCAAAGAAAGAATGGCAGTTTGGTCATTAATCTTCACATTTTTCAGGAACAGTTCTTGTCTTTCACTCCACAGCATAGCAAATTATAAATGAAACTTCTCCCCTGTCCAGAGTCACTCAGGAATTCCAGCTGGATGTCCTAGAGGTTAATAGCTCTTCCACCATTAAAAAAAGACAGTTACTCCTCTGCCCACCTTTAATGCCATGCAGTTGGAATAAGAAGACAAAATTGCCTTGTTAGTGACAGCAAAGACAACAGGCCTCTTCATTTTTTCAGTTACTAATCAGTATAAAATATTCCTCATGTTTCTTTGCCAGTTAAAAACATGTCAAGGTTATTTTGTAATTATCAAAATACAAAATTCCATAAAATGCAGGATTCATAGCAAGTCCTGGATGGCTCCCCAATATTCCAATCCAGTCTATGAAACTGTCCCAGCCTGTGTGCTGCTTCACACTGCAAAAAAAGCTGAGAATGAGACTAATTCAGTTTTCATTTAATGTATGCAAAATAGAAAGGAATTTGGAAGGGCACAGGAGGAGGTGACAGTGGATAGGAAGAAGTGAAGAGTATTTGGCCACCAGAACTTGTTAGGAAAGCTGCAAATCAAAGCTGTTACTCAATTATAAAGTATTTACCCAGAAGATTTCTCTCTGTTAACTCCGCCTCCCATTGCAATGGAATACAGAACAGAACATATTTCTAGTAGGAAACAATTTGTGTATAACATGTCTTTTTGACAGTCTACACCATTCCCAGTCCTGTGGTCACTGCTGTGACAATGAAAAGCAAACCCTGCAGTTTAGGTTATACCCCATCAACACCTGGAAGGTTTCAATTTCCTTGCAAAGGTGCTTGCAAGATGTGTAGCAGGCCTGGAGAGTACTTGACTTTCAAGCAGCTAAATGATTTGGTATGTGCCAAAAGAGATAATCACAACAGAAGAAAGATCAATTAATAATTAAAATTAAGAATAATCCAGTACTAATAGTCCAACTACAGGCTGTCATGATTGCCTCGTTTCATGATGAAGTACAACTAGACTGGATCGTAGCCTCTGTGAAACTGAAATTTTCTTAATATTTTTATACTGCTGAGCATAAGGGTGCTTTTGGCATCTACTGTTATATGAATAAGCAACTGTATAAAAATATCTCTCAGGAGTAAAATTGTATCCTCTTGGTAACCAAGCAGCAGCTGATGCTGGCAGTCTGTCACCACAGCCACTGCCTGATGTTTTTCAAGAGATGTTGTGCAGCTCGTTTAGCAGATTTCCTTTCTCCCTTAGTGTTAGATAAGGTCCAGCATACAGCAGGCTCTGGATGACTCGGTTAACAGGACCTTGGAACAAAGTCTTGTCTTCACAGACTTTGTTCCAGCTGCTGGGTGAGGAGGGCTGGAGGCATGCACCCCAAAAGCACCACATGCATCCAGCCTATCTGCCAGCTGTTGCATCATATTAAAGACAGGCAGAAATGCATCAGCATCAGGGCTATACAAGAAAACAGGACTGGAAAATGATCACCTACACGGCATTTCAGTGGGCATGGAATGATATTAATACTGGTAGGTTTTGCAATGCCATCCTAAACTGTGGTATCATGATAAATGTGAAGTTTCCTTTCTAAAAGGTTTACAGTATAAGCAGACTGTGGAAACAGATGTTTGAATGTGAATCACAGAGTAACAGGACAGCAAGAGAATTCAACACATCCAATTGCCTTAGTATGGCAATTTTCTCCAACACTGATCTGCTTTATACTCGATGCTTTTGATGTTACTTTGTTTCTGAAAACATGTCATATTGTAAGCGAACTACCTTGTTGTTGTGGCAATAGGTACTCTAGAGAAAAATCTGTTTCACCATATGCCAGGTAATGTCAGAGACAGTCTATAGCTTAAAAAAGCCCAGACATACATCTAAATTAAAGCAGCACTTCATCGCTACAGCTATTCAATATCCAACTCCACAGAAAGAAAATGCGATAATCTGGACAAAATGAACAATTGTAAAAGGGTATAAGGACACTGACTTAGTGCACTCTTAGCCTATCATTATGGCAAATGTCTTTTCTGCTTTACATTCCTACTGACTGACAACTAAAAGAATCTCTGGGGCTGTTTTATTTTGGGGCAGTTCCCCTTCTCAAGACAGAAGAGTTACCGTAACAGATTTATCTTTTTAAGCCCTTTACTGTGAGGTCATCACTCAGCAAGCGAGACATTGAACTTACCGCAAACATCAGCAGAAACAGCTACATGTAATATTTATTTATCATGAGGCCAAAGGACACAGGACAACTCACGAGCAAAGGCCATGAATAATTGAGCCGTGCAAGGTCCTCAGAGCTGAGCGCCAGGGCTTGGCTCCGTGATCCTCTGCATCCTCACAAATGCTGTCCAGTGGTCACTCAGCCCAGGTACAAACCCACCTGGGGGCTTGATCTTTAAAACACAACATTCTTAAAGCAGAGGCTGGGTCCCTCCCTCACTCTCTGTAAAGTTCCTTGTATTAGACCCTTGCACAACAGGGACAGTGATACAGAAAGTGAAAGAGAAGAGGGGAAGAGCAGACATGGGTAAGAAGGCGGCAATGAAAGGGAAACTGGGAGGCACAGAAAAAGGGAAAGAGGATGGTAGAAAAAGGCAAAAGACACTCTGGAAAAGGAGGAATCCTGTTACAGTCTGCTCTCCTATTAAGGAAGAAAGTCTTTCCACCAGCTAAACAGCAGCTCCTAAAAATAACTTCCTTGAAACACTCAAGCTTTGGTCTCTGTGGAAACAGAGCTCCATCCGACGGAGCAGGAGAGCCAAGTAAAATTTTTGGATATGCTTGGGCACTTCTCCCGTGGAGCCCCATCAGAGAGTTCTAAACAGGACAACACAGCAATGTGGAAACCAGCTTTCATCAAAGCCAAAGCACGAAACAACTCAAGTTATCATGGCCATATGTAAAACTTTGCTTTGACAAAGGGGGGAAAAAGAGAAAAAAAAAAAAAAAAAAGGAAAAAAAGGACAGGCATGCTTTTTTCCCAAAGGGAACTCCATTACTGAGAACTGCAGCTACTGCTGTAAAAATGATGCAAACATTTTCTGCTCTCCCTTAGCCACAAATACAGGTGGCAAAGCCCAAAGTGCTCCATCCTATTCGGTCTCAATAACTCACAATTACACCGTGTGACTTACACATTTCGTTTGTGTGTGGAGAAAAAAACCCAGCAACCTTCACAAGCAGCACAGCTCTCTGTACCTAGAGCTTCAGGCCAGGTCCAGCTAAGGCCCCAAAACAGCCCACAGTCTATAACAGCAAGAGTTTGGGGTTTTTCCCCCTCCTGTGTTACTGCATCACTAAATACAAATGAGGTTTACCAGCAATTCTGGTCTCCCCATGCTAGCACGGACTATGTGCACAGAAGCTGGTTATTAAGAATCCACACCCCTGACTCTTTCTATTTCTCTGACTTAGTCCTTCCCAGAGTAATAAGAGACCTCAGTCATGCCAGCAGATCAGAGGGATACAAGAGACTGGGAATACTGCTGACAGAGAGCACAGCAAAGGAGGATGAGACACCAGTTCTAGTTCCCCATCTTGGCTGTAAGGCTGTGGCTCAGGCCATGGCCCTCCTCAGCTTCCTCATACAACAGCAGTGATGGTATCAACTGCCATGCAAAGTAGATCAGACTTCCTGGATGATAGCACTATGTGCAAACTATGCATTATCTCAAAGCATTCATTATGAGCCTAAGATACTGAATCTCTCCTCCCCCCAGGTCTCCAGCTTTGAGCCCTAGACCTGGAAAGTTTACCCTTGCTATTTTTACCCTCTCTTTGCTCAGTGGAGAGCACCAGTGGAATGCTGCTGTGGGGACTCCAATGGTCTCACAGCTGAACCCTCGCAATGTTCACAGCCAAAGCTGCCAGTCCTCAAAAGTGCCAAAGATATTCATTACTGAGGCCAGTCTCTTTTTCAGGCTTACTGAATCCATGAAGTTAACCTTACTTGTATTTTCAGTTTGAATTTTTATGATATTTGCTGTCCTATTATCCCATACCTGAACAGGAAAGCATAGAGAGCAGTCTGTATACAGAAACAGCAATAAATTAGTTTTCAGAAACTGTATGCAGACACTTTGATGGCACAAACCTCACTCCACAATGCTGTTGAGACTTAGTGTTTAACTTCTACTAAACTGGGCGAGTTCTTCCTTACAACACATAAAGTACATAAATTTACAAGGCCAGGAAAATGAGGTAACCAGCTCCTGCATTCTCACAAAGGGACTGAGCCTGAAACTGGGCACTCCTCTCTCCAGCAAACACCAATGAAATAAATCATTCTCAAGACACAAAGAAAATCCAGCATACATCAGGAGTAACAAAAATCATGATTCAATTTGGAGGAAAAATTGACTTCTAGAGTACCTTTACTAGAACATACATGTGCTCAGCTCTTCATAACCTATTCAAGTCTGTTTCCTTCTGGTTACACAAACCCATTGGTCACCAAATACTATTTATCACCTTTTCAAAATGCACTGTCTCTAAATTTAGTAACCCAGAGAAATTTAAATCACTTGTTAAGAACCACAGATAGGTATTCACTAGTATCATTATACACCCCCATAAGATGTTCATGTACATTTTCAGAAATAAGTGGCTATTTAATCCTGTATGAATCTAAAAATCTAATTTTGGGGGGGTAGAAAGGAAAACAAAAATCCTCATTTAAGTCACGATGTAAATTGCATACATTGAGTATGATTTTATGTTGTGTGACTTTTACATTAAAAAAATCAACAGTAGCAACTTAGTCAATAAGGATTTTTGCAAGAAATTTACAATATCAGAACAAAACATGGAATTTTGCATTGTGCTTCAGCAAATACCCCTCCAGCACGTCAGCCAAAATATCAGGGAAATTACAGAGTATTTTTAGTCTAAATGCCAATATTAAATTGAGAGGAAGGCATTAGATTAAGGATTTTTTGAGTTAACTGTAATAACTGTCAAATGAGAAAAATCAGATTTTGAGATTCACAGGAAACCCTGGCACACAAAAAGTGTCCCTGTGCCAGTTTCTCTGGTTTCTTTGAATTCACACAAACATAGGTCTAAAATTCTTCACTGTTTTACCTGACACTGACTCCTTAAATCATGAGATTTCCTCCTTCTCTACCTTCTTCCTCTCCAGGCCTACAAGTACTATACAATTCAAGTTCAGGTACACCACACTCTATTTCACTTCACATTTTCATGGAGCTAAGAGCCAAAAATGAGTTGTATTCTGGCTTATGAAGCTGCAAAAAAGAGAGACCAATTTTTCTGGCGTGTGTCCCAGCACACCACCACAGGAGCAGGCAAGTAATTCCACAAATGTGTTCACTCTCAAAATAATTTAAATGGCTGACAGAGAAATTTAATCAAGGACTCCACCACAGTTTTCTATCACTATTACTTTTACTACCACATCAGAGAGTCATTTGATTATGCTAAGGAGAAACTCCAGTGCTAACTGATATAAGCTGATAGAGGATACAGAACAACCTACAACTCTTGAAAATGCCCTCTTACAGGCAATTTTGGAAGTTATTAGCAAATATCACACTCCTACAGGCTTGCTGGACTCTGTGACTGCAGCACTAATCCAGTGATGTACCAGCTCCTCTTTTCATATTAATAATAAATGGATCAAGTGAAAGCAACTTCTAGGCACTTCTGACAATGATGATTTGCCCTGCAGTAACTTAATTATACCAAAGCATAAAATCACAGCGACTGGTTCTTGATTACTGTCCTGTGACAATCAGTGATCTGTCATCCAACACCGAGAACTGTGCTCACAGTTCAACCAAGTCCTGGCACGGATATTGAGTATCACTGGAGAGCTCATGACAAAAGCAGGGATCTACACACTGCTGAGTAGTGAAGCCAGTGCAAGTTTGCCCTGAACAACCAGTGTAGGTAAATTATATTTCATGGCATTCTCTAGTACAAACTGTAATAAGATTACATTTTAAATTAACTGAATTATGCTAATCTGCACTGAGTGACTTTGGGGTGACAGCTGGATGACTTTTTTTTTTTTTAATCCAAATAATACTGATTTGTCTAAAAGTTGTTCCTTTTTGAATTACAGCCTTAAGTCAGCCTTTTGTTCATTTGTCTCAAACACAGGCTCCTGAAGTTGTCATGTTTCAAAGTGGGAAACACCTTCTCTGACTAAAGTAAAAGTGCTGAGGACTCAGAGCAAGCCAAGTGCTCTTGAACAATAAATCCACACCCCTCCTTTTTTCCCCTCAACTTCACCATTACAAGGAAGTTCTTTTTCCCCAGGCAAAAAAAATAGCCAATCTGTGTTTGCAGATCTATTTATGTTTTCAAGGAACTAAAAAGTAAAACCTCATTTGTTTTCTCTTGTACTGAGGACTCAACTGTATTTATAACATAACTTTTCTCCACCACAATAGGCCAGGATACTGATTTTGGTGTTTGGTTTATAATACATTGCTCATTTGTCTGCCACATGAACTAGCAGTTTTATGTACAAACAACAAACAGATTTGGAACAGTTGCCTCTGCCTGACTGAGGGTTTGTTGGGGTTTTTTGTTTGTTTTGGTTGTTTGGTTTTTTATTTCCCTAAATGGGGGGAAGCAGGAAATAGAATTTTCATTAAATGTGCACTGAAATTTAAGCAGGAACTTGTGCCACAGGCATGCTGATGTAATAGAGTAATTTAGCCCCTACAAGCATTAATTCTTTCATATTGAATGAAAGCAAGAAGGCCACTGACAAGCAAAAAGGACTCTTGTAAAACATCCAAGAAAAACGAGCAATGATGTGACTCAGCCATGTGTGGAACTCCTACCTTCACCATTCCATTGCTTTACGACAAAAGGAGAATAACACTCCAAACTCAGTGCACACTCATGCAATGACAGGGAGTGAGCTCCTTCCTAAATTAATTCCTAAATAGCCACCTCCAAACGTTGGGAGTTGTTTTATTTCTCTAATTATAGGGGCAAATACAAACAAAACCCACTGTAAGTTGAAATACAAGAAGCTAATGGAAATAGGACATAAACACATGGATATATTCAAACATAATTCCCACTGCCCTCAACTTTCTTTGCTTTAGCACTCTTAAAAATCAACTGGAGCTCTGCAGACAGCACTGGCAAAAGATTATAGTTTTGAATTTGAACAAACATGGGAGCTCTCTACTCATCATAGTTTCCTGCTTCTTCCAAAGTGCTTTCTTAGAGCAATCTTGATTCACACCATTTAGTCCCATGACACAACAGGTAAATGGCACATTTACTTTGTTACTAAGAACAAAAATGAATTTTTTACTCCAGTTATTTTAAAAATAGAGCACTGAAGTTAATTGAATGCAAAATACTTCATGAAAGTTAAGATGCTCTGTAGCAAACAAACCTGGAATACAGAAGACTGAAAACTTTTGCTGGCCACCAAGCACTACCTTTATGACCACAGCATCAATAATCCACGAATACTCAGTCAGCTACTTCTAGTGCAAGCAGCATACAAAACCTATACAGTCATTGTCTGAGGTACATTTAAATTGAGACAGCAGAAAAAATTCAGCTACTTTCACAGAGCAGCTCAGTCTATAGTATCTTCTGAAGGAAACCATTATCTTCACCCTCAGTGTCTATCTCACCTCTCTCCTGCTGGGATATTTTTACTTCGACTGCACACATACCCTGTGCTCTAATACAATAGAGATAAGACAGATGAGTGTACATCTCACAGCACTTGATGTGACTTCAACCATCTTTTTACTATTGCAAAAGGGCTGCACTTTTGGGCATCCTACACTCAAAACTTGAAAAATAAGGTGATCTACTCCCTAAAACTGTGCAACTGGTAAGGGTTGTTGTGAAAAACAAGAAAGATTTGATGATATCCACATATATTAACACATTATCTTTTAATGTAAATACTTCAGTTAAAACAAGTATGCATCAACTAAGACAGAAATTGACTCCCTAGGAGACATGAAGCAAAACTGAGTGCAAATACCAATACCAGTTATGCATTCCCACAAGTTTCGTCCTTTCATAGCTGTTTCTTCGATTTCAACCACTTCCAAACTGGAGAGCCTTGCCTGACTCCTGAGGCTGAAATTTTACAGTGAGCCAATGCATTTTGGCTCACCTCCCAAGCCCATCACATAACCCTCCTCACCAGCCTTGGCTCTGGGAAAACTGAGGGTTTACAAGCCTGGAGGAAACAATCTTGCAGCTCTTCCACAGTTCTCAAAGCATTTTTGCTCAGGAACACTGTCTTCTTCTTCTACTATTTCCATCTGTTCACTGAAGCCCCTCTGACACCCGTCTGGAGCAGGGCTCTCACCAGGACTCCTCACATCAAAGACCAACCCCTGGATGCATTTCCCTCACCCTACACACCTGAAGCACCAGGCTGAGGTGAGGCCACCCTGCTGTGGCACTAATTGCCACGAGCTGCACCTAGGCAAGGCTTAAGCCTCTGACTCATGAGCTGGGATTATTCAAGGGAGGAGCACAGTGGCTTTTGACCAGAGCTCCTGCCTGTTCCACCCATCTCTGACATTTCCCCCTCTCCACCAGCTACAGCCCAGCTGCTCACAAAGCAGGGAATAACTGCTCCAGTGCACAAACCAGGACAGTCAAGACAAAAAGAAATGGCTCCAGTTGTCTTCTTTCAATGTATCAGGCTATAGTATCTGAAAACAGCTATCATTGCACAAGTATAGAATGAAACAAGATTAACCCAGACTAATGGATCAAACTGCAAAGCTCACCAAAAATGTCTCACAAGAAGGTTTGCACAGCTGGTTAGTCACACTGTAACTTCATCAAAAATGTATTCCTGACCTAAGGATCTTAAACTAGAAGTATATCTGTAAATTCAGCTGAAGGCAGTTAGTCACCTGGATGCTACAGAAGCATTAAATTATTTACTCATGCTGGAATTAATACTTTGGAGACTAATAGTTGGAAGATTAGGTGAAAAAAAAAATCAAAACAGAGCAGTCAGAAACTGATATCTATAGATCTTGGCCTCAGGTAATGACTCCCATCACTCTCTGAATTCAAAATATTTTCTTTTGTGTGGGGGCTTCTGCTTTGTTTGTTGTTTGTGCTTCTCTCCGTTCTTGCCTTCCTTTTGCATGCTCTTTTATCTGTTTATTGTAATTTTGTTTATGCTTCAGTCTTTAAGTAAAAGCTATTTCATCTACAGATCTTACTAAGAACAAAAATATTAGCAGCATTAAATGACTTTGTTTTGCTACGATTATTTGATACAGCTGACAAGCCATTAAATGTGAAATATGTGGCACTGATACAGCATTTTCATTACATCACTTACAGACAACTGTAGCTGTATCTAAAACACAAGCTGGTAAAAAGAAAAAAGATTCAAGTGTTCCCTCCATAATGCTAACAGAGGAGAACAAAGGAAAAATTGAACTGTCTACACAAACAGCAGGTGCTCGTATCCAAAATCCTATTACAGCCGACGTTTTCACACTGTTCTTCAAAGACCCCTGCAAATCTGAATGCTGTCTCTCCCACAGAGCACCAGAGCTGGAGTCCAAGAGGATTACACGGGAGCTGGAATGGATAAGGCCTTGCAGGAATGCAAGCAGACAAACTGGAGACAGCATTTCTTCCATGTAGAAGCATTAGTGTAGCTCAGGCAATGATTTGAGTCTCCAAAAGAGACAAGAGAGC
This sequence comes from Sylvia atricapilla, assembly GCF_009819655.1. Classification (NCBI taxonomy): domain Eukaryota; kingdom Metazoa; phylum Chordata; class Aves; order Passeriformes; family Sylviidae; genus Sylvia; species Sylvia atricapilla. Next base: position 8,553,485 of record NC_089152.1, on the reverse strand, counting down.
AGAAAGGCAGGATGGAGAACAAGAAAGGCAGAGAGGTCCTGATACAAAAGTGATCCATGGCACCAAACCGGTCCAATGTTCCTGAAAAGAATCAAAGCAGATGAAGGCATCTGTCCCCAGATGAGTCTTTTAGCAGCCAGCATTGTATGAAGATGACTCAGCTGGCAGTTGGATTTCTTTCTCCTTTACAGACTTACATTAATATGCTCAAACTCTGTAGAAGAATCAAGTCATTAGGTAAGAATGAGCTCCTCTCAGAGAAATGCAGCATCTCAAACACTGAAGGGCTCTACAGAGAAGCCCAGTGAAGAAGTGTCATGGTTTGTGTTATCCAGGAGGCCATATATCCTGCTTGGATAGTCCTCCTTCAATTCCCTGGAAACATTTCGTGCTTCTCCGAGTTACTCTAACCATTTCCACAGCCTTGAAGAAAGACAGTATTTTCTTTTGATTTAAGAATCAAAACAATAGGCTCTTCCTCTGCAATGACATGTCTTGTGAATTATAAATAGGAAAAAATCCTACTTGGATAAATGACACTGCAACCTCTATTTTTCCCCCACCCCATGGTAAGTGGAATAAACACATACCAATTTTTTATTTGTTCAAAACACTGAGCTTTGTCACAGTGTAAATTTGCATACATTTAAACATCTGCTTTCAGAAAGTGGCAAATTCACAGCCTTACAAAGAAACACAACTTTCCTGTCGAGTCTCTCTCAATTATCCATTTTCAAGTGGATTCGTTAAATATTCCAGCAAATACCAAGAACAATACGTGACAAATGGAAGACAGCAGTCATTTCATGAAAGCAATTTATTACCTGAAAAGATTCATCCAGTATCTTTTCAGAGACAAGAAAACCTCCACGTTGGTTTTTTTTCTGTGCCATTTTTATATTGGCACTCTTGACTTTTAAATCAGACTCATCTATTCCTTTCTTCCCAAGCATCCTCATCTTGCACATGTTCTTTTAATGAACTTTTAGCACAATCAGTGTTCAACCTCGAGTAACAGTCAATATAAACCTAAGATGATTAAAAAAATATATAGCAATCACCAGGATTAAAAGTACCATATGTTTTAGAACAGCAGACCACAGATAACTAGTTCAGAGCTTAAAAATCAAATTTCCTAGCCACAGCCTTTATCACCACAAACCCAGGGACTAAATCCCTCTTCCCTTCTCCCAGTAAATACTACTTAGAATTCCGTACAATAAAATTTAGCACAGAGTCTAAGTTTCTTCCGTGTATCTCTGGTTGAAGTGCTTATAAAACCTGCCTTGTGCTCACTAAGAAACTGAAAAGATAGCCCCAAAAAAGGAATTTATTACAGAAACATATATCTGCATTTAATGATACATAGAAACATTAAGCATCAGTAAACTTAACCAGTCCTAAAGCAACAAATATTATTCTAAAAAGTGGGAGGAGTGCATCTGTGCATCTAGAAAAGTACTAACTTTCTGAAATGCAGATGAGGAAATTCAGTCCTGAAACCAGGTCATATACACTTGTTCAGCTTATCCAGCTGTCTTATCTGGGATCAGAGTCTATGGAGCAAAAGACATTTTGCCCAGATTGTGTAAATCAAGAGGTTTTAACAATGATCAAACAATACACTTGGAGACTTCATTTTCTACCAACACACCTATTTTACAGGGCCAATTGCTTTGGTAGTATTTTAAACTAAAGATTTCTTACTAGTCGACTTTTTCCTCTCAAAAAAGGATGCTTACCAAGCAATTACCAGCTATGCCACAAAAAGCAGAAGTACCTCGAAGTGGATCAAGGACAACTGTTAATGAAATCACTTAAGGTCATTATTTCAGCTGATGCTAAAGGTAGAAACTGATCTGCAGCTGCATCTTAGAAATTTAAAAAAATAAAAATGAGAAGAAAGGCAGCTTCTGGATGTTATTCATGCCCCTATTTGCCTGTGTCTCTGATGCAGTCCTTGTAAAGCATGTAGGCTCCTTACTTGACTGCATGCAGTATCACCATAGAACAACTGGTTATGCAGGAAAAAATGTCAGCAATTCCAGTCCATGCCACACCGGCACTTAACTGCCTCCCAATAAACCAGCACAGCATAAAGAAGTCTTGTGCTGCTGGAGTTTCTATTTTTGAAGTAGCAGATAACAGCACAGTGCTTGGAAAAGAAGTGCATTAATGTCTAATGTAGGTTTTCTGCAGTTCACCATTTCACAACATGGACACTTTCAGTTACAAGCTACTACTCTTTACTCCCTCGACACACCTTTTTCCTATTCAGCTCTGCTCAGTTCCAATGGATATAGTGTTTCCTTTTCTCCTAATACCAGAAAGTTTCCAAGAGAGACGCAAAAGAGAAATGTGGAATGAGAATTTAAAAACTATATATATATATAAGGAGGAAGTCTGGCCAGTTCCACAGTGAAGAATAGGAAAGAACATAGTTCACACAGCCCAGAAACACCAGGAATAGTGGAAAGATGAAAACCAGAGTAACAGACAAAAAACAATGCCTGCTAAATCCTTCTCAGCCCCTCAAAATTTCAGTAATTAAATGAGCTAAGTTTAAGCTAACACTGCTTCCTTTACTTCAAATTAACACACAAATTAATGTACTAAAAGAAGAGAAATAAAATACTGCTGTGAAAGTCAACCAAAGAGAACAATAATCTTTAGTGCAATTTCTCCTGCTGCTGAAATGCAACGAATTTAGAACTATACCTAGGTAAGAAACATCCATGATACTTAGGTTTTATGTTCTTTATTATGAATATTAAAGTGCATTTTTGGATGGAAGGAGTAATTTCCTGAAGTAATTGGAAGGTGCCAGATCCTATTTATGTCAACAGTGTTTGTTCAATGCTCTACACAAAATGATCTACAGATCTTAGATGAGCTTTGACAGAAGGACATCCAGTTTGGAAGGGTGGGATATTTGGCACCAGATTTCCTTCATCTCAGGATAGAAAAGAACTCAATAAATCAAGGAGACTTACAACCCACTTGCTCTCTACAAAACTCTATGAACATTAGGGATTTATGGCAATATTATCTTTCAAGATCTATCAAAAATTCAGATCCAAATTATCTTCAAGTACGTTCCATCATCTTCATTTTTTATTAATGTAAATACAAATCAGAACAATTTCTTTTTTCTAAAAGCCAATTTTTTGCCTGTATTCCTTTACAGATAGCCATTTCTGCATTATCAGATTGATTTTTAGTACACATTTCAAAGAGGAGATAAAGAACTAATTGCACAGGGCCTATGCACATCAGTCTTTAGAAATGAACACCACATCACACAAATAATTAGCAAGAGTTCAGAGGAGAGGGCACGGGGTTTTGCTATCAGAGAAACAGAAGTTGGAAGCTGGCGGAGATACAGCAAGTCAAAACCTTTTAGGCACACTGGACAGGCTTAAGGTTGAAACCCCACTTAACATCTTAAACTGCTGAACTGACTGCTCAAAGGGTGCTGCTTCTCGCATCAGAAAGGGCTGCCTGCAACACATGGTTAACTCTCAGAGTATTTATTAACCAGTGTGAGCAAAGGTTACACCTTCATAAACCCTATGCATAAAAATAGCAAAAGTGTAGCTGAAACATTACCCCGCCTCTTCCCACAACTCCGGTGCTTTTACAGTTTCTTAAACTTGATGAGATACCCAGAGTGAAACAGTAACTTTTTCTGTAACATTAACATACATTAAAGCCCATGCCTTACCAGAAAAAGACAAGCTTTTTGCAGTAGGGAGTCTCCAACAAAATATACCACAAACAAAATGTGTAATGCAACTTAAATATGCAAGTTGAGGAACATTTCAGTCTTGGCGGAAGGAGGAAACTCAGTGGAGTTCTTGAGTAGCTGCCCTGAGGTAAGAATTGTCCAGGGAACACCTCCAAAGTAAATGTTATACTAACTTAGCTACTTCTTTCAAAAATAATCCAAAACAACACTTAAACATACAAACATCTTTGTGAGAAATGAAGTTCTAAACAACAAACATCATGTTGGAAAAGGCTTCTGTAAATGTGCCCTGGAGAACATGCTCCCAAACCAAGAGCATTTTCTTGAAAGATGCCACTTTCCCCAGGCTGTCCTACAGCCAAAATCCCACTTCAACAAATCCATCAGATTTTGGGGAAGACAAATTCATATAGAACTGGGACAATGATTAAGTCCTGCCCAAACTGGTCCAATGTTTAAGGCAGCAAGTCAACTTCTCAAACTTTTCTTCAAAGTATAAATGGTTCTTTACACCATTTTAGTTATTAAAGGGCTCAAAAGAAGTTCACTTTGTATTGTTGTTGGCTTTTTTTATTTTGCATATTATTAAGGCTTGCATTACATTGTATAGTGTCATAGTTAAGACAAAATGTCTTGTTTCATTTATTATAAAGAACTACTAAAATGCATGGACCAATGCTAAAATAATCTGAACCTAATCTCAGTTCATCTGCACACCGGAAAAAAAAAAAAAAACCCGCTGGTTTTGCTCCTTTGCTGATGTTGAACACCATTTTTCCAGCTCTGTAAGGACATCCATAGCAAAGCTAACTAAAAGTTAGGAATTTTCAGGAAGATTTTCTAAAGTGAGCAAAACCCATTATAAACAACCTTATTAAAGGAGAAACATTTCAAGTCAGGTGCTTTCCTGAGAAATGTGTTGAAGTTGGCCTCAGACCTTTCAGATTCGTTGGCTCCCATTATCCATTACTCCAGTTCTGCTGCACACAAAAAGAAATGGCCATGGCATAGCACAAAGTTACAATTAACTGGTCTAACATACTGGGATCTTAAGAAATGTGGCAGTATCCTGTAAAATAATAATAATAATAAAGAGTATCTTAGAGCTTCTAGCTGGCACTGCATGCCTTAGAAGGGTCACTTGCCAGACACTGAGCTATGCAGCTCATTTAGCAGCATGCCTGGGCTGATAAATAAGGCTCCCATGAGTCAAAGTTCTTAAAGTAACTTTTCTATATGTAAGCAGGCTTTTTTAATAAGGCACAGTAACACTAATCTTCCTAAAAACATAGCCCAAACTGTCTAACATGACAATCAATTCCTAAACAACAGCTGAAAATAGGATTTTCATTTTGAAGGTATGCCTAGAAAGAACTTCAAGAGACTGTACCAATAAATATTACTGTCAGAAAAGCATACGTGAAATTCTAACAAATTTGCAATACAAAATAAAAACCAGAGGCAATGCTTTGAGATCACCTCTCATTTAAATTTTTCCCTCTAGACTTTGAGGCAATTATACTAACTCAAAACCTCATCTTCCACATCAACATCATTCTTCATTTGCTAACCCACATGGAATTCCCCTCCTTGAAAGCTGAGAGGTTACAGATTTATTTCATGATTATAGGGATTTTCCCAAAGACATGCATGTGCTTATCAGGAGACATGAAACCAAAGGTGGGAAGGTGGGTGGGCATTGAGGCAGATCCTGCTGTTCAGCCCAATTTTGTGCCTTTGTATTATTTGGTCTCATAGTCAGCAAATCCAACCACAATGTTTAATTCTAACAGGAAAACCTTTGTTCTGCAAAGCTAACAAAGTGGTTAAAAATATAAAGATATGGATACAGATAATGCCAGTATAATTCTGTCATTATACAACTGACCTATGCTTGCACCTTTCTGTGATTGTTTGCAGGCAGCAGAGCCTAATATGCAAATAACAGTAACCCATTCTTCTCAAATCAGCTCTTGGAATAAAGAATGCAAAGATGTTCCTCTGTCCTTAAGCTGACACTGTGCACTATTCATCCATCCCATTCTACATTCTTAGCCTTCTGTTAAAAGTATCTTTATTCCACTGTGTTCATACAGCATTTCCTGGGCTTACAATCCCACATTTCCCACTGCTCCCAAAACCTGACACACTGAAAAAAAAAAAACCCACTGCCAACACAACACTCAGTTTTAGTCAGGAATGAAATTGAGCTTCATCATCAGATGTCAGGCTGAGCATGCAAGACCAGTGTAAGTCATTCATCTAAAAACTGGAAAGCAGGGCAGTCAAGACGAAGCAGTAGCAAATGGGTCACTGCAACTGCTTATTCAATTCACCAAGTGCTTGTCTGCAGCAATCTCAATTATCCACCACCAACTGCCACAGGAGATACAGTGAGGTACTGTCTATCAGTTGGTTTGGTTTTGTATTTTAGGCCATACAAACCCAAGCTTTAAGAGTCAGACAAAAAACAATTCTTAATCACTTCATTTCAGACACCTAAGAGCCACCAGCATTCAAAAATTGTAAAAATACTTTCTTTCTTAGATTCAGGAAAACACAAGGAACCCCTCATCTTCTACACAGGTGGCTTTAATTCCTCTCAAGTTCAGTAGCAACTGAAGCTATCTCCTAATCCACAGGAAAAGATTTCTGATCTTCTTAGGTGCTATTTGGCAAAAGCAAACCTGAATGTATGGAAGCATGTTAGGTACAACACATCTGCATCTTGTTTTACGACTCATTTCAACTGCTTCCAATGCAGCCTTGTAATTGATTTACATTTGTGAAGGAGGCCAGAAAGGATTCTTAGTTATTCATTAAATTTATTATCAGCTTTGGGAAAAAACAACCCCCTATGTTATTTGTTCATTTTCTTTACTAGTGCTGCACAATCTTGAGACTGTTGGCCTTAAAACCAACAGAATACAACCATGGAACTTAAAAGTGGGTTTGGGGCAGGGATGAAGTTAGTATCATCACACTGGCACATCATATTAATAGGAAATTCAGACCTTAGTCCCAGCAGTCAGACTTCAAACAGCCAATACTTGGCACTGCTCTGGTACTAGTCTATCTTCACATCCAGGACCAAAAAACCCCAGAAAACTGAAAAGGACCTGTTTTCTTCATTCAGTATGGAAACAGAAATATCCATTTGCTGACTGACAGTTTTTCCCACAAAGCCAGCTGATGGCAGATAACCACTTGCACACCCTGAAATGGTTTCCACCTATCCATTCTCACAGCTATCTTACAGTCCTGGACAGCACTGCCAGGTTTTTTTCTTGTTCTTTTTACTTACGTTCACAAGTAATGAACCAGTGTAAACTTAGCCCAGCACTTCAGAATGGCTCTAAGTAGCAGAGTAACAGAGAGTAAAGGGTGAATTTCAGAGGGTTTTTTGCTTTTGAGGTTGTGATGGACTGGAGACTGACCCTGGCTTCAGAGCAAAGCCATTGAGGTTCACACAGCCCAGCTCCAACTCCCCTGTCAAGAACAAACTGAACAAATCTAAAAGCTCCCAGCAACACGCACAGGTCAAACAGCCACGGCAGAGCAACCATCAGCTCAGCCTCAAAAGGAGACACTTCTCTATCTAGAGAGAAAAAGCTGCCTTTCCTGTGCACTTCGTGTAATTTAGTGCTAAAGAGCAGACAGTTACTTCAGCATGAAGGGTTTAACAATATGTTCCTCTAGGAATCTTCTATGTTCAATGCTCTGATGATGTTGAGAACCAGGTCCTACAACCTTTGTACATCAGGGTAAACCAATATCTCCAGTTCAGGCAGTGGAATTTCAGGACTAACCACACTCAGGAGATCGTGTACTGATAGCCAAAGGCTCTTTAGCAGCTTATTTTTCTTCACAAATAACACCAGTTGCAAAACATTCTTGACAGTCAAAAGTTTTTTGTTTTTTGTGTTTTTGTGGGTTTTTTTTTCCTTTTTAAACAAGCTTTGATCTTGTAGCCCTGACAGTAACAGGGAAATATTTAAGAAAACTACTTTTACTTCAGTGACTAAAAGACATAATACAACACCAAAGCTCAGTAAACATTTTGAATAACTTTGAACATCAGAGCACCTGTTTTAAACAGTTGTTGGTAGTTGTCCCAAGGATGCTCATCATCTGAATTAATCTCTGCTCATTGCATAGACAACAACAGCAGAGGATTGTGTATGTGTCTATTTTTGCTCAAGGCTATATGCAGCCTTTCTTGAAGTATTGACCATAGCACATAGAATAAGTTTTAGAGGAGAGTAGTTTTAAACAATCCTCTGGAGACATTGTAACAACGTTACTGAATAGCTGGTATGACTGCACAATCTACCAGGTGATGCTCCATGAAGAAAGGAAACCCTATTATTCCAAGACTATTAATTGTGATTCTGCCAACCACTGCCCTTCATCATGTCAAGATTTAGCTGGTAACTTTTGATAAAAACCTTTAAGCATCCAATCTAAAGAACTTGGCTTAGATCATGCACAAAATATGATGCCAGTGAAGGAAGATGCTGTTGCAGTGAAAATTTAAGTAGAAATTGACTATTTTGATTAGGCGAGATAAAAAACCCCTGAAGCTGTTATTCACCTGGAAAGCTGTAAGCACCTCATCACATCAGAATGGAGACAACTAAACTGACACAACCTCAGAAGATTAGTTATCACTCTGGCCTAATCCAATTAGGTGCATTTCCTGATTTTACTCAATGTAAGACTTCTCCACCAGCTCCTGCACAGGAAACAGCAATAATCTGATAATCATCACTGCAAATAACAACATTCCTGCATAATAAAAGGTTTGGTGTGCAGTTTTTTAACATCAAATTTAGCAAAATAGTTTAAAAAACTATTTAAACATTCTATCTGCTACCCAGTGATCAAATCACCGTGGATTTTACTACGCCATTTCACAATTCAATTCCTTTCATCACACCATATTGACCAAGAAGTATAACAGAAACTAAAAGTGAACCAATGCTCTCCTATGGATTGAAAGACAAATTCAAATGCACCTTTTTTGAGAATTAAAGATTTAAACATTACAATAACATCTATCCTTTATTAAAAGCTTAAAAATAGTTTATGTTGTACACCATGAAAAGCAAATTCAGCTGTATCTTGTTAAACACAACAAGAACAGCTCTTCCAAGCTATTTATTGATTACATTTTCTTCGCTTCCTTTCAGGATCCAAAAGATGGACTAACAGGTTATGTTCTTTGATACTTTACTACAGAAGCAGAGGCAGTGGGGCAGAAGTGCCTTCTTTCCTTTGACTGGGATTTTAAAACACTTCACCAACCCTCTCCAAATTTTTAGGGAGCATACAAGTTTATTTTAATATAAATAGCATGTGATGGACAAAGCAGCCATGGTTTTGTTCTTCAGCACTGAACCTAAGCCCTACATGTGCATCCTGTTTTTAAGTACTGTACATTGTCTTAATGTAAAAGTGTTAGAAAGTTCAACCTTCCCATGTGGGATTCAGGAAAGGGGGGGAAGAGGAGGACAATCAAGTCATTTTGCACAGATGTCGCATTAAGACAATCAGATATTAGGATAAGAGAAATCTGAACAAAAAGCAGCAACTTAAAACCACATGGATAATGAAAGACAGTCTGATACACATTCTCTTCAATTTCGTTCTGACTTTGAAACAGACTCAGCAAAATCAGCCCAACTTGCCTAAAATAAAACAAAAAAAAATATGATCTGTGGCAGTAAAAAAAAAAATTCTTTTTGAGAAACAGAGATATCAGACGGAAATTTGTTAATCAAGTGGAAAAAAAAACATATAAAAGACCGAATTAATCACTGATCAATACTTGACACTGGAATGAAAACAACCAATGCTACAATTACAGCCTCTGAAGAAAAATCTATAAAAATTCATTTTAGGGAACAAAATTGTATGTCAACATCTTTGCTGGGCTAAAAGACAGAATTTAAAATTAGTTAGGATTTTATATTATCCTTTACAATATATTTTATTCATGAGAAGAATACTAAATTCCTTTAAATTAAGGAAACAAGTTTCCTTTATAAAGACTAAAAGGAGGATAGTTGAGACTGATTTTGCAAAGATGGGCAGATAACTGAAACTGAACAAAAGAATTTGATGATTTTATTTTTTCATCCACCATTTTCAGATGGTTTTATAATCATTTGTTATATAAGATTTGGTTCCTAAACGTGTATGTGATAGCAAGATCCTTGTTTCAGGACCTTGAAAAAACAGTCAGAATCTCCAGCCAGTTCACCATCGTTTCTAAAATTTGACAGCTTTCTCCAAGCACAGGGTGAATTCTCACCTTCCTCAAGGTAACTTTCAAAAGACCCTGATAAATTAATGATTGTGAAGTATCAGTGGTACTTCAGAGGCACAATTTAAAAGGAAAAGAGTCTCAGACTTCCAACATTTTAATGATTCGTCTCTGCTGCCAGGTGGAACGTCTGGTGGATTCAGAAGAGCAACAGCTTCCCACGGAACTTAGCACAGATGACTAAATGCTTTTGATGGCACAGTGAACCTCTATTTTAAGACTTCACTTTTAACTTTGCATTACAGTTCACTAGCATATGACTGGAGGCCAAACGCCAGGAATTTGCATTAAGCATGAAAGCATACACAATCTCCTGGAGCTACCGAGGAACTGCTGCAGCAGGAATGCTATAACATAACATTTTACCTCAAGAGGCATACTTCTATTTCTGCTGCAGAATATTTCACTTAATTGTGAGCCACTTGGATTGAGGACTAGCAAATGATCAGTCTTGTAAAGTTCACAACGTTACTTGGAGAATTCATCAGCAGAAAGACTAAGGTTTCTGCTCATACCTGTTACAACCACCATCATCTGTTAATAGAATTGATGAACTTTCTATTGAAGCTTACACTTCACAGAGACCAACTTCCTTACTGGGCACCTAAAATACTGTAATCATAGAATCACAAAATGGTTAACACTGGAAAAGAATTCAAAGAGCATTGAATCCAACCATCAACCCAGCACCACAGTGTTCAGCACTAAACCACACCCCCAAGTGCCACCTTCACACGGCCTTTGAACTATTCCAAGGGTGATGATGCCACCATTTCCCTGGGCACCCAATTCCTACGGCTTTTGGCTCCTAAAACCCAAACCAACGATAGCTATTCTAACTGTACTCTCAAGGTACACTACAACGCGGGATTAACAAACATGGCAAAATAGGAGCTGGGAAATTTCAAACCTCAATTTAAGGTGGGAAGCAGAGCCTAGATCTTGTATAAACCACTGAAGGGAGACTAATGGAAAACCACAAACCTGTCCAGTCACACTTTTATTGAAGAAGCCCAAGCCTCTCAGAGCAAGTTGCGCATGTGTTGGCATCACCTGCTGAGGCAGGCTTCTTAAAAGATTTAAGTGATGGAGCCCCTTGCTTCTGGGCCTACATAGAACCTAACCGTGTACTAAATGCCTGTCAGCACAGAAGAAGCACCTCCAGGCAGATGTGTAAGCACTTTTTCAGAGCTTCAGAAGATTTCAATAAAACAACATGATCACCTAAACATCAAGTGAAACAGAGAGAAAACACAGCAACTGAAGGACGAACATTAACTAGGCTTGGTTTAGATATAGCACTTTTCCCCCCTTGAATCTTATTTACATCACCCATATGTTGTAGTGGCACTTAATAATTTATTATGCATATAGCATAACAAAATTACTTCTTTACATAAGACCATATTATTTATATTCAAGGAAACAAACCTTTCTTAAAGTCCTGGAAAACAAGCCCAGAGTCTGGTTTGCTCACCAAGCAGACAGAACACATGCTATGGGTAATTTCTCCCTACACCTCTCTCCCCCCTCTCTTTGCTTGACTTAGGCAGAGCAATGTCAAAAGGCATTTGGACTCCACAACTAACCAATCCCTGGATTCTTGCAAAGCCAATTATCTAAATTAGTAACAACTCCTGTCACTATTTCTGAAACTGGCATGTATCCCCAAGATAGACATTAAATACGCATTTCACGCAAGCCAAGTTTGTCAATGCAATGCCAGAGCCAAGAACTGAAAACGTTCATCGCTCTTTTCTCTTGGCCTATTACAATTTAAGCTTTTTAAAGCTCTTTCTTTCAGGACATGTTCTGTGAGGTCATACTTTAAGAACCACTTATGCAACAGCAAAAGGAGCTCATGGTTTCTGTGGACAGAAGCGAGAGGCCCAGGCATGGCCATCAGTTGTAGCAAGGAGCCAGAGCCAGCAGCTCAGGATTTTCTAGAAGCCAAGGGCTCACTGTTTCCACTCACCATGCTGCCTCTTGCCAGAGCCCCCTCACTGTTGCCCCATCCCTTTGGATGCCACATACTTTGGCATCTCCTGGCAGAAAACCCAGCTCTGCTACCAGATGTCAACACTTTCTCTTTCCAGCCCACTACCATACGCATTGGATAACAGTTTGGAGGCCAAAAGAGAAAGATGTCTAAGTTGCAGGAGCTTGCACAAAACCCCAAACATGTCATGCAACACCTAGCCAAGGCTACTGCCAAATTCAGTCAGAGCTTTGGCTCATCTGGGTTACCTCTAAATGAAGACAGTGGCAGGCAAGTCTCAAACAACAGGTTTATTGCAGTCTGCAAGCTCAAACTGCAACCAGTGCAATATGTCCTACTCAAGATGGAGATTTTCAGTGGTGAAGCAATGGCTAACACAAATTACATCTGAATAATCCTCTAAATCTAGAAAAAGCCAAAGGATGAAGGCTTGCCCATCATTTTAACAAATGAAACCATCCAGTAAATCACACTGCAGCTGTTCATGGAACATCTGGTGAGGCCACCAAAGCAACTGAAACCTTTTACAAACCCTTCCCTTCCACTCAGCAAGGTTAACAGCGCAGACACACTCGGATTAAAGGGAGATACAGAAATACCTTGTCGCCAATATCCATTTACCTTGTCCTGAGGGCCTGCCAGGCTGCATCAATGTCTGCGTACAGGTTTTTCTCAGAGGGCTTGCCGGTGCTCACCCCGTAGCCGGAATAGTCATAGGAGAAGACGTTGCAGTTGATGCGGGAGCCAAGGCCAATGTAGAAGCTGCACATCTGGCCCAGGTCCACAGCATTGCCGTGCGAGAAGAGCAGCGTGTACCGGCCAGTGGGGGCACAGCGAACGAACATGCAGCCCAGCCTGTTATCTCGGGCCGTGCGGGAGAAGAACACTTCCACGGCATCCAGTTCCCGCTGGGAATACTGCCAGTCGGCCCGCTCGCTCAGGTGCAGGCTGCAGGTGCCCGATCCCGTGGGGGTGCCCGCCCCGGCCGCCGCCCCGGGCTCCTGCTGCTGCTCGGGCTGCAGCACGGTGTAGGTGGGCTCCGGGGGCAGGAAGGCCAGCTTGGCAGCGATGCGGCTGGGGCAGGGCGGGCAGCAGAACAGCCAGCACAGCTCGCCCAGAGAGAAACCGTTCATTCTGGGGCCTTGTTCTGGCATCAGAGACGCCGGAGAAAAGCTAAACCTCTCCTGGAAAGAAGTCACACGGAACCGACCCAGAGCCCTCCTCCGACGCGACCCGCCGCCTTCCTGCGAGGCCACCAGCTGCCCTCCCAGAACGCAAACAATGGCAACCTTGGAAGAACTACAGTTCAGCCACAGCAATGCAGCTCTTCAAAGCCTGGAAACCGCTTATACAAACCAAACGCACAACCCCACGTAATACAGATGGGCTACAACCGGCCCCTCAAACCCCTCCACAACTAACGCTACAGCAAATGCAACTCTCCAAAACCCGAGCCTAGACCCCCCTCGCAGCACATGAGCCACACGTACACATTTACAAAATGAATTCCCCGATGGCACGGCTCAGTGCGGCGCTCCAGCCCCGGAGCCGGCCCCCCGCAGGAACATGCAGGATCCAGGGAAGCACCTTCCCGCACACACCGCGGCACGCGCGGCTCCGCCCGCTCCGCCCCGGCCCCCGGGACGCCCCGCAAGGCAGCGAGGGGCCCCCGCAGCGCCACCGCCCCCGGCCCGGCCCCGGCAGCGTCCGCGGGACGAGGAAGATGAGGAGGCAGAGGAGCACGAGGAGCAGGATGAGGAGGCTCCGAGGGGAAGGGGAAGGCAAGGTCGAGGCTCAGCCGCGCGCGGCCGCGGGCAGGGCCATGCCGGCTGCGGCGCGCAGGCAGGAGCGGGCAGCGGCCATGTCCCGGCTCCCCCTCCGCGCCGCCGCAGCGCTTCCGGGTTACGGGCGCGGAGCGGCGCCGCCGCAGGTGCCGGGGCGGGTGCGGGGCTGTGCCGGGCCGCGCCCGCAGCGCCGCGGGCTGGGCGGGGCGCCGGGAGGTGCGGGGGGTGCGGGAGCGGGTCCCGCAGCGCCGGCCGGGATACGGGAGCCGCCGCCGGGCCCTTTAAGGGACCCCCCCGAGCCCTCCGCCGGCCGCCCACCCTCGCGCGTGCGCGGCGGGGCCGGGGGCGAGCGGCGGCGCGCGCCGGGGCCATTTCGCGCCCGCTGAGGGGTCCGTGAGGGGAGCGCGGGCTCGGGTCACCCTGAAAACCTGGGACACCCTCGGGTCACGCCGCACCTGGGGCACGGACAGCACTCGGAGCTGCCCGCCGCCCTCCCGGAGCATCGCTCCTGGAATCGCCCAAGCTGTGCAGCAGTGCCAATGGAGCTGCTCCTCCGCAGTGGCCGGCGCTCCGCTCCCCGGCTGCCCAGCGAGATGTGCGTCCCAGGCTCAAAAGCTCTGGAGGATCTCTGGGTTTGTCAGCAGTTTCAAGAGATACCGTGGAAAACTTCAAGTGGTGTAATTGCAGAAGCCTCATTTCCTTAGAAAATCAGGGTAATGATCCGTATCCCAAATAATTCATTGAATAAATTAGCAAATTGCTTAGAGCATATGGCAGACCCCATGGATAAGTGGTCCTGCATCTCTAATGTATGCTTCGACCCGGAGAGCAGAGTGCAAAGATTGTGGGCAAACGTTGTTTACATGTAACATTCTGTTGGTAACACAGGGTATAACTACACCTCTTAATTAACCAGCATTGCATGCTTACTGAAAAAAAAAAGTCACGTAGCCGAAGTGAAAATGTAAGGAAGATTACACCTGTGCAACTGCACTTACCCTGCAATTCTTGCACTTCCAACTACTGTCCTGACTTGAGACATGGTGAGCGTGTTCACCCCTTTGTGTTGCTCTCCTAGTGTTCGGCCATTACCCCAGGTGTTACCTAGGAGGAACAAAGTTTCAAAACCTCAGGAACTGGGGTCGTTTCATGAGTTACAAATCTGAGATTTCCCTCCCATGTTCGTTGGGCAACACGTACCAAATCTAAGAAAATTCAGTTCAAAACCTGTGTACAAAAACTTGGTCATGTGTGATACTCCCTTGTCTTTGCAACGTCAAAAATGAGTTCAGTCCCCACCCACAGCAGTCTTTAGTTTTTCTAACAATGGGAATTTTAGAAATGCTAAAATCAGCCAGCAATCATTGTGTCTATGCTGACTGTTAAGGCAGAAAATGAAAGGGAGAAATGTGTTATCTCCATCCAGCTTGAACTTGTGGCCTTTGGCATGGACAGACTGTTCCTCTAGTGGACAGAGAATACCCAGTTAATTACACGTGTCCCAGGCATGTCCCCCTGGGAGGGTGACAGGCCCCAGAGATCAGGCAGGGTAATGAAACCTGTCCCACCTACTCGATGCTGGGTTCCTTTGGGTGGCAGAGACAGCCAACACACCCTTGTATGGGTCAGGAAATGATGAAAGGGACTCCTACTCCACAGACTGTGATAGGAAAACACAGAATAGATAAATGAAGGACCCTGTGAAATTCCTTGAGGGTGACAACCGCCCTCAAGCTCCACCTCAGCGGTTACAAGACACACTATTGATAATCTGTGGGAAGGCTGATACAACCCTGAGAAACCCTGAATATACCCTGAGAAGTGAATTGGCTGAGGAGAGCTGCAAAGAGCCTGTCCAGTGCTGCCGCTATGCGTCCCTCTCACCGAACACACACTGAAACTAAGATAAGAGCTGGGATCTGGGCATCAGCACCAACTGAAACTAACATTTCTCAGAAGCCTTTCAAAGGCTGTATAACTTGCCCAGAGCCAGACAGCAGAAGTTGTTATATTGTAAGTAAATTGCTGCTCCAAAGAATAGGCAATTAAAAGGACAATATTTCCCATGTGCCACCGTGGCCCTTCCTTAGGTCATGTTTGCAGTAGTGAAACTAAAGAATTAGTGTCCTCTTTGAATCAAAGGAGAAGTGTTATGAATTTGCTCCTTAAGCTAATAGGGCTGTGCAAACCACATTTGCTATCAACCTTTAAGTAATTTTGATGGACTTAGAAAGATGCCTCAGGTGAACAAGGAAGATCTTCAAGTAGCTACAAAAAAGGCAAATACAATAAACAGAACACAATGTAGTTGGTTATAGCTTGATTATTTCCATGTCCTGTAGCCTCACCATGCCTGTTACAAGGGCAGAGCACTTCAGACCACACTTCCTTTTCCTGAACACTGGATAGACAAAAGAATAGGCCAGAAGACAGTGAGTCTGAATCCAAAGAAGACACCTGGCAGCAGTTCTGTGAAGATTATGTATCCTAAACATTACCATGTCTGACTTCCTGCTGCCGCTGGCTGACTGTGGCTGTTACAGCTGGGTAAACACTCCACATCTCATACCTGCACACCTGCAACTGTCATCTGCCTCAGGACTGGTTACAAACACCAGACTCACACTAGGAAGTAGTTCCTCAAAGCATTTTTGCTTATTTCCTGGACAAACAGTGCATGAAGAGTATTATTTCTTACTGCTCACGTAATTTAGTAACTGTGTATCCCAGGCCTGTTCTAGGATATGTTAAAGCAGTAGCAGCACTGACAAGCAGCGGCTCTTGTCAGCTGAAACACACTGGAATCTACCAAACTCAGGTGCAGGGCAAATAATGAAGCACTATTAATGAGCATGTGTGGCTGTGTTCTCATCAGCCATGTCACTGTTCTTTGCAGTTTCTGGACAAAGGTGTGCTTGAAGAAATTATTTAAAATAGAAAAATTCATTTGCTTTGGGAATGGAAGAAGACCCTCCCAAACACAAGAGAACCAAATGTAGTGGGAGGTGTTATGTCTGGAAAAGAAGGCATGGGCAACAGAGGGTGGCATCAACTTACTGAAAACATACCACTCTGGTGCCAGTGAGAAGATCATAGAATCAGAGAGTCATTTAGGCTGGAAAAGATCTTTAAGATCACCGAGTCCAACCATTAACCCAGGACTGCCAAGTCCATCCCTAAGATATGTCCCTTAATGCCATGTCTACGTATCTTCTAAATACCTGCAAGGATGGTCACTGAACCACTTCCCTGAGCAGTCTGTCCCAGTGCTTGACAACCCAACACCAGTGAATAAATTTTTTCTAATATCCAATCTGAACCTCTCCTGGCACAACTTGAGGCCATTTCCTCTTGTCCCATCACTTGTTAGTTGGAAGAAGAGGCCAACTCCCACCTGGCCACAGCCTCCTGTCAGATGGCTCTGGAGAACAGTAAGGTCTCTCCTGAGCCTCCTTTTCTCCAGGCTCTGGTCTCTGTATAGTCAAAACCTGAAGATAAAACACCTAAATTAATCACCCAGGGTAAGCAAGCTAAATACAGCCTTTGATAGATGGCCCATACTTATGTTTTTTCTGTTGGGTGTATCCTTCCCTACATTGTGCCCGCGGAAAGAACTTGGATTACTTATTTCTCTTTCTGCTGCTGAGCAGGACTGCAGCAATTTTCTGCCACATAAACCCATGTAGCATTAAACTTACAGGTCTATATGGACAAAAATGTATCAATTACTTTACCAGAATGAATACAATAAAAGGAAAAATAGAAAACTCATGGAGCTTGAATGATCAATTTCTTCAGAAGTATGAGTCTAAGACAAATGACACTCTTCAGTGTTTAAAACAGCTTTCTTCTAGGTCTGCAGGGTTTTAGTCAAGACTCAGCTATCCTCAGATTTGCTGTGAATACAGTATGAGAAGAATGTGGAAAGGAAAACAAAGATGTACAAGCATCAAAACTTATGGGAGGGATGGCGGGGGGGGGGGGGGAGGGTGAAGTGGCAGCTATGTGATGATAATATACAGTGAGGGTTTAGAGTCTTGATTTGCAGTGACTGCACTTTATGCCTGTCACTGGCAAATTGACATTTTAAAGATATGTTCTTGACTGCTTTTTCTTGTCAGTATCTTTGTTCAGGCTATATCTAGGCTGATGAAAGGAATTTCAATTAAGGATGAAATCTTTTCCATGCTGTATTGAAATGCACAGGGTGGGAGCAGAGGGAGAATGGAGCAATGAAAGCTCTATAGAGAGTTCTTTAAGGCATCTTGCTGACACAGGACAAGATAGTTTAGGAATGCCTGGGGCAGTGCACTCTGTAGTGGTTTACTGTGCCTTTACAAAGAAACAGTGTGCATTCACCTTAGTGCCTACTGCCTGAGGCCACATATCATTCAAACAGGGGGCTAAGGATTTAATAAATCCCAATCTAGTTTAGTCCTCAAGGGAATAGCAGTCTGGAGTCATTCAGGAGTGGCAGGGAGGGTGGCCACATAACCTGGCAGGAAAAGGCTGATTTTCACCCTTGTATGTAAGCAGTATCCTGAGAAATGAAAGGGGTTATAAATCTGCATAGTGAAAGCCTGAGGGAATAGAACTGAAAAACAGTAAGACATGGATATGAAGACAGTTCATGAGAGAGAGAGAGAGAAAAAAAAAAAACCAGAGAAATACAATAGAAAACTGAGAGCAGGGGGAAAGAAAGAATACTAATTGTAGGAAACCATATCAAATCCACTTTCACCCCTAATATTAGGCGATTGCAAGGTAGCTGGATAAAGACAAATTGCTCCCACTGAGCACTTTCACAGAGATGTGTTTCTCTTTGCATGCTTGTCCTTGTCCACCATTTTTCCAGCCTATGTTGTGGTGAGAATTTTTAGTTTGCTGAAATATCCAGAATGCTCACCCAGCCCTTCCAGCTGGGTGTTATTGCTTAAAAAAATCTGGACAGAGGCAGAGCTCTGGGTCACTGTGGCCAGACCCATAATCAAGCTATCAATTAAAAGTCAGTTTGTGTATGTCTACAACACTACAGAGTCATTAATGAGGCATAGACATATATTTCATTCACTACAATAATTAATCTATTAAGATGATCTGATTTATCAGCAAGAGCCAGAATGACTGTTCACATGGTTCACCCGTGTCCAGTTATTCAGGGCTGAGGCTGTCCTATATGAAATCCTGCCTGAACATCTGCATACAACTGCCAAATCCCATATATGTTACAGGAACTGAAGTGGAAAACTGCCAAATTCTCCTGCAATAATGTAGGAACTCTGGTGGTGTATCGCACTGTTCCCTGAAAAAAATTTAAACTACACCAACTGGTTTTTGTGTTTCCCCGCTTTCCAGAATTCATCAGAAAACAGATGCTTCATTTCATCATAAACCTCCAAGGCATTTTCGAGGTCAGTGGAGATGGAGTTCAGCCTCCCATTCATGAGTACTGGTCATGTAATTAAAAAAGAAAAGCATACTTTGGCTTCTGCATGCTACTGTGTGTCAGAAAACAGCAATTCTTTCTTGAAGCATGTGGACTCTTCCAACTGTGTGTCAATCTTCACATCCTAAGTCTGAACCATATTCTTCAGCTGGAATAAACCTATGATAATCAGTTTGAATTTAATTTTTTAAAAGCACAAGCACAGAAGGTCCAATGGTGATTATTTAAAATCTGTGGAGATCTATCAATTTTTTTTCTTTTCAACATCACCTAAACTGAACTTTCTGAACTGAACTTAAAAATTACTTTCTGAAATTATACAAACCAAAAGCATCATTAGTCTGAGACCATCCCTCAACTCTCTAAGAGATGTAAATTTGAAAAGCAGGTCACATGTTTTCACCTGAAACATGCATTTGAGACCGAATACCAGACAGCCCAACTCTCAAGCATTACCTACTCCTCCCTTCCTTCTCTTTAAGCTCTTATCTCCCCTTTTCTCCCTAGAAATCCTGGATAACGCCTGTTGGTCTGTTACCATGCTTTTATCAGTGCATGAGGAAGCAGAAAACTGAGCTGTGTTATATATTCCCTCTTTGGTGCTGCTGCTGGGGGTTACTTTACCAGTCTCTAGATGCTTTTTGCCTCCAATGGCAACAACAGCACAGCATCAACAACTGCTGCCTGCCCCAAATGTGATCTTCGATTTTGTGGCACTCATCTGGAATTCTCCACCCCGATGTTCTGAAAGCAAATAGGGAAAACTTTGAACAGATACCCTGTCACAACGTATCTGGAGGGAAGAGGAGAAGTTACCAAAACTGCTGCAGTAAACCAGCATATGCTCCATATGCAGCACTGGCTGAGTGGATTTGGCATGTGAGGCCAGTGGAAGAAGCAGGGTTAGAGACAGATGAGCAGAGATGTTCCTCTCTTTGAAAAGCGTGGTAGGAGGCAGCAGAAATTACACATTCTGGCTTCAGTCCTCGCCAACTGCCTACAGCTATTACCATTACTTAAAACCAAATATTGTTCCTTTTAGCTCAAGGACAAATTCTGAGAACAGAAGAAGACAGTGAGCTGAGAGTCCTCTGTGCTGTCTCAGAGTCATTTTACGGGCAAACTCAACTCCTCCACATTGCCTTTTAGTCACTGTGGTTTCCAAAAGGTCAGACACTGATGTTCATGGTCTAGGGGTAATTTTCTAGAGAAGTTTTCTATGTTTGGTCCCTAATGTCTAAAAAAGCAGTGCAGTTATATCCAAGCACAGAAGCCCACCACAACTTTTCCTATGATCAACCTTAAGAATAATTTGTTTTCTTCTTTATTGCAGTTATTTACATATTTATCATTGCCTCTATTCTGTAATTTCTTCAGATTGCAGTTCCTTCTACTTTTTCCTTCTTCAGTTTCTGAGTCATTCTTGTTCTTCATGTCTCTCTACCTGACCAACAACTATTCTCAAATGCTGCAGGCTGGATATGGTACCCAACTGTGGCCTTACTCATGGTGAGCAAATTAGTAGGATGAGCTCATAGCCTGTAGAATGCACTTTCACTGATCTACCCCAGTATGATGGTTGTCTCTTTTTTTCTGGTTGTTTTTTTTAGTTTTTCTTTTTAAAGTAAGAGCTGCATGACACTGGTGGTTCCCATTGAGCCTGCAGTTCTCTCTCTTCCATACCTTTTCAGCTAACTCCTGCGTGCTCTGTTGGCTCTTTACTCCATTTCTTTGCAATTGATTGTTCCTACCAACACACAGACCATGTCAGTTGTCCTTATCAGGTTGCAGGTACCCACTTCTAACACAATCAACACAATCATCATGTGCAGAGCTGCAAACAAACACAGCGCTGAGCACAGAGCCTTGGTCAGGTCAGCCCAGCCTTTTTAGGAAACACTGAATATTCTTGTTTTCTGGCCCCTTCTTGTCTACAGAGGACAAATGCTGCCATGGCTGTTGGCCAGCCAGGATGACTGAGAAGGTTTCCCTGGGAGCCCCTTACGCTGCCATGGGTGGGCAAGTGCTGTGGGGCAAAGTGCCAACCTTAGCCCAACCCATATCCCATGAGCCAGCCCTCTGTTCCTGAGCCTTGAAACATGACAGGCAGGAGCAAATCTCACATTTCTCCAACGAGAACAAACATTTATTTTCTTTTTGACTCACAGTACCTGAAAATAAATAATAAAAAAACACAAACAAAAAAACACCACAAACAAACCAACAATAAAAACTATTTGCCATCTGATGAAAAAAACCCCTGTTTTCCCTTTTATTGCTGAACCTGTGATGCAACATCTGCTGATATATATATGGAGTACTTCAGGGCATATGTGCTTGCCCAAAAGATTGGGGTTTTTTGATGTGTATAAAGCTTTCCACAGATTTGTCCCCCATCTTCTAAAATCTCACACTGTTTTATATGTGATTATCAGATTGTACATATGTGAGGGCTGGCAATACAGAACAAGCCTCATTGTTCTTCATACCTTTGTCTGACAGGGTTTAAAGAAATGTGCTGCTAATCACTTTGACTGCAGGAGTCCGGGTATGTAAGTACAAAGAGACTCATTACTTACTGGTGAAGCAGCAGTAATGAAATCCAGTGACAGTGACGTGGAGGCTAGACCCAAAAAGAGAATAATCCAAGCTACTGTGATAGCAGATTGATGTTAAGTATGTAATTAGAGAAGGAAAAATGAATGAAAAAGGAAACAGATGTAAACCAGCTTAAAAGTTATTTTTTTATCTTCTTGCCAAATATATCTTATTACAGTTCAGTTACTGCTGCTTTTAAATCTCTGCTAAACAAAATGTATCAGAAATGGAGAGCTATGACATTTTCCTTCAGGGTTACAACCCTGGTGGTTTTGCCAAGCTCAGCTCATTGCAAGAACCTGCCAGGATGATAAATAGTTAATGAGGTAACAACAACTACATTTATAAGAAAGAAAAAAAAATGGTGCATGGTCAGTTCCTTTTGGTTGAAGTCTTCAGGTTTTAAAAATTAACACCAAGGAACTGATAAATATATGGTAATTTCCTGAGGAAAGATTAGGGGCTTGTGCTGAAGATAAACCCCCCAAAGCATATGTTTCCCTGCCTGGGCTTTCATGCATTGATCCTATATGGATTGATGGTGTAATTAGAACAATTTTGTGACAGTCACAATTTGATGAGCACCATCCTATAGCTAAGCACACATTCCTTATTCTCCCAAGACCACAGGGATCCAAATATTTCACTGCCTTCACTTTGTCCAGTATTAAAAGGGAGTTTGGTGCTCATGTCTGTCAGCAGGTAATAAAGACGGATTCCACAAATGCCATGAGATGATGCCTCACAACCCTCCAGAGCTGTGACCAGGCTGACAGATCCTTGTGCACTGGTTATCAAGAGATGATTCCTTCCCACAGCTCTTAGCTTGATTCACATCAGCAAGGCTTTCAATGACAATAGCCTAGACCAGCCTGGTATGGCTCTGAAATGATTTCTGCAGTGAAGGCACTGTGAGGAGGTGGTCCAAGACTGGCTCATTGTTATGTGTATCTGCTCTGCGCCGTCTCTTTTCAGTCTGACCAAGGCCATTCTTGGTTTGGAGGACAAGTATTGCAGAGCTGGAAAGCAGAGGAGGAAGGTCTGACAAGTTCAGTAAGATATGGGAAAACTTCCCTTGTGAAACGCAGCATTTTCCTCTTCCTGCACATCGGTCACTCTGGGAGAACAGAGGAAAAAACCCTTTTGTCTGAGTCATTCACACTATACTAAGAAAAACACTTGGAACTGTACTCCAGGGAGTAGCATTACACTAGGATTACAGAGTACTGGGTGAAGTCAGGTTCCTTCGTTTTACAGCAACTATCACTACCTGAATGCTGTTGTTCATTTCCAGGCATTTTGGTGATTCAGCCAGGGAGGTGTCTGTGTTCACAAATTGCAATAACTGTCTATATTTCAAAAGGGAAACTGATACAATGCAGTGCTTTGGTTGCACTGAAATGGGATTGGTTTTTTTCTTACAGAAATTGGATGAATTTTAGCTCTGATTAAGTACTTAATCTGGTGCTTAACTTGAAACAGTTCAGTACTTCCATTGACATGAATAAAATTGTCCACATTCAGCTAAGTAACATTCCCGTTTTTCTGGACTGTGTTCTTTTAGAACTTACTTTAACTTAGTAAATACTAGTCTAAGCATAATGGTAGTCTGATGTAAAAAGAAAGGGTAGATCTGGCTTCTGTAATTTTTGGTTTTTTTAAGAGAAAGCTTGCTGCCTCCCACTTTGGGCCAAAATGCAATTTTTTGAGGTATGGAATTCTGCTCTCATGGTTCAAATTTCAACAGTGATGGCAACATTTGCAGTTTTGTTTGCAGTAATTTCCAACAGAAGGATTACTTCTCCCTCTTGGATAAATTTGTTTCTTGTAACGCTTGATGCAGTGCATCCATTTGGCAATAAACCCCTCACTGGGGAATTACAATCTGCTGGGGTTTTTTTCTGTCTGAAGTTTCTCAAACAGAGTAAGTCTCAAGTTAAATTTATTTGAACCAACATAATCATGATTCGCACAGATGTTAAGTCACCAGACCCTCCTTTTCCTCACACCACCTCCCAGGTGTTCCTCCTACAGAAACCAATTGTAAGTCTAGTGAAATTGGGGTGGAAATGCAGCTTCATATGTCAGCAAAAAGGGCTCCTCTGTTAAGAGAGAGTTGAGGTAACCTCCCGCTGAAGGCTCAGTGTACATGATGGATGGTGACCCACTTCCCCAGCTTGGGAGGCTTGGCCAGTCTTCACAGAAATCAGTGAAACCAGGTCAATTAACCACAGTGAAAGAACTGGCCAAAGGAACAAACAGGATGGAAAAGGGATAAAGTGATAAAGGAGCTAAACACAGCTTGAGCTGAAGTGTTCAGGGACCACAATTCATGCGGCCAGAGGATAAAGGTGAAGTTCAATGACAAGGTTCCCTGGATCCTCTTTTTTCCCCATCTGTGCAGTCTTTAGTGTGACCCAGTTTCCCCTTGGCTGTTGGCACTGGGGACAGCATGGTCCATTCTGATCAGGATTTTATTTCTAACCCCATTGCACTGAAAGGAGGATCCCGATTTACACTGACAAGGTAACTGGGCCCTTGGGGTTAGATGGGGGCTCAACACCCCCTTCCTCTTCCCAGCAGCACATAGCTCAGCAGGAAAATGGTAAAACAATTGACTGGGCTGACAGATGTTCAGTCTGACTTCAGATGATGTAGGAAAGCCTGGATCTGCAGATGTTGATAGTTTTCTGATTGAAAATCCTCCACTGACATAGATTAAAAAAAAATAATTCTTTAAAAGCACAGCAAAACCTTGATTTATGTATGCACACAGAAAAGTTGTCACCAGCTATGATAAGCATTTCCTACCCTAGAATCCCACCGACCGTGCAGGGCAGAGATCCAGCCTGTCCTCCACTGTCAGGGAAAGGCTGGGATCTCATTACTGCCTCTCAGGTCGGGGCACGGGGCATTGCCTGTCACTCCCTGCTTTACCCTGACAGGAACTGCACTGCTGAAACCCGAAGATGATTGAAATGTTAATTGCTTCCAGGACAGTGTCAACAGCCTTGACTGGCTGAAAGAAAAGCCCCAGGGCATTTACCTGAAGGCAGATGAGGATCCCCCTTATGCCAGGTCAAAGCAGACCAACTCCATTAATTTCAGCCGAGTTTGGGCTTTTTCCCCTGGAAGAGTGAGAGCTCAGAATCTGTTCTCAGTTCATTAGTACAGCCTAACATGGAGAAACCAACTCCACCAGATGGGAAGTTAGCCATGAAATACACTGTTAATAAAAGTAAGGGAGCAATGACAGACATCAGAATTACTTTGCTATGCTTATGTTCCGGGAGATGCAGAATCCCAGCAGATCATTAGCAGGGGGCAATGAAGAAGTCCTTGGGCAAAATTTTGCCATTGCTCCCAGTAATTGCCTTTTAAGCAACTGGGAGTTTTTAGGTGAAAGGTCTTGTACAACCAGAATGAGCAGTTAGTGACTAAATTTTTCTGATTGTAAATAAGAAGCACTGAGACCCCAAATACTCATGGTTTTCCTAATGCTAACAGAGCAACACAGTCCTTCAGAGGCTGCTTACCTTCATTCTGTTTTATGTTGAACAGCCAATAGACAGATCACACCATCTTATTGCAAAGATATATTTTCTTACACACAGATGGTATTAGAAAACAACTCTGTATATAGAAATTCTCCAAATACACAATGAATTAGTGATCTGATACACAATAAATTAGTTTTCTGTGCAATCTTCCCAACAGGAAGCAACGCATGTCCAGTGACTAAAACCAATATTATTACTTGCTTGAATAGAGCAATGCATCCTGTTGTTGTGAAGGATAAGCTTTGATTGAAAAGGGCTGTTTTTGCAGCTTCAAATAATTCAAAACACTTTTTTTTTTTTTTCAAAAAAGAAAAAAAAAAGTAAAAAAAAAGAGTTTTATTCACTTCTGAGCAGCAGCTCTTGGCATATTTCCTTACAGAAGACACTGTTGTGTCCGGCTATTACTCAACCACTAACATTAGAGACATTAAAGTTGCAGGAAACACAGTTCATCTTTTGCGTAGTTAGAAAGGAGTTGGCTTCCCAATTACCCTGGAAACTGGACACGCTGCTGGGCAGAAAACCACAATTCACAGTGGAAAATAATAGTTGATATATGAATATCTACCTAAAGGCTAATCAGCAAAACAAACAATGCACGAGGAAGATGACCCACATGACGTTGTTTGGAGGAAATTAGTCATCAGCACTCTCTAGCTTCCTTTTGTTTTAAAACATTAAATCACTGCTCCTCACCATTTTAGATAAGAATGGGTTAATACAATCTGTTGAGGATAAGAAATCAAGCTGTTTCCAAGGGCCAGGCTGTATTTTACAATTGCCTGCTGTTGACCATGTGCCTGTCGACTTCTAAGGGTCAGTGCTCCAGGCTAGTCTGTAATTCCAGATGTTACTGCACATCATGTGGTGCTAAGGATCCTAGCAAGCATTGCCACCATGAAAGAAAGACGTGAGGGACTGAGGGTAGAGTTGGATCAAGTTGCTGCATGGTCCCAATATATATATATATATGCTGTATTCAATGAGCACACCTTTAAAAGTTTTCTTTTCTCTTGCTTCCTGCTTCATTGCACACTATTTAGGGAGGATAACCAGCTAAACAGCGCAGTGAGATAAACCTCTCTGCATCTGAGGTAACTGCAGTGACTGATTGATTTCCAGCTCAATTACACCAAAGCTCAATCAAGAGCAACAGTGTGTGATGTACAGGAAACAACTCTGCAAGGGTATGTTTACTTCCTTCTCCATCCAGAGACTACACATAAAACATTCCATAAACCAAGTACTATAGGACACACTTACCAAACAAACAAAAACCGCCATGAACCCAGGACCCACTGATGTCAATGGAATTTTTTGCTGTTCATTTCACCTTGGCCAGTGGTTTTCCTGTCCCCAGTCCCCAGGCAAGACAGGACAGAGTGAAGCTGGTACTTGGAGCTTCCTGGATGGTGTGACTTCTCCTTCAAGGTGGTTAACTCCTGTTTATTTCCAAAAGCCAATGCATCCCTTAGTTGTCATGGTTGCTCTGAGACTGGTAGCCCATTTGCCTCTTAAATTGTAATTAGGCTCTAAACTCTATCAAATAAGCTTGATTGCAGATGTCCACTTAAGATTTAACTTTAACTTTAAACACATTATATTTACAGCTTTCTGGCCAAAAAAATGTTCCAGACTCACCACTATTTCACACTAGGCTTTCCCAGGTCAACACAACCTCTGGCGCCTTTAGGCAGCTTTACCCTATGTCCACTATAGTGCACAGGCATGTGGCTCACTCTGAACTGGAAACTGCTGCCAAAACAGTCCATTTTGATGTGTAAACCAGAAGAAAGGTCACTGTGCTGAGGAGCAGACAGGCACCAATACCAGTGACATGAGCAGGAGCTGGAAAAAGCATCAACCTCTGCGGGTGAATATGATGAGAAGACAGTCTGGAGCTGCGCCGTTTTGGCCAGTCTCACCCTCCACCCTGTACACTGCTTTGGGCTACCTTGGATGGACAATCTGAGCAAAGAGCAACTCTGGCACAAGATTAGGGGTTGTCAACCACTGGCCTTTGTTTTCGTGCTTTTTAAAATGTACTGCTTCAGTGAAAGACAATAACCAAACAAACAAAGAGTCCTTAATCCAAATGTTAAAACTCTGTTTTAAAATTTGAGCAAAACGCTACTTTCTCCCCATCCCCCCCACCCCAGGAAATGACTCATAGAGAAACATCCAAAAAAAAAAAAATCAGCTTGTCTGTTAGTGTAAAAATCAATTAAGAAACCCCAAAACACAATATGAGCAGCTGGCTTGGCTGAATGTGTCTCCTAGCAGTGGTCTTCCCTTGTCTTGCCTGTTTGTCCTTTGGCCTCCTACCCCATAGTTGCATCTGCTCTGCTCCCTCTCCTTCCAACTGCTACTTCTTTGAACAAATCGGTGCTACTGAGTCATGAAAAGGCCAGGCTCCTACTCCTTCACCTCATCCCCTGCTGTCAGAAGCTCCTGTGGAGCTGCCTCTCCGAGCTCTCCTCCTCCTCCTTCCTCAGCTACAGCCCCTGGCATTGGAACCACAGTCATCTCAGTCCTGCAGGAGCTCAGGACAGTCAGGGCTGCTGCCAGCAGACTTACTGGGAACAGGATCTTCTTTCCAGTTTGTCCTGAGGCCATGATTTGCCTATCCCAGCAGCAGGCTGTCTTAAGTAACTACTTGTTGGTTGTACTCCATGGATATATCCCTTAAACCCCATGATTTTCATGGCCTGATAAACAATGCAAATATTTTCTGTGATCACTACCCACCCAATATTTTCAGCCTTGGCCATCCATCAGGCCCACACAAGCCTGGGCAGGATCACACCAGTCCCTATGGATCACCATGCTCCCACACCGTGCTGTGGCTGGCTGTGCAGGGACAATTGTGTGTAACTCATGTAGCCACCACTGCTCCACAGAGGGCCCTGGGGAAGGGGCTGCCCTGGCCCAAAAGAGACCTCTGGGAATGGGCTGGGTCTGTGCCAAGTTTGGCAGCTCCCCCAGCAGCTGTAGCTGCAGACCAGGGCAGCACATCTGGGTAATGGTCAAGGGTAATGAACTTGTAGTAAAATGTGAGTGTGCATCTGGAGTGGATCACAGGGCTGACTTCATTTCCTTCCTCCTGGCTCCCTTGTCGTGCTCTGCCCAGCCATTTGGGCCAGGCCTGGCCATTATCCAGCCAGTACCTAGTTTCATCAGGGCAGAGCCACAGATAGCACTGACTTCCCAAGGTGTGGGACAGCTAGTAATCACTCCAGTGAGCCTTCATGAGCATATTTTCTTTCCCAGGAGCCACCAGGTCTCCCCAATGGCATCTGGAGAACATCCAGAGCTGATGGAGCAGTGAACAGGCACTTCCCTGTTATACCTGCCTGAACTGGAGACCGCAACCAGTAAAACAGAGAGGAAGATTTCCAGTCACTTGGCCCATGAGGCTCTCTTAAAAGCTGGAGACAGGAAACATTATCTGTTAGGCACTGATCAGTATTTGTACTGCAGTGGCTCTGGAGGCTCCCACTGACATCCTCCTCCTGTTATTCTGGGCACAGCCACCAGACTGAAAACAGTCCTGGCTGCAAAGCCTTTGCAGCTGAACTCACCTGTGTGAATAAATCAGATCTGCCCTACCAACAGACCTGCTGGTAAGGGCTTGGCTCTTCTTTTATAGCCAGGACCACCACGGATCTGTGGAACCTGCCCAGCCTATTCCAAGCCCAATGTACCCACTCCCAACCTGGAGGATGCTACTGAGTACCTGGAAAGACAGCAGCAAAGCTGCAGGAAATGCAGCCACTTTCAGCCCTCATTTTCCTCCCCAATAGCTCCTCATTTGATGGATGGTTTTACTCTTAACCCTGCCACCTTTAATGATTTCCACAGGTAACAACGTGAGACAAACACCAGTGCTGGGAGAGAGACAAGGACCTTAACTCAAGGTCACAGAGTGCAGGTCCATAGCACAGCCAAGGGCTGTACCCAGGTCATCTGAAACTCAACCCTGTGCCCAGTCAGCTGAGCAACACCACTTCCCATGCTTTTTCTTCTTGTGTTTAAATGACAGAAAAATTGTTTCATCAAAGTAATTTTCTGGGGTTTTCAACTTGGAATAAGAAGTTTCCAAACTGTGCAGACTTGCCTATCTGGAACAGAGTGCTTCTTGTTCTTGAATGGTAAAGATGAAGTTAATTGCCAGGAAGTGGAAACTGTGCTATAATATCTTGGCGAAAGCATATATGATGAAGAGCTGTTTGCTCTGCTGGACTTGCAGTGTTAATAACACACATGTGTCTGCTGGACTCTGCCATCAGGAGTCAACAGGAACTGGATGACCTGTGTGGTGTTGGATCAATCATTAATCAAAACCTGGCAGCCAAGCCTGGGATGGAGCAGTGAGGAGCTGGCTGGGACAGGCAGAGGGATGTGCAGAGGGATGTGCAAAGGGATGTGCAGAGGGAAGGATGTGTGTGTAGAGGGATGTGAAGAGGGATGTGCAGAGGGATGTGCAGAGGGATATGCAGAAGCTCTCCCCAAACCAAACGCTGCCTGTGCTGATCCATCCCTGCAGGCAGCATCAGTGTGAGCCAGAATCTGCACACACACAAACCTGGGACTGCCTGGATCTGGCATCCTTCTCTGAACAAGAACACCAGGGCAGAAATACCTGACTTTGGGATCAGTCAAGTACATGTGTCTCAATTAATAAACTGTAACAAACTGCTTATCAGTCCCTCATTAGTGAAGATTATTCTCCAATGTCTGCACCACTTGCAAAACCTGGAACTGGCTGGGTTTGTTCCTCCCTTATTCTTCCCAGGAGGTATACGTGCAGTCAGCACTATTTAACCATTCCCAGGAAGAGATGAGCTTTCCTGACAGGAAATCAGTGTTTCATCTCCACCCAGAAAAATCAGCAGGATTGGATAAAATCCCCAGTCCTGTGAGAAAGCCCAGGGGCACAGCTAGTGAGCAAGGCTCGTACAAGCACTTTTGGTCCAGATGAAAAGTTCATGAGAAAAGACTTAAGCCTCTCAGTTTCTGTACTTACAGTTTGAAACAGAGGACGCCCAGCCTGGTTCTGCTCCCCCTGATCCCTTTCTTCCCCCTTGGCTTCCTGCCATTGTCTTTGGCAGAGCTAGAATGGCTCTAGGAGCCCAGGGAAAGGGGGCATTTTCTTTTCTTGCCCATCAGAGAAATTATTTGTAGCCCTTTTAGGTATTTTCCAGCTCAAGTGGAGCTCAAGTGTCCATCTACACACAGGCATATGTGTACACATTTATACATGCACACACACCTACTTTAGGTATATATTCCTGCATGTGCACACATTTTTATGGTGATCTTGGTCAGTCAGAAAGTTTGTCAGACTACTTTCTGCCACGCTCATGTAATTCCATCAGCAAGGATTCAATTCCCAACGTTTTTCCTGCAAAATGATGATGCAGGACAGGATGAACACACAATGGGAGTGTAGCCAGCCCAGTGCTACTTTACACACTGACACCACAACATGAAAGTGGGGGGCAATGGGTGATCAAACTGGTTTGATGGTTGTGTAACACAGCTCAGCTCCTAATTGCTGTCCCCATCCAGGAAGGACTTGGAACACCTACACGACTTTTGCAACAGCTGGCCTTCAGGCCAGGCTCTGGGCTGACTGGGGCTTTGCTTAGTGCACCTGAGTGCCCTGAAGCAGCTTTCAGCACCCTCCCTCCCTCCCCTTCTGGCAAATCCTAGAAGCAGTTCAGCCCCTGGAAGCTGTTTTATTTTGTGGCAGCAGCTCCAGTCCCCTCCACTGCCTGTACATGCCAGGTTTTGGTGTCACAAACATTTGTCCTTCCTGGGCTTTTCTATTGCTTGGAGATGCTGGGTGCTGGAGCAGGTTCCTGTAACTGTAGATTTTCAGGCTGCTGAGGTTGGTTTTTCCTTCCTTTCGTGTTCCTGGGACTGGCCAAGGCACCTGGCTTTCATTAGTTTTGGTGCTCTGCTCTAGGAAGCAAATTCTAGTTTGAGACTTTTTGCTTTTCACATCTTGCTTTGAAGAAACTACTGTTTAAAGAAAAATGTTTTCTCATCCAATGTCATCACCAGTAATGCTGAAAGGCTGCTTTCAGCCTGCCGGAAACTGGCCTCAGGGAGACCTCAACACCTGCTAAAATCCTGCCCTGAGCTGAGGCCTCTACAAAACTCCTCCACCACAGTCCTCGTCAGCAGAATTCAGAGCCAGTCCATCACCTCAGACAGCTTACAAGGCATCTCTTCCTCCAGCCTCAGCACCAGGGAGAGTGGAGGAGCCCCATGTGAGAAAGTCAGGTCTGAGGGACCCACCTGCAGCCTCAAACAGCTGCAAACAGCTGCCTGCTCAGGACAGGCTGGTGAAGCATCTCCTGGTGAGCCTGGCAGGACTCCCCAGCCTGCCTGCTCTGTGCACGGCTCCACTCAGGTGCACAGCTCATCCACACTCCTGCAGGGTGGGAGAGACCCAGAGCTGCCCACCCAGGGAGCAGAACACCTCTGCTGGTGCAGAGGCCAGGTAAGAGGTTAATCCACCTCATTGCTATGGCTGTCAGCTCCAGATCTCTGTTTGTGGGGCAGGTACCACTCTCAACACATCCACAGAGGCATTTTCTCACCCACCGGGTGGGGCCAGCCCCTGGAGAGAAACCCAGCCCAGAGAGGGCTGGGGATGGGAAAGGGAAGGGCAAGGAAGAAGGGGGAAATCATGGAAGCAATAGTCCCAGCAGGAAACCCAGATAAGAAACAAGTCATGAGAACTCCCTACCCATGATTTGCTCTGTGAGAAATATCCGCTCTCAGCACTGCCAACCCGGGCGTTTTCTTTAACATCCAACACTCAAACTTTCTTCCTGCCTGTACCAGGCATTCCTGCTTTATTAGAACACCTGGAATTTCTGAATCATCTGTGATTTCTTTCACTGTGACAGTGCCTTTTGATTTCTGTTGTCCACTGCCCAACATGATAGCACGAGTGGGGACTGCAGGCTCCAACACGATCCCCTTGAACAAAGAATAAAAGAATTCCTCATCAATGCTCAGAGCCTCAGCCTTATCTGAGCAGTGCTTTTTGCAGCGATTGGCTCATTATTTACTACTGTAATTTAGCCCCAGAAAACCTCCACGGACCTTCAAGACTGTCAGACAAGTTTGCTGCAGGTGACACAGCAGGTGAATGTTTCTCTTTCCTGTTGTCACTGTGCAGTCAGCAGCAGAGCAAGTGTTGGATCTCCAGCCCTGCATGGGTCCACCTCCCTGGGGAACCTGGCTCTACACGTAACTGCTGGAGAGGAGCAGTGAAAGTGCTACTGCTAAACACTGCAGAAACAACGTGGTACATATGTTAAGAGCAAAGCTGAGAGGCAGAGTCTGCTCCTGTGGCGAAAGTATTCCAGTGCTGAAGAGTGGAGTGTGGAGCAGTGGGATCAGGGAAATGCTGTCACTTAGCAACTGCATTAACACAAGAACCAGAACCAAACTGTCTGAAGTGAGAAATGTCACTATTTTTTTTTTGGTGCAGCTGTGCCCACACACTGGAGCAAAGGGAAGCGATTTGAGTCCTGGGATGCTGGTGCCACCTACACAGCCAAGAGGAGGGCCCTTAACAGTGAACAAGGGAGTGAGCACAGCAGAGGTTTTCCTTTCAAGATGTGAATCCCACTACAAACAGAACATTTTGTCAGAGGAATCAGCTCATGAAAGTTCCGAGGCACTTTACTTAACCAAACCCACTGCTTTTTATCCTCAGAGTGGTAGTAAATGGCAATCCATCCTCTGCTTTTATAAAAATATCCAGCAAAAATTCATTGTATTAGATGCTGCTACAACTGTGTTTGGGAGGATGGGTCACATTAGTGTTAAATACATCCCTTGTTTTTCTGCCCCCTGCAATGCACAGACAGAAAAGAGGCATTTTAATAAAAGAATAAAGGTTGCTTGTTGGGTGGCTGGCTGTGTCCTACACCAGGCAAAGTTTTGTCTGGTCATAATACAGGCAGAATGAGATAACACAACACTGAGCATTGAGGGTGCTTAGACTCATTAACTCATAGCTTTGATTATTACAGTAATATATTTTTAGGCAGGGGTGGGTGGTCATCAGCTGAGGAAATCTTGTCAGGTGAAAAGAGATACCTTTCCTACCTGCCATCTTGTCCCCAAAACCAGCTCTCAAATCAGGAACCAGGCTGGAAAGCAGAATCTGGAAGAAAGGAAGAGGCTCACCGTTCCAGGAAAAATGAACTTGGCCATGTCACCCATAGCCCTACATATCAACATTTTCTGTAATGCTTTTGTTTTTCATTTCCTTACTTTCTGTTTGTGAAAATATCATCCTAGAGGAGGGATTTAGGATTTGTGCTTACAAATAAAATAGACTGTAACTTGCCTAATGGGAGCAGTTCAGTTTTACATGGTTGTCTCTTGACATGTTTACACAGCTGGTCAGATACCATTAAAACATATTTTCTCAGGAGGCAGTGTGGTCTAGTGGAATGAGCATGGGCCTAGCAGTCAGGAACTCCCACGTTGTAATTTTGGGTCACCAGTGGTTTGGTTTGGTGCACAGTTATCTATCCCCCGTGTATGTCAGTGTCCCAAAACGACACGTCCTCAATCACACGTTAGTCCTGGGGTGGGAGAGGATCAGAGCCCTGATGTGGCACCCAGGGTGGGAAACACACAAATAAAGACTGTGGAGGGATGGATTGGAGATGCTTCTCCATCTTCACACTGGTGGGTTTGGCTTAGGCAGTCCCTGAATCAAAAATGATGTATCTGACGTGCTCCTGTGCAGGTTGTCCTGATCCAAACTGAGGTCATCCATGAACGCTCTGCAACAGCTTGTCCCTCTTCCCAGCAATGAACAAAACCTTCTTGGAGAGACCCCCAGAGCTTTGCAGATCCTCAGTGAAGTGAAAAAGCCAACAAGCAGCAGCATTAACTTTTAGTTAATGGCTAAACCCCAACAATTTCCAAAGAGCTGATGAGCCATCGAATATTACATCTGAACACGAGCTTCCACAACAATAGGATTTTAAGCACCATGGAATGACTGGGTCTAATTCTAGCTCAGGTGGTTAAAAATCAAATGAAGCCTAAATTGATATAATTGATAATTCAAAGATATTGAACTAGGGCCTACACTGTGACACTGAACTTACAGCCTTCCTTCTTAGATTCCTTCAATCCAGGATACTTTTGCCACAGCATCAAGGTTACAGAGTAGCCTTCACATCTGTCCTACAAACAGTATGGACACCAATCCATAGTTCTGGATGGTGATCATGGAATTCATCCTATAGGAAAACATTTTAGCTGGTAGCTAAATGGTGATCTTGCCCATTAAAGATCCTCCTTGTTTACTTCTCCCACTTGTCACATCTGGTAACTGCTGTGTTTGTGTTAGACTGCTGTTAGAAAGGGTTTTATTTGATAGGATATCGGAGATTCTCCAGCAAAACAATGTTCCAAATCAGGCAACAGCTATTGTGCTACATCAAGATGGTCTCTCCTTTCTCAGTGTCTCAGGGCCTGTAATAAAAAGTTGCTTGCAGAATTCAGGGACTGGATATGCTGATAGACTGTCTGGGCTTTTGTCAGCAACCTCAGGGGACTTTAGTCAACAACCTGAGTCACTTTGGAGAACTGCTCTGCTCCTTCAAGTAGGATGGGTGTGAGAACAGCTCAGCAGGAGAACATCTGACAGGTGGTGTGGGACAGAGCACTTTCTCAGGGCTTCTGGGTATGGGGAGAGGGTGAGTCAGTGGGTGAGGAGGTGGTCACAGCCTGAGTCTTGTGGCCATGGATGTTCAGAGCTGGGGCAGATCTGCCTGGCTGGGGAGGCCACGTGGAACCTTTTAACTGGCTCAGGGTCAGTGACCACGTCAGGGTCTTTGTGCTTCTCTGGCACTGTGGCTGTGCTGAGGGCTGGAGCTGACCCCACTGAATCCCAGGAGCACTGAAAGTCCAGCACCACATGGACCCCCTGGGAAAGCAAGGCTTGAGACCTGACTTGAGACCTGGTCAGCCAAGGCTCTGTCCAGCCAAGGATGGAGACAGCAGGACCTTTGGCAGCTTTTCCCCACAAACTCTCTGACAGAAGATTTGCACATCCTGCACACTCATGAGCTGCAGTTCAGCAGTCAGACCTTCTCCTCCTGCACTGCCCAGCTCCGAGTCTGGTAAGGAAACAGAGGAAGCTGGAAACCATATCCAGCTAGAAACCATTTCCAGTGGCTTTTCTCAGTGCAGTGGAGGAAAGCACAATTTTTACCTCAATTTCACCGGTGACAGGGAATCAACAAATCTGACACACACAGCATACAGTTTCTCAGAGAGGCAACTGAAAAAAATGGCAGCTTTCTTTTTTTTTTTTTTTTTTCTTTTTTTGGGAGGGAGAGAAACATTCTCTCTTCTGGATGGCAGACTCAAACAGCAAAGAAATTTGTGCCTTCAGGGTATCTTTAACCCAATTTTAGAACCTCCTCGAAGTCAGAGCTATTAATGGACTTGTTGCTGGAAGCTCAGCTCCAGTGTTTTAAATGGCTGTGAAACGTGCTCCTGATGGGAGAACAAGCACAAAACCAAGAGAAAACCAGGAATCTGTTATCTGATATTCCCACCCCTGCTAATAAAGTTATCTTTTTCAATGCTGGAGTCTTGGCTGCCGTTAAAAAGTCTTGTAAAATTGCCTTGACACCTTATCAACATTAGTACAAAAATCCACCCACCCTTCACTGACACAGTGGTGGCAAGGGACAGAAAGGAGATTTTACAAACCTGTCAGAGGAAATCTGTTGCCTGAGCTCAACAGTTCTGTGATGAAGTGCTGTGTATCTATAGTGATCTATAAATATCTAATGTTACCTTTCAGTGAATTAAGATTTTTGCCTTTTAGTAGCCTTATTTATATAATTGACACTTGCTTCAGTGGGTTTGCTCCAGTATTTCACTGCCAGCTGATATATCCAGGTCAGTCTTGGCAGGTTAGTGCAGAACCCCACTCCCTCAGCAGGATCTGAAAATTTAGGTCAATTCGCATAACTTTGATGAACCTTTAGAACTACAATGATTAAAGTGACAACTTCCATTGACCCCCTGCTGAGGTCTCTGACCTTAAATCATAGAGGTCACAAAAAATATGTGAAGAATCTGAATAAACTCCAATTCAGAACTCCATTTGATTAAGCATCTCTGTTACAGTGGGGGCATAAATATGGCTTAAAAGAAGTGCACAATGCTTTATAGTTTTTCAATAATTAAAACTTTTTATAGGAATTACATAAATTTCAATGAATACTTTTTTCTCACCCTCATCGAATGCAGTTTTTGAACAGAAAAACACAAAGATAAGCACTTTGAGTTACCAAAGTATCAATTCTGCAATTTTTACACAAAACTGCAACCATCTACTTTCAGGGTTTCACAGATTAAAATCCAAACTTCTTTCATTCAGAGGGCTTGGTAGTTTTCCGTGCCAGATCAGAATGGATGCAAACATTCAGTGTTTGATTTTTGTGGGTACAATGACAAAGATCCCTTTCTACGTCACCAAATAAATCATCGGGCAGGAACTTTTCCTGACTGCACAGGACAACCACGATGACACATGGGCTTGGTATGGAAGAGGCCATGACTCCTTGACACTGCACAAAATCACTGTCCAAACCCAGACTTTCTTTCACTATGGCATAGTTTTTTCATTTTGGAACAGGAGCCGTGCAGGAGCTCTGGTGGGCTGAGCAGTCACATACTGGAGAGCACTCTGGGGAGGCCCAGGAATGCAATCCCACCTCTGCAAGGGGACACTGTGGGGAGGCCACCAGCTGGAGTTTCCAGGTACCTCAGGTGAGCTCCATGTCACTCCCATTTCTCAGAGCAGAACATGCTGGAACAAGCTGACTCTGTGTCCCTCACATCCAGGGACCAGCTCTAATTTTCAGAGTACTCTGCGCTCCCTTGGTGGCTGGAGAAGGCAGCAGCAGGCAAGAGAAAAAGGATGGGACACATCCATTAACAGTCCCATTTTTAAACAAAATATAATTTAATTCAGCAGCACTGTACAGTGTTGCCTCCTGATGACTTTTGCTCCAAATTATGCGAACCAGAAACAATGTAACATTTGTTTGATTTGTGTGATTTACATGAAGGAAGGAATCCCACAGTATTTACAATGACTCTGTGAGTCAGGCTTTGCTATCCCTTGTCCATCACATCCAGGAGGTGTTGGAATGATGTGCAGGGAGAGAAGGGCTGCTTCTGACACCATTCCACTGGACAAACTCTTTCCCTGAGTGGGAAGTATTCTTATCCAGCCTCTGCCTCCTGATACATGCACTGCAGTGAAGGACAGTGGGTTCACAAGTGCCAGGGCAGTATCTTCTCTTGTGCATTCATTTAGCAAATTGGAGGCCTCAGACAACAAAGCAAACAGCAACTCAGGTCTTCAGAATCCTTTCTCCTCAGTGACAGTGGGTCTATCGGGTCAGTAATTCCAGTGCTAAATGGAAAAAAACCGTCCTGTGATTTTATTTTGTAGACTGAAGTTGCTTCCCATCAGGCCACACACAGAACTGCCCTGAGCTCCAAGGAAAGGGTCATTAGCCACGACTGGGGAAAGGCTCTGACAGCCACCCAAAACATGTTTGGCATGACAGAGTGCACCCAAGTAGTTCAGCCTTGCACTGTTTCTTGTTTTTAAAATCGTTCCAAGTATTTAAAACCTCACCTTCCTAACTGAAAAGAGGCACTTGATTTTTTTAACGGGCAGCAGGACACCAAAGTGTTGGGGGATCTCTAACAAGGGGTGTGTGTACTGAGGAAAGCTGCAGCTGGGGATGTCTTCTGTCCCCAGCCTCTGTCTGCACAGTTGTCATTGCAGTGGTGTGTGTATATATATTATTATGTATATTATACATATATGTATATGTATATATAATGTATATTATACTTTCGTCTGCAAAAGCCATGGCAATGCACTTCTGCACTGTCCAGGGTGAGCCTAGCAGTGATGTTTTTTTCAACTGGGTCCCAAATGGCACATTTTGTATATTAGTATTTAGTGCCAGTCTATAATTAGAAGATAATTTTTTCCAGAGCTAATGAAAAGATGCCCTAGCAACCCCTGGATATGATCCCAAGTCCATTAATACAGCTCAAGCAATTCCATTTCATTTTATGTAGGACAGACCACGAAGTTTGAAGAAAGATGCTGCCAAGTATTTTCAATCAGGAATATGTTGAAACTTGGTAAAAAAGGATGAAAGAATTCATCCTGTATCTGTCCATGTTATATACAACTTGGAGAGAAACAGGGAAAATTAAATGAGTAATACTTCCTGAACCATGATGGTACTTTGATAGAAATGTGGCTAAGAAATAGCTCCCATGGAAAAATAAAGGAAAATGTATTTCTATCATCATAATGAAGACTTGACCTGTTGTTATGATTCATTACTGCCCGTTGATAGAGGTAAAGATGGTGAGTGTGGCAACACAGTCAGCCTTAGCTGCATTTTTCCCGTGTGCCAGCCTGGATGGATTTCTAGCACGGTGTCCTGCTGAGACCATCAGTGACCATCAGTCACCAAACACGTGTCTCCATTCCACAGCCAGCATCTCCAAACCCAGATTCCATAACAAGATCAGTATCTCCCAGCACTCCCACACCCAGCTGTCACCACAGTGCCCAGAAGTACACTTGATTTAGCACGTGAGAGCACAGCTAATGATGACCCACATGAAAAGAGTGCAAGGAGGGATCTTAAAACAGCCCAACCACACTGTACCCTGCTTGGCATGGGTGCAACACCCATTCTCTGTGTGCCTTTCTGTTTGGATAAAGTTCTTCAAAAGCAACTACAAGCCTATTAAAAAGCACCGGAAAAGCAGCAAAGAGCTGCCAGGATGAAAGCGGCTGCACTTCCAAATGGGGCTCAAGGTCTGGCACATGCCCATTCATCAAAGGTGCTCACCAGCACCTGAACAATTGCCAGAAGAACTTCACTGAACCCCCAATTTTCACAGCAAAGCAGCAGGAATGGCCCATTTTCCCTGACCAACCCGTGTCTCTGGGATGGGCACACAGAGAGCAGAGCCCAGCAGAGCAGGGGGGGGCTGGCGACTGCATCTGCTTAATCCCATCCCAATGCCCCAGTTCCCTGCCAGGTCCCAGCACAGCCCACGCCTGTTCTCCACAGGCAGAGCCCTAAAAATGGAGCATGAGCTGTGGAAACACCACCTACCCCGTGCCAGGAATGCAGGCCTGGAGTACAGTGTCCTCAGCTCCTGCCACGGCACGCTCACCAGCTTTTTGGATTTATGAGTAAGGTAAATCCCACTCACAAAGTATCAAGTCGACAAAGAAATAACACTATAAATGCAATGAAGACCCACAGTGAAAAAGACAAATGTGCTTTACACAGGCAATCTGAAAAGGTTTGTGGCAAGGATACAAGTATTTTTAACTTTGAACAATGAGACTAAAAGGTAGACAAGGGAACCACTGTCATACCATGCCAGGGAGTGAATAAATACTGCCCCAGACCAACCAATCGTGTTCTAATGAAACCCTCTACAATACACACAGCAATTTGCACACCTCAGCATCATCAGTAGAACAGACTGCTAATTAATGTTTTTCTGGAGTACTTTTAAAAGTGGAGCTCTCAAACCATCATTCCTCACCTGTTCCCTCTGGACAGGCTTTACAAGACAGATAAAACGGGAACATCTTGCCCCCAACCTCACAGCACTGGAGATTTCCAAGACAAAGATCAATGCCTCATCTTCTGATTTTTGGCAAGGATCTTGTAATTCAGGGTTATTTCTTACTTGACAATTCCCAACAGCATATTTTACTTATTTACAGAAAGACAGGAATTAACAACAGCTCATGGCATTTTTATTTTAATGAAATTTAAAAAGGCAGTTATTAGTTATACATACACACAACTGATTCTGTACTTGTTAGTCATAAATATAGAACATTCAGAAGTACAAAATACACTTTATCCACAGCACAATTTCACATCAATATGAAGAGTTTAAACAGATACGTAACCAAGTGCCTAACAGTGACAGAAGCCCATTTTTGGAGTTGTTTTCTTTTTTTTTTCTCTCCCTTTTTTTTTTTTTTTTTTTTTTTAAGACCATTAATCTACACAAAGTAATCAGTGCCCACAGTCATCAGTTTCATGAAATGCACTCTGTTTAGAGTAGGAAAAGACTGACCTTTTAAAGACAATTAAATGCCATCACGTTTTCTTTGCTCCATTAACAGCAACACGCCCAAGCCCACATTCTCTTCTCACAGTTAACAACTGTGAAAAATGGGGCTCTGGCAAAAATCACCTGAAGCCAAACTTGAGCACTGCCAGGAAAAGTGAAAATATCTGAACTATAAATTAGTCCACTCGATACCTTGCAAACAAAGAGCAACAGCAGTATGACACCAGTAAGGCATTAATGACAAAATGGCTGTATTATTCTCGAAAAAAGAGTACACCTATGTATAAAAATATATGTCATAGCAATTGGGTAAATCCAACACTATTTAACACTGTGCCAAAAGTAATTAAGAGTTAAAAAGGCAGTTCAGCAAGAAGTATTTACAGTTTCATACTGTACTTCAAAAGAAAAGAAAAGGCAACAAAGCTACAAATGGAACTATCTGGTTAAAGCATCACTGTAGGTACTGCCAGTAGCACTTGTACAAGTTATGTGATGAAGTCTTGGATTGTTTGACTGAATAAATGAATATAAATATTTTAGTATCTAAAACTGTCTCAAGCCTACATGTCTGCTCTTTGAAATAACTCACCCAGACCATCTTTTGGAGTTTCTTGCTCCATTAGTCTAAAACCCGAAAGATTCAGTTTCAAGAAACACTGTGTTTGCAACAGTTCAATCAGAAATCACAGCTTTATTTCCAGCTTAGAAATTAAAAAAAAAAAAAAAAAAAAAAAAAAAAAAAAAAAAAAAAACAAAAAAGCCCCAAAAGGAATGAGAAATCCACCACCTATGAAATTCTGGAAACTGGAAAGCCAAAGTGCCAAGAAAGCTACACGGACAGCACGTAATAAAAACATCAGCATTCCCAATGCACCTTATAACTGCAGCTAGAAGCTAAGTTAAGTGGCTTTAGTAACCAAACACAAGATTCAGCACAGCCAAGGCTACACGGAGCTCTGTCAGCCCCAGGGCTGTTGGGCAGCAGCAGCAGGACACGGCGGGGCCGGGCAGTCCCCGCAGCACAGCCAAGCCTCACCCGCAGCACCTGCCCAAGCACAGAGCTGCCCAACTCGGGAACTGCTCCCTCCTCGATGGCTCGGGCAGCCCAATGCCTCTCACCCAGGAGGTGGGATGGGCAGGAGAGGGAGAGGAGCAGGGCAAGGAAATGC
Source organism: Sylvia atricapilla (assembly GCF_009819655.1). NCBI lineage: Eukaryota > Metazoa > Chordata > Aves > Passeriformes > Sylviidae > Sylvia > Sylvia atricapilla. Next base: position 8,511,628 of record NC_089152.1, on the reverse strand, counting down.
CAGGAGTAAAGCGCTGGCTTGGGATGGCACAACAGACAGGGAAAACCCAAACCTGGCGCTCTCCAGACTGCCCTTAAGAGAGCAGCCATCACCTTTCCCAACCAGAAAAAGCAGGAGGAGTCCACAAGGTGAGAAGCAGTCCATGCTCTGATTCTTCAGGCGTACTGACTTCAAAAAAAAAAAACCAAAAGAAAAAGAGAAGATGTGCTTAAATTTCTTCTAACAGTGCACTTTGAACTGCACAAGCAAAAGTCTGTACACGGGAAACCTTCTGCAGTAGTAAAAAACCCACAACACACTAAGGAAATTATCGTTGCTGATGTCAGGAGAAAGAAAATTACTTTAAAAACCTTATTTTTAAATTGAATTCAGGAAGTAAAATCAACTATAAATATACTTAGAGCAGATTGCTGGGTAAAATAAAACACAGGAACAGCACTTTTTTGCTGAATTCATTATTCACTTTATGGAAAAATTTATAAAAAATTCAGAAAAACTGTCATTTATCGCATCAAGCATCTTCTGTGCAGAGACACAAACTGCTCACCTACTGCTCCCTCTCTCATAAGCAGCCCCTTTCAAACCCCTGCACAGACACTGAGCACGTCACTCACTGTGCAGCATCCAGGCACCTCTTAGAGACACCAGTGAACTTTGCTCTGAGGCTGCAGAGCTTTGCCTCTCCAATTCCATGAGCAGTTATTCACTTGAGCAGTGTGAGGGGAAAGGGAGATGGCTCCAAGAGAATAAACATCCATGTATTTAAAAGAAAAGTGCGTAAGCACATGGCTTGCTTAGCCAAGATGGTATTTTCCTCATCTCTGGGGGACAAGAGATAGGAGGTTTTTTGTTTGTTCTCAGTGTGATTTGGTGAGGCAAGTGCAGACCAGGAGATCTGAGGCCTCTCTAATACCACATCTAGAGACAGACAAAACTGTCCTAAAAAAAAGACTCCCTAGCCCCACTTGCACATAGGGTAAGAGATTGGTCCCAGATTTAGTAACAGAAATAGTAAGAAGGACTCTTCCTGGCTACTGAACACTACATGGTGACTGGGAGAAGGCTGGGACAGCAGTGTCAGATGGGCACAGCCCCACCTGTGCCAGCTGAGTCTCTGGGCCACGCTCACCTGAAACCTGCATGACCAGAGCAGGCTGTAGGGCAGGGCCTGCCTGCTCTCCAGGATCTTATCCCAAAAATATGGACTGTGGTGATCTGTGCCCCATGCCCCCACTCTCAGACATTCAAAATTCTCTCAGAATTCAAGAGGGGCTATGAGAAGGCAGAGCTTAATCCTGTGAAGGCTAAGCATTGCTGCACACACTGAGATCTTCTGGAGGGGGGCTATGCCCTGGGGCTGCTCTTTCAGGGTCCGTGATGGCCCCTGAATGTCCAAAAGGTGAGGGAAGCTGCCCCTTCCTCCTCTGCAGAGGCTGCCTACCAACACCCAACCTCAAAGGTCATGAACAACCCGCATGCAGGACCTTGGGGTTTTGTGAGTGATTCCTTCTCCCATCCCAGAAGAAATGATCAGGATAAAATCCTTACAATCCAACCTCTGTAACACATCATGCATATGAAATACTGAATGAAAAGAGTCCTACCACATCTCTGATGAAGACATATGGCAGGTGACTTGCCCAAGAGGAAGGTGATTAACTTACCTCTGTGGAAAAGCAAAATGCAATGTGGCATTCAGAGCAGTCAAGAGTCCTCAACAAACTTGGTAAGCTGAAAATCCCATATTTAATGGAAGAGGGTTAACAGGGTTTACCAGAAGCATTTGCTTGGGAATCCAAGCAAAAATTCAAGTTATCAGTGTGTATGCAGTGGACAATAGTCCAATCAATATCTATTACCAACTCACTCTAAAAAAATTATGCACTACAAAACCATCTCACTGCTTGCAGCAAATAAGCTCAAATGATTTCTGAGTCACAGGCCACCACCTTGCACTGTTAAAATGTAAGGTTTCACAGTATAAAAAAGTACTTCACAGAAAGGTAATGCAGCTAATATAGAAAATGCAATCTCAACGTGTTTACAGTCATTTTTTAAGAGGCAATATTTTTGGGAAAGCAAGAACAATAATAATTAAAGCAGCCAGTGAGAAATGTACAAGGTTATAGGCCTCAATTCAGTGCAAAACCAGACTAATAGCTTATGTAAGTAAATGTTTGTTCTGAATAGAGAACCACCTGAATTAAAAGTAAGAACACCTATGTGAAGTGATGGAGACTCCCACGATACTCAAATCCTTCACATACATCATCAACCTTTTCGGTACACTCCAGAATGGACCCTTTGTAAAGGCAAAAGAAACCAGTACAGGAAATCACTTCATACAGCACAAGATATACATAAAGTACCAAAATGTACACACATTCAAGTTTAAGTTAGAAAAGGCAGAGCTGAATCTTCTGGTGAGAGAGGCCTACATTATGTTGCTTAATCTCAACATTTAAAGTGACCTAAAACCTACAAGAATCAAAGAAAACAGAATATTGTGTCTGCTTTCAGAAACTTAAGCTTAAAGCAAGGCATCGAAATTGCGCGGTAGGCACTGTAACGAGACATGACCTTACCTTTTCTCTGTTAGTCTTTGTTACTTTATCTATTGAAAAATTACCATTCAAAGGAAATGTTATGTACCATTCACATTCAAATATTTGAGACTCAGAGATTTTTTTTTTTAAAAAAAACAAGCAAAATTTTTTTATCTCTGAGGTAGATGACAATAAAATAAAAATACCCAATGGAGCTGTCAATGAACACTAACAAGTGCTGGAGCTCCTCTGTTGGCACTGATGCACCCCAAGGAGGAGAGAGCAAGCCCTACACCACTACCTGAAACGTGAGAAATGTGTCTTCTGGTTTAGTAGCTTCTACAGAAATGCAACACAGAAAAAGCAGCGCCAAAATTACACTGAAATGGCCTCGGAGAAGAAGAACTTCCATTTCTGCTTCGCAAGCTACTCGGAAAATGGTGGAAACATGCCCAGGTCAGCAAAATCTTCAATGTTGTAATTGCCAGTTCCCTGTGTCGGATCCCCTGGCATCGGCAGCATGTCCTGCATGATAATGAAAAATCAAAGTGAAGTCTCACTTGCCAACACATTATCCAGACACCAACTGTTTCCTGTTCATTTTTTCAGTGTAAAACCAGAGAAGGCCAAGTTTAGATAAATAAGGTGAAAACAAAACCTGTGCAGAGGGCTGGGCTGAGGTTTATGTGCTACTTATGTTTTGCTGGAGTGTTTCTGAACAAGAGGTGGGACTTAAGCAGGGGAGAAGTTTTGGATTGCTCCTCTGAAATAAAACACATTTGAGCTGCCTCCCACTTCTCCCAGACTGAAACAGTTCCCCTTGGAATGGGAGCTACATATGGAGAGAAGCAAACTCTCTAGTTTCACTGCATGGGGAGTATACAACATCTCACACACTGGAGCTCCAGCTGTGTCAGGATGGGTTTGGGCAAGGTCTCACCTCCTTGCCAGCACTCTCTAGGTGAACACTGCTCTGTGGAACACTCAAGACTGGACATCCACTCCAGCTAACAAGGTGCCCAAGCAGCTTTTATGAATGTACAGAGGCAGAGGAAATAGCAGGAACTTCTCAGGAGAAATAGGATTTCGTGGTAATTGCTCTCACGTGTCTTGAGCCAAGTGAGGTCTCTGCAGGAGGCTTCGAAAAACACTCAACCTTTCCTCTCAGCCGGAGACTGAAGCCACAGGGAAAAGATATCCCTTGCTGGGAAAACCAGAGTTTATGCTTGCTTTTCCTGTCAGTCCTTAAAATAATAAGCTCTTACCACAAAGCCAAGTCTTGCCAGGGATGGCTCATTATCCTCACAATAAAACAAAACCAAAAAAACAAATAAGAAAGCTCACGGGATCTGCTCTGTGAAAGAACTGAGAACTGCTGTGTACTGGGAAGTTCCTCTGAAATCTTCACAGCATCCTGGTCAACGTGCTGAGAGAGACTGTGAACACAACTGGCAGTGTCTGAGCTGCCAGGGTCAGCCTTCATTTTCTGACCAAAACTTGGACTTATCTGATGTTTTCCCACATTCTCTCCCAGTCAAAGTGATGTGTAGCTGCCTCCCCCTGCCTACATTTCCAGAGTCTCCTCAGGCACAGATCCAGCAAGGTCTCCTCTTGAGTCTGCCTCTCTCCTTAAGCCCAGCTAGCCCAGGGCTGACTCTGGGCACAACCCAAACAAATTCTTGGAGGCCTTTAAACTCATCCAAGTTTCTTGATTCCCTCCAAATGCATGCTCACCCCCAAGAGCTCTGATCTCCTTTTATCCTATGGTCCTCCTTTCCACTAACTTCATGAGAAGTTTGTTAAGAAACAAGCAAGACACTGCTTGGAGCCCCAAGTCTCTGCTGGCCATCAAACCATGCTGTCATCAGCTCCACTGGAATTACCCTGAATATCCTCTTGGATAACAATTAACCTTTGCTAACACAAGAGAGATGCAACAGACCAATCTTGCCTGGGCTGTGGGCTATGAGCACAAAGACAGGCAGTTATTCCAGATGAAGTGCTGATGTTTGATCTCATGTAAAAGCAATGGTTCATCCACACAGGAATATTCCCATGCTCCCAGCTCTTTGCAGCGTTCCTGCAGCTGCACACGAGCCCAGTCTTGCAGGTGAATTTACTTTCCAGAAGACAAGGAGGCGCCCCACTTCTAAACCTTGCTTGGGGCTTGAACTGTCTTTCCTGCATTTATCTGCATTGTTTTCTTGTAAACTGTATTCTTCATCTAATTTAAAAACCAGTTATACAAGGACAGATATGTAATTAGGCAACTTGACTTTGCTATCTGCAGTCAAGACTCAGAATTATAGTTAGTTAGGTAGTTGAAGATGATTGTTTACCACCTATCTGATACCTGACTGGGTTTAACCTTAAAAATTATTGTCCACTATCTTCTATGCAGTATCAGACTCCTTTCCTGCTTGAACTGTCAAAGAGAAGGACATTGATATCTAATTGAACTTGAGATGCCAGAGGCCAGCACCAGGATAAGAAAGAACTCCACTTGGGAATACTTCATGGGTTCTCTACAGAAGATGAAAGCCCTAAGAAGAGGGTGCAGGGAGAAGGGAAAACAGCGTTCTACATCAGCAAAGATGCTGTTGTGTGGCAGAAACCCAGACCACCTCAGCAGCTAAGGGCAGCTAAGAGCAGTGCAGGCTGTGGCAGCACACAGCAGCAACAGGGAAGTGCTCCAGATCCTGCTGCACCCTGATCCTCAAGGGCCACAGCTCTAAATCAGAACTGAGGGGTCCTCAGAGGGACTGTGGGCTCACTGACCACTGCTCACCTGGAACACCTCGGTCTGGTTGGGCTGTGGGTGTGAGTGCTGGTCGCTGCTCTGCTGGTTGTGGTGTTGGCTCTGCCACTGCGACCACACTTCAGACGGTCTCCCCTGGAACTGCCCACTGCTCTGGCCACCTTCAGCTGGACGGGGGAAGAAAAGGCAGAAGTCAGAGAGCAGCTCCTCCAAAACATCTGCCACACATCTTTGGGGTGGCATCCATCAGTGCCTGGATTTGCAAAGGAGCCTTGGGGAAAGGCCCTGAGTGACACCAGCCCTGGGAGGAGGAAGCTGAGGGAGTTTCAGCCCCACAGCAAAGCTCAGGGCCACGTCTGCACAGTCATGAACTACCTGGAGCAAAATGCAGTGACACCGTGAGCCAGGCACTGGAAGATAATTTTCAAGCTTCCCCCCCCCCTCATTTTTTAATCAATAAATAACAAGGAGTATACTTCATTTCACTTAAAAACCAAACTTCATCATCTGAATGCTGTTTCTCTTCCAAACGCCAAATTCTTGTGGAGCAGTCAGTGCAGAGTTTGCTACTCATCTAAGAAGCTTGTAAGCAGATCCAGGATTTTTTTAAGCAGATGTAGAAACCATATGATCAACAGACAAAAGCCATGCTGATTAAACACAGGCCTTGCAGGACTGTCTTGTCCTCCAGTGATACATCTGCAAAGTAATTTATTTAATATGCAGTTCATAGCAAATTATTATCCTGTCAATATGGGGATACTTTCCTAAAAGTCTCAGGCCATTTACATTTGACAAGAGCAACATGAATAGCAAGGCTTTATTGTAAATACACTTAAAACGATGATTTCAAGGAGATTAATTTTTTCTAAATGGTCTACCAGGAAAAAAGCATGTTGCCACACATTAATTTGGTTACCTATTATACATACATTTTTCATGAGTACAGTAACAGATTACACTTAAGCTGGACTCATTTTACCCCGCATTTCTACAGACTGCCACTGAATTACAATATTTTTTTATAACTTTCCATTCATTAGTTACAGCATCTCCTTCGAAGAAGTAGCATTTTAGAAAGCTTGCCACCAGTCTTATGCTTTTCCTCCAAACATCTTTCTTTTTTTTTTCTTGTTAATGTTTTTCTCTATAACTGCTCCAGCTATTTTTGCCTATTTCCCTCTCACAGCAGAGGACCAACCTGTGCATGTCTGGTTCTTCCTGATCACCAGCATCCTCTGCCAAGGGTGCCAAATTTCCTGTGCCAAACTTCCACACCTGTGCTATGCCAAGTCTTTGATAGCCAGACTCAATCATGTCAAATCAGCCACTAATCACAGTCATGACTTCAGAAAATACAGACACATATTTAACCCAATCCCTTTGGCTACCAGCTAAGCCATGCAAAACAGATAAAAGGAAGGTTTTATAGGAAAGTAAACGGGCTGCAGTGATGCATTTCCATCACATCTGAAGTACATGATTACGGTTCCTCCCTTACTGACATTACCACAACCAGTAATTCAGCTGACTCAAAAACCCTGCAGACGTTTTAAGAGCCAAAATAAAATTCATCTAAGTTACCCTATAAAATCAAGCTGCAAGTTTGTTTTGGGTTTGGGTTTTTTCCCCCCCTCAGAACAACACACTGAAATTAACTGAGTGAAGCAAATGATGCTTCTTTTCAGCAGAACAGCTCCTGCCAGCCGGCGGTCGAAGCTGTTCCTCTCCGTCAAGGCTGGGTTATTAATAGCACCCAAACTGATGTAGGTCAGGAGATGTTTCTCATTAAGTGAAAGGGTTCTTGCCAAGTAGCTTAAGCCTGAAACACAAGGCTGTCTCATAAACAAATGTACAATGCCTGGTGGAAATGGAAATGGAGGGAGGAATAGGCTGTGTGAGAAGAGCTCCACCTCAATGCCCGTTTTCTAGGCACAGGTCTGTGCCAGATCTGCTCCCCAGGGACAGGAGCAAACAACACACATGAGCACACTGCTACCTGTGCTTTTTGGGATTGGAAATTAGTATCACCCCATGAGATTTTCAGGGAAACCATTATGGTTTTTACTCTTGAATATTATTCCTCTGGTAGAGAGCAGAAAACTTACCAAGGGGTAAGTGACCTCACAGGGTCACGGTCTGAAAGCCACCAAATTAGCATGTAATAGGAAAAGAAAATGATTTCAAAACATGGCACCTACTCTGATTATGTTAGCAATACTGGGTGTATAAAATAAATCCTGTTTTCATTTCTACATGCATTTCTCTGTTACACCATTTAAAACTCACCAAAGCCTGCACTTCGGTTTGCTAAGCTGGAGTAGGCATTCCCACTTGGAGAAGAGGTGGCAGGGCTGGACAGGGGGCTGTATGATGATGGATCAGCTGGGTAGGTGTGACTTGTTCCAATGCCAAAGGGAGATGACTGAGCCTTGCCAGACTGAGATGGAATTTGCTGAGGAATAAAGCATAAAAGAAGGAAAAAGTTTTATTGTTGGAGAACAGCACGGCAGAATCACTTTTTACAACATAAAGCAAAGACTAAATAAACTCTGTGGATGCCAACAGGCACGTTTCTCCTGTCTCAGCCATATTTGATTTCTGTTCAAGCCAGCTTACTGCTGCAGAAGGAATACAACAGACTATAAACCAACACTTACAGCTCTCCTGCTGATTAGCTCACGTGCACCCTGTAACAGAGCTGTTTAGAAAATCACGATTTCCTTCACCACTATTATGAGAATTAATTTCCAACTCAACAGGTATGAAGAATTCATCTTTATTTTCCAGGTGTACTGATTTTGCAGTGCCACAGTAAAATCACTTATCTGAATGTCTTGCAGGTCTCAGATGAGCAGAGTCTCCAGTGCTTGGGACTAAATGGCCAAAGAAGTTTCAAAGCTAATGAGCTGCTTTCTCTCCCTGCCTGTGAAGTGGAGGCAGCAGTTATTTTGCTTTGTAAAAGGCTTGGAAGGGTGAATCACCAAGTTCTGGCAGAAGGGAAGAAACAGTCTAACACTGCTTTAACTGGGCAGCTGAGTTAATTCAAAGGTACTAAAATCCAGCTTGCTGTCATTTCACCTACATAATGGCTCTGTCAGAGGATCTCCCAGAATGTTACACAAATGATCAAACACTGCAGAGGCTGCTTTGAGACATGTGCAGCTGGTACACTGAGACTCAAGGGAGTGAAGTGTTCCATCCAAAGTCATGTGCTAACGTATGGTGCACAGACAGAATCTGATTATAAACCATCTCCCACATTATGAGTCAGTCCAGCAGTCCCAAGAAGAACCCAGTGCCTCACCAACTCCACAAACAGAAATTGAAGGTGATTACATCTCTGGATACCTGTAAGGATGTGTTACTGGCAATCAGTGCATGCAAAGGAAGCTGTTCTTCCCTGGAAGAGAGCAGAATGAAGCGCCCACAATCCAAGGGGAAAAGGTCAGTGACCTGCTACACCACTCAGACACACACAGGTCCATGGGTTGGGCAGGATCCACCCATGGATACTGAGGTAGCTGGCAAAAGTGCTCACTGAGCCATTTCCCATCATTTCTCAGCAGGAAAAAGGGTTGTCAAGAACAGGAAGAGGCTGCCCAAGAAAGAGATTGAGTCACCACCCCCGGAGGTGTTTAAAAGATGTGAAGATGTGGCACCTGGGGATGTGGGTTTAGTGGTGAAATTGGGTTAATGGTTGGACTTGATGACCATAAAGGTCTTTTCTAAACTTAATGATTCTATGATTTTTGGACAAATGCAGGGGAGCTGGGAAAGGAAAACAGATCCCAACAGGCATATAACATGTGGAAGATGCTATTAAGTCTTCAGTTCAGCTCCAAGCTAAGAAATTGTACATTTCTGAAGGTTTCCACAATGGCAGAGGGAGCTTGGCATGTCACTTTTGCAAGGCTTAGCTCCATTTTACTTTATTTAAGATGGAAGAATTAATTCCAATTTCCTTACGCTCACATATGAACTCAGTTGACTTGGACAGAATTTGTGCAGTAAGAGGGATGAGTAATTTGTTTTAATCATTTTCAGCACCTTCCATATCATTTGGAGAAATGAGTTAATGTTGCGACTGGATTTCATTAGCCAGGTGTGACAGGTAACCATGACACTCTGGGGGCTGGCAATAATCAGTGATTATTGTGGATTCACTTATTGAAAATTTATTTAGTGACCTCCCCAACATGCCATTCCAGCCTGCCAAACAATGGGAACTCAGGAGGGATTAAGAGCAGCATTATTAAGATTGAACTTGATTATTTCATATTATTTGTCTTTTAATAGAGTTGTAAACGATTTTTTAACTGTTACACAGAACAAGAGGTGATTTCTGGGCTAATACTGACAAACACAGTGCATCTGACGGAGGTGTGTGCTGTTTCCTCTAGCACACAACAGCGTGAGCTACACTGGGCAGTGCTAACAGAGGAGCAATAGGCTGAGCAGCTCTGCTGTCAGCCCATGCCTGGATTTGTAGCTGCCCCTTCTGCCCACCCTGGTAATGGTGGGTAACACTGCCGGGTGCAAGGCCCTGGTCCAAGAAAGATTTAATTCACAGACTTAACTAAAGCAGAAGATCTTTCCTATCTCCTTCATCCAGTGCACACGTGAAACAAATGCAAGACAAAGCCTTCCAGTGAGGTTTGGGTCAGTGTAGCCACTGCCACCTCAGTGATCACCATCCCAAACCAAATTACCCATGGGGCAGCTGCTCACACTGTCACAGCTCCTCCCCAACCACGAATTAATTACATAAATGGCTTTGCTAACACTTCAGTAAGAGAGCACAGAGAGTGGAAATCTTTAATGACCGTGAAAATAAAGCACAGGAAATCAATACCTGTCCTGGAAAAGGAGGGCGAGTTCCTGTCCAGGCCACCTGGCTCTGGTTGAGCTGCCGGGATATCTGTGTCAGGTTCTGGCCTGTTGAGGAGGAAGACTGGATGTCGTTGACACCAGGCACATGCACCACGGATGAACTAAGGGTTCAGAACAGACACAGAGCCTCATTTGTAAGGCGTATTCTCAATGCACAGATTGTATACCAGATAAAGAAATATTGACAATACGTTACAACTAATTATTCAATCTGTCTCGATAAGAAAAATGACTGAAAACCATCACAAAACTATGAAACATACTGGCATTCTAAATGTCAGTCCTAATAGACACAGCAGGCAAAATGATTTTGAATTAGACTCCAGTAATCTCTTGGAAAGGGCTTCTAAGAATAAAAACAGTCTCACACATGGTGCATACACACTTAGCCCCACACCAGTTTAACATTTAATGCATTAAAAATCCAGCTTGCAGAGAGCATTCAAGCAGGTACTTCATCACAAATTTGTGCTTAAAGTCAACAGTATTTAAGCATTTGCTTAAATGACATTCCAAATGAAGATGGCCACAAAGTACGATACTTATAAGCACTTCCTTATTTTCATTTCCTGCCTGGGAAATGAAGAATTACATGCTACATATTAAAAATAAGGGCTTTTAATTCCTTTTTTTTCCACCAATTGATGCTAAAGAAGAACAGACAATTATAAACACAGGCAAAAGAATAACCAAAACAGAAAGTTAAACCCATGTAGTAACTTTGGAACACTAAGAATAATAAAAAAATGGTATTTTTAAGGAACTTTTTTATAAGTGAGCTGTTTTCTACTTACTGAATTTCATTACAGAGAAATACCCAGAAATTCCTAATTTTAAGAAAAAAATTATGAAGGAACTGCTCCACTTCACCATTTTATTCTCATGGAAGTCTACACATGGAAGTCTACAACCACACATTGTGACTGTACTTTTATATATAAAACCATATTTTTTACATGTCATATATAAATGAATAGAAATTAAGACAGCACACAAAACCACTTTTGTGGATCCACTGAAACAGCTTGTTCTTTTCTCCAATCCCTTCCCTATTGTTTATTTTCCCAATCTGACAGAGGGAGAAGAGGGCAGATTGGGAAAAGAAGTAAACAAGGCTGAGCAGAGAGAAAGCAGGAATCTGAATCCTCAGAAAAGGCTGACAGAATCCCTCCCAGAGTGTAAGCAAAACGTGGCAGGCATTTGAATATGGGAGTTGTTATTCTGGATTTCTTACTGCGTAAAAGCAAAGTGCATGTTTAGAAATTCTTCACAGAGCTTTCTCTTTTTTTTTTTCAAATCTGTTTTATTTTTATTTTATGCTATCAAAGAGTCTCCAAAGAGGGAAATGTAGACCAGAAAGTCCATCTAAATCTGGCTGGAGCACACAGCAGCTGCTGGGGAGGGCTGGCCCTACTGCCAACACCTTCTCAGCTGCACTGGCAAGTCCCACCATCTAAGGAGCTTGGACTGTATCTGGAGCTGTACTTTGAAAGCAGGATTCTGCACAACAGTGCCTAGAGGCTGCCCAGGCTGTGGCTGAATGGGCCAGGCTGGAGGCTGTACAGAGGAGAGTTCACTGAGAGTGGAAGTGCTGGCAGAAATGCAAGCCACTACTTGATGTAACAGAATAGCAGTAGGAAAAAAGCTATAGTTAAACATCAGGAATTAGCAAAGGAAATGAGCAGAACACAAGCCAAACCCCCCAATGGCAAGTCAGTTAACCAGTAATACACAATTTCCAATTAAAAGACATTTTAATTTACTGTCATATCTCCCCAAGTTATACTTGGTTTTAATTTGATAATTTTTGAAAACACACTCACATGGATCTTACTTCCCTTCACTGAAATTATTAGCAATAATGACTGAAAGAGCAATTTGATTAAAATAAAATCAGTGTCAATATTTTCTGTCAGAACTGACAGATTCTGAGTGGATGTTCCTTCATTTTCACAGCCTTGGCTGGTTTGAACAGGAGAATGAAAACTGCAGTAAGACAATGGTGATATCACAAGGCACTAAGGTAAACACAACTGCTGTTATCACTCTCCAAAAGCAACTGGAATTTGTATTGCCAGCTGGTAGGCAGTGACACACACTTAGAATAACTCAAAAATGCCTTGGAACATGCCAGACCACCTTACATGTATTTGGAAGCTGCCTTAGAGGAGTATTCATGCCCCTGTTCCAGTTCCCACCTGGGACTGTGGAGGCAGCACTCCTGTTCCCTTTGATACACAAAGTAAAATTCATTCATGTAAAGAAAGCTCTTGCACCTCGGGTTGGTTTTGTTTCCACCACACTGAAGGGGGACAGTTCCCCCTCTCAGACAGAAACTGATACATTCAGGATCTGCACTAAATACCTGAAAGTCTTTCCCGAGTGTCCTGGCTGAAATGGGCTTCCCTGTGAGTAAAGCTGCTGGTTTCCTGCTGTGGATGCAGAGGCCATCATTTTTTTATCAGCTACAAGAGAAAAACAAATCACAGAAAAATAATTAATCTAGGGGGTGAGATAATGAAGGAAAAAATTATTTAAAGACAATTGCAATGTATGTTTTCCTCCCTTCTTCAAGCTTCATGAAGGAACCCTGTGGAACACATTAGGAAGGACACAAAATGACAATTCAGTGTGAAACCAGAGGCACAGCTGGTTTGTGTCTCCTCCTTACTCTCTTCACAGGCTGTGCCTCCTTAATGCCATTGTTTGCAGGGAATGTTGTGCTGGTTGTGCCCTCTGGCCACAAGACCTGCTGGACAGAGCCCAACACCAATGAGGGGAGTGAGGGGTGCCCCCAGGCCCAGACTGAAAAGGGAAACAAAGCTTTTCTGCAAGAAAAGTGTGAGGGTCTGCCCAGGGGATGGCACATGAAACAAGTCTGGTCCAAAGAGGGTGTGATGCACGTGCATGTCTGTGGCTGAAGTGAGGGTACATTTCTGGCACCAGGAAAAGTCCTCCAGCCCCACTGCTGTTAGTACAGACTGTCTGCACCGAGGTGGCAGCTGAGGGCTCCCACTCTGCTGGGTTGAAGAACCCAAGGAAGGGTGTCCAAGAGCTCTCTCCTAACCAGGTGACAATCTGCTCCCTGGGACAGCCCAAGGAGCAGCCACCTCCCCAGCAGCCTGGTGGCATTGCCTGCTCATCTTGGGGTGACAATCTGCAGCCCCACCTGCATCACAGGCACTTTGCTTCTGAGTGTCACCACACCTGCATGCCTGAGCTGTGCAAGGCAAAACACAGCTCTGCTGTGGAGTTTTCTGTCCTCATGTGGCTTGGGGGAGCCATGAAATGGGATGGAAGCACCCCAGAGGGGTGGAAGACAAATGACTGTAGTGAATAACTTGCACAAAGAGATGCCATTAGCTTTGATAGCCCACCCTTAATGTGGCAACTGGAGATCAACCTCTAATGGAATGAAACGAGATTGGGTGAACAGCACCATTTGGTCCCTTAATTTAATTTTCTGGTACTGGATTATTCCAAAGCTCGGGGAAATCTCACTACTACTTCTCTTAAAATAATTTACAGGTCTGCTACACCACCTTTTTTCACTTTCTCCATCTCCCCTCTAAGTGCAAAATACCCTGTAACTCACTGATGGTTTTGTAACCATTTGTTGCTTTGTACCTGACAGGCCTAGAAATCAGGTCTGCCCCCTCATTTCCCCCTGTGCTCTTTTCAGATTCCCACTCACTTCACAAGATGCTCTCTTGGACAAAAGGCCCACTCAACTCACAAGTAACGAGTATTTTTTAGGTGTTCGACATTTTTTTAGCTTTCCCTAGCTTTTAGAGACCTCCTGAGAGTGACTCACCAAAGGCCTCCAACACACACCAGCTCTTCTCTGTTACCTAAGTTGTTCTTACATTATGTTCCTAACAAGAACCTAAGCTTGCCTCTCAAAAGAAAAAAGTCACCTCAAATTCCCTCACAGGAGCCTCAGAGAGGGAGTGTGGATGCCACTGATGCAAGCTGGCATTGCTTGTCCTCTGTAATGCAGAAATTTGTAGAAATTCCTCTCTGACTACCTACTGCCCAGCACAGAAACCAAGGCTGCTCTGCAAAACTCATTTTAAAAAAGAACAACAGGGAGAAATGGAGACGAGGTGTAGAGAAGGTTGTGTATATACTAGGAAGAATTGAGAATGGGTTGGCTTATATCTAAGAAGGACAAATGAATTTGTCTTTTTCTGCAATAATGTCATTCTTGCATGAGATGCCCCATTTTCCACCCTTTGCAGGGACACCAAACTCTAAGGGCTACAAGAGACTGAGCCAAAATCCTGCGGGTGCTTTAGATATTTGAGAACAACTCACCAGAAAAATTGAGAGTGGCCCAAATGAGCTGGAATTCCTCAAGTGCAGCAGAGTTGCCATGGTGGCTGCCAGGGTCTGTGCCACAGGATGAGGCCAAGACAAAGGGAATAGCAAGCAGCTAATTCTCCTTCCTGAGTTACCCTGAATGCTCTTTAGCCTCTGAATCTGGCCCACATCTCATCTCTCCCAGCTGTATTCCTGCTCAGGATTTTTCACACAATTCTCTGCTCTTACCTTTGGTAAAGCACTGGGTTTTTTGGTTGCCCTTTTTTTTTTAATTTTTTTTTTTTTTTAATTTTACCAGTTTCTCTCTAAATTCTACCACTGCACTGGTCAATGATCTCCCTTCCCCCAGCAGGACCAGGATTTCCAACATTTCCACCTCTTGATTGAAATCTCTCTCTAAGAACTGCATCACCTCATGCTTCAAATCCCTTGCACAAACCAGTAAAGCCAGGCTTTCTCTCTCAACTTTTGGGGTTTTTATTAAGTGTGGCCACTACATGCAATTATAGCAGCAATCTGTCTGTGTCAGCCCATGTTCTAACAGATTGAGATCGGGTATCAACATAACACAAATGTCTGGCAGGCAGCACACAGGCCTGTCAATATTGGTTTTGGACAGGGTACCTCATCCCTAACTGGGAACCATCCTTTATCGTTCAGAGGAGACCTTGATCACGGCTCCCATGAGAAATTCAGAGAGGGAGAATGTCCCAAAAAAAGCACAGCCTGTAAATTGATAAGAATGAAAGGAGAAATGGCATTTCCAAGAACATAACCTCCCAGCTACCTCACAGCTTGCAACACCCTTAACCCTAAACCCTCCCCACAAACAGCTGAGAGCTGCCTGAAAAAGAGCCAGTAAGGCAGCCAAAAAGCAAGATGTTCTTGCTTGGACAAACATATTCTGGTGTTCAGGGTTGGAGCCTTGCTACCTTCTAATGGACCCCTTTTATGGCCCCAGCTGTTGACTCCACTGTTCAAGTAAACAGACAAGGATGAACAGGAACAGCAGAGATGTCCTAGCTACAGGAGGAGAGGATATCAAATATATATTGTAGTTACATTGTCTTCTCCAATTGAAAACACCAATCCAGACATAAGCAACCAACAGTGAGGTCACCTTCCAACACCCCTGGAGTCAAACCCTGTGGGTCATTTCCTCCCTGCACTGCATGACACTTGCACATTGATTTATTTAAAACAAATGTAAAAATTCCTCTTTTACAGTGAGGACAGTCAAGAACAATAAACAATTAATGAGCTCTTCCACGAGCCATGGCATTAACGAGTCTGGTTTCCTACAGATATATTTCAGATGATCCCTTCAGCTGCCAGTCTGAGTGGTTTCTGTCTGTCGGGGCAACAGGCAGCACAGGCTGGGGCTACTCTGAGACAGCTCCATCTCTCTGACTGACAAGTTGGCTGTTACCTCTTAGAACAGGGCTGGGAATTCCTTTGGTGAGGGCATCAGTATGGACTCTGTCCTCACTGTAATTTCCAAGGAATACAGAACAACATACTGTTTCTGAGACCCCTATCACTCTTAGAAGAACTTGCCAAGAAGTTTAAAAGTTGTGGGAAAAAGAGCAAGGACTCCTGACAACCAAGCAACATGACTGGAGATGCCTCAACTGACCAGAGAACAAATACATTTTTGGCAGCATACGACTCTGAAAGCATTGATACAAAAGCTGGTGATTTGATAAAAAAAAAATGCAGCGTATCTTAAGACTACATAATAACTTTTTTTGTCCCTTTTTTGAGAAATATGTCCCTGTTTAGAGAAATAAATTCATATATGCTGTTTAAGAAAGAAAATACACACTTAGAAATGTAATTCTCTGCTCAGTATATTTAAGATCTAGGAGCACTGCCTAAGGTGTCCCTGTGAAATGAAAAGAGAATCAAAACCAGCCAGCTCCAGTGACACAAAAGCCATCCTTCCCTCTGAATTTACTCCTATCATCTTTAGGGGAAACACCAACTAATGACAAATGCTAGGAAGTGTCCCAAAGACTGATGCTGCTTAGAAAATTCTCTGAGAGACAGCAGTTTCTCTTCATTCTCTTGAAGCTGTGCTCTACATCATGTAACCAAGCTTAACACAGTATTATAAATTAAACATCAGGGACATTCACTTACAAGCAGTTATTCCAGCAAACATCTCAGCAAATCTAGGATCTCTCTCTTGGGAGAAGATAGCATCAGGCTTTTCCACAGACTTTCCACCCTCGTGAACATTAGCTGGTATACTTGGAACAGGCACCTGTGGAGATACACAGAGGAAGGTAATTCCCTCTACTGTATTTGAAGAAAAGGAATTCAGGGACAATCACAATGTACTTTTAGTTTTGCTGAAATCTGCTGTTGTTTTACATCTTAAATGATCAGAGGCACACAAAGAAAAATCTGAGAAATTTCACCTGAGATAAGTCATAGGATGACAGCCCATCTCTTTGATGTACTTCGAGTTCTGCTTGCTGTTGCTGAAGTTGTCTGCAAGAGAGACAAAACGACTTTCTTACAAAAACCAATTAAGATACAAAAAGGAATAGTCATGGTCTCCTATTTTACACTCCCAGTGAAACATGTTTCAGATGATTTACCAAATCCTTTCCTGTAAGATCCATCTGCTTTTACAGCTTTTCATTGAGAAAACCTGCACCACAGGAATGCAACAGGGCACAGGAAGAATTCTGCTGGGATAGCACAGAAGGGTAAGTGGGTGGGTAAGTAATGGAGGACGGAACACAATCTCTTTAGAAAGGATTTAAAAATTCACTATTCTTAACTCATTCCCTCATGTAGACGATGAACACATCAGACTCCCCTCTCTGATTCTACTGAAGGAAACAGTAAGCTTGCTCTCCAGGAAGATACCTAATGACAGAACACCTCAGCAGATGGAAAGTTATCCAGATGTCCTGCACCTCTGATTAACAGTCCTTTTCTGTTGCTTGGTCACAGCAAGCAAGAAAACTTCCGGCCTGGAGATGCACAGGGAGAACACTCGTATTTTTGGGGCTCTTGGCTCAGTTAGCGAAGAAGATATAGACCCCCACAATTATGCTAGAGCTCAGATATTAGGAAAGGGTTTGAGTTGAACTGACAAAATACTTGGATTTGATACTTGTAAATGATCTTTGACAGTGCTCACAGTTTTTGTATGTTTCTGGCTTCTTTCTGAAGGAAAGATCACCCAGAAAACAGGAATTACACACCATGTGTGTCTTTCCCCAGTGAGATGATATTGGACAGGCAGAACAGACGAGATTTTGCAAAACAGCAAGATCATGGATCTGAAACTCTGGAAAATTACAATGTATTTTTAGCCAGAGACTTAAATTTTAGATTTTCATCCAAATCTTCTTTTAAATTTTGAAATAGATTCAAATGCCAAGGGACTGAGAGACAAACTTGCAGACAAAGTCAAATGACATATGAGACACAAATTGGTGGAAATATGAGGAATCACTCAAACAAGCTACTGAAGTAACAGATTTTGCTACCCCTTGAAGCTTTTCCAGAAGACACTTTGGTCAGTTTTTATGGCAAAAATCTTTCTCCTGCAACAAACAGCAGGTTGGAGTAAGTGACCAAAAGCCTTCTACAAGCCTTAAGGTGTGAGAACACATAATACAGGGAATGACATCTGTCCTAGCAGTAACATGGGAAAAAAGTCAGTCCTCCATGCCATCAGACAGCCATGGATTTTCCCTATTATTTTAGCGAACACAAAATTCCTAAAAATTACCTCTGGAATGCAAAGACATTCTTTGTTCTCAAGCATAAAATGCAAACTTTTCCAAAAGAACTACGGGAGGCAATTTAATCGTGGGGAATCTATGGGGAAGTTTCTAAATACCACCCCGTGGACAATAAACACCCATTAAACCCCGTTGTTAACGTGAAAGCTAATTACACTGTTTCATTTGTTTTTATTACCACCGACTTGGTGCGTGTGTCAATAAACAGCACATTAGGTTCTCCTATGTTCCTTATAAAGAATGTTTTCTTGATTCAGCCATATACATACAAATGAGCCAAACCAAACAGCACACTCACTCGTTATTTGTTTTGTAGGCACTTCTCTAACTTAGTGCTCCTTTGCCCCTCTCTATCTTTCATGTCTAATACTCATTAAGCTGCAGTACAGTATAAACACCACATTGTGTTAACAGCACTGAACTTTGGGAATAACCTCCCAAAATCCATTTCCTATAAAATCCAAATAGTTGCGTGTATCTTTACTGAACTCTGTGCAAGCTATGCTGCACTTAATTAGGACTGAAATGCAAAGCTAGGGTGGCATCTTCTGTTGTTGTTGGCTGCTACTGCAATATAGTTTAAATAGTGTTTGAAACCTGAAAGAAATTGTGCAGCAAGTCAAGGAGCAGCTGACCAGGAGAGCTCAGTGGTGCTGCTGTGGCTGCTGCAGACCCTGCAATCTCACCAGCCCTTCTGACAGCCAGCACAGGCAGGTCCCTTCAGTCACCCAACTGCTGCACACCAAAAATGAAACACAACAAGGGATTCTCATCAGTTTAGGCAAAACTCAAAGTTGCCTTCTAGTTTTGAACCCAAAAAGTGTCCTTGGTTTCACCTTTCAGGGGTTCAAGGAGTAAATGAACAATGTCTTGGCTCTATGGGATACCCAAAACAGCAAGTGAGGCATTGCCTGGGTCAACACTGGATTCTGTCTGTACTGACCCACGGGTTCAATATGAAACTGGGAAAGCACTTGGACAAGAAATGGTTCAGCAAATGTGAAGGACTGGATAGATACATCAAATTTACTTTAGTAAATACACATGGAGGAAAAAGGAAGATAGTGTGGAAGTTCTTCTGACATTTGAGAGGATGTTAAACTCCCTCTAAAAACTGAAGTCATGGGTTCCCTTTCCAGGCATCAGAGTAAACAAAAAAATGATCTGAACTTTAAAATTAACAGGCTCTTTGGTGGGAGAGAAACAACAGTACTGCACCCCTACCAATCTATTTTTATATAATACAGGCACATGTGCTTCCTGTGTCTGGTTTGGACAAAAGCAGAGCAGTAAAAGCCTTGGGGCTGTGGCTGTAAAACCCTCTTTCAGAAATTCTCAGTATCTCCCTCTTTTAGCCTAAAGCTTCAGCTCAGCCCTGCAAAAGGGTCTGTCTAAAACCAGTATCAGACAGACCACAGATGACATGGGAGCACAAGAAAGTCTTTACCACCACTACCACCAACTGGAATTTTATCAGGATAGCTGATCTCATTAGTGTTTTGGCCCAGGAGAATCCAGAGCAGAAAGCATCTCTCCCACAGGATGATTCATGCAGCAGGCTGCTTCCAGCAGTGACCTGTGCCAGCTCTCTCCAACACGAAAAGTCTCGAGACTCAGGACAACCACAAGACTCATAAATTCACACAGTGCAGCACAGGATTTGTGGCTTCCAAAACTGAAACATCAGATATTCCACACAGGTCAGAAAAATACCTCTCTTCTTTATTTTGATGTATGCATATATAAATATATATACACACAAGACCTCTATATAACCTGTCACCACAACATTATTTTATTCAAACACTGCTCTATCTGTGTAATAAACAAACACTGATAACAATTATTTTTTTCTCTTTGGAAATAAAACAGTCCCAACTACACAGGAAGAAGTGGTCAAACAGGGGACTCTTCTTTTCAGCCCAACACAGCACAAAAGTGAAACGTTAAATGCTTCATTTCTCCAGGAAGTTTCTCTTGGATGACTACACCCAAGTGAAACTGAGAGAAGTTTTCTTTTCTTTTTTTTTTGCAAAGAACTAAGTGAACATTTGAACCTAATATGTTTCCTTATCCTTCCGTACCTAATGCAAGTTTAGGCATTTGACTGTTTGAAGCTCCAAAGGAGTATCTTTATTTAAAAAAAGAAAAAAAAAGAAAAAAGAAAAAGAACAACCAAATCAAGTCAACAAATAACAGTAAAAATCAATGAATCCCTCCACAACTGGAATCATCACTGCCCTCTACAGTCTTTTGGGAAAATGCTGTTCACTGACCAACTTGAGCTATTCATTAACAGACACACACAGTGGCTTTAAACTATCCTCAGTTACAAACTGATTTAAACCCAGATTTTCTGGCTACGCTGCCTTTACAATTTCATGTTGATTTTTTAACTACTTCAAACCTTTTTTTTTTTTTTTTATGGGGCCTGCCTAGGTTACCACAGTGACAGGCAGATCAAATCTGTCTGTGCCTTCAGCTGGGCAGAGCAAGGCATCCCTGCCTGGTCTCCATGGGCAGCACCTTGCTGGAGCCAGAGCACCTTCCAAGAACATGTAAGGATGGTCACACACACCAGGGCTGCTGCCAAACCACCAGTCCCAGCAGCAGTTTAATGAGGAGCTCGAAATCACCAGTGACACATGACATACAACTCTTCAGGGCAGCTAGGAAATTAGAAGTCAAAACATGACCCCAAATGTGGGGGAGAAAAAAAAAAAAAAAGAAGCCAGAAACAGGCAGGAACTGCAGCACTTTACAGTAAGTCCTCTTTGGAAATCTGAGAACTGGGAGAGAATAAGGAGAAAAACAAAACCAGTCTAAATAATACATTCTTTCTACTATTCAAAAGCAGGAGTATAATGGGCTGTATCTTGCCCATTTCAGAACATTTTCAACATGACAGGAAAGAGGGAACATCCTCTGTCAAAGTAGCAGCAGGCAACTTCCATATTAGGTCAGCATTTCTGGGTTGCTATTCAAACCTAGCAAGAGAGATGGAAGCAGAGCCAGGAGCTGGCACAGTCCTGCTCATCACAGTGGTGCCAAGCTGAACTGTACAGTGCAGGCTCAGAAAAAAGCATTCCCAGAGTTAACACAGCACAAGCCTCCAGCCCCACTTTTTCATCCATGGCCTCTTGGGAACAAAGCACAATTAAGCCAGCCTGGGACAAACCTCAGAAGATGTTTTTTACTTTGCAGGTCTGTTTTTTGCATATACAAATTATTTGGAGAAGGATTGTGGGACAGCAGAAATGTGGAAATAGCTATTTTGACGCACAGTGCAGACAAACTGTCTGATTTCAAGACACATTTGCCTGTTTTCAATGAGCTTAACTATTCAGTTTAAGCCCAACTTTTTGGGTAAGCAGAAAAAAACAAAGAAGAGGAAAACAATG
Source organism: Sylvia atricapilla (assembly GCF_009819655.1). NCBI lineage: Eukaryota > Metazoa > Chordata > Aves > Passeriformes > Sylviidae > Sylvia > Sylvia atricapilla. Next base: position 8,489,940 of record NC_089152.1, on the reverse strand, counting down.
GTGATGCTGGGTTTCATGTAAGTGAATGCACAGCCCTTCTAGGTATGTGCCATGTCCAAAGAGGCAAGACAAGGAACACCCAGAGGCACTTTCAAACTCCAATGCCAAAGCCCCAGGGGTTTGGGTTTGCAGTGGAGCTCTCAGCAGGCACCTCCAGCAGCAGACTGCTCGTTCAGCATTTCTGATACATGGTCTAGCAGGCTGAGATCTCAGTAATTTCCTCTCAGATAAAGACTTGGCAAAAAAATCTATGGTCAGACCAGAAGCAGATTTAGTTTTAAGAATGGATTAAGTTTATATTGAAAGAAGAAACATTTATTAAAAAACCTCACAACATAAAGCAATCGAGGCCAGATTAGGTTCTGCAGTTACTGGCTGAGAACTCAGCAGGATCCAAAAGCATCTCTGCTCAGTCCACAGAGGTCAACTTCCACCAGTTTGACCTCCTCCTAAGAGGCCAAATGAAAGATTTTTGAAAATATTAATTCCAAGACAGGATGATTTCATTTCCCTCTTAGGATAAAGAGTTGGATCACCCCCATACTTCGGGATATTCTATCAAATCCAAACTATCAGGAACCCTTCCCAATCAAACCTACTAGGAAATAATTCTGCCAGCTTCATTAGGTCATAAGAGTAGACACAGCTCAAGCAGAAGGGCCCAGAACTACAGAATGGTATGATCACAATGAACATGGACACGGAATTTTCTTTTGGCTCAGGAGTCAAACCTTCCTCCAGTATCAGGACAGCTGTTGTGCTGCTGGAAGCTCTGCATTAGTTCAAGGCAGCCTGGACTGAGATCAATGGCCTTGTCTAATGACATAACAGATAAGTGATGTTTCCCCCCAGCGCAGCCAGGCCCTGGAAGCATCACAGGATAATGACACAGAGGAACAGCTACACTGGGAGATCTCCTGATGCAGCAAAACCCTGTCACAGCCCGCACTGTTACAGAGAAACAAAAGGTATCTGTTAAAAAACTGCTTTACAAGGAAAAGGAATGGTTACAATTCCTTCAAAACCACCGAGGTGAGCACCCAGAAAGGCACATACTTTACATTAGTGTTGGTGCAGATGATGTACTCGATCTCATCAGAATAAGGATTCTGAAATGTGAAGCTGCTGGTTCTGATCAGCATCCACTCCCGGTTTTTGGTGCGAAAACGATACATCACAGACAGGACTTGACCTTTCAGCTTCACCACCTGCAAAGCCATTTGGAAAGGTTAATAACAGGAGATTGATATCTGCTGTGCGAATGAACAGTCAACAGCAGCAACTGGTGCATTTTAAACTTGAATTCCAGAAAGCTACAGGCACAGCAGAGCAATTTTTAATTTGGAGGGAATACGCAAAATCCTATCCATGTTTACAGCTCTCTCCTTCAGAATGAAATCCTCATACTTTGTCATACAAAATGCCAACTTCCAGCCTGCTTATAGAAAGAATACAGACTCAGGACAACCATCAGGTTGTACTGTTATCCCAGCACAGAAACTTTAAGAATGTTTTAATGTGAAACACTTATCGAGAGATTGACAGAAACAAAACTGAGGATCTCTTAAATGCTTATATGTAAAAGATAAACGAATCACTGCAGCTAAACAAAAGCCTACGAGAAAAGCCATTTTGAGGTTGACTATTTTTCTGCTTGGATACCCAGATATACAATTAATACATGTGATACACCAGCATCAACATTTAGGGCAATGCTTAAACACAGTGGTGTTCAGTTTTGTTTTTTTAGAAACCACAAGGGGCTGCTTCCCCCCCACTCCAAACATATTAAAAGACTCTCTAGGATGGCAAATTGTTAACAAGAAACCCTTTTGGCTTTCAGAAGAAAAAAGAGTGAGCCAGTGTTTGAATGGAGAGAATGCCACTGTCCACTCTAAATTCCTTGCTTGCACAGGCTATTTGTTTGTAACTAAGAATTCAGATGTCTGGGTTTGGAAACTGAAGTTTTGTTCAAGTCAACATTCGAGCACCAAGTGAGGATTAAGAAGCAGCCAACTAAAGTACTTTCAAAGCAATCTTCTCACACTGGTCCTGCAACTGCATTTTGCATGTTATCCAACAATCTGGGGTTAAGCCAGAAGAAAACTTTCATGGTTTTAAATCATTCAGCTGGCACTTACCTGGCCTATCTCTGTTTATATTCTACAGCTTTTCCACCAGACTATCTCAGGGTTGCTTCAAGGAAGGAAAGGGAAGGTCTACTGCAAATAAATGCCACATCTTGTGGAATCTTAATCATTAACATCTGGAATTTACTTTTTATTAGCTATCTGCAGCCTGTATTCTCTAAAAGTAGAAGTCCCACTATTTACCCTCTGTCTTTATTGACAAGCAGTTAGATTAAGAAAAATGTTTCAATCCTGTTTTTTTCAGAGGTTTGCACTTCAAATTAATCAGCTGGATACAGGACTAAATGGAAAGAATGCAAATAGAAGACACAACAAGTTTTAACAAAGCCCAGGAAAGTTCAAAATCCTACTGAAGTAAATGACTTTTGGTTGGTTTTGTTGGGGGTTTTTTAATGCTTTTACAGGGTTTTTCTGAGCTCAGTGAGCAACATTCTTTTATCAGCTATTTTCTACTACCACACCCAGGGTAGAAACCAGAGAGCTGGTGTAGAGTGTGCAATCTGAATAGTATCCTGCTGAGTATCCAATAGCTGCATACTGGACCCTTTGATATTAACCTGTCTGTTGGTCTTAGCCTTGAGGCTATCTTATTCTGGCCTGATTTTTCCCACCCTGATGAATGAATTTATCTTCCCAAGGAAATAAAGCTCTGAGATAGACACTGGCAATTGACCAAAAATTGCAAAACCCTCCCTCTCTCCTCTGTTATGTACCAGCCTGGTTCTGATACTGTCAGCAAATCAGAAGTGTCAAGTTTTCAAGTTTTAGGAAAAAAAAAAGGAGTTTATGTGAAATCACAGTTACCTTTTTAATTAAGAGATTTCTCAGTCCGAACTAACAATAATAAAACAAATGGCAGTGATCTATTACCCTGAAACCCTGATTAAGCAAACAGTAATTCTGTAACAATATATAAAGCAGAGAGAGTGCTGGTGGGAAAATTCTGAACTGTCTTAAGACAAGAGCACACAAACAAACCAGCACAAAAAAATTCAACGCTAATGATTAAACTTTACTTTCTTATATTTTTCAGAAATAAAAACCACCTGGTGCAAAGCTGAACTGTTTACTTCAGCCTTTCATTGCATGATGGGAATAACAGCCCCAATCACACTGCTACTGTACTGAACAAAAATACTCCCAAGAAGGTATTGCCTGCTAAGGAAATAACACAGTATTTTCATAGATTGGACATAGATTGAGTGAGCAGGAACTTTCACTTCTAATTGCATTTTTTCCTGCTGTCTTTCTGCATGACCTTAAGCAAATCATGCAGGTCCCTGATGCAGCAAATCACTTGTGCACATGCCCAGCAGTGAGTGGTGACAGTGGAGTCCCCAGCAGCCAAGTTCAGGCACACACTGGCAGCCTCCCACAGCCTGATCTCCCTCCAGTGAACACAGGGAGGACCAAGTCATTAACTGCAATGCTCATTAGTCAGCCCTGCTGAGACCCAGGCAAGCCCTGGATGGATTCACTGCACACAGATCTTTGATGGGCCATTATCCAGCAGCTCTCTGTCACTGTCTCTTGGACAGATGAGTGGAATCAATCATTTGGGCACTACTGGAAAACAGCATCTGTGTTCTCACTGCTCCTGCACTGCTGACACCATCAGGCACCAGGTCAGGGAGCTGAACCAGCCCCAGGCTGGAAGTTCTATGGAAAGGGAATTAGTGCCTCAGCCTTCCCAGCCATCCGTGCCAGCAGCAAGGCAGCAGGAAGGTGGGGAGGAGGGCAGGAAGGAGAGAAGAGGGGAAGCAGGAACTGACTCTTGGTGGCAGATCCCTATCAGGAGGATTCAGCTGTATCATCACATCCCCAAGCAAGGTGGGGCAGAGGAGATATTCTGGGTGCGGTGACCTGTTTAAACCATTGAACTCTCACAGCCTATGAATCAACATCTTGAATTTAAAAAGGCTGCTGTTTGCACCCAGTCTGTGCAAGGGAACTGGAGGTACAGCTGGCCAGAGGGGTGGCCTGTTGAAGGCGGAGATGGTGAGAAACAGCTCAGGAGGACTGGTATCTTACACTATCTCCAACACTTCTGCAGAGACCATAACCTCAGTTTCACAATCTGTTCCAGGGCCACAGTATTTAGTTGTTTTTCCCCAGAGGCTCTGTCTGTGCGTGCTATGAACAAACACCTGGCTATACAAATTATTTAGAAGTCACTTCATATCCACATTTCACAGCTGAAAATACATCTCAGCATCCAATGCAAGATGGATCAACACAACTTGGTTGAGCTACTGGCTGTTGTTAAAAAATCTGGAACCATTTAGATCAAGTGAGCCTCAGCAACTGGTTCAACATCCTGTGCTGGGTGTTCTGGTACAGCAGAAAAGGCATTGGAAAGTCCAGCAATAAATGTCACTGATTCAGCTGATGTAAACATAGTCCACGGTAAAAATTAATCCAAACCAGTAACTCTTCCTGTATCTTGCATTTCTTTTGTTACTTCCCTGTACATTTCAATTTCTAACAGAGAAGAAGGGCCGCATTACATGTTGATGTCAAGTGGTGTAACTCCATTAAAACATATGAAAAAGCAAATCATCTAGTCTACCACAGAACTCAGTTACAAACAATCCAGTGTCACAGAGGGACGTAACAGCCCATCTTGGAGGGGAAATCACTTTGGTCACCACTTAACATAGTGGGATCAATACAGGCATCTTCAGAACTGTTCACTCTGTGCAGCAAAAAAAACATGTAACTAGAAGATTTGTTTCTGAAAATACTGTCAACCCATGCTGCAGTTTAAGCTGCCATTTATTATGCAGCTTAACTGACTGATAACTGACCAACGAATTGTTTTGTATATGGCCACTCCTTCTCTTGCATAACAGAAAAAAAAATCTTGAATCATAAAATAAAAACTACTTCTGTGGTCAATATAATAACAAAATAATGAAGTGTGGAACAAAAGAAGCAGGACACAGCACCTGTTGGAAACTCTCTCGCAAATGGCTTTGATCTTCAGGATGGCAGAATTCTAAAATATCTTTCCCCAGAAGATCCTAGAATAAAACAAAAAGCTGTGTAAAAAACCCCAAAGCACAACACAAATCCACGTGCAGACCTGCAAGTAATTCTTGCAAACACAAGATCTTTCACACTTAATGGGACTACTGAGTTAATCAGAGAAGAACCACACAAACAAGGTTCATCATGCCCCATGTTTTTACAAAAAAGTGTTACATGATTTTCTAATACCTGTGAAATGGTGTCTTGAAAAGACTGATATCTGCTACTATGGCTCATTTTATGGCACTAATTTTTGTAAAAACACTTACTATAAAGAAATTTTTTAAAAAAATTAGTAAGAAAATGAACAAGGGACTACTTTTGTGTCTAAATTGCAACTGTTGAGAGTTATCTGAGGGAGCTGTGGTTCATTTACTATTCTACTCAGTTCTGCACTAGCCTCCTGTTCAGAGGAGCAGATGTAAGCCTAAAGGAAAATAGATGCTGCAAATTATGTTTGCTTACTGTTCAAGAGATTGGCAGAATCAAAAGTCTACAGGACTAAAACTCTCTCCAAGCACTGTTAACTTTCTATCACAGAAATGTCTTCACTGGAAAGCTGTGCAAGGTTCAGAGCACTCTGCTGTTAGAATTTTAATCAGATCTAATGGTATAAAATGATACCCCACACAGAGGCATGGACAGCAAAGAAAAACAAACAGCATTTCGTGCACGATGTATGAATTATCAGCTACAAATCCTTCGTGTTTGCAAACGGGATTTTCTGCATTAGCTCGAGCCATTCTCCACATTCCCAGTGGCCACAGACCTGGGGCTGGTAGCCAATGACACTGATGCACCTTGGGTCCACAAAGGTGATGACTCCGTCCGAGTTGTGCCTGGACAGGAACTCCGTGGGGACTGACATGCCGTTCATGTCCATGCACACGGGAGAGCTGGTCACCTAGGGACAAGCAAGCCCACACCACAGTCACCCAGGGCCAAAGCTCACTCACAGCTGAAGAGCAGAATCTGCTGGCAGACTGCTAACAACTGAAGGAAGTAAAATATAACAGCACAGATAGATGACAGAACAGCCTTTAGTCCAGTTTGCAGGGTAAATATCCCACCCCATGGCATCTATCGAGGCTTAACAGCACAGCAGAGAAACAAACACAGCACAAGTTCCCAAGAAGGAGGGATATAGTGAGGATGTAAGTCCAGCTGGATTCCTCTCACTTTGCAGCACATCAGGCATCATTCCTATCTCTGTCAACCAGGAATGAATGACTTGCAGAGGACAATGCAGTCCACTCATTTTAGGATAGGAAACCAACCCATTGTCTGTAGACTTAACCAACAGGACTGCTCAGACTAAACACTTATGTTTCAGGTGACATGAATCTCACCTGAAACACCTACAGAACCTGAACCAAGCCCTCTAGAGGCTAAAGTAGCAGATATTAGACCAGCAAGCAGCTGCTCATAATGAAAAACACAGTTCTCTAAATATTTCTCAAATCTCACCAGAAAGAACTGTTTTCAGCTCTCTGCCTGAAATCTGTACTATCAGGCCACTTCATATCCATTCTTTCCCACTGGAGGTACAAAGGAGACTACTGATTTTTTTACAACTTCCAGAGCTATCTCTGCTAACAATGCCAAATGAGCAAAACCTCACTTTTTTGTTAACTTGGAGCTGATTAGCCAGCTAGTATGGCAAGATTTCAACTTGCTGTTACAGAGAACGAGTTTTTAATTTGTGCACCCTGACCCCTTTCTGATTTAACCCACCACAGAGCTTCCTCCTGCCCTCCCTCACGTACCACAATGGCTCCTCTCATGTAACAGATGTTTTGACGCTACTTGGAAATCATCTTTCTTTGGAAGCTGTAACACATGAACCCCCATAACTTCCTTCTTTCCATTAGGGGAATGTATTACTCTTGCTTATGAAAGCATGATTAACCTAAAACCCCTTCTGCAGTACTTCTGTAGCTCTGCCATGGCCATGGAGGGTCACTCTGCAGACGTGCTAACACTTGCAGGCTGCTCACCTCGGCTAAGATGGGTTTGGCACCTGTGAAAGGGTCATTCCACCTTGCCAGGAGGAGTGGTCCTCTCCTAGCAGATGGCAGCGAGTGCAGGGGATCATGCAAGAGGCTCAAACATGTTCACCCGTGGCAGAATTCCCAGACCAGGAAGACAAAAACTGGCCTCCCTGCTGTGGTGAAGGAGATTCACCACAAGTGCTTTAGCAGAGCTCTGAACTCTGCTCAGCAATGCATAAAGGAGGAAATGCACTACAACAATTGCAACTGTCTGCACTAAAAGGAAGGAAAATTTTGTTCTCCCAGTTCCTTCAGCTCACATCTCATCTGAATGCATAACATAACACGTGCTGAGAATAAAGCTATGATTTCTGAAGTGCCTCTTGACTGCTTTATCTTTACCATTTTCAAAACAACTCCTGCAATCACAGTTTTTCAAGTAGTTGATTAGTCAGAGAGTGAATGACTGGAAAAATGGCAGGGAGCATATCACTGGCTTTGGGGGTCACTTTAACCCACACCTGCAGCATGTGTACTGCCATGTTTCTCACTACCTCCAACACCCCAGCCCTACACACCCTAGAGAATGGTGCAGGTCTGTGCACACTCATCTTCAGGAGCATCTCTGTTGTTCTTATGGGATAAAGTTACACATATGCACAGAATCACAGTTTCATTTTGCTCTGCTGACAAGTTCTAGACAAGTCACTGACTGCACAAGACATCAAGGCACTTTATAAACTGGAGGCATGTTAAAAATTACAGTCTAGTAGGAAAACAGCGAGCAAATCTTTTGCAGTCACACCAGAACAATGATCATGCTTTCAGAAACAGTTTGTATTTGGAAAGACTGGCATTACCTGAAGCCTTCCTATTGCCACGAGGCAGTATTTACTACCTTGTCCCACATCAGCATCTTCTTCTGGTATAGTCATTCCTGGAGTAAATGATAACAAATACTGTTATAATTAGGAAATTGGGATAAACAGAAATGCTGCTGTACTTTTCTAGATGCTCTTAAATCTTACACAATAATCTCATTTTCTTCTCTAAGATTCAGACATTATTTCTGGGTTCAGACCAGATGATCTTTCTCAGTTGTGCTCAATCTTACATACCTCACATGTATACATTGTACCCATAGCAGCAATTTTGGCTGCTGAAGACAAAGCAGGTACTAAAATTCCATTATACACCAAGATGGACAGTAACATTTCCATGAGTTCTGCTCCACCAGCATGTTATGGAACCATGGGGTCACTTAATATGGTCGGTGAATGTTCAGTTTTCTTTATGAATAATATTTTATAATGAGCCTTAAAAACATAGCCTAAATTAATCACTGATTCTGTGCTCATATATAACAGCTGGTTTTACTTTTTTCTATAACGGACTAAACCTGCGTCATTACTGAAAGGCTGAAAAAAAATGCGGATGCTTTGCTAACACTGCTCGTTCCATTTGTGTAACAGGAGTAACTGCTATAAACACAGGAATAATTTCAAAACATACATGTGTACTCTTTTCCATCTCAGTGTTTCATAAATAGGAACATTCAGATTAGCATTGTTTACTTGCTTGTTGGCTAAGCCTTGAGTTAAGGCTATTTCCCAACTCCAGTACTGAGATATCAAGTTCGTGTAAAACACTTGACAAAACGTCTTCCAGGAGTGACACCACTGACCTATTTTAAGTGATCTGTAAACTCTTTCACAAGGATTTTTAAGGAATTCAGTCATAACAGGCAGTGAATCATTTAAGAGGCACTTAAAAGCATTAATGAAAATAAAGCAGCTACCATTTCTGAAACAACAGCCACTTTATTTTTTAAATTTATAATCTCGAATGTCAGTCAATCTTTGGACAGTCCAGAGGATGACAGCACACCACTTTCTTAGATGACACCCCTGAAAAACAACTAAAAATGCTGCTGAATGAACTGGACTCATCTCTAAGGATGTTATTTTGTATCAAAACAGCTGAATCTTATCTGACAATCAGTTTCCAAATAGCACTTTACAGGCATTTTTTGGTCCTCACTGAACTATATGATAAAATAAACTACACCAAGTATGAAAGAAACACCCCCCCCCCTCCATGTTTTTGTATAATATATTGGAACTTGTTCTACAATAATTTCACAGTCTGGGGTGCACACATTCTTTGAAGCTCCCTACTGACAACTAGAATTTTATCAAGGGGTCTCAAGAGCTTTAAAAGCATAATTCTAAACATTCTAGTTGGTAGTTGGATAACCTTAACCAAAAGGTCCCTTTCAAATGGAGTTTTCCATTTGAGAAGGACACATTTCAAGTATATTCCCTTGACTTCAAAAGCTTTTCCAATCATTTCCTTAGTGGCACAGAGTATTGCAAAGGACAGCAAAGATACAGCTGGACAGCTTCCACTTTGCATAATCTGTTTTTCTCCGGAGTTTTCAACAATGTTTTCCTTTTTAGGAACTTGGTCCATGCTTGCTACTGCTCAAATAAAATCAAAGTAACATAAACAACCTCCAAAATTAAACCTAGCTAAGAAACACTGTTTCTGATGTCACTCTGTTGACAAAAGGAGTCTGTTGTTCTAATTTTCATCTTTTTTTTCCCCCCTTTTGCCCAAGATGGATCACATTTGGTCTGTATAGCACAATGGAAAAGGTCTTAGTTGGGTTATGCCACAAGGCACTCTGAATAAAAACCAATTGGCCTGGAATTAATCAATACACAACACAGTGGGTTCTTAACCCCTTCCCAAAGTGCCTAGAGAAAAAATATGACAAAGAGATTGTCTGTTTCTCTGCAATGTAGGTGCTATTACTGGCAGCATTCCATAGAGAGAAATTATTTTCTTTATTCTTCAGCTGATATTTCCAAAGATTCAACTCTGGGTGGTCTTTATATGGGAGGGTGCATCTGTAAATGAGATTTACTTTTGCTAAAGCACACTTCCTTTGAACAGTCTCCAGTATGGACAGGTAAATGAAGATGTGCATTGCACTTTCGACCAGTTTTTCCAGCTCTTAACACAATGTAATACTGCTCCTTAATGTCACCAAGCACCATCATCATCTCAACAAAAAGTTGTAAGAGCTTGGAGGAAAGCAGCCACGAAACTGATCTTTAGGGGGCATCAACAAAATAAACATACTTCAGTCATTCACATTCTTTACGTGTAACCCTGGGAGAGGGTTTATTTCTCAACACCAAATATACACCCCTCTCAAATAATAAATACAGTGCTGTGCTGGCCCGAGTTCATATCAACAATTGGCACAGCTAAGCTGCAACTGAGCATCACAAATAGAATGCTGTGCCGTCAGAGGTTATATTTAATTTCCAAGTGTCCTTTATACCAGCAAACAGTTTCCCACAGGGCAGCAGCATGTGTTGGTGTGGACATAAGGAACTTTTTAGTTTTCCCAATGAGCTTCCAGTTGGCTCTAGCAACAGAAAAGCTTCATTTTCTGCTTTCTTTCTCTACCCTTCTGCCCCACATTTTCTGTGAGACACAGAACAGAGTTAGTGGATTTATGGTTTTATTTCACTACACCAAAAAAGAAATTATTCATAATTCTCTAGAAAGATGGAATTTAAGTGTCCAGTGGTCACTAGCAATCCTCTGATAATCCCTGTCTCCATTAGAACCATTTCTGATAGTTACTTGCCAGGGAAGGAACTACACTGCATGACTTTATCTCTCACACAAAGCAATGGAAAAAGGCTTTCACAAAGAAGGCTGTGGATAGCATACTAAGGATAAGAATCTCGTGAAAAATCCCAATAAAAACTAAATTAACCATTCTTAGAAAAAAATAAATAAAGCCTTAAAGATGACAGCACGGCAAGGAATATTCAAGCAACTATTTTGTTTTGTATTGGAAGAGGGAGTACTTTGCACAAACGTCCAGATTCTGGCCAAAACTTTAAAATAACCTAACAGCTCTGGCATGCTGTGGTTAAGATGTTACCGTAAGTCTGACTTGGAAGACTAAAATGTTTCTTTTTTAACTAAAGAGAAAAAAGAAGATTTCAACATTATCTGAATTTAACATCATTCTGTGACTTTTTATTTGAAGTTTTCGAAACATGTATCTATCTCTTTTCTTCACTATGTGCTTTTTTGCAGATCCTGACTCTGATTTACAGAAAACTACCAACATCCTGACAGACTTTATCTTCTCTCTCCACCAAATCTTATGGCATGAAAGAAAGCAAAACAAACCTATAAGGAAAATATCAAATGGACCACAGAAGACTCATTTCCTTCCAGGAATGAGATTTTCAGAGGGGAAAAAAAATAGAAGAAAAGCAAATCTTGCTTAAGTTGAAAATGGGAACAAACCCAGGAGAAGGTCAGCACTTCTCAGCTTTATGACTGGCTATGAACCTGAAGCACTGTCCAGGCTGAGGATCACAAGTTCCATCTGTGCTTTGCTGAGAACAGGGGACAAAGGCTGGGATTGCTGCTCAGTCAGCTTCAAACAAGGGCTCCTTTTACCTCATCCAAAATAACCCAACACCACGCTCTCATTATTAAACCAGACATACAACATGACTGGCTGGAACTTCCATCTGAAATACCTGACTCCTTTTTCCTTTCACTTCCACACCAAGTTTACACCCTGATTACTTGAGGCCAGCATATAACCCATGGGGATAAAAGTGCGTAGGTGTCACATGCCTGGTTCTGCACCTGATCTTAATTTTACCTGCCTTTTTAGGGACAATGGAGGAAAATGAACAAACCATTAAGACATAGCCTGAAGAGAGGCTGAGGCACGATGCTTCCTCTGTTTTCTCTCCTTTCTCTCCCCTTTCTCAGTGAAGAAGGGGCTGAAGACAATCTGCCAGTACCTGAGCCTTGCTGCTCCACACAAGTGAGAAAAACCCCAAAGGCAGGCTGGATGTGCCAAAGTGTTCTCATGCTGAACACAGACCTGAGCCATAACACAACAAACCCAGTCCTTAAAATATGCCACCAGCTGTCTGTAGCTTATTCATTTTCATCTGTTTGAAGTACCCAGATCACTTCAGATTTGCACTGACTCCTCCCTGCAGCAGCTCTGTCAAATTGTCTATCACACCAATAATGATCACAAAGCAGTTCTTCTCTCAATGCTTCTGTATCAACACTGATTGTTTTATTCAGTGTGAGACTAAAAAAACTGAACAGTGGCCACAGACAATGCAATTCAACCCAGAAAGAGAAAATACCAAGTGCTTAAATAAATGAGACTAAGTACAGATTAAGGGCATCTGATAATATTGCTTCTTTTGCTTACGAAAGTACACTTTGTATTGCATATTAGCTGTATAATGCACATGCCACACTGCATGCTTTGAAAGAAAAGGATCTGAGGTTTATACCAGTGTCCACTTGGCAACTGAAAAATAAATGAAAATTATCTTTTTGACTGCTGAATTTTTTAACAGCTGTGATTTAGCATGAGCCCATTTATTCCCAAAAATCCAGAGACCATGCAGAGCTTGCTGATTTGAAGAAAGTAATTTTATTACAGGGTAGAGAAGCCTTGGCATATTCCATTAGTGCTGTGGTTATCTCATTTGCTTTGCAGATTATGGTTGGATTACCACTGAAAATTAGACCAAATAGAGTGATGTCGTCACTTATTTACTCAAACATATAGGGGAACAATTCAGCCCATGGATATTCCCATTCAACTTTGAAAGTCAATGGATACATGACAATCACCAACACAAAGTGGGGAAGACTGGGAGGGCAAATAAACACTCATGAAAAAGGCCTCAGTTCAGTTCTGTGTGCCCTGAAAAAGGCACTCAGACATGACTAATAGGAGTAACAATTTGGACAGTAACATAAAAGACGAACGAAATTCCACATAAGGCTGTAAAAATCAAAAACATCCCTCAGGACTGTGCTATAGTTTGGAGGCACCAACATTGTGGAGGAGCACTGGGATATCATAAGGGAGTACCATGTGATTTTGAGGAGTGGAGTAATAGAAATGGGATGAAATCCAACATTACTAAATGCACAGGCATGCACTTGGGGAACAGTAACAGTCATAAGCTAAAGCAACAGAAATAGGATGGAACTTGATATTACTAATTGAAACATCACACAATTCAAAGCAAGATTTGCAGTTGACAAGTGAGAAAAAGGCAACCTGGAAGACACAAATTTGTATCAGATGTCTTAGGATACCTTCAGAATGCACCACACAAAAGAGGGTGCTGTATCCTACACTGCCAGGTAAGACAGGTAATATTGTTTGTGTTATCCATCACTACAATCTCATCTGAAATAAGAATACATAGTGCCAGTGACCTGCATTTTGAGAAGTGAAGTGAAAACATGAAGAGAAAACTCACAAGGGTAAAGAGAATGTATTCTAAGAATGGAAAGTAGAAGTGGGCTGGATTGTCTTTCTAAAGTCCAGGATGACAGGACATAACCTCCTTCTGCAAACACACCAGAACACTGGAGAGACGCAGAGGCACAAGGCAGGAAAGCTCCCATTTGACTTTCAGTGAAATAAAAACATCCCATAAAGTAATGAGGACTGAAAATTATAGAGGGTGTCAGGCATGGGAAAGCAGCAAGGCTTTGGAAGAGCGGAGATGGGGAAAAGACCTCACTAATGGCAAGTGGGATTTGCAATGTGATTGATCCCTGGCCACTGGGCACTCAAAGAACTGGAAGATCCTTTTAATGCCATGCTGCTGTCCTGCAGAACTGGTGGCTGAAGGGCACATACAGCAAACACCAGAGCCTAGTGCTGATATGAGTTCATGCGCTTATAGCTCTGCATCAGCAACATACACCCCTGAAGAGTCAGATCTCTTTAAACATCCCATAACGTGCAGCAAGATTCTCACTCAAGCTAAACAAAATCTTATTTGATCTACACCTTCTTGAGGAGACAGCCCCATATATCAAGATCGAATTCAATTACATTCAGAATTACCAATAGAAAAGCAAATCTCTTTGTAGAAGAAAACAAAACAGCAAAAACAAACAGTACTTTACAAACACTGTGCTCTCAACACAAAGACACAGATAGAGATAGAAGCATAATTGAAACATCTTGACTCCTATTAAATCCTATTAGTTACAAGAGGGGCAGTTTTCCTCTGCTTCCAAAACCACATGTCAGCAGAAAACCAACAAGAAGTTCACATCTGCATGCTGTTGTCTGCATACATTTGGTACAAATCACCTCTTAGGACTCATAATCCTCAGATCAATGTGATTTATGGCTGTGGCATACAACCACAAAAGGGCAGGACAGCTCCTGGTTTGATTTGTGCCAGCAGGCGCTGTCACATTGCAAACAACCTCCTCAACTCCTGCAAACGCCAAGGTCAAGTAACCCTGCTCATAACGAGGTCTGGATGAGCTCCATTGTCTCCTCTTGGAATTTTTCAAAGGTAAATATTCCCATATGTAACACTGAGTTCCAGCAGGTAAATGTTTTTCTCCGTAGATCAATGCGCTATGCCAAGACCCGATTCCGAGAAAAACAGCCCCAAAACAGAATTTAGCACAAATACTGAACATTCTCAAGTAACATCATTACTGAGCACATCCACGGGTCTAAAGTGAAATTACAACAAGTTTTAGGTGCTTGCAATTCAGAACTGAAGTGTAAAAGCATTAATTGGTATTTTCTAGAGGTACACAATCCTTTGTGTTCACCTTCTTAAAATGAGACCATTTTTATGTTGGTCTATCAATGTTTAGTCTAAAGCTTTTGGCCCCAGTTTCTGGAATCCTGCATCACTGACAATTCCTACAGGCCCTCTGACAATGAAATGGAGAAGGGTATCACACAGAAAACCAGGGATGTCCTGAGTGAGTAACAACAGCTGATTTCTTCTTATCAGAGGCTTCTCAAGGTGAGCTTTAATCAGTTACTCCACTAAAATTCTCCCTGTTTTTCCAGCAGCAAGGCAACCTGAGCCAGGTTTTCAGCTGCCCTAAGGACAGTTTGGTGTACACCACCTTCCACAAGGGATACAAACCTGCTGGTGGCCAAGCCTTGATATAGCCAGTGCAATGGACAACAGCATATTGTGCTTCACCTTCTTTCACCGGGCCCAGGCCATTCCTGAATGAACAAGAAACACAAAAACATCACATTGCTCAACATGCAGAATAGCTTTATGATTTCAAACTATGACTGCTAATGATTTACCACTCAGTTATGCTGTAAACACCCAAGAATCAACCTAAGGCTCTGTACACTGCCAGCTCTGTTATGTTGCTATTCAAGCTGTACCTGTTTTCTGTAATATTTCTCTGAGAAAGATAATGAAGATGGATTCAGAGATGGAGCTGGTGTAAGACAAAGAATCTGAATGACACATGCAAAGAGATTTTGTTTGCAAAGAGTGTGCAGAACCAGGTAACACTCTTGGAGTGGGAATTAACCCAGTAGAAAATGAGAGGGCTTAGGACAACTACAGATGCTTTATGGTAAATAAAGTAATAGTACCTGTATCTTTTCCTCATGGTGGTTATTCTGTTCAGGGGTAAATGATCCAGAGGAGCATTTCCACATCTAAAAGTAAATTAATATTTTAAAGGGCTCAAAACCAAACATAAATACACATGATGAAAATGCATTTTGAGATCTTTACTACCATATATAAGTAGACAATAATGGATACTTATTTTTGGCAGAAAGTTGCATATTCATATTTACTTAGAACAGGCTGCTTCCATAGGCTGAGCTTTTAAGATGTGCTATAAAAATCTTCTTTATTTTAGAAAAATAAAAGGGACTAGAAAAATATTCCCTTCCACACTCCCCCAGTACAAAGACCATTTGAAACTGATATCCCCGAGGATGGATAAAGAATAGACACACTATAAAGTAACATAAAACTGGTGAAAACTAGAGAAAAATATGTTAGGCCCCCAAATATCCACAGAAACAAATCTCAGTGTTCCTGTAGCTTCCCTGCACAGAAAATTTCCACTGCCATACACCAGCTACAATATCTGTAGACATTAACATAATGTTCACAAGATCTAACTATTTACACTGTCAAGTAACTTTGTTTAACACTTGTTCATGTGTATTTTGTGATATTTATAAGTATGCCTAACTGTAAAATTTCAACAATCCATTTGAAGCTGAGTAAATAGTCTGAAGGGTAAAAGCAGTTCATTTTTAATGGAAAAATAATAACAACAATGAAAGAAGCAACCACAAGGAAAGTTCACATTATCTGAGGCTCATCCTTCCCAGAAGGTTTTCTTTTTATTCCTTTGATTTTTTTTAACCAGTCACTGCCAAGGAGAAGAAATGAACAACTAAAATAAGATTTAGAAATACAAAAACAGTGGGGTCACAGGCATGTGTAAAATCACTGTCATGCACTGGAGTTTACAGAATCAGGGTGCCAGGAAATAACTGCAATCTGAACTGTTTTGAAAGCTGGGGAACAACTGCAAACAGGACACTAAGCCTGGTTTTCTTTGCACAAACAAGTGCACTCCTAACATGATGTGCATCCTGGGAGGAAGAAAAAGCAGTGCTCTCAGTGCTGCTCTGCTGGGCTGTATTTCTTCCCTCTCAGATAAGGGAGGAAAAGGTTCTATAACTCTGAAGTCTGATCTTGCAGGTATAAAGTCTATAAATACCTTACAAAGGCACCCAAGAGCCACACATTCAGCACCCTCACAGGACTGGAAAAAACCCACCACCCTATCAAAGTACAGGTATCTGTACTTTAATGTGTCAAATACTGTGCTTTGTGTCTTTCATTCTGTAATGAATTTAGTGTGCTGTTATCAGCATTTATAGTGGACATAACATATAGATGCAATTATGTACTTCCCCCTCCTAGCCACAGACAAAAATTTATTGCAATAGCAACAGGCATTTTAGCCTGTTAGCACTAAAACAAGAGAAGGCTCATAAGCCCCAAAAAAGCACTGGGCAGGCAAATCTCTTTAAAGAAGCCCAAACAATGCAGAAGAAGTTGGAAAACTGCAAATCAAAAACCCTCTAACAATTACTCATTTATCTAGCATCAGCCAGCTGACATCTGGTTAATTCATACCAGGCTTAGGTTAATTCCTACATAGCTGGCAGGTTTGCAACTGAATTCCTGTTTATTTTCAAGATTCTTTTAATATTCTAGGTTTGCTGAAAAAATACACAGAGCTGGGTGTTCGTTACACTTGCGAAAGCTTTGTTCCCGAAGTATCGATTTGAGTAACCTCAGGAGAAAAGGCAACAGCTAAAATTCCAGGGGTGAAGCAGTCATGAAGTTCTCTGGAAAAAGGAACCTACACTCCAGACTGATAAGAATAACAACAACATAAATGAGCTGCTGTTTTGTCGCTGTTAAGGAAGACTAGTTTCAGTTTCACTCCAGTTCTCAGAGCAAAGATTCTAGAAATACTGCATGGGAGTGTGTCATTACAGCTTCAGTTTGTAATCAAGGCCAAATTAGTGCAACAAAATGTCTGAAGTGTAAGCTGAGACAGGACTGGAACCTTTATGGGAATAGAGGGTAAATCATACCTCATCCTGCAAATGAAAGAGCGCCTGGATCCCATGCACATTCTCATGGAGGACTGCTGACCTTCCTTCTTTACTGTCCCCGTCTTCAAGTCCAGGATTCGTCCTAGAAATGCCAGGGAGAGCAACTGGTGTTCAGTACATGAATTTAATTCCATTTACTAGAAACTAAGATAACATTCATGATTAAGATTCATGAGCTGAATGCCATTAGCCCAGTTAGGGGAGAAAACACCAACAAAAGTATCCTGATGCTCATCTCACAGGGGAGATCAGTTATGTGCTGGTTTAACCAAGGATTTCAGCAAAGCTGACTCTGAGTCACAGAGTGATGGCTCTTTCCTTGGCTGGCCCAAGACCACCTTCCAGGGCAGAGTCAAATGCCTGGAGGCAAACAAGGCAATGACAGCAGGCATAGCTTTTGACTTGATCTGCTTGCTCCACTCTTTACCAGAACTGTGGATAAAGCAACATTTATCAGTCCCCTGACAGCTGCTCCTCTTTCCCTGGGCTTGTGCCTATCCAGAACACTCACCACAGCACCACCTCTGTCAGAGCTCTCAGGATAAGGAGATGCACAAGAGACCCAACTTTTCTCTTTGATGATGAGATACAGGAATTTTCACAACAGCCCATGCACTGGGGCCCTTTTAAAGTTGCCAAAAAGCTAAAGTTTATTTTCAAACAGATCAGTGAGATGGTCTGATTCATCACACAGCAACACAAGTCTGTGCATGGTCTAAGGCCAGACCCTGCTCCTTACAATCCTCAGAATTACAAACCACAGGCACAGCTTGGAAAAGGGATGACGGCCACCAAGGCAACTCAAGAGAGGACAGGAGGGAGGGAATGCATGCAAAGGTAGGAAGGCAGTAACAGATCAATTTTTCATTTAAAACAGAAGACTGATTACTACAGACAGGTTTCAGATCAGAGATTTCAGGACATTGGGTATCACCCAGAATCCTTCTGCTTATCACCGAAGAACTAACAGAATGGATTTTCACATCTACAGCTCAAGTGCTATGAGATGACTATAAAACCTCGCACAGACTAGAATCACTGGACCAGATCCACAATGCTCAAGGGCTGGATGCAGCCACAAAAGTGACAGTGGGCCACAGAAATGCAGTGTAACAGCTGCCAGGCAATTAAATGACAGCCACCAGTGCTGACAGCACATGGCCATGAGCAAACCCACATGTTTAAGGTCAGTATCTTTCAGTAACTGAAACTATACAAGCCTAAGTCTTCATTGTGGTGTAAGTAGCCAGGTTTACAGCAATGTAAGGCACCTATTCTGTCTGTACTGAATTGAAGAAAACATGCAGAATTCATTCAAAGTCTTCCTCACCAGATTGACCTAAAAGTCTCTGTCCAAAAATTAAGTTCTGAAATACACCTAGTGCCAAACACTAAGTTCAGAATTACTCTACCTCTAAATATTCTTCCATCCATGAATGGGAACAAAATCGTAACATAATAGTTTTAAGGTAAGGAACAATGTAGCAGCATTTTAGTTTTAAAGTATATTCCAGATAAATCCTTCTGAAGAAGGATTTCTGAAGAAAGCCACCCCTGCCAACAGAAGGTCAGACTTCATTTGGTCTTATCTCCAAGGTATATCTCAGATGGTTAAGAAGTCAGCAAACCTGGGGAACAACTCCTAAAAGTGCTTTGATTTAAAGCACTGGACTATATATTAATCCTGGTCTACAATTCAGGTGTGAGCTGGGAACAAATCACACTACATTTCCCAGCTCAGCTGTGCTGACCCCACAATGTAGGATGAGTCTGAAGTTCTAACACACTTCCCTTCCTGCACTGGACAGTCTGTCACATTTTCCATAGCCAAAGTCTATTTCCCTATCCCTTCCAACTAAGCAGACAATTTAGTGAAATAAAATACCATCAGGCAGGAGGCAAACTCATTCACAAATGAAGGCATTAAACAACAAAGCACATAAAGACAGAATATATGTGCAGCAGCCAATGGTGGTGCATGCCAACAGGCCAGTCAAATCAAACTACTAAAATCTATTTTCTCTTAGGGCAAAATAACTTTGTTATACACACAGACAAAAGAAAATTTGTTTTCTGTGCACTTTCTTTTTTCATTCCAATACAAATTCTTGAAGATACACCAACTTTCATCAAAAAGTACTGACAGTAAATGTAACTCGAACAGCTAATAGAAATTTCTCTGTTTTGATCATCCAAGAGCATCTCTTACAAAAAAAAAAAAAGGTATTTCACAATTACATGGCCACTAAGTCTAAAATTGCTGACACATGTTCTTTTGGCATCTCTGGAACCCTCACCAACAAAAGTCAGAGTTCTTAAATTTAGCTTTTTGTTTGGCAATTTCTTTGAAATATGTACCAGATAACAAGTAAGAGTTCTAAATTTTGCCCTGTCTTACAAAATCACTGCAGGGGGTACGTGAGTCAGAAATGTTTGCTGCACTGACACTATGACAAAGCTCTCTCAGCAGCTTGTTTCAATAGTCCAGCATGCATATGTCAACCTTGTAGAGCTCTAACAATATACCACAGATTCTGAAATAGAACAAGCAGTTTATGTCTCGTCTGTTATTAGAATCTTATTATCAAAAGAATTATAGATTAACCATAGCTAAATATAGATATATAGAATTACAATTAATTATAGATTAATAGACTAAATCAAGCAAACTGACATAAACTGCCCCTTAGTCACACTGGCAGCTCAGTTCCATGAGGTGGCATGTCCTGATGATAGCTCTGTCACAGAATCAGAAAGTATTCCTATCTCTGCTTGTTCCAGCATCCTTGGTGATAAATGCTCATTTAGGTTTCTCTGGGGGACAACCATAAAGCACATCTGATGTCAAACTTGGAAATTATGTTCTTATTAATAAGAAATATTCCAGGAGGCCCTGACAACTTCTGTTAACTGAACAGTGCATGTGTGTATTTTTTTGAAATTTCTCCTTCTAGTTTCTTCAGAAGAGCCATTTAACAGCCCAGTGCCACCACCAGCTGGATCCTTTATGAGCTTCCCCATAAACTGTTAATGGCATGTGTCTCATTTTCATGTTAAACTTTTCCCCTCTCCAGCTCCAGACACAACCCTGGGACGCAGCAAGTGCAGGAGCACTGCTGTGACTGACACTGCTGTCTTATTGCCCTTTACAGCAGCTGCACAACCCAGAGGAAACCAGAGTTTGCTCTGCTGAGAAGGAGAAAGCAAACAAATGAGCACAATGCTGATTAAAATGGGCACATAAATCTCTCTGGCTGGTCTGGCTTTAATTGGTAATTTGTTGAAATCTCCCCACTACAGTCCCCATCCAGAAGGCAGTATTGCTTCAACCTGTAATAAACCAGTTGTTCACTGAGCAAGAAACCACTGTGTGCTCCAGGAACCTGATAGCAGCTGCTGTGACAGGAAAGGGCTGGCACACAGGCACAAGGAGGTGAGGACAATGGGCAAGCTCATTATTTGGATAGAATTAGAGAAGCCACATAAAGCTCTTACCAGTAAAGAGATAACAGATTCGAGTACTGAGGACACATGCCAGAAACATTTCCTGCAGGGTGTTTCCAAAGATGCTCTAAAAACATCCTCATGATGATCAAGGGGGCAAATGTTCATGTTGGCACTGATGTGCCCCTTGTGTGTGCAGCGACTGGATTATGCACAAACCTTCCCCTTGGGATCTCCAGTTGCTACTGAGAATGTTCAAACTTGTATTCTGTGCTTGCAATGCTTTGAGGTGAACCTAAGCCAAGGACTGGCCTGGGCCCACTGAAGTTCATGGGGTTTCAAATCTGGGAATTTGGCTCAAATCCACTTGCACACAATAACACCGGCCTGTCAGAAAATGTTCCTCCGTGTTTATGCACTGCATGCTAAGGCTTATAGCCTGGTAATCAAACACAGTCTGCTCTGTTTACCTTTTCAGGGTTATTTTGGGGGTTTGGGGAGATTATTTTTGGTGGGTTTTTTTTTTTTTTTTCTTTTCAAAACTCCATAAACTTCAACACCTAACTCTACCACAAATGCTTTCTCTGCCAGATTCCCAGTTCCTAAGAATGCTGCAGTCTGTAGCTAGAAAGAAGGGTTGTTACATAAGGGAATTCTTAAATTTCAGCTCAAGTTGAGATCGTTTGGTCTAAAACAACCATACAGTGCCCACATCCACTCTGCAGCATGGAAAAATCCAGCTCACAGATCTCAGAAGAAATTTGGTTTGGCCTCATGTGCACAAAAATATTGTTGGCAAAGTACATGATACAATTTTCCATTTCCCTCTAACTCATCAGTAGATGGACTCCTGTCTTGCACAGAATTATGGACCCGACAGGGAAACAGTCTGAATTAATATATGGACTCTCACCTTGACTTCAATACCTTCAATACCTTCAGCAACCCAATAAGTTTCACCTTTTAGATGATAATGTCTTGTCTTACAAAGCTAGATATTTCATAATTATTCTCAGCCACTGATTGTCCATGTATTTCTTTCCAGGCAAAATAAAATAAAGGGTAAACTAAGTTTGGTTTGGACAAGATAACAAAAGATGACTTTGTGCTCATCAAAAATACTCCACAGGCTGCTCAAGGAAGACAAACAGAAAACAGGAATACTGCACCCAAAAATCCTTATGAAAACTAAAACCATCTTTATCTCACTATAAAGCCGGAAAAAGCAAGACCAGGATGGAGGAAAACAAGAGGAAATAATTAAAAATAAAAACAAAGTGATGGTCAAGGTACTGTTGCTGCTGAACACAGCTCCAAATGTAAGCTCACCCTCAGGCTAAAAGGTCAGAGAACAAAGGATTTCTTGGTAATGTTCTGTATTAGTACATTAAGTCTTTAGAAATTAGCAGAAAAGATCCATTAAAAATCTTTGAGTGTTCTACAGTTTGTAGAGCATCAAGATCCAGGTCACTGTTTGGGATAAACAGTCAAGTTGAAGAAAATAAGGTGAAACTCTTTTTGGAACTGCCATTTATCAGTTTACACACATGGACTCACTACAGCTGGGCATTCAGCTTTACACTGAAGTGCTCAGCTGACAGAGTTCCTCTTCAAAACAACAGATGCATTACAAATGCATAAACAAAATCTCTCCAATAAGACTAAATAGCCTAAATTTGATCAATTTATATTAAATTATTCTTGATAAGCTTATGCCAGAGCAATTATTCTCCATTAATTCAATGATTAAACCAAAATCAAAAAGGTTTACAATGTACACCTCACAACTGTAAGGGATACAATTTTATCTTGTGTTTAGTGCAGCTCAGCAAGTGCTTTAAGCTCTATTAAGTGTAATAAATATACATCCACCCTGTGGATTCCAATATAAAAAAAATTACAGAACATTAATAATCACAACTGCCTTGCAAACACAGTATTGGAAGACTCTCCTTCCAGGAACTCACATTTACATAAGCCAGAAGAAGTCTGCAATATACAAATAGATCTATATACAAATTTAAGAAAAACCCTAAAACATGGGCAGCCTTTTTTTAGAATTCTGGGGTTTATTATTTACACAAAAGCAAGGTTCATAAAAGCAAAGACTCACCTACCATGCAGATACCCATATCAGTGCACACACCAAACACCACCATCCTAATAAAACTGTACTGACAAAAAGTGCATCCCTCTGCCCCCTCATCGACAGGAAAACAAACACATGAGCAATGGGAACAGCATCAAGCCTCAAAACACAGTTGAACTTAAGACCATCCTAACTTGAAATTACAAACTAAGGACAGAACCATGAGACCGGCATCAGTCCCCCTGTGCACCCAGAGCCAGTGCTGATTTTTACAGCCTGCCTCTCTACTCACATCAGGGTTACAGCACAGTTCACAGGGCAATACCCACCGAGCTGCTGTTTACTGTAACATTCCTCCTTCCTATCTGTCAGAAAGTGAATGGTCTGTTCTCCAGACTGTCTCCCCTGTGGTGCAGGAGCCCCTGGTTCTGTCTGGAAGGTGTCTGGTAGCACAGGTCATCCCTTACTGGTACCACAGCCTTCATGGACCAGAATCATCACTTCCATCCCTGGCTTAGGGGAAACCGAGGACATGGCAGGGGTGAGGCGGGGGGCAATGACAAAAATGGACATGTTCCTTTCATATGGAGATGGTTGATGCAATCTAAGTCTTCCATCATATTAAAATCATGATTCTTTTAGAAGTTTCAAGACCCAGAAGCACTTGCAGGTGGAAATAAGGTCTCTCCACATATACTTCCCACTCTTGCCTCCCAGCTGGCCTGACTCTACAGAGGATGGGACCTGCCCCCATGGATTGCACCCTACCAGCCTGCTGTACAGCAGCACAACACTTACACCTCTCCTCTGCCATACAGGATTGTGTGCCTGGCAAATTCTCCACAAGAACGAAGCCAAGGGGACACTGGTATACAAATACCCCTTGAAAATACAGTAGAACTGTAAAATCAGTCAGCTCACACAGCCTGGAACAACACCAGGGACCACACAGGATTTCCCAGCTGTGATTATCCTGCACACATACCAACCAAGAAACTCATGGGATGGCAGGGATAAAATGCAGTTGCTCTTGCTCTTTGGCTCTTGCCCCAAAGCTGGCACAGCCTTCCACCCAAACGTTATGAGACTGCTTTAGATCTCCCAGGCTGGGGCTCCCCTGACCTCACATGCTTGTCTTAGCCTGCAGCAGGAAGCAACCCCATAGCCCTGCCCCACTGCACACACCACTACATTATAAATAAATGTATTGACATACAAACTAAATAACTGGCTTGGAGCATGTATTTGCTGTTAGCAGACATCAAAAGCAACTTCCAGAGGACTTCTATACCTTTATTGTTATTTTAAAGGTGAGGACACTGAGCCCAAAGGAATGATTTCTCCTGCCTGCAGTCAATCAGCAGCAGAGGTGCAGCCAAAAGAGGGTCCAAGCTCACATGACTAACAAGAGTTCTCAACATGCTGTAGCTGTAGATAAAAATACTCAATAATACAATGCACAGTGATTCTCAGCAAGTCCATTTAAATCTCATGACACCTATATGCTTAACAGGGCACAATCAGCTTAAATTTATGCTTCCAGGAGAAGACTACAGGCTGAGTGTCCTATTTATATGCAGTGGTAGTCTCTGGATATATCAGCATAAAACCTGAAACAAAGGTGCTCAGAGGGCACGAGCATCTTTGCAACAGAGACAGGCTGGGAAAGCTTCTGCAGCTTGTTCAGCCTGCAGAAGAGAAGGCTCTGGGGTGACCTTAGAGCCCGTTCCTGAAGGGAGCTTCCAAGACAGATGGAGAGAGATTTTTTACAAGGGCACGGAGTAAAAGGACAAGGACAAATGGCCTTAGGCTGAAGAAGGGCAGGTTTAGATTAGAAAGAAATTCTTCACTCTGAGGGTGGTGAGGCCCTGGCACAGGTTGCCCAGGGAAGCTGTGAATGCCCCTTCCCTGGGAGTGCTCAAGGCCAGGTTGGATGGAGCTCTGAGAAACTTGGTCTAGTGGAAGGTGTCCCTGCTCACGGCAGGGGGAGTGTGGAATGAGATGATCTTTCAGGTCCTTTCCAAGCAAAACTATTCTATGATTATAAATATAAACCATCAAAGCTCACTCTCCTCACTAGCCTTGCTTCTCAGGGGGATTACTTGAACCTCTCTAAATATGTTAAGGTTTACATCATCTAATTGCAAAAGGCGTTGTATAAGCATTAGAGTCAAGTTATGACATTCCTACAATAGAATGAAGAGTTGATCCAATCAACAGCAAAGTCAAAAAAAAATTAAGAGAAGTAATGCAATTGAAATGCACCTATTTTTAAAATCTGTCTGTTCTCTACTTACCAACTGGAGACACTGACCCACAAGGGGGAAATTGAAAAGCCTTCTCACCCCCTCTTGTTTTTCAATAAGAAACCCTTCATGTTACACAGTTGTTTGCTTAATGCAACTTGTTATTATAAAAGCTCACGAGGCCAAAAGGTCCCTGCTGTGCCTGCCTTCATGTTTGACTAACCAGTCTGCATCATGTCCTTCTCCACAGTGTTGGGCAAATATGCATCATTTTAATTAAATTATAAAAGGAAACTATGTGAGCTTTTGAGCCTTGCTATTCAGTCAATTTTAAGGGACTATGTGAAGGGGTAGCATTACAGATCACATGCAAGTCTCTGCTGATGGACCTGGAAAAACTGGACTTGAAACTGGAGCAAATAATTCAAAGCATATGCTGAAAGTTAATAACACCAAAAAAAAAGGCTAAAAAAATCAGCCCATAAAACATTTTAGCAAAATGTATTTTGAACTCTAAGAATGGTTACTGTAAGTATGGGGCACATTCAGAGTAATTAAAATAGCTTACTGAAGCCCAAACAGATGTGTAAGCTCTCTGTAGACATAAATACACAGCGTCTATCTGTGATCTCTGCAGGTGTTTTCATTTCCAAACAAGTACCTACAATAAGTCCATGGCTCCATGATTTGGGCAGTTGGGGTAGCCCTTCTTCTACCTTTCTGTAGTCACAAATATCAGATGTGCCTGAAGGAAAGACTGAACTGGAGAAAACTATCACAGTAACACCTGCCAGTGACCCAAGGTACAAACAGCTCCTCAAAAGACAGTTGGACTTTCCAGAAAAAGTGATGGAAACCCCAGAAACTCCAAAGCACACCAGGAGATGCTCCCAGGATAGAACAACTATCCAAAATAACACTGGAATACGTAATTTATTCTTTTACCATTGCAGCTGCATAATAAATCAATACATAAAGGTTGTAAGTAGCTTCTAAACAACCTATTTGTTTCACTTGGATGCTCAGCAAGAAGCTTCACTGAAAAGTCCTTCTGCCAAAAAACCTTCAGCTCCTGGCATTTTATATTATTTGTATTTCATTATCAAACTCAAGTAATTGGGATTTATGCTTTGTTAGTAAATACTAGTATTGTCTGGTTCTGAAATGTGGCTGTGGTGACACACCATGGAATAGTTCATTAGAGGAAAAAATGACCACAAGATGACCTTGTAAGATACTTTGCTGTGGACAAAATTAAATTTAAACGCATGAGAAGGGAAAGAGAGGGAGGAGAAAAAGGCTGAAGGATACTGTCTGGCTGTTTTTACAGGCTACTTCTTCAGTTCAATTCAAATAACATGTGTCAGGCAAAACATCCATTATAGGTTTTAATTCTCTTTCTGAAACACTTAAAAATCACATGCAAAAGTCTCCACACTACGAAAACAGAAAGAAGCATGTTTGAAGATGTAAGTTCACATCCCAGGGACTGCAATAAAACAGATCAAACCAAAGAACACTGCCTATGGGCTGTGCTCCCACTCTGGTTGTGAGCTGCCAAAGGGAGGCTTTTCCCTCCACACAGCCCTGAGCAGGGCATCAGAGAGGAGCAAGTGGGAGCTGTGGTCTCAGCAAACTGCTGGGGGGCCAGGGAAGGATCAAAGACCAAGAAGTGCTGTCCCTGCTGCCACAGGGCTGAGCCTCAACTAAGGATGGAGAGATGACAGCAGCACGGGATAAATCAATTATGGGTGGAATATTACTGCACACAAGGCATCCCTCCTCCCCACGCCTCCCCAGGCTGCTACTGCAACTCATCACCAATAATAAAATGTTTTAGTGCCTTGTATTGACTTCACTGAGGCAACACAACATTCAAAGCTCCTGCTCCACAAGGCAGATGTTAAGGCTGCATTCTCCCAGCATCTGCTGCCATCAAAGCACTGAAGCACCTGAGAGGGTCACCAGTTTGCCAGTGCCAAAACCCTCCCGGCACACTTGGACTGTTTTATTGCCAATGTGTTAACCAAAGAAGTTGTTCAGGTATTTGTAAGACAAATAAGTATTTTTGAAAGAGGAGAAAACCCCACTAACTCCATACATCTCATCGTGTTTAACAAAACAGAGGAGGCTGAACAAATATTGAACATTAAAGAAGTACCCACCACCCTTGAAACCCAGCAAGTGAAAGTGATCCAGTCCAACATCTGTGATAACAGACCCAAGAATGCAGCAGCTTCCCAGTGGGAAACTCAAGGTGAAAACTGAATAGAAACAGCAACCACAAAACCCACTCGCATGAGCATGTCCAAACACCTGAAAATTCACCCTAAAAGCATTCCCTAATGCTAATCAGGTGTAGTAAGTTTGTCTCAGGAGTACTAGGCTAAAGCTGTTTCCTTGGTTTTGGTACTGACCTCTTTAAACCACCATTATAATTACCAAAGTAATTTTTAAAAAATGCACTGTATTATCACTGCTTTTCCCTCCAGTACTATCCACCCAAATGGAATGTGTCAGCAGCAGGGAGACCACTGGGTCACTGTGTTTGTGTAGGAGTTGCTTTTGAACTGCTTTACACATAGTTGGCTTCTCCCAGTATTTTGGATTTTTTTCCCCCCCAGACCAAAGGAAAACAAAATTCTCTTGGAATGTTTGAGAGATTAAATGTACCATACATTTAAAATATCAGAATTTAAAAGTACCAATTTTTTGAGCACAGACTGTGTTTTTTCTTATTTCTGTGTTACTGTCTAGTGTGTCAAAGGGCAGGAATGGCACTCTAGGATGCCCTACAGCCACAGGTTGCTTGTTTCTGCACTAATTCATTTACTTGCAAACACAATGGGTATGGAAGGAGCAGGACATTCATTTCCTCCACTCTGCATGTAAAAGTCCTGCAGGCTAAACAGACTAAAGCTGAAAATCCACAAATTCCTATGGTTGGCACTGCCCAAGTTCTAAAGGCATCTCTGGCTGGCACTGTGATCCTCCTGCCATGAGAACAAGTAGTTCACAAAAATGCAGGCAGGTCTTTTTCTCTGGAACAACGGCGCAGCCATGGGCTGGTCTGGATGGAAAGTCTCACATCTGAAACATCCTCTTCACTCTCCACAATGCCAGTGGGACCACATAACTCTACTGAAAAACAGGTATCACATGATGATTTGGTGGTTGTCAACAACAAGGCAAATCTCTTTCCAGATTTCACACCCAAAAGACAAAAAGATGCCTTGCCAAAATGGGCTTTTTCTACAGTAAAAACAGACTGGAACCTGAAATATGCTGTTCACATCAATCACTCATATGCATTCTATACATGGCAGTATGTTTCCAGAATTGTTCCTTTTTTCTCAGGGCAATCACAGTGTCAAAACATCTATTTTCAGAAATCTCTCTGTTACCTTCCATTGCAGGTACAATAATCCTGACACAGCTGTCTCCAGCCTCCAGCCCTCCAAGGAGTAAAGTGGGGGCTGTGTGGGTATGTGTGGGTGGGTGGAAAATCCCGTAAAAAATTGAGTCAAGGCTTGGACAGTTCTGCAGAGACATAAAAGAATTTGGGACATATCATGTCTATGGAAAGTTTCTCTCCTCCCCACCCCACCAGCTCTGCTGTGTGTTGTTTACTGGGTGCCTGATTGTCTTCACTCTATAAGCTGTGATGCTTCATGGACATTCAGTGAAAACCTCTGTTTTATCCTGGGATAAAAAGCATAAATAGCTATTAACTCTCTACAAACAAAATATTATACAACTCATTCCCCACCTGCCCAGAGGCAACAGTCTTACTGGGTCAGTCATCCTGTACAAAGATGTTAAAATCAAAAATGTGGGGATCTGGTTTTAATTCTCTGTTCTCTGACTTCCTAATCTGCAGGGCTGGGCACGTTTCAGAGACAGATGGTTCTTTAGGGTTCATGTACTTAAAAGAGCTCACAGACAGAAGTAAAAAAAAAATAAATAAAGAAATCAAGTGCTGTCAGTTGAAACAGCCCTTCACACGCAGAGTACCTTTCTGATGCATAAACCTCCAACAAATGTGCTCTTCAGAACCAAAGGCTACAGAACAAAGTCCCAAAGGAGCTCTATGACAGCTTCTTGTTTAGTCAACTGTCTCAGCAAAAATACACTTCTCTGAAAAAAGGGATTCTTTTATTTCTCTTCTTTTTTTTTTCCCAAGGAGTTTTAAGAGCTCTGAGAAGAAAAGTATCGATCTTTGACAAGTATCTTAATGTCTACAAAAGACAGGAGAAAGATAGACCTTCTGACAATATATTTTTGGTATGGAACTTTTGGCACAAATACCTGCAAAAGATTTTTTTATCCTTTTTTAAATAAATAGGCAGTTTTAATTTTTAAGTGGATGTGGGGAAACTAATACAGTGGTTTGCCAATAGAGTGCAGAACTCAACCCATACCTTGTTTTGCTAATATATTACTTTTCCATTAGACATGAGTTTTACTATCACTGATGATGACGTTTAAGGCAGAACACGATTGTATTTGCCAGGACCGTGTTTCTAGTCATGCCTCAACTCAGTCTTTGAATTTCTTTGGAGAATTTTATATGAGAAGCCAAATAGGAGTCCCATCCAACTCTTGCCTGTATCAGCTGGAGCTCTAAATAACTCATGGAAAGTCAGAGTTCAAAACATTTGCATTCACTTGGCTGGTTGTCAATATGAGAACCACCCCCTCCCTTCTAAGAAAGATCATGCAGAAATCAGAGCTGGAAAACAGACATGGCAGTATAAGGCAGCTCACAGCACAAAAAATCCTGTGCTGATTTTCAGGAAGATTATGTGCTGAGGAGAAAAACTACCCCTAATTGTTCCCTTCACATGGTTATTTCTCATCTGTTAGTGCTGTGGAATGCCTGACTCTGCTTCTCCACTGGCGAGCCCCTGGTCTCTGGCACTTCCCTCTTTTGAGCTGAACACCAGTTTCCTCCTTTTTACTATTTGACTCTATCTACAACATCTGGATTTTGTGGCTGTGTCTACAAATCGCTTGGTAACAAGGGTTTGCAGCTGGATAGAAAACTGCCGAAGCTGAAATGATCACTGCAAGACAACACATTGTTAGAAGGTTCTGGGAGACAGGTTCCTCAGTCCAAATCTGTGCTTGTATGACATGGAGTGATGCTTCCACAATATACATAAACCACAGAAAATTGTCACACAATGCTCTTTTCTTCTCAAGGGACACCTATCAGCTCAACTTTTGCTGTGGTCAGTCACCGTTTCCATCATAAAGTTCTACTTTGTCACACTTAGAAAATATGGCAATAAAAGATCATGCCAAGACTAAACTTGGCATACAAGTTCTGTCCAGAAGTAACCTCAACTAATCTTTGTCAACTAGCAAGTGAAGTGACTTAGTCATTTTTAAATCACTTGAAAATGAAAGCTGTAGAGGTTCTGGTTCTCATCATTTTCTTGCAGTCACTGCCCTGCACTTTCAGCACCCCTTAACTGTGCAGCTGGAACAGAGTGGAAGGACTCCTGGGGAACCCAACTGTCCTGAGGAGCCTTTGTGGCACGGGTGGGATGGCATATGCTGCTCCCTGCCTCGCCTGAGCACAGAGGGGGAGGCTGAAGGGAGATGTTATAGCTGATTTCTACAGCCCAGGATTGAAGATAACAAACCTGGGGGTTTCCCATTTGCACCACTGGAGATGCTGAGTGCAGGAACAGGGATCTTACAGCCCTGACAGGCACATCTCAGACACATCATGGAATCACTGGGAGTATTTCCAGGCAACCATACAGAGGTGTCTGTATTCATCACTCTATTCTTTCATGAACTGCTTATGGAGAGTTAGATTTGTAGAAATCAGTCTTGCAAAATGCTCTGGAGCACTGTATTTTAACAGGACAGTCTACTACAATTCTTGCTCAGTCATTTTTTTGAAAGTTAATGCAGCAGAGGAATTCTTTGAAAGTGGTTTTCCTCTGCAGTTCAGTCTAAGGTCTGTCTGTTCCCTGTGCCATTAGAGATTTGCTGCCTGCAGCGGAGAGGCTCTCACTTGCACTGGGACTGAGCCTTGCACCTGAACCCAACATCCACCCAGTTCCACCAGTGCACCCTAAGCACAAAGAAGTCTTTGCTAATGGATTCTCCCGTGGCATCTGATCTTCATCCATATTTGAAGTGATTTACTTTGACATCTGCAGATTTTCAAGAACAAAGAGGGAAAATGAATTATCACTCTGAATATCTGCTCCATTCTGATTAATCATGCACATGACGCACATGAAGAATTCTTGGGTGCTCAATTTTTTGCCATCATCAGGGCTCAGCTGCTCTTTTCTAGATCATTTCTAACCATTCCTACCCTTCACAGTTCAGCTTTCCTGTTGCTACAATGTGTTAGCAATTAATGCACAATAAACAAGCAGACAATTGTTCTATTTCCAGGGAATAAAATCTCCAAGGACACAAAATTAAATAGAAACTATCCAGCCTTCCCCATATCCTAAGATTTCAAGGAAGAGCAAGCAATTAACTCCCCAAACACATCACATGGTTGAGGCATGGCTAACAGGCACTTCAATTTGACATACATTTTACAGCTCCTGAGGTCCTGTCTCCTCCTAACTACTCACTTCCTGCTCCTTCTTGGTGTTGGCACTCAGAAGAGTTTGAGAAACCCCATGATAAGGTGGGCCAAAGAGTTGTCTCTACCAAAACCAAGGGGGTTTAGCTCAGTTTAGCTTTCAGCAGGTCAACCCCTTGATGTGACTCATATGTAGTACCACAGAAATGCCAGAGGAGGAGAGGGTGAAATGAGGTGAGGATTGCATAAGCTGTGTGACTGCCAAAGAAATGCTCATGTGAGCAGAGCCCCAGTCCCAGCCTTACTCCTGGGGGCAGAAATGTGAGCGGGAGCCTGCTTCCTCCACTGGCTTGTTCTCTGTCCCTCCCCATTGGCAGTGGCAGCCTCCCAAGTTCTCAGGGTCTGGAGCAGCATCTCTGGGTAGCAAGACTGCTAAGAGGTGCTGGGAAAATCCCAGCAATACTACACTAATGATCAGCACTTGTAACAAGACAATTACAACCAAAGGACGATGCTCAGATCTGCTGCAGGGCAAGTGAAGTTTCTCCTTGGTCAAAATGCTGTCACTGATTTCCCAGCTCAAGGGCTGAAGGGGAAGGTTATAGCATTGAGAAAATGGAGCCTAAGAAAATGAGGAAGAGAGCAAAATTGAAAATTGTAACACACTGTTACACTTTCACTTGAAATCTCTTCCCCAAGCAGATCCTCTGCTCAACAGCCAGACGCCACTAAAAGATGAGGATGTTCCTACTGCCTGAAGTGAAATTCACTTTGACCAAAAAATATTTCAGATGCAGCTGACTGGCTTGTGGTTTCCATCACTTTCAAGCTGGACATTGCCCTTTGTTCTGCATGAAACATGCTTTTGGAAAGCCAAGGAAAACTTGGTTTAATAAACACCAAATTAGAGGAAATGCATTTGCCTCCTTGACATCTTTTAAAATGTCACTAAGACACACATTATTTCAGGTCACTGCAGGATTTCATTCAGTACTTGTTACAAAGCTGCTGCTCTCAATATGGCATGTGTTACAGCAAGGGAAGTGTACCTGGCTGAATGGACTCTAGAAGCATCTTTCTCCTAGAAAAGTATCTCAAAGGAGCAAGAGTGATGCTGCTGAAGTCCTGCTGCTGCTCCCTGCTTATAAAAAAATTGAGGCTGGACTGACAGTCCTTATAGAAGACTGCTTCTCTTATTTAATGGTACCTTGTGGAGCCAAGGAAACCAAAGTTTAAAATAATAAATCTAGAACTTTCTGGTTATCTATAT
Source organism: Sylvia atricapilla (assembly GCF_009819655.1). NCBI lineage: Eukaryota > Metazoa > Chordata > Aves > Passeriformes > Sylviidae > Sylvia > Sylvia atricapilla. Next base: position 8,456,615 of record NC_089152.1, on the reverse strand, counting down.
GCTCCACAAACTGTCAGAACCACTTGTACACAACATTACTGTACTTTACCAGCCACACCTTTAAAACAAAAGGACTTATAAAGCTGAGCAGGCGACCCTGCTATCCTCATGCTGGGAAAATGTTCAGCTGTCCATGTGCACCAGATTTACAGGCCTTCTGTGTCAATCTGACTACTCCAAAAGATTCAGGCAGGGAAAAGATTTAGCCCTATAAATACTATTGAACTTCTCTTTCCATTGGCTACAGATCAATTCCGTGCAGAAGAAAAGCCCACAGCTAAGGCTGGAAAAAAAACAGAGTTGGATTTTCAGAAGTGCTCTGCATTTGTCTAGTCCAGCTCTAGTTTGAGCAGGTTAAGTCCCATAACTGAGCACTTTTGGGTAGTCAAAACATGACTGTTCACTGAGGCTCTGGAGTAATTGCTTCTTGGACAAGAAGGTCCCTATGTTAAAATGTATTACAGGCTACATAATAAAAACAGAGGTTGTGTGCTCTTTTGCAAGTCTCGTGGTATGAAACTCAGCTGTTTTGCCCTGCACAGGTTCCCCTAACTGTTCACTTGGTTTCTATCCATCTGGATTTTCACCACAGAATTTTGCTTTGAGCTTCCAATTTGAATACATGAAAGCTCTGCCAAAACCACATCACATTCAAACCACAGGAAATCATGAATTTGGCACTGTTTTGACATGGAAGCTGTAAACAGTGTGCAGGTTCACTCAAAACTGGATCATTGTCCTTTGAGTTATGAAACACAACAAAACTTAAAGCAAACCAGGTCAGAAATCTTAACTACTAAAGCAAAGAGAAATCGTGATTTTTGCGAGGATCAGGGCTTTTTTTGAATATTACCCCCTACATCATCTCCTTCAGCTATAAACCTAATATGTTAAGAATAAAAAGAGAAGTTAAGTGTCCTCCTTTCCAAGTTTGAGTTACAACAGGATTTAGCTAATTCTCACAGCTCTAACACACATATCCTATTAAAGACAAGGCAGTTTCCTATTGGCAGCTTTGAGCATGAAAAACTGTAAAAGCCAGAGCTGTAGAGGAGATATGAATATGGTTTAGTTTTATGTGCAACATGATAGGGAATCAACTTACAGGTAACTCACACTACTGCACAGGAGCCTCATGATTAAAATCCAGTATATTTTCAGTTGCCAAACACTGGATTTTTCCCCTCAAGATTCCAACTAGCAAACCACAAGGAACTTGTATGAAAACAGAAAAGTCTAAAGTACAATTTTTGACTTAAAATTAAACACTGCCCTAAAGAAACACATACTTGTAAAGAAGTCACAAGTTCATTGAGGATGAAATGAAAACAATCTAAATTTCCAGATCAAGCCTGAGAACAGTCCAGATTCCAAACCAGAATCTGAAAGCAGAACTACATGAAGGTGGTTTGACTGAAGTCAAATGAATAGGAAGCAAAATGTAGTCATTCAAAAGAAGATTTATATTAATGTACTGCCTGCAAGAAAACACAGTTTAATCTTGCTGAGTTTCATTTTAAGCAGATTTTTACACCATGCATTCTGAATGTCAGGAAGAGCTCTCCAGGGATCCTGAACACACAGAACCATACATCAGACATATCTGACCTGTCATAGAGTTTTCAGATGTACACAGTTGCTCTCGCAGCTTCTCCACGTCGTCTGGATGAACCTGCTCGTACAAAGTGCTGCCAAACCATTCAGACTGGGGCTGGTTCAGGACAGGAGTCACAGAGTCTGAGACATAGATCACTCTTCCCGTCTCAGCTGCAACTACAAACAGGAACCCATCTGCAGCCTCCAGGATAAGGTGCTTCAGCTCCTTCCAAAGAAAGGATTTGATTAGAACGTCAGCAAGGAAAGGGAATTAAATACAGTGTCTGTCACTGTCAGAGAATATTGTTTTCTTGTGATCTTAGTGGCTGATCCAAACCTAGACAGAGATTTTCACTGATGTAACACACAACCAAACTTGCAGCAAGGAATAAATTGGCCCATCTCAATAACAAACAACATTTTATTTTCCGTTATTGCCTTTTATCTGGTGATTTCCATGCACTTTAGGAAAATAAACAACTAATACTCACTGCACATTCTGTGATAGGCATCTAACATTAAAAAATAAAAAGCTATTTCAGAGTACAAACAGAGGAAATGAACAGCTCTAACTCATGGCAAACTCATCCCTTAATTAAACGTTCTGAATAATTTAATTGGAAAGAAACCAATAAGACTTTCTAGTTTGGTTCCCCCTGGCCCTGCTGAGATGAGATCTGTTTGTGAATTAAACAGTCACTGGATAAAAGGCAGAAAGTGTAATGGGAATGAGGAAAGAATCCCCAGCCTCTTCTTTCATTAGTAGCCACTACACAAGAAGGTTTTATTGCTTTTAGCTTTCTTTTCCCAGCCTGTGAGTATGAAGCCCCAGCATCACCCAGAAATATTCCCTTTCCTTAACAGAGCCTGAAAACCTCTCATGGCAAAGGGTGACAACTACCACCCCAATTCTTAGAAAGAAGCTTGAACATCCTTTGGTGGCTCCAGGGACCACCAGTGCTAAGATAACTGCACCTGGAACTCAGACCCAGAGCTCTGGACAACCTGAGTCCCATTCCAGGTGAGACAGCTCAGCAGGGTGAGTGTGTGAGAAGTAGATATCTGCTCATGAGGTGAGGATAAAAAAAATCTGGCCAACTACTAAGAAATGGATAACTCATCTCAAGAAACACTTAACAGACTGTCAGCTTCTGCTGCTTTGTTACAGAGAAAGCATATTGATCCTGAACTACTGACTAAAGAAAACACCTCACAGCACAGCTGGCCACACTATGCCGAGGACAAAATAACCAGTTTTTCACATTATTAAAAAAGATGAAAACAAACCCTGTAATTCTGCAAGATTAAAAAAAAAATTGCCATGAGAAGTGACTAGGGTGAAGCCACTAGCAGGATGGCACAGTCCCTCCAGAAACACACACCAGGAGAGCAGGAATAAGCAGTTGTGAGCGCTGAGGGGTCAGCAGCAGCTGCTGTTTACCTAAGAGAAAGTATTGCCTCCAGCCATAACTTCCATGTGTAAGTGCTTCAATCTCTTCAGACCACAAAAATGAACATTACACCCATAGGAATTCGAAAACAGTGGAGGTGGGAGGAATTTTCAATGTGCTCAGTAAACACCGTTTTCTTTCACTGGGTGCATCTTCTTTCTTCCATCAAATATGTAACCAAGCAAGTACCTCAGACAGTCAGATGGGACTCATCTCTGCCCAGTTCAGCTGCTGGGAAGTCCAGCATTAAGACTAAATGATGTTTTCAACCTTCCTCTAATCCCCAGAGAGACAGGCAGGTATTTCCAGACTCATTTTCACTTATTTTAGAGAATCTTTGTTAGGATGGGAAGAACCCAGATCTGGAGGTGAAAATTCCTTTCTGCGGGCAGTGAGTGACTTGTTTTTCAGGCAGGCAGACCTCAATCATGAGAATGCCAATTTGCTTCTCCAAAAACAAAGATCTGCCATAGTGTTAAGATCAAGTCCACTCACAAAAAACTGTCTCTATTCACACCTTGGCTATGTAACTGGCACCAACTGCTACACTACAGTGAAGGATCAAGCTGAAGGCTCTACTCCTCTCAGAATTTCCTCACACCTTTCAAGACAAAAAAAAACACCAAAAAAAACAACAAAAAACAAAAACAAAAAAACCCCAAAAACAACAAAACAGGGAAAACCAACATTTTTGTAAATTCTACCTGTTCTGTAAGAAAGGAAGGCTTGTAAGCTCCATCAGTAGATTTGTTCCCAGTGCCCCTCATGGATTTCATGTGGGAAACAGCCATGCGCAGAATGGTCAGCTTGTCAGGCTTACGAGCCAGGGCGCTGCACGTGGGCACCATGTCCGACAGCTCCGTGATGTACTGGGTCATCTTATTCCTCCTGCGCCTCTCAATCTCACTGTGATTCTCCCTGAGCATTTAAAGAAACACCAAAGCAACAGAAAAGAGACGTGAGTGGTGCAAGAATCTGAATTGGAGGCCATGAATCAAAATACTTCGCACTTGTTTTGCCGTTTGCACCCCAGGAGAGCAAAGTGCTTTACAAAGCCAACCACTGTTATCCCTCAGTTTACCGACAGAAAATCCAGGCCACAGACAGATAAATATGATTTGCCCATAGCTGTGAAAAGAACCTGTATTTCTACTTATTGGCTTGTGGCCTTAATCTCTTAACCAGTTTAATCTCCTTTGGTTTAAGCACAAAAATGAAGCAGAAATATGGGAGGAGCTAACATCTGCCAACTCCAGTCAAGCTCCCAAATTTGCTGTGATGCATCTCTCAGCTGCTTATGAAAGGTGTCCTTTAGAGGAAACCTCTCACTAACAACTGGATCAGGTCAGCAGGAAATGTCAGCACTGGCTTATTAAAAAAAACCCACTCAGTGACAACACAGATCCCAAATAACGCTGTTTGGAACACCCCACATCGCTGCAGGGAGTCACCACATGCCTGCAGGATCAGACTGCAGCACTGGGACCATATATGGGACAACAGCACATACTAAAAAAGAAATCCCAATAAATAAATAAAATGAGTACGAAAGACAGCAAGTAAACATCTGGCTTGTCAGACATAGACTGGAATTTATGTTCAGGGACAATTTAGCACAGCAGGGAAGCAACAATGACAGTACTTGATGCTGCCCTAAGTTGGGCTAGGCTGCTATGTTCTCATCCTTCAGAGGAATCATAAGGCTGAGGTGGTGAGTCAAATTTTGGTGAGAAATCCCAAAAACGGACACCCACCAGAGTCTTACAGAAATAAACATCTCAGAGTTCAGTTTTCCCATTCTGGAAATCACCATGGCTTGATCAGCATTAAGGAATCACACCAATATATACATCTGAAATGGTCCAAATGGACCTAGAATGCTTCAGAGCCCAGCACTTATTCTTCTCATACTGTACCTGTCAGGTGGCAGCTAAATACAAGTACACGAGAGGTAGATGATGCTTCAGTTGTCAAAGCAGCATCTTCCACTGATTTCAATGAGCTGTGCATGGCATTGTCTTGTGGGATCGCTGGCTGATCCAACAAGATGTGAGAGGTGATCACTTGGAGAGTCCACCAGCATTGACTGATGTGATAACACAACATTAAAAGAAACTGCAACATTCTTTGGAGCTGATTACTATGAAGACTGACCACGGAAGCAGAAGCTAGGCTTGGCACACTTTTCGGATATTTTTAGGAATTAAGCCTTTTTTTAAAATGCAGGAAAGAACTGTATGTTGCTTCCTGAAATACAGGAATGCAAGGGCTTGCCCTGCTTTGGGTATCCTGCCCCTGCACATACAGGTGTTACATGCAAGAGGCACTGTCTGCACAAACACCACTTGCTAGGGCTACATGCAGAATTATTATTCCTATGCTTACTGTGTGATATGCAGAAAATCCAGTGATGACAGCCCATGGCTGCTCAGTAAATTACAGCCAAGCCTTGCCTGAAGTCACTGTCTAGGACACTGTAATAGTGAACCTTTCCTTTCACTTGGCTGAGGACCAGCCCTTGTGTGGGTCTGCACAGATGTAGGAGGGAACAGGGGGAACTGGATCACAGACACACCAAGCAGAACAGTGTGTGACAGTGTGTCACTGGTGTGACAGTGCACATGTACACAGAGCACAGTGTGTACATGCCAGCTGGTACATGCAGGTAAATATGGACACGGGGAAGATAAAAGCACTTTTACATGATGAAAGCTTGCTCTAAGTTCAGCATTTTCACAGAAGCGGTGGTTAAGAAAAAAAGAGAGAGAGACAAAGAACAGACATATTCAACATACATTTCACACTTATAAGTACATAATACATTGTCTACCACTCAAGTATTTTAGTATTTCTGGACATTGAAAACAGCCATTATAGAGACTAAACAAAGAGACTGTAAAACCTCCTGAGAGAAAAAGAGTATCCCAACAGCCCATTCCATTTATGATCTTAAAAGCTAGAGAGTAATAGCATGTTTATCTACTGGCTGTGGAAATGTTCAAGCAGACAATACCCCAAAAGTTTCCTGAAACTAGTTCAAATTTAAATCCTTAAAAGAAAAAAGAGGGGCTGTGCTCCCCTTCCAAAGCATGTGTCCCAGGAACCCTGGCATTCACAAACTTGTACAGAATGATGTCCTAATTCTGTCATTTCTAACTTTGTTTTTATATGGGAATTACAAAGGGACACTAAATTTTGGGATGGGGGGGAGCTGATCCAAACCCACTAAGGGTTTGTATTTCTGACTTCAAGCAGTTTTGAAACAGCCAAAAGATCAGTATGAACAGCATCATAAAAAGAAAAATGAGGGCAAACCATATTTGACTTCCCTTTTTCCTACCTTCCCCTTCTGTGTCAGAAGTACTTTGATCCTCATCCCACCTAAAACAAAATAACCATCTCTCTAAGCTAAGGCACACGTACTGAGATTTTTTGGACACGAACATCACCCTCTTTTCTCTCAGCAGAAGAGCTCCACAGGACACGCCTACCTTGCAAACTTTTCCTTATCACCAGTGATTTGATCACCATCATACCTAGAAACAAAAGATAGTGCATCAATCAAGAGGAGTTACGCATTGCATGAGAGCCAACACACAGCAGAAAGCAAAAAAATTCACAACTGCAAACCATTACAAATAACAGCAAGAAAAACAAGGGCATGAGAACGCTACAGCAAAGAAAACACAGAGTCTGATGATTCTTCCAAGCCATGCTGATTCAGAAACTTCATTTGTGTATTTAAAAAAATAGAAGACATTTCAATGGATTTAAGCAAACACTTTGACATACACTGATTTCTTGGGAAACTTAACAAGCAGCACCAGTACAGAAAACACCAGTGAGCTTTTATCCACAGCAGGCTATGAAATATTCATTGCTGTGCTGGAAGTGAATGAGATGTATCTGTTCCAGCTTGCAACCACAGCTCCCTCCATTCAGCAGAGGGCACTGATGGTCTACAGATAACACGGGAGGGCAGAGACACGGCTGAAAGGTGATGCCCTGTGTAAGGGAGTCTTCCGGAAAAAAGTTCTGTGGGTACAGACACTGTACTGGCTGTCATGGAGGCTGGCAAAAGGCAGGCAAGGCAGGTGAAACTGCTGGGTAAATAAAAGTGAAATTTTAACTAGCTTAATTCCCTAGAAGTAAAGAGGTACCACATTCCTACTCAAAGCAACAGGAGTTGGATGCCCAGCCAGGTATTGGTGGTGTTTGAGCAGCACCTTTATGGAGGAAATCCAGACCAATGAGGCTTTTGTCCTGTGGGACTAAAGCTTCACTGCTTCTGAAGCATTGTCCCAAAGGCAGCAATGTGACATTTCAGTAAAAAATTACACACTGCTCCTCCTTCTCTTTTCTAAAAAACACACTAATCATTTGAAATTGGATTTTGCTTGCACAGTTATGGAAAGACTAATCTGAAACCAAACTGCTAGTTCCAAAACACAAAATGTATGTTTTGGAAAACACAAGAATAAGGTAATGGCTTTTCTAGAAGTGAAGATTATAACTGCTCAAGAACAGTTAAATGAGATTTTGTATTAGAATTACACCTTTCCAAAATGATGTAATCTATTACAACAGACAGCCTATGAAGGTCCCATGCATTAACTAAAAAAGTAATACAGCCTAAATAAGCATGTTTCTCCTCTTCTAACAAATCAATAACGAACTTTTTCTTTTTTTCTGTCTGAAATGAATTAAAACTAATTTTAAGTAATCCACCTATGCAAGTTCCTCATTCAAACAGTGAAGACTAAGTTTAAGCAAGTCTTGAGCCGTATTTCTTTTGTGTTCAACACCAGCACCCTAAAAACATCCACGTGACAACGCCACTTTATTCCCCTTGACTCTGCTTGGAGAACAGACTGAGCCCAAGCAATTTTCAGCAAAAAGACCAACTCGATGAGGAATGGGCACATAACGGGGGAAGCACATGCACAGGCTCCATGTGAGGATGAGGTGTCATGCAGGGATACCTGAGCTGGAGCCCTGAGAAGCAGAGAGTGTTACCTCCCATGGAGCACTGTGCTAACACCACTACTGTGCTCCCAGCCAGCCTGGGGCTTGTCTACTCAGCACTCTCTGCTTGACTGGGCTGAAGATGTTATTGCCTCCAACCACTGGTTTTTGCCTTCCAGTCCCCCAGCTGACCTCTGCACAGATGCTCTTCAGGCACTTCAGTCAAAGCCAGCTGGGTTAGCTTCAACATTTAAACAGCAACTCTTTGATAACTAAATCATTTTGACCAAAACAAGCTAGGAATAAGTCATGTAAGCAATCTGGAGAAGGGAGCAGCTAGAAGAGGATGTCTGAACATAGCCCTGGGTGTCTCTGCATGTTTTTTCTGTACTGTCTAAAAGCAGAACAATCTGGGGTCTATACAGCATTTAAGTATCAGGTTTTGATCTGACACTGAAAATTAACTGAGTCTAAGCACAGCACAGTATATCTCTCCACTAAAAGCAATGAAATTATTGGCTCAACTCACCACTAAACTTTGAAAGGGGAAACCAGAATAGGGAAACACCAACACATGAGTATCCGAGCACCCAGAAACCCTGATGCTTGAGCAGGCACAAATCAGGTCCCATTCCTCACAAATCTTGCTCCCTTAACATGCATCTTCTAGCAAATATTATGACTAAGCCCTCAAATCACCAGTTGTAACACGAGAGACTGGTTCTGTAAATGACATCAACCAAACAGGAGTGCTGCTGGTGTATCTTCAGCACATTTCTCTTTGGACTGACTGGAATAACCCTGTTAAACCCTACAGCTACAGCTGTGTTTCAACATGGCTGCTGCAACAGAGCTGCAATTACAATTTGGATAATCAGCAGTTACCCACAGGCCTCAGAGTATCTACACCCTTCACTGCAGCTGCTTGGTTTCTAATGAAAAAATGCAAACAGTGTGACCAGAAAAAAAAGGAAAAGTGAAAAAATGGCAGTGAGGCTTTACTGTTCATTTCTAGCTTTGAATATTCCACATTAATTAACATTTTTTGTCAATTTTTACTATTCAGTTACACCTAATGGTACATAATATAAAGCTCATTAACTTTAAAAACAATTCCACCTCTAGGACCTGTCAAAATGTCTTCACAAGCAATTAACATCTGAAATAAATTCGAAATGAAATTTCACTTTCAGTGGCCGAAAGACAACTTCAGCAATGTCAAATAACCAAAGTTCATCTGCAGCAGTTGAAATAATAAGCTAACAGTCACAAGTTTTCTCATTTGATATAGCTGCAGAGTGAAATTGCAGCACACACACTGTCAGCTTTGTAAACCAGTAACTACATTAGGCAGATTTCTGCCAGAAGCCCTAATTTTCAGAAGCCAATAAAAAGGGTAACTAAAAAGGGTCTGGGCTGAGTTGCTGGCAAGTTCCTCACCCATATTTACATTGATTTTAAACCATCAGTAATGAGACAGCTGTCTTTCCCCATTGAAAGAAGTCAGTGATTTGGCCAATGCTCTTTTGTAAATGCTCACCTTGAAAATTTGCTGGGCCCCTCCCCATCTTCATCATCAAAGTCCATTCTGTAAAAGCAAGATTTCCAAGTCAGCAATCAAGGCGTTGGCACTGGTGGCATGAACATTCAAGTCGAGCTGTTCTCAAACGTTGTTAGTTTTGTGTTTTGTCTAGAGGTGTTAACGACTGGGGATTCCAGTCTTGCTCATCCTCTCCAGACCCAGGAGCAGCTCATCTCACAGCTGATTTATGTCCCAGACCTTCTTAGGGCTGTGGAAGAGCCGAGTCCTTTCTTGGGCCAAATCCCAGCCTGCCAGTTTGGCTCCTCCAGGGAGCCACAAAAAACAGGAACCTGTTTCTTGACTTCTTACACACACAGACTAGGAAGATTATCTTCCTAATTTAGACAACTAAATTAGATTCCTGTATTAGCAGTGTGATTGTGTCATAGATATTATCACTATAAAGTTATACAATAATATAATTTACAAAGCATTTTAGACATTTTTATACCTCTGGATAAATATTTATATCCCCAATTACAAGGATGCAACTCTGCCATTAAACATTAGACAGTCAAGCTGATATAAAACTATCACACACTTATTTTATTAGTGTATTTATTTTAATAAAAAAATTAGTATGATATACACACCTTGATCAATCACTTTTAATTTGTGTAGATAGGAAATTACAGTTTTGTTTTGCAAACATTTTTTCAGACATCTTTAACATTCTAAGCTTTCTAACCTTTCAGTGTAGTAAAACTTCATACAACTACAGATTCCATGTCTCTAGCACTGTTCATAGTAACACGTATAAGTCTTATTAAAGGTAAAAACCTTTCAAAGTGACAATGATATTTATCTCAGTATTAAAAGGATCCCTACCAATGACAAATTGAGATTTGTATATCTAGAGTGTAGGAACAAAGATGCAAAAACAGTCGCTAAAACTACATCAGCATGGAGAAGTAGAAGTGCCAGTCAGGCATTGCCTTCCTTCTTAAATTCTGACAAGCAAGACAGACTGGCCCATAAAAGATGTGTCTGAGTCACAGCAACCTCTGTACAACTGGAATGAGGGCAGCAAGTGAGCACAGGAATTGGACATGGTATTGGAAAAGTTACAATAATATTTTCCAGATGGTAACAGTGATTATTCATTTCTGGAGGAAGCAAAGAGAAAACCATTTTCCCCAAAGAGCTTTAAGAAAAGCTGTGTATTTAACTTCGATGCAATCGCTGTTTTCACTATAAATTACATCTTTGCTCACCTAATTACCACCAAATCCGGTTCCAAGGTCCGTGAGCCCTCAGCTGCCTCCCGCAGAACAGCACCGACCTCCAGTGGCCAGTGCCCTGTGCCACAGGGCTGCAGCTGAGGCAGGACCTGCTGCTGCACCCCAAATGTGGCCATCAGGGCTGGCACCAGCAGTCTGAACCCCCCTTGACCTGCAGCACTCCCAGAAATGTGGCATTTACACACCGTGGTACAGCCCAGGGGCTCCTGTCACCTACCTGCTTCCTCCCCACACGTGCCTGTGGTGACACTCCAGATAAACCCTCCCAGTTATTGGAACTGGAATGTGTCTACCTGCACTGAAAATGTGACAGTCTGTGTTACAGGAGAGCTGCTGGTTTACAAGTGGAGGGCAGCACTGGGATGGCTCCACCTGACACCACTCCCAAAAGCATCATATCAGGCACAGCCTTACCTGGTTTCACCAAAACGCATCAGAGAGAAACACCCAGTTTCAAACTGGGGGAAAAGGGCAGAAAAAAATTATACACCTGTGGGGGAAAGCCTTTTATGGGATTTGGTGAGGGATTTTATGAGACACTGCTTTAATCTGGGAGAGATTAATTTTGTAACTCTTTCCCTTCCTCTCCAGTACACTGAGATCACATGCCTTGGTGGATACAATTTATGATTTATTTAGCTTCCAGCCAAATACTCCAGCTGCGTGCTAAGGGATGGGTTTTCCCCACCATCAAATATTAGCTGCACTGCATTTAATCTAGTCTATTATTACTGGAATACAATACAGACAATTAGAGATGATGATAACAGTTTAAGGCTTGATTCTGCTGCCTGCACTGTATCACCACCTCAGAGGGAGTAAAGGGGACTAATACACCTTTTTACTTAGCTGGATATCAGCTTCTTACTTGAGGAGATTCTTGATGGGTTAATATCCACAGGTAACACCTCCCACATTTACAGTGAGCTGAATACACAGGGTATAACATAAGCCTGCACCAGACTAAGTCCTTAAATAATGCCTTTGCTTTGTTAAACTACCCAAACTCCTTTATTTCATATGGAAATTGAACATAAATTTCATTAAAAATATCAATACTTGTAAAAAATGCAACAGCCAATGTATCTCTGTGCCATCTTTGTTAATAACACATTTCCTAATTTCGCTGTGCAAAATGAAAAAACCTCTCTGAAACATTAAAAAAAAAAAAACCTCAGGTATAAAGTCATTGATTCCAGTGTCCTGCCTGATCCACCGTGTCTGCTTCACAGCAAGGCAGAGACAAAGACAGTGAATCAGTTGTAACCTTTAGTAGAACACAGCAGAACATGTAAAAATAATATTCCATCAACCTCCTCACACCCTGACAGATAAGATCTCCTGTTTAGATAGAATATACTGCACATTAGCAAAACAGTAGAAGCAGCCTCCCAGAAGACAAATGACATCATTTCAGAAGATTCAGAAAGACTATCTTTTATCTTCATTTAAAATTCCCATTAAAAAGAGGCTTTAAAAAAGAGCTGCACTCTGCTCTTTTGTTTTGAAGAGACAGCATAAATCTTGTTTTCCTCTTTCATACTGTTCACATCAATCGTGAAAAGGCCTGATGCATGAGGTACCTATTAAAATGTATTTTCCTTAAAAGATGTGGGGCTACCATAAATACAGTGATAAAAATACTTTTAGAAATTTAATTACTCTCAATTAGAAACATTTTCATTAAAAAAACTCAACAAACCAAAACGCCTCCAGCAAGATGGACCTGCACAGATTAAAAAAATTGACACGTGAGAGGATTTCAACACTGCAACAAAATTACTATGTAAAATTCCCAATGTCAAAAATGTCAAAAGATGCTTGCCATGATTACACAGTGTAGGAAGAGGGGAAGCAGGAACAACCAGGAGTGAATGCAGCAGAGAAGCAGATGGGGATCTGTATTACAGCCTTTTATTCAGCACATTACTGGGGGGTAGAATGGTGGGATGAGGTCTCTTTTCCCCAGATTTTGATAGTTCTGGTTCAGAGAAAAGGCAAGACTACGCTGTGAATCAAAACAAAACCAATGCAAGTGAAACCAGCTCATCAAAAAAACCCCAACCCTCCCTGCCCAAGTACAGATAGTCCAGGAAGGTGAAAGAGCCCCTTATCCTTTAACACAGCAAAGCCTAAATTAAAACCACATTAAATAAAGAACGGAAGGTGCATTAATCCAAAGTAGTCATTGACCATTGCAGTGCATTATCTCATGCTGTCACTTTTTTCTATGAAGTAGTTGGTATAATTAATAGAAAGGAAAACTCTTTTTCCAAGCTGTCAATGAAGGCAAATGCCGACACGGCAGAAACACTTTCTGGATAGCCAATGACTTTAAACTGATCTATATTCAAGTCCACACAGCAATTATTCTGCCAGCTTGCCTCAGCAATTATGAAAAAAGAAACAATTTTCAGAGATAACCAAAACTGGGAAAGCTGGCTGTGTATGCTAGCTCCACTCCTTTATGTTTGACACAAAACACTCACTTCTAAAATGCCCAAGGATTGAGGTGTACGAAGATGTATCACCAGAACAGCAGAGAAAGGGCCAAGTGTTAGTTGCAACTTTGTTCAAAGAGAAGCTCAGAGGAATTAGACACAGCAGGCATTCTTTCCCTCAAGGTCTGAATACACAGTGATTAAAAAAAGAAAAAAAAAAAGAAAAAAAAAGAAAAGAAAGCACTCTCAGCTCAGGCTTGGAGAAAGGCTGTTAGTTCAGCGCTATGGTGCACAGATGAAATACCACGATCCAGGCGCAAAAGTGAATCTCTACACTCATTTACTCGCTGAATTAACATGTTAAAGACATTTAAAATAATTTGATTTTATGTTCCTCCCACCCTACTGTGAAGTGAGGACTTCACCTTCTCACAAATGGATGACAATACTTAAAATGCAACAGTTAAAGCATTTGAATTAATATCAAGTTAGTATTTAATATCAGAATATTTCATAGCAGCATCAAACCTTGGCAACAGTAAATTGCAAACTGATACTCAGAGCTGACATGGTTTATGATCAAAAAAGACATCAAATATCCTGCAACTCAAATACAAAACCTTATCTATGTTAGGTAGCAATGAAAATATGTTAATACTTTGTCTTTTCTTTTGAGTGCAAGTTTAAAAAGGTTTTCTCATTGAGCAGCTTGAAAATAAAAATGTGATGCCTGTCAAAGACAGATTTTAGGAGTTTCTCAAACCAATTTCTTACAGTTAGCTCAGCATAAGAAGGGCACTCAGTGGGGGGAGATATTTAAACTGTTCTGTTCAAAGGAACACTCCTCAGAACATTCATCCAGAGTGCTCACATCACACCAACTCACTCCTAATTCAAGGCAAGGTCAACTTTCCCCCATGTTAATTCACTCCAAGATTGAGACTGCAGCTCTGTTACTGGAGCAGACACACAAAACTGGCAATGCACCTTGGTGAACAGTCCCTAGAGTAGCTCTTGAAAGGAGTAATGTCTTCCTTAGGTCAGTGAAGACTTTACTCACACTGTCGATCCTGTTCAGTCTCACCACTGCCTTATTTAGGACTAAACAGAAGACTAATCCATCTCTTCTGAAGAGACTCTCAGATCAGTTATCTCTGAGAAAGCATCACCCAAAGACCATTACTATTTGTGATCAACCTGTGATAAAAACAGGAGGGAGTTGTCAACACCAGAGAGTAGTTTTCTGTTCTTCTCAAGCTCTTGCTATACTTTTCTTCTAACACAGAGAATTACTATGAGTTGCCACAGAGCAACCTGATGTGGGCAATTACCCCTACACCACATCAGCCTCTGATGCTAAAAAAACCAGATTTGATTTCTTTGGCAGAGCCCTCAAGCTTGTGTAAGGGCTGAATTTGATTCAGGCCCTTCTCCCAGAAGAAGCCTTTGCTGAGCTTCCAGTGAGACCTAGAATATTGTGGTCCACAATCTCTGAAAAGTGAGAGCTCATGCTATTCTGTACCTGGAACTACAAAGAAAACATCTTTAACAGGCCTCTCTTTAAGAGATTCCAAGTGCAACCTTCAGATGAGGTAAAGTCTGCATGTGCAATCTTGCTACCTTTATTCACTTGATAAATCACTGTGAGATTAAACAGATGTAGGCAATGCACATTCATTATATCTACAACAGCCACAGGATCCAAACTCCTTTCTCGATGCTTTGCCAAACCTGTAAATCCTTTGAAACCAGCAAAACAAGTCATACACTTATCAGCAAGTTTGATCTTGCAGGAAGAACAGATGCATTGAAGAGAAAACAAAACATCAGTGACTCACGTCATAATGCAGTTTCCATAAATATAACATTACATAATAAACACACACGTACATACAGGTGCATTTTGAGTTTTACAACACAAGTAATTTCCAGTTTCAGACCTGGGGAAAAAGGAGATGGCTTACCCAGAGCGACGCTTTCCTCCTCTGGAAGGCATGGATCCTGCCATCCTCACTTGTCCACTCGCCATTGGAGCCACCGGCAAGGCCACCGAGCCAGGAATGTCTGATGCCATCTCTGTAGATAGGGCAAGAGGTGGGGGAAATCTCTTTCAATGCATTGCCTTCAACGAGAAACCTCTGCTGATAACATTAGAGACAGGCCCTTCTCCAAACAGAGAAAGCTTTCCTTTTTATTTCTAAGGAAAAGTAAAACTCTCCTACTAAAACCCAGCAGATTCACAGATCCTTTAGAAAAAACCCAGCTAGGTCAACAGACATTACATCGCCTGGGAGACAGAGAGAATTGCAGGTATCTCTGTAATTCCACTGACCTAATGGTTCTCATTTCAAGTCTCAAAGAGGCTGTCAGATGAAGGCCAACAACCTTTTACAACTGTTAAAGTGCCTTGTACAGAAATGCTGAGCTGAATTCCCAAGGCAAATGAAGCTGCAAATCATGGTACCAGGGTACCAAGAAAAATAAAAGTTCAAAAACTCAGTTTGCCAGAGAGGCCAAGAGTTGAGAGCAGAGATGAATTATCAGATGATACTGGGTTTTATTATTTATATTCTGGAGGCATTCAGAGGGCCAGACTGAACTTAGAAGAACTCAAAGGCTTCCTGCATTTCTATGTGGTGTTTTTCAGAGCAGAACTGAGCCCAAAATCCAGGCTGAGATTCATCCCTCTGCCAGGGCTCCAGGTACAGCCACAGGTTAATGAGAACCTCAAAACTTTGATGGGGAAAACTGCAAAAGCTCACCTTATGCAATGGTTTTCAGACTGCTACTGGCAAATACTTCTAAAGTCTATTAATAACAGTTCATTACACTTCAAAAAAGAAAAGTGGAATATGACATATGTATACCCTTTTCTTCTATCCCACTATTAAGCATGGGATTAAGAATGTTTTTCCTCTGTATAACTCTTATAAACTATATGAGCAATTAAAACTTTTTTCTAATGCACATATACTTTATTCACTCTGGAGGCAAAATCTACAGTCAAAACATTTAATTATCTTAAAAGAAAATGCATCTTCCTTCCAACTTCTTTTAAAAAAAGCTTGGCAAGGTATGTGGAAGTACAGCTAAATATAATTACTAATGGAAAGCAAATCTGTTTTAAAAATCCTGCTATTTTTTTCCCAACAGATAAGTATGAAATAACTTCAATTATGGAAACAGGAATCCATGTTCTTTCATTATGTCTGGAGAGCACTTCCATCTCTGCCACACTTTATACACATCCATTATGCAACATTATGCATTTCAAATAATAACATTTTATCTGTTCACTGATTTCATGAATTTCTTCTAGTACATTTAGTTTTATTAACTCCTTTTCAACTAAAAAGCAACAGAGCAGTCCAATATTTTTTAACAAAGTCTGCAAGGCCAAACAATGACACCTATGCCTACACCCCCACAGCACAGAAAGTTGCACGGTGGCTAAAGCTGCAGCTATGTGGAAACACAACATTAATGCACATTAGCATATCTCCAGACAAATAAAAGCATCAGCATGCAAACAACTGGTAAATCACTATTTCCAGAGTAAGTACCCTCAGCTGTCTCATGCCCATAATTCACTCATAATATTCAAACTCATCTCTCATGGATAGAACCGAAGGTCATTTTGGAATGCTCTGCTCACTCCTTTATTAAAGCAGATGGTAAAAACCATAATAAATCTACCTGCAAAGTGTCCCCGTCACTCAGAAATACATTACAGTATAAATCATCAAGGAGATCAGATTTTTTTTAAGCAGTAACTGTAATACAATTTCAGATCATCTCTGAGCAACATTTTAAGAGTAAGAACAATACTGTACTGTGATGAGAAACTCTTGCAATCTCATTTTCCTCAATCTAAAGGAAAGGTGATGGAAAAACACGCCAAGGGTTGTATTTGTCTACTTTTAAAAGTCCAAAAGCCAAAACTAATTGTGTAAGGTAACTTTACAGCTCACCAAAAAAAAAAAGAAACCAAGCCTCCTTGCCCTCCTTTATGCACTCCATGCTAAGAGGTGCATCCAAAACAGGTTGAGCAAATCTCATTCTGTAGAGCCCTTGCTCTCACCACTGACAAGCCAGGGAGACCCAGACAGATAGTTTTGATCATTGTCCAATTCAGGTGGTTGTGCATAGGCACAATAAGTTTTTTTTCTGCTCTTACATTCAGCCTTATATGTATGAAAATACAAGAGGCAAGGGCAGCTAGTGAGATTAACGTAGGAATGGCAAACAGAACTGTATACTTTTATAAGGGGAAAAAAATAAATTTAAGGAATGGCCAAACCAGAGTTTCAGTTATGTCAGTGTCCAAAAAAACATGAAAGAAAACATTTTACAACAGAAAGATCTGCCTATCAGGGTATAAGCTAAAGAGTTACTGTGTAGATATCTTAATTCTACAGAATTGCACACCAAAGACAGTGCAATAGAGAAAGTAACTTCTCAGACAAATCAGCATTCAGATATGTGTTCAACGTCCTGAGAGAATGAAATCAAGCTCATTGTGCTGACTGCTCTAAAAAGAAGTCTTCAAAAATTTCCATTTCTGAAACATGAGCAAAAGAAGAAAAACAAAAATTATCAGGGGACACATTGACACTCATCCACATGAAAGCTCAGCTAAGAGGGAGGAAAGGCTCAGGCCCTTCAAATCACAAGAGTTTCCATTCCGCAGCAGTGTGGTGAAGCTGTGACAGACCTGCACATGTGGTAGTGTGTAAGACACTCGATTTACCCTTCCATTTCAGAGACATCACCCCTGGTGTGAGCCACTGCAGCTCTCCTGAGGTGCTCGAGGTGCACATCCACTGCTGACAGAAGCAGTCAGCTTCCCAGGCTCTCTCCCAACACAACAGGATTAAGAGTTCTGCAGGTGGAGAAACCAAGAGGCTTTCTTCCAAACCACACAGCAAAGCAAGCAGCTCTGAGGGCAAGAACACCATGGAGCATGGGACACCCTGACCCTGACCTGGCCAGGGCAGCTCCTCACACACTTTCTTGGTGTACCAACAGTGACACCAGAGCACAACAGGACGGCTTCAGGGACAGAGCTGACAAAGGGCTCTCAGTGCTCAGCTGCAGCCAGCTGGGTGTCAGAAGCTTTATCCAAGCTGGTGGCCATACAGCAATGTAAACAATAGATTGTGGCTGTAATGACTTAACTCACATGAGATGAAGGCTGCAAGAACATCTGGACAGAAGGAGGAATGGATCTGAACTGCTTCCCAAATTACTTTCATCTCTACTCATTCATGAGAATATAAAAAAGAAGCAGATCTCGGTGATATTTCTATATTTATAAAATATGTCTGGTGAGAAAAGTAAAAATATTGACATGTTATCTCAAAAACAAGGGCCAACCTGGGAAGGCAGAGCCAAAAGCAAAAACCAGCTGCTTCTCCGACTAAACACCTGTGAAGTTACCTGTCTATGTATGCTCTGGAAAGAAAACAAGAGAGAGAAGAAAAATGACACTCATGAACTTGAGTCTCAGACAGAAATACTGTGGTAGAAAATAATTCCAAGGAGCCTATCTGTATAAACAAAACAAAAGAAAGGAGAATGCATCAGACACAGACCAAAAGACA
This sequence comes from Sylvia atricapilla, assembly GCF_009819655.1. Classification (NCBI taxonomy): domain Eukaryota; kingdom Metazoa; phylum Chordata; class Aves; order Passeriformes; family Sylviidae; genus Sylvia; species Sylvia atricapilla. The sequence goes on along the minus strand of NC_089152.1, from coordinate 8,437,736 downwards.
AAAATAACATAAGATAGTCTTAAGACTGTATAGTTACATAAATTTAGAGTAGTCCCAGTTACTCTGTTGGAGCATAACTTAGTATGGAAGCCCAGACCTGCAACATCAAGTTGGTTACAGATATATTAAAACAAAACAAAAAGGCATGTTAGGTCAACAACCACAAAGATCATGTTTTCAGGCTTCTCTAAACCCACGTCTAGGTACACATTAACACTGATGTTCACAGAAGTGCAACAAGTGTTAGGAAGCAAAGTGTTCTCTTTCTGAGGTTCAATGTTCAAAGACACGACTCCCCTTTTGCCAATGGAAATAAAAGAAGTGTTGCTTACTCTACCCAAAATTAAAACATGAACATGAGGGTCTAATTCTCAGGAACTGAAACAAGGTCAAGCTGAACATTCATGAAAATCATCTGTAGCCATCAAGGCAGCGTTCTGAGCAAATTGCTTTAAAATCTTTAAAAGGTGTTTCTTAGTGTCAAATAGAAATAATTTTTTTTGCTCAAAAAATGCGTGCAGTATTTCATCTGGAGGTTAGAGAGTTCCTAGAGATCTGCCAAAGAACACAGAAATGTTATTAGAACAAAACCCAGCACATCACTCACAACCTTTAGAGAACATTCCTCCAGTTGGACAACGTTTAACAGCTCTTGTCTTATCACTGTCATGTCTGGGAGCAGGCCAGATCCTGCCACTAATATTTATATTTATCTTGGGGATCCCTGAGGAGCCACATTAATCCAGGAATGAAGTAAAAGCAGAATTAGTCCCTCCATTTCTGTCCAGACTTAATTTCACTGCTGAACATTCAAAGTTTGGACATTACACTTTTACTTCAGTGCCACATTTAGGTCAACCCCAAAATATTCACGGATGTTTCTGAAATAAAAGATCATCTGCAAACACACATTAAAATACTGGAATAAAATACATTCATTCCCCAAAAATCCACGTTCATCTCAAGCTGTTACATAGATCTGCAAAAGAAATAGCTGCTGTGCATTTCACAAAGCAAAGCACAAAGAGCAAGCTAAATGCTGCACAAGGACACCATGAAAGTGCACAAGAACCCCAACCAGAGCAAGAATTACTGCAAAGTGCAGCATGCCAGGATGAACTTGGACTTCTCTTCATTGCAAGGGAATTATTAACCCACAGCTCTCAAGCCCAAACTTTAAATCTTGAGCCCCACCCCAGATCACTGCCTGAAATGCAGCTCTATCTTGTCTCTGACACCAATTTGTGACTTGCTGAGGCATCCCTCAGAGAAGGGCAGCCCTTTGGCCGTGTATCCTCATAGGGAGCATCACACAGCCCCAGGGATGGTGGCCCCTGCTCTGCTCCTCTCCACAAACCACAGCCATGCATCCTGCTGGGAAGCTTTGAAATGCTGGGCATGACAAGACTTTCTAAGTCCATCTTACAAAAGGTCCTGTTAAATACACTATTTTCAGCCACTCGAGCTATATCCCCCTCGCCTAAATGCAGCAGACATGGACAGGGCCAGGTTTAAACCCAAAGCCTACTGGAGAAATGGTTTTGCCAACTCCCAGAGACTTTGAATCCCTGACATTAGCTGTGAGGACCAGTTCCAGGTTTGCTATTCCATGTCAGGTACCACGGAGCATGCTCTCCACAGGGCTCCTTTATCCTTCAGCATCTACTGTAACAAACTAAAGTCAGACACCAACATCTGACTAAACGAGAGGAAATTCTACTTCTATCAATACAAATGCAAGAGATTTCCAGCCACTAATCCATAGAATGGCTGACATGTCAATCACCTCCAAGTAAATGTGGATCTAAGGCTACACACCGAATTAGGAACATGCCCAATTCCATCAACAGCATCATACACAGTGATTTCAACATGCTATTTTAAATATTCTAAGAAAGCAGATTTCAAAAACTTCTTTAGAAACTGTATTTTTCACTACCCTGAAGTCATACGGGAGTTAGATGCATCTCAGCTAAATGGTTTTGATTGCAGTCAATTGCAAGGGGGATTTTCTGCCTAGCACAGAGACATTTAAGAATAAACTATATCATAGCACTTACTTTAGAATATGCCAACAAAAATACAAAGCCATCATGTAGTCAAAAATATTTCACAGAAACAGTAATGCTAAAAATCTAGCTGTATATTCAGTCATTGCTTTTCCGTGTTAACTACAGAGATTATAAAACAGAGCTCACTCTCAAAGAATATAAAAAAACCCCCGTTTTTCATTGTTCCTGATAACTCTGTTAATACTGTTTTACTTGCATTCCGTTGCCAGACACTTTAAATAGACTCTACATCAAAAACATCTACTGTACAGAGAGGAGATGCAGAAAAGCAAAAACATTCCTTGCCATGCTCTCGACAGAATTACGATTACAAATAAATCACAAAATACAAGAAATCCCACCTTTTAGGAAGACTCTTACAAAGATGCTATTTCTTTCCTGTGAACAAAACCTTCTTGGAGAGAAATTTTATCCGCATATAAGAAGAGTCAGAAACCTCTGGGAAGAAATGTAGCAGCATTGGTATTCTGCTCAGAAAATGTCATCACAGATCTGTTTACCTTAACTGTGGACCATGATTCAGCCGGTGACAACCGTCTTGCATACTGATCAATTTATTTGCAGCAAAATTACTAACATTTTCTACTTTAACCATTTAGGTTCCGGAAAGAACTACTAAGACAGGAATAATATAAAAATCTTAATTAGCTAAAAACATTCCCCTCCACCACAATTCTCTGTGCTTTGGGATGTGTGCGGGGAGCCCACCCCTAATCTTGAAGATAAATTAGGGCATGTGGTGAGCAGTTACTAGAGAAACGTTCTCTTTTTCAAAATGAAGATCAGAGCTTTATCCTCTGCCTGCATCACAGGTGAATGTTAAGCACACTTGAAGGGGGGGAGATGATGAGATTGAGCTGCTCAGTTGAAGGGGCACTGTCTGTTCAGCAGAGACTGGGACGAGGCATTTAAGAGTGGCCTAACTGGTGTTCTAGAGGCCAAATCCAGTTGCCTCTCTCCCTGCCTTCTGTGCTGTGACTGGTGGAGATGCGACAGTCAGTGATACTCATCAGAGGTATCTACCATATGCCCCACCAGCAGACTGCAAGAGCAAGTTTTCAAGTCAAAGAGGTGAAAGAAACCCTCTAAGGTGCCTCCAGACCTGACTGTTGTGTTCACACAAACCATCCCTGGGATGCCCTGGGATCTCACTGCAATCCACGCCCTTTTGTGTGCCCCATAGTTCAACACCATCATCTGGATGTGCAAAAGGTGGGAAGCAGACAAAAAATTGGTAGCAAACTGTGAGAAAAGAGAGTTTTGGTCGACTTTAGGGGAATTCTTGCGGCAAGTGCTCAGCTTGAGGGACAATGTGAGACCAACCACTGCAGGATGAGCAGCCAGCACTATAAACCAGGATCCTCTGAAGCATCCAAAATTAGATATACCATGCAGAAACCACAGTACCCAAAAACCCCACTGTAGAAACATCAATCTTATGATCTGTAAAACCAAGAAATTATTTCATACATTACTAGGTGATTCTGCATGCTATTTTGACAGTACTTCTTATTTTCATTTCCAATTTTCATGTGAATCACCATATTCATTCCAGTCATGTTGCTAACTCCATTCATCCATACCTACCTGTGGTCAAGGCACAAAGATTTCCAGAGACATCATGGAGTAAGGAAGGGATGTGGACCACATTTCTATTCACAGCCTAAATGACCAACACAACCCATATACAACTGAACCAACTCAGAATGGCCTTTAGCACAGTCCAAAAGAAGACAGCAGTCACACCTCTGCACCTACTGCAGGGAATGTTACAGACTAAAAATTAAACTTGAAGCACAAACAGAAGATGCACTTGGCTACTTAAAGTTAGGCTGGGAAGAAGGGAAAAGGTAGCTGCTTCTTCATTCCTCCTATCTTCCTGACAAATGGCATGGCACCTTATGCCCCTGCATTTTTCCCTGGCTATTTTTCCACTTCTTCATAATGACCTATTCAGCCTCTGACTGAGGTGAACTATTTCATGTACTCTCTTTAATAAGCCAATACATCCAACTGCTGACAAGTCCTGCCAAACTATGACCATTTTCCTGAAAAGAGGTTGCTGAAATTCAAAACAGGAAGCAAAGGTTAAAAAAGAAGCCTTCATGGCTCCTGTTCTGAAAGCATGTCTCTAGTCTTGGAAAACAATAAACCTTCTCAGAATTGAAACAAGGCTTGCATCTGCACTGCAGAATGAACGTGAAAACTGACCTGAACCTAAGCACCTGGCCTGCCTCTAAAATGTGATAATCTTTCCCCCTGCAGAAGTGGGGGCTTCAACTCAAGCAGAAGAGCTCCCAGATCTCCACCATGGTTATGATGGACTGACGCATTGGAAGAAAAGTATTTCTCACATCCAAAGTCTAGAAGTGCATGAAGGAGTGAGCCAGAAGCAAATCCAAGGACCTGGGGTAGACTCATGCTGAAATCACAACCTGAACCTCCAACACTTGGCAAATGTCTCAGATATAAATAGTTACAAGTGGGAAAGTGCACATGCAAATTGGGCAGGGAAGTAGGGCAGCCACTGCAAAAGGCCTGTTTACAGAGGATGAAAATCTGACTTTGAAAGGCTGGTTCAGGACTGATGTAAACATTAATAAAAGAGAGGCAGGTGCTTACTTTACAGGAAGGGTCACAGAAAAACAGCAGACAACAGCAGCAGGACCATTTAAGGTGCTTGAATGTGACACTACCTGGTCTTCAGCCACTGTAGACATGATAATGCAACCATACAACATAATTCCACATTTAATTGTCTCTGCATTCATTTGCCCTGGTTTTATTGGCGTTATTTTGGCTAATATCACTGACATGTGGCAAAAGTACCAAGCAAATCACCAAAAAACAAGGCTCCCCAAACTGTGCATCATTTTAATTTGAAATGAATGGTGATTCTCTCTCCTTCTCTGACATTTTGTATTTGCCAAAAGTAACTGCATAATTATAAGTTATGTGCAAGAAACAGAAGGTAACATTCAATGTTATTTTCCATAATTTTCTCTGACTAGCAGACGTAGCAAACAGCATATATGGCTGTTCTGTTATGTACAACTGCCCACAGCTGACCCATTAATGAACTCACAAAAACTGTGCAAGTACACACCCAGCCTGGGCAAACAAACATGGGGAAAAAATAATAAACTCTCAGGATTTTCTTTCAAGTTTCTCAGAGACAGATCATGCTCACTCAATTAATTCTTCATTTAACAAGTCTCTTTCATTTAGCTTGTTTTGGTTGGCATTCAATTAGAAATTCATGTACAGGACAATTCTTTCCCTTTTAAAACGGAACACTTGCTGCATTTCATCCAGTAAAACATCAGGAGGTAAAGTGGAAGCTTCAAGACCAGCTAAAGCTACACTAAAGCCAGGCACAATAATCCTGAATTAGCCAAAACACCTGCATACAGCCCTATCCACAGGATTATCACTAATTGTTAAAAGGGCCTGGTAAAATTTGTTGCTCAGTAAATAAGCAAAGAGAACAAGTTGAGAGTTGGAAAGTGCAAGTTAAAAAAAATAACCCACACGGCCATACTATCAGCTCTACTGTGATTTCAGTTATGGATGTGTTTTGTCATATCTGCCACCACATTCTTAAGATTTACTGAGATTTGACTTCTGTCTACACAGAAAGAAAAGCCCTCTCATCCAACCACTCCTCATCTCCTGCCTTGCACAGCATCCAGTTTTTGCTGGCCGCTCTCATGACTACATATATAAACATACAGACATCTATATATACACACACACAGATATATGTACACACATATATATATATATATAAACCAGAAGAGTTAAGCCTGGATTCTTTCTCCCTCTGCTTATCCCCTCCTGGGAGTCACCCCAAGCCAGCCCACTCCTCAAAGGCAATGTCAAAGTGTTTCAGCCACTGTCACACCATCCCACAACATCCCCCTTCTCACCTTTCCTACCTTCCCACACCTTTAGTATTTTTCCCAAGCTTTCCTGACAACAATCTCTGGATGCCCCAAACTCCCTATAAAGGGCATCTGTGGATGCCAAAAAAGCTATATAGGTTTTATGTAGAGCCTATGCAAAACTGTGGAAAAGAAATTCACTGAGCTCTATGAATCAAACCTCATGGCTGGCTCAAGAAGTCCTGGAGTCACACGTGGCTGGAGGGTGGGATGGAGCCAGGGGAAGGAAGCAGCACACATGCTTACTCTGAGTTTATACTCCTTCAAGCACCTGCTTTTGGTCAGTGCTAGAAAAGATATGCTGGGCTTGAAAATTTTTACTTTCAGGACAACATAGCATTTTATTGCACCAGGAGCAGCAGACATAGCCTTTCTTAAGTGTTTTTCTTCTAAAAAGATAAGATAGGAAATTAGGCAATTACTGCTATTATTTTATTTCATTAACAATGAAATCAAGCATTTTCCATTGTATGTCCTTGCTCTGGATCACTGATTATTAGTTTCATACCATCACTGCTATTTGTTCTTTCCTAAACTCATCTTGTTTCTTTTCCCTCTTCTATAATCATCAAAAAAATATTTGCAAGCAAATTTCCTTTTATAAATGTAACTGTTTCATGATAAAGAAATAATAACAGCAGTAACTGCTCAATAGTTTATCTGCACTAAGTCATCATTCGAGGCTTCATTTTTGTTCATTCATCTTCAAACTATTTCTTTTAAAATAATATTTCCACAATCTTCTATCAAGTACTCTGGCTTCTTACTATTTATCTAGCAATTATTTTCCAGCAACAGAAGCTAGTTTAGATTTCAAGCATTTTCAGTGTTTGATCACAAATCTATTTAGTTCATGTACAAGTTCAACAGCCAATTTGTGGAAATTATTTGAAGCTGCTATTAAAATACTTGCAATGGCATGCATAAGAAAAAACCTCACTGAGATCAATACTGTGGCTCTGCTGAGTTTACATCATAACAAGATGACGTAAACAAGCGTTCTAAACTCCAATCAATTACATACAACATAGTCAATAGCTGTATAAATGCAAAGGAATAAAGCTAATTGGTAATAAATCTGTCCAGAACATTCACCAAAATGGATTTTAACTAAATGCAGATCAGGGGCAGCCTAGCTTTCCCAGAAATCCAATGCCTTCTCTCAATTATTTCATTTTTTCCTCTCCCCAGAAATGCAGAGAATTCACACGGAAGTCATTGCCAACATCACTTGTACACATTTTCTGTTAATTGCAGAAGAAATCAGCTATTGGATTTCATGAACATGAGAGGCAGTACTTATGACTACAACTTTTGGTTCACATTCAAAGAAATTTGACAATATATTTCTTAAATAACGAGCCGAAATGTTCAAGCGAATTAATAAATTCTTGGTCTCCCCTTACAGTTGTTTCATAAAAATATCCTTGTAACGCATTTTCACGGAGGAAGCGCTGTTCAAAGTTCACAGGTGCAAGCAGTTATACAATTTCTCCTAAATGTAAAAAGTTGAAAATGCACGGAGTTAGCCCAAAGAGACGTGAGATCCTGCCTACAGCAGAGCTTGGGGCAACCACCAGCAGGAATCTCTACTGAGCTTTACTGAGCCAACTCGCCCAGGGGCTGGCAAGGAAGACCACGAAGGCTTTCTACATCCCTTTTCTGAGGAAATAGTGACTGCCAAACTCCACCCCACCAAACCCAGCAGCACTGCCCTGGTGTGGCCACAGGCCACCCTGCAAAGCCACTGACCACACCGGGGTGACAGACCGAGGTCTCTGTGGTGTTCCCACCACACCAAGACATTCACTCCCCATCCCGAGCACAAAGTTCCTGAGCAACACAGTCCAGACAAAGTAAAATGTGGACCACTCTGATTCAAATTATTCCTTGAAAATTACTGACTCGTGTCCTTCAAATGCCTTTATTATTCATTACAAAGATTTTTAAGTGTGCCTCAGAAGGGTATGTTCATTTTAAATTTCATTCAGAACAGCAACTTGCATTACCAAATACTTAATTACCAGTAAATTTACAGTGTCCTTGGGCACTGTTGGGTAATCAGAATGCTATTGTTTTCATTAAACAGCGTTCTATTGATAGCACTAATGACTTCAGTTCTGCTTGATCAACAAGCAAATGATGCTTATTTGATGTTATGATAATTAATTGGCCTTTCAGGTGTTTTCACACCCCAATTCATTATTAAGAATAAGAATTTTTATGTGAAACATCTTAAAAAGAATATCAGTGCTTGTCAAAAACACATTCTAAAAATAGGGTGTGCATTAGTATTTCATCATTTTCTCACGATTTCTAATACAACATTCTCTGCCTAAAAACTGCAGGGAAAAAACCTCTCAAAAACCCAGCCCGAGCCTGAGCATTGTAAATACTCAGTTCATTTTAAGCCTGCCCGAAATTCCTTTAAGTCAAAGGAGATTTTCTCTTTTTTTTTTTTTTTTTTTTTTCTCTAAAGATTGAAGAAAACATTCAATCTCACTTTCTCATTGTAGCAGGAAGGATAAAAAAATATGACTCAAACGGGGTGTACAAGAGAACAGGCTGCTCGTGTGCCCCAGCCATTAATTCTCAAACCCTTTGCCCAGTTTATGAAATACTGTACTCCAGCCTTCAGACCATGGAATGGGCTATGGATAAGAAAATTCCAGATTCAAATTGAACTGAATCTTGAAAAGCCACCTGAAAAGAGTGCACCAGCCTTCCCACAATGTTCATCCGGCACCTGTCACCAATCTGGATGTGTTCAGTTTAAATTCCCAACAAGGACAACCTTCAGAACATCTTCTGATGTCTTAACTAACACGATACACCAGCCCACACTGGCAGTTACCCTCCCCTTCGCAGATGAGTTTCCCAAACCCTGAATTTTTCTGCACGCAAAAACCCCCTAACATTTCAAATAAAGGTCTCAATGATTTTTCTACTTTTCACTGCCCTTCACTTCACTAAGTGTTTTTCAGATCATTCTTCCTTTTATGTAATTTCACATATTACATGTTTCACGTCTGCAAATAACAAAAAAATAATAGAAGCTCACAAGCTTTGGGGTGCTCAAAGGTAACTGCATTTTCTGTTGTTGTTGTTTTACTTTCTAGAATTTTTCATTCCCAGAAATGTTCTAAATGGCACACCCCAATGTTATGGCAAAAGGGAAACCTTCATGGGCATGTAGAAAATACAAAACACAACAAAGCTCTGCTGCAGAATATTCCTTAATGTTACTTTTAGTTTCCTACACTCCCAAGAATTTGTCATGAATTTTGGAACATCTTTTTTCAGCCTAATTTCTTCCCAGAGCTACTTCCTGAACATATTTCATAAAACTGAACCTCATGCATTCTTTTTAAAATTACCAGTTTTAAAGTAAAAGAAATTGCTGTTTCCATGTAGGCTGTGCTAGACTTTCTGAAATGATCAGCAGTAATAGCCATGGCTCTAACTTGCTTTTTCAGAATTACAGAATATAAGATTTGCTGGATGTTCTACGAGTGAATGACAAAACAAGAAAAAAACCCCAAACATACAACAATAAAGCATTATTTTTCTATGTCCCCATATTCACATTAAACATGATTTGACATCCATTACAAGCCACTTGTTCCCAAAAGCATACAGACAGTTCTGTGCATATATAAAATGCAGAAGTGAAGAATGATACTGAAAAAACCCTCACTGTCAACAAACTGGATGTTTGTCAAAAAACAAGCTGATGTTTGTCTGTAAATATTGACCAAAGTAAGGTTTTAGCTTTGCTATTTGCTGACTGAAGAGCAAGTACACAGGACACACAAGATTAGTCTGAATTCCAAACCTGGCAATCAGGTTCCAGCTAGTACAGGGACCCTACGTGACAAAGCAAACAACCAGTGGCAGCCACATGCATTTACCAAGAAATCACCACAAATACTTTATCCTAACACTTCAACATTAGAAAGAATCATGATTTCATTTCTGAAAATGTATTTACTTCCAAGAACAGCTCACTGATTTGATTTAAAGAGCAGTTTTGAGTTAACCCACTAACCGAATATCCCCATATAATACATTTTCCTACTCTTTAAATTTAACTTGCAAATGCACAATGAACACTTGAAAACTATCTCATAATTTTCACTCAGTGCAACTGTGTTTTTCATATCGTTTGATCACCTTTCTGGTGTATAAGCAATGTACATTTTGCTCTCAATCTTAATACAAACTCTAACTGGATGAGAATAAACTAATGCATTTTCAAAGGCGAATTTAAAAAGCAACCATAAGACAACAAGATATAGGTTGTAAAACCTATATTAATACTTTAAAGCCAGGTGGATTGTTGCTAGTTCAGCACTGAAATAACTATCTTTCATGTGTATATTCTGCCAAGACACTTAAAAAGCACATTATCCAAATATTCTACTTACTCTGTAAAGAAAATACAAATTAATGGTTATCCATGTGCCTGGAATAAATAATAACTGCTGTTTCCAGAGAGAAAGAAGCTGTATATCTTCCTTTTCTCTCTCTGTTTCCTCCCAAAGGGAGGAAAATTTTTTGCTAATCTAACATAAACGTGGTTGAAATAAAAGTCTATTAATAAAACATAATCAATTAATACATCACAATGAAAGACATTCTCTGCTTGTCCCAGCACAGGCATCTTACAAATATGTCATTTTTACAACTGACACGTATGAAAAAAGCATCTCAAATTACGCAGTCTTATAAACAGGACTTGCAAACTGGTGGTAAGATAAATGAAAGCAGAAGTCAGATGACTTAATTGTGGCATGAGAATGTTACTTGTTAGTGATTCAGTAGGAAGCCTGTAGTAAACTTGAACCCTGTCCAGTGTCTGTACCATGAGCCTGCCTTCTTGCCCTGGTCGGTTCTCAGACAGGCAGCAGTCGGCCCGTGATACACGAGCGATGTGCAGCCAGGGGGCAACAGGCAGGAATTCTCCTGCACAGTGACAATTTACTGGTCTCTGAAACCCTTTCTCATAATTACCACATTCATTTTAAATTCAGCAATGACGAAGGAGCATTTCGTCCTCGGGACCATCCTGAAAATCCAAGAGAGGGGCGTAGGCAGAGACACAATGTACCTCGGAGCCAAACTTGGATACCCCATCATTAACCTCCACATGGAACACTCAGAGATGGAGCCAAGGCTCCTCAAACCCTGAGCCATTTACCACATGCATGCCCTTCCCAGAGCAAAGTGAGGATTGGCACACTGCCTGTGTCTCACTCAGCTCTGCCAAGGGCAGAAAGGCCTTTGCACATCAGTAGATGAGGCAGAACCAACCCCTTAATGTCATATCAACCTTTTCATCAAAGTCGTCAGATACTACTTTAGAGAAGGAATAAAGAGGCATGTGCCAGCTTATGAGACTAATGAATAACCTTCCTCCAGCAAAACATAATTCAGCATGAACTCCACGTTACTGTTCTTTCCACCTACTCACACATCTCCAGCTGATAGTACTCAACCAAGATGCCGACAAGTAAAACCACACACCTTTTAATTCAGCTACTGCACACCAGCACTAAGATTTCATTTCACAGTGCCACCCTATAGCTGCCTAACCTCAAACATTTTTCACATATTTATGTGCCTCCTTTTTTAAAAACATGCACGGAACCTGGAGAGAGAAACACAGGTGACAAAAGGGAACACTTTGGAGAGAAAAGATATCGAGACTGGCAGCTTCCTCTAAAACACAAAAGACCATTATGAGCCTCAGTCTCATTTACAGTTCGGAACTGAAGAGTTCTGAAGCAGGAGGAACACACCACTAAAACAAAATATGATTAAGCCTTGAGTCAGGAATCAGTTTGGAAATGTATAATGTTAGCTTATCTGAAGAGTATCAAGATACATTTAAGCAAAAGACTAATACATCTCGGAAAGGCACATGTTTGTTGAGTGCATCAGAAACAGATCAGAGAGGACAGAAAGTCCAGGAACACTCGGGATTATTTTAGAAGAAAAACAATCCAACATCTGTGATCATTCAAGAACCAAGTCTCAAGTATGAATAAACTACAAGAAGCCCAAAGACTCATATACATCCAAGTACTTCACAGTGATCATCAACAACAAAGAGGGAAGAAAAATTCCCTATTGCTGTCTTATTCTGTAACTATCCATAATGGAAATTTTATATTTAATTTTTAAGTGCCAGCAACGGGCTATTTTTGGTAGGGGTTCCATGTAGTCTGATCTAGAACATTTTGTTCTCAGTGAGAATCCAGTTCCAGAGAAATAGTTTCACTTGGACCAACCCTAACTCACAGACAGCAGAGAATCCACAGAAACATTACACATTTTAAGAACTTGTTTTGGAAAACTGTGAAATTTGGATTCTGTAGGCCTCAAGACTTGGCATTTGGGGAAGATTGTTATGCTCATTTAAGACATTCTTAATTCCAGTAGTACACTGTCCCCTTTGCTGAAGATGGAGCTGGAAAGTATTCTTATTTTCCAGTCCTCATAAGAGAGTTTGAAAATGATCCTGTACTTTCCTTAGTGATGGTTCATTTACTTTAATTTCAACAATGAAAATGCACATTTCAAACCTTCACTGGTAAGCAAAAATACACTGCAACTCCTCTTCCCAAAAACTTTACTGCACAACAAATAAATTTACTTTTTTCTTTTTTTCCCTTAAACCAGAAAGATTGCCCGGTTTAAGATTTTCGATGAGAACATAAAAACTTAGCAGAGGAACTCTCATCTCTGAAACACTGAAATCTTGACATAGCTCCAATAATTTCCCATTATATTCCTATACACTGAAAATCTCATTACAATAAAAGGAAGTTTTAATTATACAGCCTTGTTTTCTACTGGTCAAACCATTGCTTATTACAGAAGGTGTAAAACATTTTCACGGTGACACAACTATATGCAGAGGGCCAGGGTATCTCTTAAAGATGCTTAAAAAATTAAATTAAATCCAAGAAAAAACACTGGTGTCCCATATAAAATGACATGAATATGACCCACAGGAGTAGTGAACAGACTGACCACTCTTATCCCAAACTCTCTCACAGGGCAACCTCCATGGACTGATGCTAAATGTCACCTCTCAGTGACAGAGAACACAAGAATTGATCATTTCAAACTAAGCTTTCCTAGCTATCACTACTCTAAGTGTTTAAAGCTGGGCTCAAAATTGAACTAGGAACTTTGCTAGCAACTTCACTGGACACAAGACAATGGAAATCCAGCTCAGCCACGGCCTGGCAGTACTAACAGCAACACAAGTTTTTGCTCAGGGAAGGATGAAACATGAGGCAGAGGGCAGTGATACACAGTAGCCAGTGCCGTTTAATAGCTAATTTTATGGCCATAATCCACTTCCCACAGCTCCTATTACAATCAGCACCTCATTTCAGGGGCTGACTTGTGCCACCTGAGAGGATCACTGTGTGCTGGGCTGATTAACCACTTTGCAGAAGTGGCAGAAGCTCAGCAAATTAAAATACCAGCCTCATACTCACACAATGTGGCTGCCTGGCCCTCTTCAGGACACTACAGGATGACCTGGAGATGTACCAGACACAGCCTGTTTTCACTTATTGCAATAGCATGTGCAGACTGGGGAAGGAACTCTGCAAAGCACAGTCCAGAAAACAGGAGACAATCTCTGTTCGCAGAAGAATTAAACAGTAAATTGAGTAAGAACTGAGACTACTGCTGTGATCTATTCATAAGTTACTTTAACTCGTCTTGCATTCAAAATAATCAGTTCTATCCCAAGTTCTACAAGCATTTCCAGTTCACTTCAAATTTTCCATCCAGATATTAAAAGCAATACAGTTTTAAAATATATGCACTTCAAGGGCATTTAACAGCAGCCAGATGTCCACCTACCTTCACTAATAGAAACAGCCAGCAGTAACAAGTTCCTAAAATTACCTACCTGTATGGAATTGTGGTCTGGGTTAGTACTAGGAAAGTATTAGAGACCATTTTTCAAACTCAGGCCTGCAGGTACCTCAGAAACAGGTTTTGCTTTTACCTCTGAGGAATACAAATATGCAGTGTTTTTGTTCTTTGCAGCTCAGTGATTTACTGGCATGCCTCTTCCCATAAAATATTTGCATATATCTGAGAGTCAAACTGTTCTGATACATTCTGTGTTTGCCAGGAAGTGAACGCTTCAGTTCAGTGTAACTGAACATTTAAAGAACGACAGGCACCAGGACAAATGGCAGCATAATTAACATACCAATGAAGAGCCAGTTGTTAATTACTATCCATTTTAGGCATTTTGTATGAGCGACTTACCTGAAAAGCCTTTCCATCTGCACGCTGGCAAAGCCAGTAATAAACAATTCAACACCCCTTGTGCTTGATTAGAGAAAAAAACTACAATTATTTTATATTATTCCACTTGTCACATGCAGTTGACATTTAGATGAGGAAAAACCTGCAGCAGCCCAGATCTAAGCATTTGAAATGAATACTGTGAGCTGTCCTTGAACAAAACAACACCACACATATGCAGGGCAGATGCAAGCTAACAGAGGCTTCTAACTTGACCCAGCTGACCACAGTAGGAAGGCAGCACAGTCAGTACTTGGAACAGAAAAAGTGACACTTTTCTCTAAGGGGGACTTCAGATGCTCCCTACAGAATGGCATCTGAATTTATAAGCTGTTGAAAGACTTGGGAGTAGCACCAGCACAATGCCAGGATTCATTTACATTTCAACAACACTGAGAAGTCAGCACAAAGCTCAGCACAGAGAAAATACAGTAGTTACAGGAGTTGTGAGAAAGGTAGAGACACTCGAGTGTGAAAAGCAGGATTGAAAGCACAGGACAGAAATACCAAAGATAAGCAAAATGGAAACAAACGATGACAGAAAAAAGAAAGAGAGGAAGCAGAACGTTTAGAAACATTCATCAATATGTAGGGTATCCAAAAGAAAGGATTTCTCTTTCTCCCTGTGCAGATGGCTTTGCTCAAGGAAGGTCAGCGTGCTTTGGGTACAAAAAAAAAAGGAAATTACATCTATCTTGAAAACAGCCTCTAATTCGTTACACATCGCGTGACTACGGCCACTAATTCATGCCAACAGTAAAAGTG
Source organism: Sylvia atricapilla (assembly GCF_009819655.1). NCBI lineage: Eukaryota > Metazoa > Chordata > Aves > Passeriformes > Sylviidae > Sylvia > Sylvia atricapilla. The sequence continues at coordinate 8,422,612 of NC_089152.1, read as the reverse complement.
AGATCCATTTGAAATTTGGACTATCCAAAATAAACCCTGAATCAGCTCTCGCTAAAAAATTGTCATTCTCCCATTTCATCCTGCCTTTCCAAACCATGTAATTTCTGCACATTGAAGGCCAGATCTTGCCAAAATCCTGTAACATTTTGTGACAAAGTAGTTCTCTGAATAGACAGAAAAGGGCATGGTCCATGGGACTTTATTCCATCAATTAACTTCCATGTGGATTTTTATTTGAAACAATGGAAGGTGGTGAAGGATTATTTTTCCGAAGTTTTTTCTTTGCATCTATCTCACTTGGGTTATAATCAGAAGGCGAATAAAATGTACAAACGCAGCCTCATAAAATTTTTCTTTCCCTCGCTTGACAGGATGATTGATACAGATGGGGTGACAGGAAATGCTTTAGAGCTGAACAAAGAAAACACTGTTAGCAAGAAGTAAACTGTACCAATGGTTTCTAGAGCAAACACCCACCCACGATCTCTGGAATGTCACATTTTTGCCTGTGTCGTCCAGCAAATGTAAATGTAAATTTCACATGAAATCTGTTGCAGAATGGTGAAGGAGCACCTCTGACTTTGCAGATTTTTTTCCCACATAACCTTTACTGAGCACACCCCAAGAGCCAGAGAAGAAGCTGGGGTTGGTACCTGCACACTTTTGCACCCAGTGGAGCATCTCTGCTCCCCCCAGAGCTGGCGAGACAGAACAGCTCATCCTGAGCTGATTCACCCACCTCTAAACGCTGCTGGCCAGCCAAAGACACTGCTATAGATAGACTGGAAAATCTGCCAGAGATCTACAAGAGCCATGATCTCAATTCCCATCTCTCAAACTCAAGACCCCTCTTTCTTTTTTCTACTGCAGCTTTTAATAACATTGTAATTTCTGCAGGTAGCACTGAATTAACACATTTTCCATTCTTGCTTGTCAGTTATGAAGCAGTAAGCCCCCCAAAATTACTCTGAACGACACACATATCTGATCTTCACAACCATTTAAGCATAATCTCTGAATACATCTTCATAATGACAGCCCCATTTCTGTCCTCTTAATAACAATAATCACTACATCAACAGGGTTATTTTGCCTTGACTATTTTGAAAAGGCTATTTTTTTTTCTTTTCTACCTAATCTCTATTGCAATTTTCCTTACTGCAAAGAAATATCAGCAATACCATATGCTATTACAGAAATCAGCAATATCTCTTTTGTTTTGCATATTTATTAGAGAAATAGGGGAACATTATTCCATTGGAAAAAATATTTGGAATTAAGCACAAGCTATATATGCAAATTTTAAATAACTATTTTGTGACAGAAGAGATGAAATCTTTTGTATGCCCTGTATCTATATATTAGAAATATAAAAATAATGGCATTTCTTCAATGCCAGTTACTGTTCAGTACACAGTCCTGAAGGACAAAACATTACCACGGAACAATTCAAGAGGCACTGGCATCTCATACCACAGTTTGACTGAATTAAGGACCAATTCAGTACAAGAGCTATAAGAATACAAGAAGAAAAAGATCTGCAATGTAAACCTCCCATTAGCTAATGAGTGTTCTCATTTTGAAGCCCTTTTTTTAAACTTTATCTTAGAATGATGACTATTTTTTTGCATACCAGAAACATCAGAGCTCATTATAACCCTCATCACTACAACACTCTGGGATGCTGTTAAATTGATTTTTTAGTTTACTGGATAGTCTGTGTTGTAATGAAGGGTAGAGCAGCAGCAATAAAACACAACTTTTGGGCTTTGAGTTGATAGATTTTGAAATCTGAAACACTGAAGTAGGTTCTTTTTTTTTTTTTAATCATCGATTTTAAAGCTGTTTGAAATCCAAAGAAAAGAATGGCCAGATTGTCAGAAAACCAGTTCATTTTGGGATTATGAACTGGGCAGCATCAAAAAGATTCTTCCACAGCATTTTCCATCTTAGTAACTTCAGCCCAAATGTAGAACTGGGCAACAAATAATTTGCTTCTCAGAATACCTAGTTTAAATAGAAGAATAATTTATCTCCACTACACTGCCAAGTCAAACAAACATATAAAAACCAACACCACCTCCCAGAACCCAATGCACTCACCTAAACCAAGAGCCCAGATGTAGGGCTGACTTACAAGTCTTCACAAATATGACAGGAAATTCACTGTTAACTCATTACAAACTGAAAGTAAAGAGAGCTTGTTTAATATTTCTTTAATATTTTAAAATATTTTAATATATTTTTGATTTTTAAAGTATTTTTTTATACTTTGGATTAGCCATAGGCTGAAAGTACCCCACAGGAGCTGCTGTGGTTGCAGTAGTGATGTCTAAGTTCCAGTAACTCCTTCTCTCACATCACCACACCTCTTTCTACACATTTCTTTTTGAGGACATGTTGCTCTCCGTACCTTTGTTTTTGGGGCTCCTGCTTCAAATGAAATCACTAAAAGGAGCTTTAGGGATTATCTGAACAATTCAGTTACTTTTTTTTTTTTTCAATTAAATATAAAAATACAACCCTAAGGATTCATAAAATCATAAAACCTAGCCAAAAATGCAAACTGTGGGATCTTCCCCCTAAAGTAATTCTAGATAAACTCCAAAATCTCATGATTTCTCTTGACTTGACTTACGAGTTAAGAGGCATTTTGGCAATACATCCATGTGTACTACCTTCCATTCAGGGGTATCCCACTGGGAAGAACTGACAGGATGCCTTTCAGCTCATTTCTCATCACTTGACCACAGCAGAAAGTTGCTGCTCACCCACCAGACTGAACCAGACTGGAATTCAGCACCCAAAACTAGGTGATGTCTCAGGAAAAAAAAAAAAAATCCTGAACTCATGAAGAGTTTTATGTTTTCATCCCACCCTGGCTAATAGAAGAATCCCACTTCATGTATTGCACTCAAGTTAAGTAAAATCTGAAGCCAAAGTAACAATAGTTACGGACAAAGTTTGCATTCCAAAAATAATACATTTAAAACAGACAAGGCACTAAGTTACTTCGCTGCAAGCAGTAATTTACGAAATGCTTGTTACACCTCCACAGTTTTTTTGTTCTTAAATCCCATTTAATATGCCAATCTTATTTCAGGAGGAAATAAATTAACTGTGATGCTTTGTGCCAATGCAGATGAGCTTCCCACACACCTGTATTGTTTCACACTTCAGTTCGTCATCCCGAGTACGAGAAACCAACACAGCACTCCCAACCAGACCCGTTCCGAGGCTGAGCGTGCAGCAAGAGGAAGCAGCTTATCCCACACTGTGCCAGGGTGATGTCCAGCTGCAGCTATGCACAAACACCTCCACCAAAAAGAACTATCAGTGTAGGTCTAACACAGCCCAGTGAGCTCACAGAGCCAGCCTTACTCCCACCACAAATCTGGTCCCTGACACTGCAGCTCCCCTGAGCCTCAGACGGGAAAGGACGCGAACTGCTCCCACTCCTATGAACTTCCCTAAGTGAAACTCACCATTAAAAAAAAGATCAGTGGGAAAAAGGGTGAATCTGCACCTAACACAAGAGAGAAGATGCTGCCACAGAGCAGTGCGTGGTTCTGTAGCAGGAGATCTCACACTGAAAGATCTTCACGTGGTTAGAGAACACCCAGCTTTTCTCTCTCTGCTAATCCCCATTCCACTATCTAGAATATGACTAAAACCACATGTATTTGTATTGTGGTAGCTGCAAGTTAATGTCCTGCCTAAATTACCAACTGTTATTAGAACCCAAGACAATTGCTTAATAAAAATTTAATCATATTGTAATTTCTAATCATCATTAAAAAGGCTTAACAAGTTAATCTTCTATTGTGCTCCCCTAACATTGCAGATCAGAAAGTCAACTGGTGCAAGGTGGCACAGCTTCACCAATACTAATAGGGCTACTTTCATGTTACTCCAGCTGAGGATCTGTCCCCAAGAGAGAACAACAGGATTAAAATCATTTCCTTACAGATTTTGACTGTTTCTCTGCATTGCTTTGCAGTTACTCATGAAAAAAAAACAACCAAACAAAAAACAACAACAACAAAAAAAAAGTGACAAATTATGGTTTTAAAAAGCCACAGTACAAGTTCAAGTATTTCACACAGCTTTATCTTCTGCTGTCCATGGTACAGCAAAAATGCTACAGACTGAGGGTCTCCTTCCCTCACAGCTCCCCAGTTTGACTTCACCCCAGTGTCTGACGACAACTCTCACGCACAGAAAACGTGGGAGGATCACTAACAGGCAGCAAGTTTGTCTTTCAGCTCAGATCCTCTCCAGCCGCCCAGACAGGAGCAGAAGGATGCTCTGTAACCTCATCCTTGCACAAGGTGATCTTGGTTCACTTCAGGAAACCAACAAGTTTCCTTTTCCTTCCCACGGACCAGCAATCTGTGCTTCGGAGAGTTTGAGGACCACACTGCAAATCAACTTTAACCGTGTCACATGTACAGAGATGCACACAGACATCACACTTGGCTCTTCTTTCCTCTGTTTTTTAATGTTTCCTCCATAATCCCATCACACTCCCTCAATTCACAAAGTGGTCCCAGGAGAACAATGGTGAAGCCCTACTCAGAGCTAGGAGCAGCCCATGCATGTTGTACCTCCTGCAACCACATCTTTTTGTGGGTCCAGCCACAGGCAGGTGGCTACAGAAAGTGGAAAAGGTTGGTGTGAAAGGGGCACTGGGCTCTGCTATAGCTCAGCAGTTTCAGCACTGATCTCTAAGTGGACAGGGCTGTTCCTTCAGTGTGCAGCTTGGAGAGCCAACAGGAGAATGGCAAACCAAACCCAAGTCAAAAAATGCTGTTTGTATCCTCCTGTGCCTGCAAAACTGATTGTAGCTGTGAGTGCACGCAGTGAAACTCTCCTGTTGTTACAGTGCACAACATGGTACCCTGGAAGCTAAATGGTATTAATTTCATCATCTCCCTTGAAATACTGCTTTTCATTTAATATGTATAATTCTGATATTAAAATCTAATCTGACTGACAAATATCAGTTTCTGCTTACTGTATTGGCGCTTACTGAATCAAATTCATTGTTTATATCACAATATTTACTTCCAGTATGACAACTACACTACCAACTACAGCAGGATTTAATCTAATGAACAAGCTTTAAACATGAGTTGGCATTTACTCAAGCAAGCCTTTAATTGTCAGAACTCAACCTCACTTTACAAAAAATGACACAATGCAAGCACATATTAACACAAGTAAAACTGGAATTGACCTTTAATAGCAATATTCTTCCTCAGTACTGAGTCCAGCTCAAGATCCGTTGTCCCGCTTATTTTTAATGTCATATACTTGTTGATCCACATCAAGCTGACCCAAGTACATCTCCAAAATACTACTCTGTCCTTTCATCCAAACTCACTTTATTCCATCACGCAGTGAACAAAACAGATGTTACATCTCACGGACACGTAACAAAACGTCGGGGAATGCCTTCCTTCACGGAAAAATTCAATGGGAGAATGTCTGTAAGTTTCTTTTGCCAATAACTTAAGTACTAACAGCAAACGTTTACTGCATCCTTGGGAAAGAAAACAAACACCGGGCACATGCCGAGGTGCCCTTGGCCAGTTTCAACACCCTGTTTCGGCTTCCCCAGCCGAAATAGAGCCGACAATAGAGCTGACAAACGTAGAGGCGGGGAAAGCCAATGTTCCTGCTGATCCCCAGGGCAGGCGCGGCTCCGCACCGCCCGTCCCCGCTGCTCTGCTGCCCCACGCCCGCCAATGCTTATGCACAACTGTTCGTTCCTGCAGCGCTGCCCCGAGCGCCGCCGTGTCCCGAGGCACCCCGCGGGCTCCCGGCTCCGCCGGCCCGGCTCTGCCCGGCCCCGGGCCCCGCGGGGGCGGCGGCGGGAGCGCCCCGGGGCTGCGGGGACCGCGCCGGGCCGGGCGGGGGGAGCCGGCGGCGGGGGCGTGTTGTGCGGCGGGGCCACTTGGGGCGAGACGGCAGCTACTCACCGGGAGGGTTTACCGCCGCCGGCGTTGCCATCTTGTCTCTGAGAAGAATTAAGACAAATGCAAGAGGGGCGGAGGGATGCTCAGAGCAGCCCGGGGAAGGCGCGGGAGGGGCAGGCAGCCGGCGCCAGGGCGGGCGGGCCGGGCGGCGCGGGGGGGCGGCGGCTGCTCCCGCCCCGGGACCGGCGGCGCTGCCCGCTCCGTGAGGGGCGGCCCAAGATGTCCGATGGCCCCGCGCCGCCTCTGCTCATGCGCCGCGCTCAGTGAGCATGTGCCGGGCGGCCGCACATGTGCGCTGGGCCCGCGGTCGCCGCTGCCCGGCCGGGACCCCCCGCAAGAACCGGCGGGGGCGGCCCCCGACACGGCCCAGCGCCGGCCGTCCCCCTCGGGGCTCGAACCCGCGGCCCCGGGGCGCCAACCGCCTGAGCCGGGGGCAGCCAGCGGAGCCCGCGGGCCGTGGGGCTGTGGGTGGGTGCGGCCCAACGCCCCCAAACCCGGCGGGGAAATGGGGCGGTGTCCGTGACCTGTGGTACTGAGCGGGAACCTTGGGGTGCTCTGCATCACCCTTAAATGAGGGAGAAGATCGGGGTGCTGTCCATGACCTCTGGTACTGAGCGGGATCTTGGGGTGCTCTGCATCGCCATTAAACTGAGAGAGAAGATCGGGGTGCTGTCCGTGACCTGTGGTACTGAGCGGGATCTTGGGGTGCTCTGTATCACCCTTTAACGTGTGTGAAATACTGGAGGAAAAAAAGAAGAATTTTGATGGCTTTGTCATCCCCCTGGAATGCCTCAAAAGCCTGTTAATCTTTAAATGCCTGCCCATGGCTGTGCTCAGTTGTCCTGAACAGCCCTGCAGAAGCTGATGGGAACAGTCGAAATGAAAAGTTGCAAATCAATCCCTTGCTTTGCTGAATGAGTAACCTGAACCAGTTTATCCATTAAGATGTAAATTGGCAGAAGGACAGGGAAAGCATGGAGGCTGTGTTTACTCATTTCCTGTAGAGGAGTTTAATCAGAACGGCACTAAATGCTCCTGGTTATCTAGAAAGTTTACTTTATCTTTGATTTATTGTGCTTTTCCCTATCAGATGTGGAGCTGTTTTTCCAAGCGTCTTAGTGCTTTAGTGCCTGCTGATGCTGTAAAGTTTTGGGTACTAAGCAGGCAATCTTAATTCTTATCTCAAGGCGTTTACCTTGAAAATACTAGACTTAATATCAGCAATTTTGTAAATGCAACGTGCTTCTGTTCAGATAAAACATTGTGTTTTGGAGGAATCTTGGTCACAGTTTTTCTAGACCCTTAACTTTCATGAGGAAGGCAAAATTTGGAGCGGCTTACCCTGCTGCAGTGTCATAGCTCAATTCCTTTAAGTTTCTGCAAAGTCTGGTGTTCAGATTGCACAGGTAATGCTGGTCATGAAAGCTTTTTCATGAGCCTCCATAATGCCAGGTTACTTACGTGCATAAAGGTTAAAAGGTCAAATTCCTAATACTCTAATGATAGTAAAATACTTCATAAAGCCAGAATTTATAGCATTAGGCACTTCTGAAGTGTCCTCTGAAGACCTTTACAAGTGTTCAGAGGTTAAACCTTATCTCTCTCTTACCAGAAAAGCACTAATATTTCTTATTTCGTTCCTATTTTAGAGATAAGGAAGCCACCCTATAAAACCAGGAGAGATCTGACAGTGCACTGTCGTAGCTTTAACAGACAGATGGAATAAGTCCTACAAAGACTGAATATAAACCAAGGAAACCACTCAACTGCCTGTGCTGTCCCCTTGTGTGATATCCCGTGAGATGTTAGATTAGCCCAGAAAAAACACATTACAGGGTATTTGATATTATGCTCTGCCTAAATAAGACCTTGGGGCTTAGAATGGAACAAGTTCTGTCAAATCTTCTGTGATTCAGACACAATTATGCAAAATAAAGCTGCTTTTCTTTTTTTGTTTGGTGTGAGCTTTGTTGACACGCTCTGTTCAGTTTCACGCGCGATTTCTTTGTTCGCTTAAATAGATTGAGAAATGAATTGATTTTCTCTCCTCCCCATCTTCTCTATCTTAATAGCCAGTATTAGTGGGGTCTTTCAGAATCCCTGAAACAATCCATAAATGAATGGAATTAGTCTCTGTTTATCTGTAATGTGTTCCTTCCTCGCTATCTTGTCCTGAGCCTTTCCAGATCTGTGGGGAGATCCATAACACTGGCAACTGGAGGGAGAAACCATCTCTGCTCATAAAAAAACTGTGTTCTGGTTATGGTGGAAATGCACTCTCTGTGTTTTAGTTTCACTGTCATTTAAGGAGCACACAGGAAAGCAGGAAATCAATTTAGTTACTGGAGGAATTCATGTTTTGTCAAGTTCATGCTGAGCTATGTACCTTGAAAGCTTAAATCCTACGGGATGGGGCTCCTGACAACAAAAGCAGGGACAGGGCTGGACTCTACCCTGGCACTTGCAGAGGGATTAAGCAGGGCTGTAGCAATATCAAGCACAAAATATGATGGATATGCAAGATAGCAATGTGGAAACTTTCCAGTGCTCCTGCGTCACAACGGGGGGTGCGTCACCATTTTAATAAAATCACAAACGAGTGTTGACATCGTGTGTAGCAACAGGAAAACAAACGAATTAAGAAAAGTGATTTTTATCTCAATCTTGTTATTATGTAGCAGAGAATGCCTGTTAGGTGTCTTTACAATGATTGTTTCCAATTTAAAGGGCTATTACCACTGATAGCAGTGCTCAGCATTCGTGTGTGTTCTGTCTCTTGGTGGGAGAGGCAGAAATAGATCAGCTGAGCATTGCAGCACACAGAAACTGCTCCCCATTAACACCTTTCCTTGGAAAGCTCAGCACTGCTCTGCCAGTTGGAAAAAACTGGACTTCGTACGTTTCTGTGTGTTCATCCCATGATGTAAACTAGTAATTTCTAAATGATTTTATTTCTTTTAAATAGAGGAAAAGGAGGGGTTTTTAATTACCATTTCCTTTGAAAAACTGAAGTCTCCAAGATGCATGTGAATGAGTAAAAGCCAGAAACAAAAATAATAAAATAAAAAGGAAACAAATTAAAGCAAATGAGATTATATATTCAGTGTCAGAAGTTAATAAAAAAGATCTTTGGTGTTTTTTACCAATTTATGAAAAGTCCATTTTATTAACAACACTGAGAAACAGGGGCTGAAACCATGAACTTAGAGTTACCCAGCAGAATTTTCTTTTCTGGGGACATGAAGAAGTTAAGTGAAATTTCAGACACTTTAATCCAGTATAATCAAAAACAGTGACATTTTAATGAAGTCTCATACTTTAATAAGACCTCCCAGCTACATTCTTTGATCTGTGTTTCCATTGTAATCGAGTTAATATATTGCACCCAATTCATCCAAAGGTCTTTGATAGCTTGGAAGAGTATGATATATGTATATTAAGCAACCCCATCCATCCAAGTACTTGAAACTGGAACATTATATGCCCTTTTTAATTTGTTTTGTCACGTATGGGTGGCTACACTTGCCTAAATAAGCTATAGAGACAATGATGAAATTTAAAACATGAACTATTATAGGAAGGTCTTAAAAGCATTTGTTAAGGAAATTACAACCTTGTTCTTTAAACTATCCCATATAATCTAAGAGAAAATTGTATTCTTCCTATAAAATGCAATAAAACTCCTCGATAGGAATGGTAAGTTATATTAATCTCTATTCAGTCCTGCAGGTATAGAAATGTAATTTCTATGATGTTCTCTACAGCTATTGCTGTTAAATTCTGCAGTGGTTTTCCTTGAGGGAAAATGACATTGAGTATTAGAGAAACCCTTCTAAAAGTGAAATGTGTGGCAGATGTCTCTTGCCTACGAAATTCAACTGAGATAAGACAAGTGTTCCTATGTTAATGGAGTATGGACCAGGAGCCAAACACCTGACAGACATCTTTTATATCTTAAATTGAGCTCTACTGTTTTGAGCTTCTTCAAAGTTTATATAAACTTAATCATGGATGAACAACCAAAATTTAAACAACGAAACTTGAAAGCCTCAGAGAGGAATAGCTGGTGCAAGCACATTAACACATAACCTGGGTTTTTGCAGTGTTTACTAAGCAGATTTTATTTTATTTCCTGACATTAACCTCACTCTCGGGCAGAAGCACTGCCAACAGTAGACATCATTAAGCTGAGAGAGGCTGTTGGTGGTTACCTCAGGCAGAACTGACCACAAGGCATTTGGGAATACACTTTTCACACTGCATCCCTAATTATATCCATGAAACCACTCTGTAAAGCAAACGGGTAAGAAACCAAAATGTTACAGGCAATACTGGTCTACTTACATAAACCCAAGACATGAGCAAAAGGATATATCCCAGAAACAGCACTGAATCAGCAACTGAGATCAGAACTATGCAAGTCAAGCTTTTTTCCCCAAATGCCATATATCTCAAATTGAACTAAAAGCTTTTTCTTCAGAAGGGATGTGTTGCTGGTATACTTTAATGAGGATATAATGATTTAAAGCATGAAGACCTGTTGGATTGGGGACACAGAAATGGAGTTCCTGATCAGTAGAGTCTTGAACATTGTTGTCTCTTTTGACCTCCAGAAATAAGAAACTAAGTTCTGCAGAAACAAAAGCATGTACATCACTAGTAGCTCCAATAAGGTGAAGGCTTTTTCTTCAACAATTTTGCCACTGTGTGACATCTCCCTGCTCACTAGTGCTATAATACTAGCTAGAGTAAAAGATCAGTCAGTTTAGTAAAAATGAGCAGTAAAACTAGAGCTTGGCTTTTGCAGGGAAAAGAGCCTTTTTCTGTCACTGCTCAGTGTGGGACCAAAGTGCCATTTTCCCAGATTCCTGCTGCCCCATCTGCTCTATTGCAAAGTCTGTGAATGTAGTAAAATCTAAAGGTTCAAGTAATGCAACATCCACACTGCACATCTTGAAAAAATTATTTCATTTCTTGGTTTGTGATTTCTAGTTTTTTTAATATTTCTAGACTTGACCTATTTGTAACCAACAAAAGATTGATATATTCTGACATACAATAAACCCTCAGGTAGGACCAGGACACCTTTACATTTATGGCAATGCAGTTTGCAAAACACACTTTAAAAACATGGTACATTAGAAAAATACTGATGTTAACTTAAGGGACACCTTTGCCTTGTTTGAAATGAGAATTTATGAAGAGTGTTTCAGTAAGTTTTATAAACAACATTCTATCCTCTTTACAGGGTTTTCTTTATGTCATCAGAGAGATGTAATGAGTGTCATAAGCTGCAAAGAGAGTACAATGGCAGAAAATCTCTCACAAACTAAAATGGCAGAAAATCTCTTAAGGTTAATTGCAGCAAAACCATCTGAGTCCCATGAGACATAGAAAGCAACCTCTGTCCTAAGGAAAATAAGAATTTCTGAGGAATGTGGAGCATGCTGTGCTATTTCAGTTGAGCTCAGGACAGCTAGAAAAAACAAATACATGGAGGAAGTGACTGTCTGATATTTGCCCTCTGTTCTAATGCTGATTCTATTCTAATTCTTCTCTGCTTCCTTTAGCCCCTCTTTCTCCAGCTACACAAGATAATGATTTCTAAGAACCATAAAAGAGGACAGAAACACATGCATTTAATTGTCTTATAAATTGAATTATGATTTATGACAGTTTTTACATTGCACAAGTAGGATATTATGCAAATTTTCAGCAGATCCTTTTATTTAAAGAGCTGGCACAAAATATTTTTGGTAGCTTGCTACTTGATTTTATTTCTGAAACAGACGAACTGAACACACGTACCTGTGTCTCAAAGACCAGGCAGTGCATGCTTAATTATGTTCAAAAATCTAATCCCTGAATTATGGAATGCAGCATAATTAATTTCTGCATTAGCTAAAATGTTCTTTAAAAGTGATGGAGCATCCCTTGCCATATGCTTTATGGCTCTTGCAGTTGCATTAACAAGAAGGAGCAACCATCTTGAATAGCTGGATATATAGCCATAAACAATTTTTCTTTCTTTTCTTCCAGATCACCTTGAATAGAATAAAATTATTTTCTTATGCTTGCTAATATATATAAATAAGATTGTATCAGTATATACTTATATTAATAACAGTTACCGACATATAACAACTAATCAGACCAAAGATGCACCTGGCTGAACATTTTGTTTCTGAAAAAGTCCACTAATTCTGCAACAATTGAGGAAAGAATGCAGAGACAAGGCAAATACTGAGCTATACTTCCCTCTGCTGTACTTTTGCAGCTTCCAGCAAACTGCAACTACAAGAATTCATGCAGCAGGAGGTTTCATTTGCAAAAGAAATCCACACTGAGCATTAGCTCAGTGCTCTGTATTTATTGTAAAATGTCACCTCGATTAATTCCAATCCATCCAGGCCAGATCACTTATTGATTCTCCTCAAACAGGAGGCTGAGTGTCAAGATTTTAAACAGTGGAGTGATAGATTTGGCACACAGATTCCTGCTTGGTAGCTGCATCTTTTGGGGTAGGAAGTACAGTGCAAATAGCACTGCAAGGCAACTGAGATGAATGCCTATAAAGAAAAGATTATGGAGTAGCAGTGCCTGAGGTATATGCTTTGAACTGGACAAAATAGTGAAAAAAAATTGTCACTAAATATCCTGGATATCCAGAGGTTGAAATGGATTTTCATTGTGTTCATCTCATCCGAATTCACAACGTCAGTGTTCACAGCCACAGAGTTTTGAGGACAAGGCTCCCAGACAATATTAGGCAAATGAATTTTGGGTGTTTGGAAGCTGGAAAATCAGCATCTCCTTTTCCCACTCATCCTGGTCAGAGAAAACAAGTATAAAACGTAGTAAGCTGCTTCACAATTGTCTCCATATTTCAAAATAGAATGTGATGAGGGCTGGGATATTATGTTGGGCTTCTCTTGTTTGGCTTGTGGGACAATTCACACTTCTGGAAGAGCCACTTATTGCCACTGGAGAGCAATATTTTTTCCTGAGTGCACATGGATTTCACTGCAGGGCTGCGTGCTCACAGCTAAGTTGGAAAGGACATAGCTTTAAAGCTTTATTGGTAGGGTGTAAGCAGGACACTAGTTTTTCACACTGCCTCTTTCATGGCAAATTTTATTCTGCCCATTGGTGTGAGGCAGAAAGACAAAGCCTAAAGGCCCAAAAGAATGGTGGGTTGGGGCCTCAGAGCCTGAGCTACCCTTTTGTAATGTGAGGTTTACAGGTTTTGTCAGAGATTTCCCATTCTAAGCACGTTGTGCTTCACCTCGAAGTTACCATCTATCAATTAGAGTATTGAACGGTGATGGAAGGCAAAATCAGAGAACAGGATTTTCCAGAAATGCCCTTGGTGCTTTGGAGCTACAGAGGACCACAGAGATTATGCTAATCCCCAAGTCCCAGGAGGGAAGGGTGTTAAGGCTCTGCAGCTCTGTCTGTGTGGACAGGGCCACACATTTCCCACCGTGTTACACTCGGAAAATGTCTAAACATGGGCAGAGCCCGTGGCAGTGACTGTGCACGATGGAGACAGAGCAGAGCACTGGGCAGGTGAAGGCAGGAGCTGTGAAATGTGGTTAGGCAGGGCACAAGCAATAATATGGGATCACAGCAATGTACTTCCCCCAGTGCTTCCAGCTGGAATGGTGCTGGTCTTAGTCTAAATTTACCTTTAATCATGCTCAGCATCAGTCTAATGTTTCCTTCTGCTGCTCCTGTTGCCTGAAACAGATTATTTCCACGGAGAACAGTAAGACTTCCCAGTCATTATCTGACTGCCCAAAAGCTGCTGAATGTTACAGAGGCACATGGCTGGAGTCACCTCTGGAGCAGTCAAGGTCTGGGAACGAGAAAGTTAGTTTAGACATTTTCCAAAGCCAAAATGTGGACTCGGTAAGTTCTGCATCCCCCTATTGACCCTCAGACACCTTACTGAATTAACAGTCTTCAAAAGGCCTGAGCAAATCAGCTCTTTGAGAATCTCCTCCTGAAAAAGACAGCCATTAAAAATGGGATTGAATACTCTGTGTCTTGTTCCCAGTGAACACATTCTTCAGTATGTGTTTGAGAAATTTGTTGTACCTGTCACTGCCTTACCCCTGAGCACAGGTGATTGAGCACAGCAAAATCCACAAAATGCATCATTTCTTGCAGCATTTCCCATGGAAAAAATATTGACACGATGTTTTCATACTACCATGACTAATATCAAATGCTGTTCTCAGACATTTTTCAAATACTTTTAAAAAAAGGAATGAACTTCTATTACTACCATATGGAATCAGATTAGCCCTGCTGTTAAGGTATTCACAAAGAAGGCAAATACTTCTATTTTCTCCTGCCCAAAGCAATAGCAAAATAGAAATAAGCTGTGTGATTACCAGTCTGTGGGTGATGGAAGTCAAGGTCATGTTGTATTACTAATCATCTAAGCATCACTTGGAACACAAAGTTGCACATGCAAAGCCAATTCTGCTGAATTGTGCTACAGCACCATGGAGGTAACAGGGAAGAAAAAAATTTTCTTAAAATACCAATGATTTTTCTAGCACTCACACTTTATGTACCCCACATAATTACCTGCAGATTAACTTTAAATTTTCTGGTTTTCTGTATTGTATCTTCGGAAACAAAACTCGGCCACAGTCAAATGAAAGTTTAAGTGCAATTCAAAGGCATGATTCAGTGTTTTTAAATTCTTAAGTGTGATGATGTGGGTCATGTCACAGGATTTAAATAGAGGAGAACTCATCAGTAACTGCTCATTTATTCCTGTCTTCAGTGCCAAGCAGCAGAAATAATACTCAGAAAATTCCTGTCTCTCCCTCACCATGAGATCACAAGGGGTTGGAGCTTTGCTCCCAAATCACCTGACATCCATTGCATAGCTCATCAGCATCATCATTTTCATCCTAAGGAGCACAGGAACATGTTCTCTACCCACCTGGGCTTTCTGCTAATGCTTGGGGCTGTTACAGTCCAAGATTAATGAACTCTGAGCTTCTTTTCTGCCAGGATTTGGATGTTGGATTTGTGCCTCTTGCTAGCGAGGTGTGACCATTCTTAGGAATGGTTTTAAGGGATCCCTTTAGCATCCAGTCCTGCATAGCCCTGCCCTGGGTCCATCACTTTTCAGGCATACATGCTCGCGTAAAGAATGAGAATTTGAGTGCCAATTAACAGCTAATATCAAGTACTTGGCATGATGCCACAGACTCCTGCAGTGTTAGAGTTCTAGTGTTTTCCAAAATTAATTTCCCTTTAAAAAAATGTATCACTAGTCCTTCTTGATTACAAGTGTAAGCTTTTGTATTCATTAAATTGCCTGAATGAGCCCCAAGACACAGGTTGATGACATTTCTTCACTGCAACAGCTTTTTTCCAGAATCTGCAGTTTCATCAAAGTATTCCTTTGGAACATGCTGCCTTTTTTTTTTTTTTTTTTCCTCCCAAAAAAAGGGTTTTTTGCAAAAAGGTGGAATCATTTTTTACTCACAAATTTTATTTCAGTCCTATCAAAACCATTAATTTCAAAAGTCAGCATCAAATCCTTCTGACTTGAAGCAAGTCATGAGAGCTTTCCAGACTTGAATGCATTTTTGTCATACCAGCCCCTCACCCAAAAGTTAGGGGTTTTAAATTGATACTGAAGAAAATCCCCCTTGAGAGGCTACAACGCCCTAAGGAGCTGCAATTTTATTTTATGATCAGCTTTTTGAAAATAATACTTTGGCTCTCATTCCAAATGCCTGTATTTGGAATTGATAGTGTTATTGAATTGTTGACAGTAGTGACATTTTTAATTAGTACCACTAGGTTTCAGAGTAAACAAGTAAAATGCTGTTATTTTTAACAGATTTACCTGACTGCTCTGCTTGTCCAATGGTGTCAAGTGCCTCCAAACTCTAATTGCAGAGAAACATCAGACATTCCTGAGACAACAGACAAAGGGTCTGCAGAAATTATCAATATGAAGGCCTGAACAGTAATGAGATGCTGAGATTGTGGCAATAGCAGTAAAAGATTAAAAAAGTAAAACGAAAGTAAATGCAAGTGCAGTATATGTATTACATCATTAATCTACATTCAGTGAGATTCTCAGTTTTAAATATATATTAAGCTACTGCGCAATTTCCTTTTTACCAGAGCAGATTGTGAAAGAACATCTAAAATCTTCCACAAAATGTATGTTTCATTCTGCACAGAGCACAAAGTGCTCCAATGCACAGCACACAAATTGTCATGTTTTTGTCTGGAGAGCAGTCTTGAACTCATTAGTCAGTTTGCCAGCATAAGGAACGTAACACAGAACCTGTGAGATGCATATGGCAACATCTTAGAGTCTTATGACCAATCTGGTTTTTGTAACAGTTTGTGAATACCTCTAAAGTAAATTAGATCTATTAATCTATCTGATTTTGGATGTTTTTTTTAAATCTCCTATCAAATGCTTTTTTGCAGAATTGGATGTTTTCCATTTTAAACATATGTGCTGTGATTAAAGTACCAGAGTGGTGAGGATCATTGAAAAAACATTGTCTTAAACTGTTGTTGTTGAGTTTGGTGCATATCTGGCCATTTTAATGTGTTGTCCTTAAAGTGAAATAATTTGCTTCATTTTCCTAGGACAGACCAGTCTGCTTTTGAGAAAGCCGTGCTTCAAGGCTGCCTATACTTGGTTCTCACAATGTTTGTTACTGCTGTGTTTTGGTTTGGCAATGTCCATCTCCAGGAAGCAAATTTTGCCTCTGGAAGAAGACTGACACGTGGCACGCTGCAGGGAAATGTGCACCTTGTCAGAAAGGCTGAGTCCCACAAGAAAAATTGTTTATGTAAAAGTGTGCAGCACAGCTTTCATTTTCTCTAATTAAAGCATAAATGTCATTGTTCTCAGGTTCCTTAAATTGGGTTTATTAAGGTCTATGCCACATTTTGGAACGCAATTAATGTTTGCCTAAGCTTTCTATTTCCTTTAATGTCACAGGGGATGTATTTGATATAATAATGTTATTTAATATTTTAACAGAAGCTAAAGAAACTGAGATTAGGCAAGTTTGTTATAAATTAAAAGCCAAGTAGAACTCAGCGAATCAATCTTTTTTCTGGCAAGAGTAATTTATTCTGCATGTTATATTCCTTCTGTATATAACTTACATTTCAGAATCCTATCCCCGACATCAAGGATTTATGCACAGTTCACTCAGTTTATGGGCAAGATAATTTTTGTTGGTAATTACATGAACACTAGCATTCACACAAGGGTCGTGGGAGGTTACTTAAATTATGCAGGTGTCATACAGATGTAAATGAATGCCCAGGTACTGCTTTCATTGTGCAGGTTAGGCTGTTCATTTGTCCACCAGCTGAGCACTGGAATGGAGGCGTTTCTCTGAGCACCAGGTGTAAATGCTGAAGTAGAAGAATCAGGTCCCAGAAAATTGTGTAGATTTGTCATTTTAAAGGACTAACTAAGAAAACTTCATAGACCAGTTTTAAAGCAGGTTAGCACGAGTGCTTGCAGGATCCCGTGCCATGAAATGCTTTCATGGGAAATAAAATGTAAGGATGAAATGCCAAACTGTACCATGGCAAGCTGGGCTGTGGCTCTCCCAAAGTTCACACTCAACTGGGCAGCACAGGGTGGAACTGGAATTCACAGCAGCACTGGACAGACTCCAAGTCCCTCTCTGATGTGAACAAGGAGGCCTGCAGGATCAGTTCCTTTGGACCCAAGAGTTCTGAGAAAACCAAATTACTCTAAGATAATATACATCAATTTTTGTACCCTTGGTACAAAGGATGAATACAAGACAAATAAAAGAACTGAGCTGCAAAGGTAAATACAGTCCCAGTGCAAAGATTTCTCACTGATCATTAATTCATATTTGTAATGAAAAAGAGTTTTGGATCCACAAAAATAAATTGTGGCATTGGTTATGTCACCCCTCATATGCTTCTTGGAGACAAATATCAGCCTGTTAGTAAGAGCTTGCTGAACCAGTGATCCCTAAATATGAAGAATGCACAGACAGTGGTATTGTTGTATCACTGTCTTATCTGGAAAAAGAAAGAAATAATGCCTACCCAGACATGAATTTGGCTTTGGCACACAGCTGCACAAAGACAAAAAATATTTATTTCAGTCCAGCAGAATTACATCTGACCAGCATTTCCAGAAATGCCTTCTAAAAATCCCCTAATAAACTCAGTGGGTTATGAAGTAATGTTGGACAGTGGACACAGAACAGCAAGAAGTAATAATATTCATTGTTGGATTTATTTATTTACTTATGACACAGGATTACTGAAATATGTGCCGGGAGAAGAAAAGGCGGGGACAGATACAGAGACACCGTGTTTCTATCCTGTGGATCATGTTAGAACAATTTGGGGGTAAAACAGGGAGCTAGACTGTCAAAACAGTGTAAGTGGATGAAAACAATTGCTTTCTGTGAGTACCTTCTTTGAGAATGACTGTCAGGAGACAGAGAAAATACAATTTTACCTTGATATTCAGTGACTGTGTGTATTATTAGATAACTGTGTGAAAAGATATTTCAGAATTTCATGGGAGCAGCCTTCCATAGGACAGATGTCCCTCTGTCCTGGAGTAAAATTAGAGATCAAAATGAAGAAATTTTCATTTCATACATATCAAGGTGCTATGCTTAGTGAGGCAAAGAAACATAAAAATAGGTTGTCCTAATCATTTGCTGTCTCCTGGACAATATATTGTTCCTCTTGCCAAAATCTAAAATTAAATTTTTGAGTGGATAGAGAGTCTTAAATATCTTCAGCAATCTGTTTTGAAGTTCCTGATACTCATCCTACCTATTTAAGCATATCACCATTATTTTATCTATTCAGATAATTATTTAACCTTTATCTCTATCTCCTATGTTCTATGTCACATTTCAACAAGGCCCAGATTTTTAAAAAATGTATATTTAATTGTTATGCATAACTTCGTGTCCTTTATCCAGCTATAAATGTTACCAGTGTGAATGGGAAGATTCCTAATGACATCAGTCAGTGATGCTGAGCATTTTTGATGATTAAGAATGTTTCATTATTTGTTTGTATTTTTTTTTTCCCAAAGAAGAAGGTGGTAAATTTGAACAAATCATTGCATTTGAAAGTGAAACACAATGCTTGATCCTGTTATGCAGAATAAGAGTAGGAAAAAAGCAAAAGAATTCATGGGAAAGGGTCAAGACCTGGAGCCAAAGCAAAATTGCAGCAGAAATCCTGAACATCACTTTTGGTAGAGCACAAGAATGAACTGCCCTGAAAGCAGATGTGCTGCTCCCAGTTCCCAGAGCCCTGAAGTGACACCCACTGGTGCTGCAGGGGACATTCCCATGTTTGCAGAAATGTTCTGTCTTCGTGGGCAAAGGTCCCTGAGCCCCATGGCTGCTTCAGGGCATTTGAGAGTTAAAGTACCGAGGTCACAGGTGACCCCACAGCCCCACTCACCCACTGCACACGCTGGGGGGGTGTCAGAGGAGGCTCTGGCTGCTGTGCAGAGCCATAACCACTTACACTATCCTTTTTTTTCAGTCATGCTTCAATGCTCACTTTTTTCCAAGTCCACGTTTCTTCCAGTGAGGATCCTGTTGAGTAACAAATCCAAGCTGTAAATCGTTGATGATTTAAGACCTGGCCTTCCTGTGGGCTTCAAGAGGCTGTCAATGCCTCCACTGTGATGGCAGTTTCTTGGGAGCAGTCTTTGAGCCTTCCTTTTCCCTGCCCTGGGCTGAGAACGTGCTTGGCCCTTAGCCAAGGTGCAGAGAGTTGCTCAGGTGGGTGTTAATTCTGAGGAGGCAGATGAACAAGGATAATGCATTGCTCTGAAAAGTCAGTGGCACAAGATTTCTGATAGACTTTATAATCCCCCGCTGCACAGGCTGCATAGTTTTATCTTCAGTGGAAACGTTAAGCTAGTTCTCTGCAGAGATGGAAAAACCCAAGCTCCTGCACTGCTCAATATTCCAGACTAACATTAATCCCGGGTGGACCTAGGCACTGAGAGCACACTGACACAAACTGGGGCAGGTGTTTGGCTCCAACACAATGTCCATTCCATGGAGGACAGGGGGAATGGACTCAGCTACACCATAAGGGCCTGTGGGCAGCTGCACGACTGGGCTATTGGCAAAGCCCACTTGCAGAATTTTGAGCACCTATAAAAATACAATGTTTATTCCAATATTCATCAAATATTCAATATAAAATGCTGATCATTTGACACAGTTTAGCAGCATAACATGGAAGTCACTATCTAGTAGCCTCTGTTCTGCTATGGGCTGTTTACAGCGGAGGAATTTCCTCTTGGAAAACGTAATATATTCCTGAAGGTCTGAACAAGAAACTCCAAATTCAAAAGCAATAACTCAATACTTAAGTGAATACCACTTGAATGAGCTGTTATTATTGTTTCATAGCAAATACTTTTGTAGCGTGTAGTGGCCAGCTCATTGAAACATGAAGATAATGACAATCCATGGAGCCTGAAGCTTGGCTGACAAGCCACAGCAGACAAACACAAATCTGTGGGATGGGCTGGGAGGCAGGCACGACAGGATTTCAAAAAAATCCCAAACAAACCCCAGTCAGGGAAAGAGCTTCCAAAATATTTATTAAGGTTTTTCAAGGCTTCAAAGATAAAAGAGTCATTCCAAACATAAACTCTCATCCCACACAGGCAGCGCTTGTACTTACATGCTGTTGTCTCAACAAGCTTTTGTTTTCAGTAGAAAACCTTATTGTTTCTGAATATAACTGCCAGGAGATGAATTTGGAGACGTGACACTGGCTGCAGGGAAATGCTGCATGTGGATGATCACAGTTTACCAAAGGCTGAGTGTGGCCTGTCTTGGCCTGTCTGGAGCAGGAGCAGTGTTAGAGGAAGGAAAGAAGGAAAAAGAGGAAAAAGGTAGGGGAAAACAAAGTGTGTCACAATCATGCTCAAACAAAACATGTTATCCAGAGAGGTTCAACTTAAAGGTGCTCACTTCCTAGACAGATACAACGAAAAAAATATTTTATTTACTTAATTTAAGCATGTCTTGAAGACTTTTGTTTTTCCAATAATGGATCAGTTATTACTGCACCCCAGCCAGCGTGTGGTGGTTGGTGAATATTCCTTGATGAACACAGATATCATCACTCTACAGGTCCTCTTCAGTAGACAAGAAATTTCTGCACTGTGTGGAAAGAACATTCTTGCTAGTTCAGTGAGGTATTAGCACAAAAATGTGAATTCCAAACTATGTGGGAATTTCAGCTTCAAAGTCCAGCTTTAGTTTGCCCTCTTCCACTGAAAACCAAACTCCATCAAACCCCTGGTTATCAGTGCAAATCCCTGTGGTAGTCAGGTATTTCTGGTTACTGTGTGCCCAGCTGTGCTAGGACTTACTCCCACCTGCTGCTGAGATAACTTGTCTGCAGGAGTGAGGTTTCAGCCCACATTTTCCCTGTCTATTCACTTATCTGCATCTATGGGCTCAGCTCTATTCCCTTCTTTTTTCAGACTCTTCCTCTCATCCCCAGGCAGCTGCTCACAACTCACTCCTCCCTTTCTTGTTCCAACACAATCCTTTTAAGATTCCTATTCTTTTTGATCTCCAGGCTCTCAGACTTGGCAAGCCAGCTGTGTAACTGCCCGAGGCCTGGAAAACAGCATTTTCCCAACTGATTATTGAATTACTGTTATTTTAACTCCCTTGAAGTTGTTTACCCCAGGTATCATGTCTCGATCACTGTTTTGTTGCCGATTGGTTTCCATCTTCTCCCAGACTAAACAGCTTTCTTGGACTTAACTCTGTAAATAATGTTCACATGCACAGGCTGAAGCACATAAACTCTTCATGAAAGCAGTACACTTAATTCCCCAGGTTCTCCAAACCACAGGAGTTAGGATTAGCAACCTGGAACGTTATACTAACAATTCCCAGATTTATAGGTTAGATCACTGGTGGAAAAGGCTTCTGTGCTGCAGAGTCTCCAACTGCTGAATTTGCTCTCCTCTGTAGGTTTTCTCAGCTATTCACAGGAATGGGGAGGGAGCAGGTGAGTGGCCACCTGAGGTATTGTATGGACAAGTGTCCTCCTTCCTAAAATTCCTAGCATCCAGATATTTCATGCTTTCTACATTCACTTGCTAAAATTGTCCCTTTGTTTAATATTTTCTTGTTTTTCAACCCTTCTGTTTCCTTATCTTTCTTTTCTCCTTCCCTCCAACTCATATTTTCATACCACTTCTTTTTATAAACCATTTTATACAAGGAATGTTTTTGCAACATAGCCTGAGGGTTTCTTAATTTGTTTGTATTCCTTTTAAAAAGTGGTGGGAAATC
This sequence comes from Sylvia atricapilla, assembly GCF_009819655.1. Taxonomy (NCBI): domain Eukaryota; kingdom Metazoa; phylum Chordata; class Aves; order Passeriformes; family Sylviidae; genus Sylvia; species Sylvia atricapilla. Next base: position 8,400,255 of record NC_089152.1, on the reverse strand, counting down.
CTAGGAGAAAATGGAAAATATTTTTCAAGACTTCCTAAAATACACTGTGGGTAGAGCAATGCACTGAAAACAGAAAACACTGCATCTTACTTGTTTGCCTAATTCCCCACTTCTGCTAGTTACAATTAAAACAGCAAACACTTAAAACCTAAAGAAATTACCATAAATGCCTGGAAGAAGAAGAAAAATAACTTACAAATCTATTTCCCTTTTTCTGGAAAATTTTAGCTTCAATCAGTGTGTACATCATATTTATCAGCTGTCATTTATCAGCCAGCTTGTATGGTGAATACCTTTGATATGACCCTGCAGAAAGCTGCATTGCAAGTAAAAGAGGAGATAAGGCTGCACCATCATTGATTCCACCCTGTCCAGGTCCACACAACACCGTATTAAAATCTTTTGTGCCTTTGGAAACCTTGACTATGGCTGTGTCCCCATTTTTCACACTGCCCAGCAGGGTGACACTGAGGGAAAGCCGTCCTTAAGTAGCCTGGATCCATCTGGAGTCAACTTCTACCAATGCTTGGGGCTCTCTTCATACTTAGTGCAAGAGTAACACTTTTCTCCAAATTTGGCACTGAGGTGGAATTGCAACAGCACTTTGTAAGAAACCTTTGGAGCCACTAAAAAATCCTCCCAGACAAAGCATCCAACTTCTAGATAAGATGCGATATCTCACTGCAGGGTTGGGAAATGCCTCTTTGCAATGCAGGAAAAGCATTCAGCACGCTGGTGTTTGTGAACAGCCACACATCCCAGTCATGAGCTTCTGGAGAACACATTGTTCCCAAGAGGAATGCCAGTGTTAATCCACTGAGGGGCGAGTGGGTGGGTGTGGGACACGGTGTGAGTGTGAGACACAGTAAGAGTGAGCACAGCAGCCTTTGGAGGGCTGGAGCCTGACCCTCCTGCTGGAGAAGGAATGAAGTTTGGCTCCCACAGCTGCCTGGGCTGGCTCATCCTCTGGCCCCCAGGTCCAGCACTGAAGCCCTGGCACTGGTACAGCTGGAAGCCTCAGGTGTTTGATGAACTGGGCTGTCTCGATGCAAAAGAGATGGATGAGAACTGCAGCATTCACAGGGTTCCAGGACCATTTCTGTGCACTGTTGCTGGGGCAGGGGAAAGTCCTCTTCTAGACTTTGAAGGCCTTCTCTTGAGAAATATTTGGGATAGGATGTGGAAACAGGCTTTGGGATGTTTGGGATGAAATTCATTCTCTTTTCCCTGGCAGATGATGAAAAAAAAATCCATCAGTGTGGGATGAGTAGCAGAAAAAAGGAAAAGTTGTTATTATCAATGGGAAAGGCTCCTCTGGAAAGGTCAGAATAAGCTCTGATTCCCTTTTTAGCTGAATACTGAATGGGAAAGTCCATGAAGGGATTCCCATGAAGATTTCCATCAGTCACACTGGAAGGCCTACAGTGGTGCAGACAGGCTCACACTAACTGAGATAGGGCTCACATTTTCTGGACTCTGTATTTTCATTACACTGAAGTATTTAGAAGCACTAATAGATAACAAATATTGCTTATATTCCCAAATGTGGAAAAAGGTTGCAGGTCGCTAAAAAATGAAAAGTTCAGAAGCCTAAAATATATTGTATTACAATAACAAGCCAGGGGTTTTGTCTGTTCTTTCAACTTGTGGCAGAGATCTAAAAGCTGTTTTAGTAAAGGACAGATAATTCCAGTATGAGCAAAAATTAAAAGAAATTTGTCCAGTACAGAGTCATTCACAGACACTTGGTCATAAAACAGCAAACAACTCGTCATTCTTAATGTTATTTTTCTCTTGGGAACTGAATTTTTTGTTTGCTGTAATGAACTGTTATAATTTAGCTCAGTTTTACTGAGCTTTTTTTCTAAAACAGAAAAGAGAGACAGAGGTTCATTTTGATTAAAAAAGATGGTTGCAACAGAATAAATATAGAGGCAGTATAACCAGAACTTTCTAGGTATGTAAAAAAACCTACATTCAGTTAATTTTATTTCCTGTTTCATTTTTCAAGGAAAGGCATTTAATTTTCTTTGCTTATATATGCTGGCATAGAAGATCAGCTGGCAGATATTATAATGAAGTGTTCTTTATTTACAGAAAAAAATTGTTTCATGATTTTTTAATAATGTTTGACAGTCTCATCAGAAAGAAATGGAGGTCTCAACTGGAATTGTTGTTTGTCGTATGCCTGAGGCCTGAGGTTGATTTATTTTGTTCCTAAGCTGAGCAGATTTTATTCGAACTAATAACTGAAAGTTTTCTTTTGCTCTGGCAGTGCAATGAATGAAGTCCTAATGAACAAGCTGCATTTCTCAGAAAAGTCCTCATTATCTTAGTGCAGCTTTTCCCTACACTGCCTGGTAATTTTTAAGGCTGTAACATTTTATAAGGCGATACAGGTAGTAGGTAAATCAAGATACAGAGGTAACTTTGCTCTTCCTTCTACATCTGCAGCTCTAATCAGAGCAGATCATTTGTGCCAAATCAAGCACTGACTTATAGAACAGACCAATACATAATGGGTATAAGAGTGAAATAAAAATCCTATTCATGCAGCTTCATCTCAGGCCCACAGTGAGGTTTGTGGTGTGGCTGGATAATAAGCCCACAGGTGCAATTTAAGTATCTTACCAAGCACATCAGCTAGAAAACCTCAGAGATAATAGTTCTTATCTAAATTGGGCTTGGCATAGTGTTTTACTGCACCCCTTGGAAATCACAGAGGATGAGCCTGGAAAGTTATTTTGTCTAATGAAAAAAAGCTGGGAGCATTAAGTGCTGCTTTTTAGAGGGCAAAAAAATGCTCTGCAGAAGAAACAGGACTATGACAGCAACAGAGATGTGTCCCACTCGAAGCCCATCACTTCTCAGCTCACTAATTCAAGGCCAGTTCCTGGCTTCATTCCACTTCCAGAGGAGCATCCCATCCACTGCAAGGCACTCCCAAACAACCAATCAGTTGGGGGTTTATGGTTTCTCCATTTGGATCCTAGGTTTTTAGGATTTCCATTTGACGATAGGACTACTGGAAGGTTTCTGTTTGAAGATATTTTCCCTGTAGTTCTCTGAACTGCATCAAATGGCTGCTTCCTGCACAGAAACCCCAAAGCATCCATGGCAGGAATGCACGATTTGCTCTCTAGAAAAAAATCCAAAAAACAAACAGCTTGCATTTGGCATGATGAACCGTTCTGTGTTCCAAGTCCATATTTCCAGTTTGGTTCTCCCGGCCATAAATGTCTTGTGATGCTGAGTAACAACAACATAATGTGAAAATTATGCCCAGCTGAATGAGATCGTTCATAGCTGTTATTCCTCATCTATGACTTTCACATTCCAGATATGATGCATTTTTTACCTGCATGCTGTTCCAAGAGACACACACCATGGACAATGGCAAACACTTGAAGGGAGCCTGGGGTAATGTATGACCCTATTACCCACAGTCTTACGATCCATCCTTTAATAACCTATTTTTGGTTTGAGATTCTTCCCATCTCTTAAGAAGGTCTAACTTGCTGTAATTATTTTTTGATTTAGTTTTGCTCCCTAGACATCTTAATTTACAAGTTTTAAGTTGTTGCTTAATACAAAGCATTAAGAACAGACTCACGCCCAACTATTAACTACTTGATGTATTCAGACATTAGCTAATCAGCTAAAATTCATGTGTGGAAACAAATTCAAACAAAGTCAGTGTCTGCCCACAGACACCATCTGAGATGACAGATGAGTCCTTCCCATCACTGAACCATCAAGCAAGTCCCAGGTCAGCAACCTTCCAGAGCAGCCACCACACTCATTTTGACTGTTCCACTGAGAGACTGAGCACATTTTTTGCAAAGCAGCAGGAGCTCTCTCCTTTCATGAGGGCTCATTAACTCTCTGCTGAGCTCTCCCAACCCCACCATAGACAGACTATAAAGACAGGAGCAGTCCAGTTCTGCCCTGGATTGACACTGGGCTGAGAATGTAACTCATATATTATAAAAAATAAAATAAAATAAATATATATACATATCTTAAATAATATTTTACTTTATTAATATTGTCATTTTATATGTGTGTATATACTCACACATATAAAATTATAATATTAATAAATATATCCAATACTAATATACAATATTAATACACACACACATACATATATATATATAAATATTTCTTAATAGACTCTTATCTTCAAAGCATTACTGGCCCAAGACAACCAGCAGCCATGTCAGACAGCTTCAGAGAGCATTATGGACCCTGAGACCTGAACCCCTCTCTCATCCCAGCTCCTGACTAAATTAAGTTAGGAGAACATTAATGGGACAGCACAGGCACTGCACTTGCCTTTCTCTTTGTAAAAGATGCTGCATAAAGACCCCATTTTTTCTAACTGCTTCATTTTCAGCCAGATTGCTTTCTCTGCTATTGCAATTCTTTTGACCCAGGCTTTTGAATGTTTGACTTCGGCTCTGAGGAGAATAAGAATAAAGATGCACAGATAAGGAGCTCATCAGATCATACATTTCCCCAAAGACATAGGAGAAAGAGAAAAAAAAAATTCAGAAGATCACATTCAATTTTTATTCTCTTGGGGGCTTTTGGGGACTGGCTACATAAAATAATTTGTTTTATTCCTCAGAATTTTTCAATACCAAAGCAAGCTTGATAGGTAGAATTAATAGTGCTCAAATGGGAAAGAAACTTAGTTTTCTGTCACTGCTGTGCAATGAATAACCATCACAGGAGAACAGTAAGAGACCAGTGGCCTGTCCTGGCTTCATCCCATGACCTGTATCAGGGCTGTGAATTTCCAGCTTCTGTCCTGGCATGGTCTGGGGTTTGTTCACACACTCCAGGTCTGACTTTCCTTTTTATTTCAGCATATTCAAGGGCTAAACCACCCTCTTGCCCACCCCCAGCCCTCTCCTCAGCTGCTGTTCTGGGCTCTCAGTAGCCCCAGGCTCTTGTCTCGACTGCCTCAAGTCCTCCCCATGGTGGCAAAATGAAACCTGCTCTATGTAACCCACCCTTCAGCCTATGAATGAACCTTTTCAAGTCAAAAACACCTCCAAAATGAACACAGGAGCCTTCAGAGTCAGTGCCCCAAAAATTCCAGTGGCAGGATCCAAATGCAAAATATGTTTGGAGAAAAGACATTCTCTGATCTCATGGATGATCAGGGCTGTCTGCATGCCTCTCTGTCCACATCATCTGCTTTCCTCAGTAACATTCTGCTCTTTTCCCTCTCATCCTGAAATACAAAACCACAGCTTCCCATGGCTTCAGAATATGTCCTCTCAGAGCAGATATCTTTGCCAAACTGAAGGATTTTTTAGGGATGGGTCTGCCCTCTCATCAACTGTGCAGGATCTAATGCAATTTTGGGCACAGAGATTACAGTTTATGTAAATTGATCTTAAATATTCCATTAGATCGGGTTCAAATTCCATGATCCCACTTTCAGTTTTACTGGGGACATACCTGGATTTGTGTGGCAGGAGGATTTCTCCTAATTCTTGACCTGAGACAGAGTAATAACTGTATAGGAAGAGAAAGGAGAGTAAAGTTGAACACATGGGTTTAACTGAAAAACATTATGGATGAAAAGTTGTGAATTAAATAATGCATTTTATTTGTACAGTAAGAGTAAGAGCACCCAGAGGAACTAAAGAAGAAAAGCTGAAACAGGTTATAGAAGAGTACAGAACCTGCTAATTTGAGAGAAAAATATAAGCTAATTAGGATATTGATGCCCACAGTTAAGTGTCCCATTAAATTAGAAAGCACGTCTCTAATTCAAATGAGATGCTTTGCTGGCTAAATACTCAGTTCCTTTATCTCCTCATCTTCAAGAACTGTAATATCTCAAATGGAATACAATGAAATCAGTTTAAGAAAGATTTGGGAATGTCCTGCTTGAAGAGACAAGCATAATTCCCATGCATTCACTTTTACAGACTTTGACAATGTAGACATATTCAGGAAAATTCATCTGAAATAAGTAGATTCCTAAATTACTAGTTTGTAGCTATATGCTTATGTTGAAAATTAAGGAGTTTGTCATTCATCTTAAATTGTTCTAGAATAATAAAATAAAGATCATCAGCACTAAAAGTAGGAAACAGTGTCGCTCTCACACATTAAACACAATTTAACTGTGACATGTTAATTCAGTGTGCGTGCAAATCTCTCACACATAACAGAAACTAATATTGTCCCAACCCTTAATGTGCAAATATCTATTCTTTATAACTATTTTTCTTACAGGACATAATATCAGGCAGATTTTCCTCTAATTACTGTCACGGGATGTGTAGGAAGGAAGTCCTTATTCTAGTCCTTGATTTCTATAGGTTGCAGTGAGCAGCTGACCACAGAGCCAGCTGAAAGATAACAAAGCAAGAGAATAACTCAAATTTGAATTACACAGTTTATTTAAATATCTAAGGAAAAATGATCTTTTGCCTAACTTTGGAAGGAGGCACAGAACGTGCTCGGATTTTCGTAACCTGAAGTTGTGCTCTCTGAGTCCTCTGAAGGCTCCAGTGACTCGAGCAGCCTTTGCTCGTGCCTTTCTCCCCATTTTTCTCTTGCCCAGCTGAAAGAGGAGTGACAATCTTCCTGCAGACACTGGCCTGCAGCTCAGCTTCCCAGTGTGCAGGCCATGCTCTTCACCTTGCTGTACAGTAACTACCTCGAGTTATCCCAGGATATTCCTGGGGCTATTCCATGCAGCCACAATTAATCTGTAACACTAATTCAGACTGTTCCCAAATTTTTCCAAGTGTACAGAGCCTGTTCTTGACACAGCTATACAGTTACTACATAGATATTTATATGCTTATGACAAATAAATGAATAAATGCACAACAAACATGAATTTCTACCTCAGCTGGTTTATTTTTCTCATGGACAAGCACTATGCACTACATGGCTCTCTTCAACATCACACGTCCAGAGTCAATTATAAACCCTTTATATTTCTCTAGCAGGAAGGTTAAAATTCAATTCTCCTTTATTGCAGTTTGCAAGTACAATATATTCTCCAGCTGCCTTGGAAAAGCTCCTCACTTAAATCATCTTGTGCAACACTGCTTCTTAGTCACTGGTACCTCCCTACAGAACAGCAACCTGACAGCCCCACATTTCCAGGCTATTTATTGGCCTGTCCTTTGATGGGAGAGTTATTTTACAACACATTTGCTTTTTTACTGAAATGACTGCAAAGATAGTTCTGTGTTTCTTTTTGTTTTGAGGGTGAGGCACAACTGTGCTTTTAGGTTTTCACAGTCTCCTGGAGGCTTTGAGTCTATGCTGTCATCCTTTGTGCCTCTCCCCAGTAAATCAGGTGCCTGGTTCTTTGTTTTCAGGGTTTAAAATACTGTTACCAACAGAAAGGGAAGTGATGTGTTAGAATAGCAGAGTTCCTGTGTTATTGAACTGAGGCAAGAAGCCTTAGAAAACCAAAGGAAAATGGTCCACTGAAATCTATAATCTTTCCCTCACCACAGCTCTAGAATATGAGATTATTATGCTTGTTAGAAGTAGTACTTATCTGCCCTTGGCCAGGGCTAGAATGTTGTTTCCTGGAATGTTGAGAAGGTCCACACCTAATTTCGGTGCTGACTTGATTATTTTTGTCCAACTCATACTTTAAAGAAATCCATTATAGCTTATCCCCCAACCAAGGAAAGTAAATGGACTTACTCAAAGGATCGATATGCTCCAAAAGGGTGAGGCAGGAATAAAGAGGAAAACTGGAGCACCTTTCTACAGGGTCCTATAAAAGCTGAGAACCTTCAGTGTGAGTTAATTGCTTCTGCTACCAATACTGCAGCTCCCAGATGCATCCAGGCTTTCCTGCTTTGCTTGCAACGAGGCTGTCACCTGGCAATCCTGGTTGTTACGTCTGCATCATTTTGTCTGACTTGGCAGGATACTCCCTGGGACAGGGACTGTGCCTTGTCTGCATTTTAAATGTAAAGACACACACACAATAATACATAATTACTGTACAAAACAAACTTAAAATTCAAGGCAGCTTTTTTGGTGTTTGCTTTCTATGACTCAACAAATTTGTTACCTTGAGGTGCTAAACACAGTTGTGAGCACAAGAGTGACAAAAAAGGGTCAGTTTTGCTACTCTAGAATTGTCTTCTCGTTTCAGAGGAATCCACTGGTGCTGACACTGATATGTGCTGGTTTCCCCTCTCCTCCGAGGTGTTATTTTTGTGAAAGTGCAAAGCAGCACCTTCCCAGCAACATCTGTCAGCCAGCAAGACTGAGTATTTTTGGCATTTTCACAGGCAGAAATTATAGCACAGAAAACAATAGGTACAGGACCAATGAGGCTGACAGGTCTCATAGAAAGCTGCATTTTTATAGGAATTCCAGAAGAAATGGAAGTTCAGCTAATAAAACACTTTTCCAAGGGGAAATGGGCTCTTTCTAGATGCCTGTCCTTGACTGCCCTTTTTCTAAAGAATCCAATTAATAATCCTGAAAAATTTATTAGCCACACTGTTTTGGTGGCTGGGATTTCCCTGTGCTATCTGGAAAGGATAATCAGCCCCTGGGGATATTCAAAGCCTTTGCTAAGGGGGGTCGAAACCTTCCCTCACCGAGAAAAAGCTGCTGCTCTTCTCATGATATCTTAATGCCCCCATCAGTGGCAGAGAAAATCAAAAGCCCTGTGGGATGTGTGAATCAACACCTTACACAGCACCTGATCTTGGGAAACGTTTATTAATGATTGCTGTGTTATCTATTGGGGGTGCCTTTGTGGGAAAAATGTCCCTGGTTTTGCCTGCAGGACTGCAATGTATTTGTTTTCACGGATTTGCCACACATGGTTAGGCACAATTAGCATTTTGCAGGAGGCCTGGGTAACAGGTAAGCACGGGCCCAAAATGGGGTTTTTCTCCTGAGAGCCCCTGTGAAGGTCAGGGTTGGAGCAGGAGGTGGTTCAGCACCACAAATCCACTCACCCCGACACCTCACTCCAGCTGACTGTGGGGAGAGCAAGTGCAATTCCCCCACACCTTCCAAAGGCAGCGAGTCAAACATCTCAGGAGAGTGAAAAAATTAGGGTCCCTAACGAGAAATTAGTGGCACCGTGGCTCTTGGTCATCCTGCGTTTTTATTCTTACTGCTCACTAATTCTGCCTCATCTGCGTGCAGAAGCCCCCAGAAGTGACAAACACTCTGCAGAAAAAGGACAAGGGTGACAGTCCCTCCTTCAAGACTAGAGCAGTGCTGGGAGACTGTTAAATCTGAGATGTTAATCCATGAAGTTTTAAGCTACTACTTTCTGACTGTATCCAGCAGGGCTGGTACAGTGCATTTCAGAGCCAGGAAACCCCTCCCCTTCACTTGTACTTCTGAAAAACAGAAGATTTAGTTCAATTGACAGAGTGTGCTCCTCAACATTTAAAAACGCATTGGCTTGAATTTCTGTGGCTAACTTGAGCTCTCTCCGAAACATATAAATTAATGCTTGGCTGAGAATTCCCCTGTAAGTTGCAGAATAGGACAACTTGCACGATACAGAACTGTAAAGCAAGATGAAGCATCCCCAGCCCCTTTGCCTTTAAAATGCCATGGAAGCACCGAGGCTCTCGGCAGAACACCTTATCTGCTCTCCAAAGCTGTGACTCTTCATCCTTTCCTTATGAAGACCCAGGGGATTGCTTACTTAGCATACACCAGAGGCAATGGATAGGGTGAGCAGCCACTGCAGCCAGAAACCCCCAGTAGCGAGCGCGGGCAATTCCCCTCCACATGCAGAGACTTTGGAGCTGAATTGTGCTGAATAGAGAGAGCCCTCCGGCTGAGCGAGCCATGTGTGCCCGGGAGGAGCAGCCTCTCCGGCTCCGCTGAAAAGCAATGCAGTAAGTGCTGGGATATTGCAGCAGGCACCGCTCCCCTTCAGCAGCAGCTGGAGCCTTTGCAGCTTGTGCTGGGAGAGACACGACCTCCGCTCCGGGAGCCGTGTCAGGGCTGCAGGATTTTGGTGGTTGTTTCTAAAGGAAGTGGAGGGATTTGCGGGGACAAGGGACAGTGTGGTTTGCTTTGTGTGGCTGTGTGGGTGTTGCAGGGGAGTGCTTTGCTGTGTGTCCTGTGCTGAACTAGGACTGCTCGCTTTGGGGGGGATTTCTGTGGTCATCTTTTCAGTGTTTGAACAGAGCTGGTGCTTAATAACTTCATGTCAGCGGGCATTTGTGTTCTCCTTAATCATGCAGCGTGTTTCCTGTGCTTGGGTGCAAACTATTTTCTGTACTAGTACTAGGTACTCTGATGGTGGATTTACAGGGGCTGTGCCTTTGAGGGATGATGAACTGTGGACTGAAACTATGTGAATGAGTGCCCTGATGGTGGGTAATACTTTTATTTCACTTCAGCAGATGAGGCTAATTTCTAGTTTGTGGTAAATTCTTCACTGGGGTCTGGTATTGCAGATGCTTTTTTGGTAGATAAATGTTTGTAAGCAGTAGTTTATCATAGCATAGCTGTGGCTTTCTTCAGATTCTGATGTCCTGTTTCTGTATCCTGCAGTAGCAGCTTTCTGTTTGCACTGAGTAGGAGAGGGAAAGCATGAGTTAAAGTTTGCTTTATATGAAGAAGGTTTTTTACATAGTTTGAAAGTGTTTGCAAAATTAGCATTTGGGCAGTAATTGCAGGCCTTTGGAAAGGTCTGTTCAGCATTCAAAGCAAATTTAACCATACAGTTTTTGTTCTGTTACTTAGAAACTAATACCAAGCTTCATTCCTCTGGTTTCTTGGTTCAGCTTCTTCAGTGACTTAGGAGCTCTGGCTTTAGGATAAGTGCCTGCCTCCAGCCTCACTGCCATTTTGGGTTTCAGGCATGTTTAACTCGCTAAGGAAATGTTTGTGAATTTTTTTAAAGAGAGCAGTACGAACAATTGCCAAAAGTTAGGGATTCTGGTTTTGCTGCTCAGTTAAATGTCAATAATACATAGCCATTGGTCTCTTGTAAAGGAGCACTAATAAAACCATTCTTTGGTTTTCCCACTTAATATTTGTTTATAAGTTGGGGTTTATTTAATTCTAGTAAAATATTCACATAGTGATGGAAGAAATATTCCTCTGATATATCTGTCATTTGAGCAAAATTTGTAGCATCACTAATTTGAAGAGATAATTCTCAAAAATTAGGCAAATAAAGTTCAGCTTCTTCTAAAAGAGTTTTTGCAGAGATGCTGCTGAAGCTGTATGTAATGTTTAGTCCCAGACACAGCTGATGAGACCAAAAAATAACTTGAAAGTTATGGCACCGTTTCACTCCCGTGCAACATGCATGTCTTGGACTTTTCTCCTTAAGATTAATGCTCAGGTGCTAAAAAGAGATATTTCCTCTGGCATTACAGTCAAGAGAATTTCCTCCTTTTCATCTAAGAGAAGCCTTGTGACATATGGTGCTATTGAACTGCAATTACAAAGATAATGCAAAATTAATAAGTGCTAATTATTTTTCATTAGCTGTACAACTTTGGAAATGGACAAATCTACAAAGAAGGTGGATCTCATCTGAATCTGATCTGCTTCCCTCTACTCCTATTCTCCCATCCTGACTTTTCCTCTTCTGTTTATGAGCCTTTGATAGGTGCTGTAGTTGCTCTCATTTAAGGACCTGAACCCAAGATCAGTGCAATTTTCCCAGTCACAGGTTCCCAATCCGTGTGTGCCTCATCTGCCCCTGTTTTCTCCATCTGGATTTCCAGCAAAGCCAGTAGCTAACTTGGAAGATATGAGAATTTATTATAAGATATCTCTGACCGAGCATTATAAAGCTAATGTTGGTATATCTGTCATGAGGATAGAGCAGAGATTTTACCTGTAACTAAAACGTGCCCAGAACATTCAGTTTTGATTACATTATCATCAGATATTTTCAGGTAAACTAACTCCGGTAATTTAACAGGTTACTGTTTTCAAATTATTTCCTCTGAGATGCAAAACAGGGGAGGGAAAGAAATGCAAAGAAGGAGTTGGATGTTGGAAAGTCACTGGATTCATAATGAGAATCAGAAGACAAAAAGAAAGATTATGTCTGGTTTTATGCTTTCATGCAATTCTGAGTCTTTAATCAAAATGTGTTTCCTGAACTGGAACCTTGGAATTATTTGCCAAATATTATTGTTCATGTCAAATTTAAAATGGAGAACATTAGGTATAAAATCTAATTTCTCAGTCTAGAATAAGCATATTAGTAAACAAATGTTTTCACCTCATCTTGTCTGTAAGTAACCCTGGCAGGAGCCTTGCCTCAGAAGTCAAGTTTACTTTATTGCATTGCAACCTGAGAGAGGAACATGCAAAGGGAAGTTTACTAATTTTGTCCTACATTGCCAGTAATGAACTGCAAGTCAATTTAATTAATGAAGAGTAGCTGCTCAGCATTTGTAGTCACCTGAACTACTTTAATTTGCATCACTGTATTTCTACCAGTTTTTGACATGTAGGAGCACGGACAGCTTTCCCTGACAGTGAGAAATACGACTGTCATTTAAGTACCAGAGGCAAAACTTCCAGTACAAAATTGGATAAAAGAATGTACAGTGGGGGGATAAACATGCTGCATAATTTCAAAGCCCAGTGAAAGTGTGTGTCATTGTTGCACCAGGAACCAATGGCGCAGACGATGTCGCATTAAAAGACATGATATTCAGCACGTTCTCAAAGAGATAAGTTTAGCTGTGTTTGTACAAGAGCAGGGAATTTTTGTACCATGTTGAGTAGAACTGTCATGTTTATAAAGAAATACATCTTGCAGCTAGTGACATCCTAAATGTGCCACATACATAGTCAATACTTTCTTTCTGACTACAAAAGAAAGGACATTTTCTTCCTTTCTTGTTTTTCAAGGGTAGACTTTCTGATGGCGTCAACTACTTAGATATGCTGCATAGTAATTGTTTTATTCATATGTATGAAAGAAAATATCTTAGAATCTTCATCATTCTTATCTGCTGCGAGCATCAGGATTGAATTTAATTGGGATTTTCAGATATATGCTTAGACAGTCCGTTTTCAACAACAAAATGAATATGTTATTATTTCCTACTATCACTTATTTCCAAGGGCAATTACTTAATACTCTGTAATAGCTACAATTCAGGATACTTCATTTGCCACAGTGACTCTCCTCACTTTGCACACCCACACATACCCCAGGACCTACTGTGAGTGAAGCAGCAGTGCAGTAGCATTCAAGGAGGATTAAAGGACTAAGAGTGGGTACTTCCTAAAGCCTGCAGCCTGAGCTGTCGTTTAAAACAGGAGCAAAAATGATGTACCTACCTTTCCCAAGTGCTCTTTAAATGGTGCAGATATGCACACAAACCCCATGCAGAATTAGAAAGATCACACGCTGTGTTTGGCAAAGTATCTCCAAAGTGCACCTGGTGAGTCAGGGCGACCTTCAGAAGGTGCAGAAGAATGGCCCATGATTCCCTCACCTTCTGCATTTATTCCTTAAAGCTTTAGGCAAGAATTCTGGCATCTGGCTTTTTGGAGGATAATTCAAGACATTGAACTTTAAAAAGAAGGCTGTGGAAGCCTGTGTTCTAGCAAACTTAGTCATGAGCAGCAAACTGCAAATCAGTATCTGATGTTCACTGAAACATCTGGAAGAAACTCCAAATGCCATGTGCTCAGCTCTGAATCCTCATGAGCTCATGGAACCTTTAATGATCTTTTCTTTCCTTTCGGACACAAATACAAAGGAAACAGTGTGTGAACTAAACAAAGGTTCGCTTGAATGAGACACACACCTCTTCTCAGCATTATTTTAGCATTTGAGTTTCAAATCGATTTCATCCATCCCTGGGGAGTCTAATCCTCTGAGGGACTAAGCCTCTGGGGATCCTATCTATGGATACTCAGAATTCATAGTAGTCATTCCTAGACAGGAAGAACATTGAATCTTCCAGTGTCAGTCAGGACATTGTTCAGAGGAAAAGATGAGGAAATGAGACAGAAGGTTGTTGAAAGCACAGATGCTCACATTTCTTCTGCGAGAAACAGGGGATGATTTATTTCTTTTTGTAATAAATCACAGGTTTTCCTTCAGGGATTTGCCTCAGACTTTCAATCAGCACTGATGGCTGTAAAGAATCACATGCCCAAGCAAATCTAAACTACCTGGTAGAAAAGCCTTCCATTTCTCTCCCTGCCTTATCTGATTGATTTCATGATTACTGGAGTATTTGCTGCTTCACATATTTAGTTTGTCTTATAAACCAGTCCAAGGCAGCTGATGTCACCCATGCAATTTTGTTTTCATATTCAAATTCAAGCTCCCACTCCCTCTGTCAGCATTACCAATATATCTATGACTTCTTACCAAATAACCATATCACACCATATGTTACAGAATTGTTTGGATTTTCACCAGTTTAGTTTAGAATTCAGCCCTCAGTTCAGCTGGGAGGAGATCAGTTACAGAATCACAGAGTGGTTTGGGTTGGAAGGGGCCTTAAAGCTCATCTCATTCCAACTCCCTGCCATGGGCAAGGAATCTTCCACTAGACCAGGATGCTCAGAGCTCCATCCAGTCTCTCAAATACTTCCAGGGAAGTGATTTTTAAAAGGCCTGGTGAGAGCCATGAACCAAAAGCCACATCAGTGATTATGAAAAATAGTGAGAATGAAAAGGAAACCTCATCTCTTGACACAGAGGGAGCCAGTTTTTGTCAGTAAGATCTTGTTGAGAAGTTGTCTCCCATTGTTAGAAGTACAAATAACGATAATTCTTAACTACTCAAAGTCAAAAAACTCAAAATAACCAAACCAACAAGACTGAACTTTGAAAAATAAACATTACATCAATTTTGTCTTCCATTTAAGGTGTTTTGAAGGATTTATGCTTCAAAGCTTTCCTCTTCAATCATATGAGAGCATTTTAGAATAAAGAACTTTATATCTTTGCAGAGTAACCTCAGCAGAGCTTCAAAAGCATCACTGCATATGAAAATCTCACAAGGTTAAAATTTAGATAATCTCTATATTGAGAATCACAACTTTACAAAACATTCCTTGCTTCTGTTTTGTTTTAGTTTTTTTACAACATTACAGGACCAGCTTTGTGTCTTACAGCCAGCAGAAATGTTTCCCAGGAAGAAAAATGAAGATATTTTCTACCATCTGCATCAGCAAACCACCAGAAAAATAAAGTTTTCTGGATTATATTCTGCCTCTGAGTTCACTGTATCATCACTGCAGTTTTGCAAGTTGCAAGCAAAAGGCAGCCAGGAAGGAAATACCCAAGTAAAGCTGATCCAATTCTTGTTCAGCTGCAAAAGTCTTCAGAAATATCTCTCCTTACTCTTTTCATGTGCTATATTTGGTCAGCACACTGAAGATGACTTGCATTATATTCTCTCCCATTCAGACTGTCACACCATTACAGCACTGACAGTTCTCATCTCCGTGTTCACTGTGGGTATTTTCTGGAAAGAAGCAGATTCTCCTGTTTGGAAACACCTGCTTTCACTTCTTATCATTTTCCTTCTGCCACATCTTAGTAATGAGCTCTTTTAAGAATTGCCTGGAGAATGGGAACAGGTTGGTAATAGCAAGTAAAAAAAAAAAAAAACCAACACCAAAACAAACTCAGAATTGCATCTGTGAAGGAGTTTTTCCCCAGCTGCCTTCTGCTTTGGGCCTTGATCCCATATCTGTGGAAGGCAATGAGGAGACTCCCACTGACTGCATCAGAACCTAAAAGACTTCAGAGGAAAGTATATTGGGAGTGGCTTTGGTGGTATTTATGATGCAGAAGAAAAGAAGGGCAGGAGCTCGTGCCCTTGCAAACCGTGGCCATGGTGAGCAGCAACACCCAGCTCCCCTCAGGGCCTTTATTTGCCTCAAGTCCCACAATTATTAAACATTCATTAAACATTCATAGCTGGGCTGTTAGAGACAACGAAGTTTGGTGCCATCCTCCTGTTTTCTAATATTGCCTTGATTTAAATTATGTGCAGAACAAAGGAAATAATATTTTAAAAGAGGAATGAAAGCATAATACAGGCAGAAATAAAATTTGGTTACAGATAGAATTAAAGTAGATGGAGTAACTTTTCTTATGAAGAAATACTGCACCTAGAGAGGTGTTTTGTATAATACTCCATAGCTTGGGATTTGATTTAAAAAGCCTTTTGGACATCCTTAGATCTCAAAATGTAGAGAAAACCAGCAAGGGAATGTGTCTCTTTTTTTATATATTTGAAGCATTTCCTTCATATAATCCTTGTAAAACCGAGATTTTGGTGAGGAATAATAAGCGCATGCAAATGAAGCAGATTCTCTGAAAAAAAGCAAAACCTCAAAAAACCCAAATAAATCAAGATCTGGAAAGAAAATGCGAGCAGCACATATTCCACAGTAGGTTTCCTTAAGCAACATTTAGTGCTAAGGCATTTTCTGTCTCTGATGTAAGAGGAAAAGCGGCGGGTCCCAGCTGGGGACCCCTGTGTCTCTTGAGGAAGCAGCAGCCAAGGAAGGGCTGCCTTCTTGTGCTGCCTCACTTCGAGCTCCCTGGACAGACTTGTACAGCAACCTGCCAGGGAATGGCTGACATCAGTGCTTGTCTCCAAAACTACCCTGTGACACTGGGATTGACTGAAAAGGACACTATGGAGCTGTTAGGAAGCACAATCTGCACAGAAACCATCACGGGCTGTATGTAAGAGGAGGAGGTGGAGTAGTAGTAAAATACAGAGATTTCTAATTGTGTGCAAGTACAAACACACAGATGCAAACCTCGGGGTGCATCTTTGGGGTTTCCATCAGCTACTCACTAAAAAGGGCTGCTAAGAAGGGCTTGGGAGCCACTGGAGCCCAACAGTGGATGCCAACAGAAAACACAAGATTTTTGTGGCATTTGTCTAAGTTATGAAGACAATATACGAAGTTTCTCATGAAACATAAAAAGCTCAGAACTCTTCTATTTCTCTTTTTTTTTTTTTTGTTTTTAACACTGTGAGTTTCCTTCCCTGAGCCTGTAGACCTGAAGGAAAAGCACTTTCCAAGCACTGCACCCTTCCCCTGCCCGTGGGCAAGGCAGGCACAGATTAAATACAGCAGAGAATGAGCTAAATGTGCTGTCTGACTCAACAGAACAGCTTTCTGCTTCCTCTGCACCTGGGATCTTGCTTTAAAAGTGATGTTATGCTTTCAGGTGATATTTAATCAGTCACCATCCATAAGAAAACACCTCAGCTGACTGCTAGGCTTTTTTTTTTTTTTTTTTTTCCTTTTGGTTAGCACTGAATTGTCCTTCTACTGATCGTGGAACAAACTCTTCTGTGATTCTTACCTGGGTTTCAAATGTCTGGACATGCTGCCTGTGGAGTAGGTGATCCTTAACAGCCTACACACTGCAAATACAAGGGATCAGTCTCAGCCTTTACCCTGCACTGACCATTGCTGTCATGGCAGCTTGGCCCCATACATTCAAAGTTTAAGTGTGTATGTAAACCTGCTGCCCTCAAAACCATTTCTGTGTGCTCCACTGACTTCACTGGGCAGTTTGGCAGCAGAGGACCACATTGAATTCTTCTTAGTTAAAATTCACAGGAGTTATAGTTTAACACTGAAAGGGACAGACTGGCTATGTAAGAGAACCACAGGAGCAACCAGCCTAGGCTGAGGTTTTTTATGAACTCTGATTCAGTGATTTAAACTTATTTGGTTTTCTGAGATGGTCTAGAGCTCATAGGCAGTGTATTACTCTGTCTTGGCTGACAAGAGGTAACTTCTAAAGATGCATGACCTTGGTTTCTTGCTGTCTTGGAAACATAATAATAACCCTACCACACTGGAAGTAATACTTTTTATTGAAGTTCCCTACCCCATCTACAGTTATGGCCATGTTATGTGCTATGCCACAGTAATAACAGAAACACATCAACATGAACCTTGCTGGAAATAGCTCTAGCACAGCTTTGAAAGCCATTTTTTCAGGTGAATGAAGTAAAGAGAAACTTTTCATCTCCAGGAACATATGAGCCTTTCTAGTGCACTTCGAAGCTTGGCCAGCTGGAAGCAGGAGCTGTAGCAAACTGCTGTGGAGCCTGTTTGGGAGCTGACTCCAGCACAGGAATTGAAATAAATGAATTTGGCACCTAAAAGGAGGTTTTGTGGAGTCAACGCTTTCTAAACAGAGGACAGAGAGAGATTTGGCAAGGTTGGTGCATACATTATTGACATTTTAGTGTCACAGAGGGGTAATCCCAGGTCTAACTGAGCCTGCTGAACTTGTCGTGGTCTTGAAGCCCACCCTTCTCAGGTGTAGGGCTGAAGTGATGCTGAGGCAACAGCCTGTGTGGGCAGGGGAGTGTTAGACACTGTCAGGGAACACACACATGTAAAATAAACACCACTCCCTTTCTGTACTAACCTGTGATTTTCTGCATTCCCCACTCCCCACCCACCAAAGATAGAGCTTTTATGTGGATAGTTGTCAGAGAATGAGCACGGGAATGGTGATAAAAGAAATAATTTATGCCTGGTTTTGGTAGTTCAAACCACAACACTTTTTTAAAGGAATCTTTCGGAAATGGAAATCAATGATGGTTGGCATCATTCTCAGAACATTGCCTTGGGACACTGAAGTGCACAAATGCTTTGCTGATATTTTGGACACAGTGCAGAAGAATTTTCCAAGTGATTTTCCATCTCCTAGGGAAAAAAAAATATTGTATTTTCCTATTTGCATTTGGGCAACTATTTGTATCTTAAAGCGAGTATCTGCAAAACATTCGTGCCTGCAGCATTTTTAAAATTAATAGCAGAGAAGGTAATAACACTGGCAGTCTAGAAGAATTTTTTCTGTTGGATTTGGTAAGAATGGGATACTCTGTGTAAAGAAAGTCTTGTTTCCCTATTTGTGCAGGGATCAGAACCGTTGTCTTTGGCATTCTTTTCTCCTGACAATTTGTTCCTGTAATCTCCTTATGTTCTTACATCAAAACCTTTGGCTAAATTGAGAGGTAGCTTAACTGACAATTTAAGCTACACATTTGTAAACATAAGAGGAAGCAATGAAACAAGTCACCCCACAAAGAGAGAGGAACAGTGAACAATAGGAATCTGTGCTGCCTTCCTTAGGTTTTTTTCCTTCCATAAAAAAAAAAAAAAAAAAAAAAAAAAAAAAAAAAAAAAAAAAAAAAAAAAAAAAAAAAAAAAAAAGTTTCCTGCAACAACATCTTTCTTCCTCCCTTTGCAAGTTACATCTGCTCACACAAAGTTCATGATATGCAAAATAGTTTGCACCATGGTTAGGCCTGTTCTAAGGAGATAAAAATGGATATTTATCAGTGGCAAGCACAGGAAATGTCTGGGGGACACCGAGAATCTGAGCACATCCAGGGGAGTGAAGTGGCCAGATTTGAGATGGGCCCAGTGACCTTGTCTAGGGGCACTGAGAGCTCCTCAAAACGGCTCAGCATCAGCTGAAAGCATCTCCTCCAAGTGGGAGGTGTGTGGTGTTACAAAACCCTAACTCAGAAATCACAGGGCAGGTAATTCCAGGCCACCCTTCTCAGGAATGGGGGGAGAAGAGGCAGAGGAGCTCTGGCAACCTCTCAAAGAGCATTGCCATCACTCTTTCTCTGAGGGAAGATCATGGTCAGTAACCAACACAACAGATACAGCACTTCAAATCTGTATTCTGCAAGAAGACCAGGACTGCCTCAGCCAGAGCTAGAGCAGCTCCACCAAGGTGCTTGTGGGGCTTGTGGAAGGAATAATTCTAAAATACCAAACTAGACCCCCAGCTCCTTGGCTAGGACATTTTCTTTGTTTTTCCCCCTCTTCCCCACACAATCCATCAAAGTGTCTCCCCCACTGACTGTCTGGGAAATGTGTTAAGTTTGATCAGGAAAAGAAAAACTCCTCCCCCAGCTCTATTAAATTCTGTGGGTGTCCTGAGAGAAGATGATCTTTGGACAGCACCAGAATATATGATTGCAAGCAGACAGTAATTTTATTACACAACTGCCCAACAGCACTTCTCTGAAATATTTTGAAGTTCTATGGCATAGAGAAAGTCAGCATTTTTAAAAGCAGTTTAAACCATAAAACACAGAGGTAACCAGCAGGGGAAAATCAGAATAGCTGTTCCTTCAGAATTTTTGAGTGATTAGACTAATTTTCAACCTTTCTGTACATTATCTATTATTTAGTCTCCCACCTTACTTCATAGCAGCAAACAACAGTCTATTCTAAACCTCTGGTTTTCCTTCATTATTAAAGCATTACTCTCTAAAAGAATGGATTTTTGCAGAATGCTACTGTAAGAGAGAGAGGAGAAAGCAGGAGCAGCTCCAAAAAGGTTCAGATGGCTGTGCCAGTCCTGCTGCTGTGCCATGTCACTGCTGCTGTGAAGAATATTCCTCACCTTGAAAGCCAAATCAAAGAGAATTTTAAAATAAGGAATAAAATTAGAAGATCAAACATGTAGAGGTGAGGAAAGTGGGATCTGGTCCAGTACTTCCTATATTCTTTCCCATTTTTGTGTTATGATGAAATAGAAATCAGTAAATGCTCTAACTGCAATTTGTGTCAGAGTAAAAAGGAGAGGAACAATCAAATTTTTACATTTTTTTTGCTTTTATCACATAACATGAGCTAACTACTGCACTTTTTCCCCTCACTTGATCTCTTTGTAAGGTTGTCTTAAAGAGTTTCCTCTTGCTTTATTTGAAGAACTGAATACAAAGGATGAATTCTATTTCTAAACAGATTTGCTCAGCAAAAATTTCTGACTTCTTAGTTTCTTTGCGTTGTATTAACACTTTCTTTTTGTTTTTCCCCACACGGCTCTTGCTAATATAATCTTTCATTAACATGTTGCTTATTGGGCCCATAAACAAGTTAACATGCAGGGTGTTAAATAACTACTAAAGATCTTATATAAATACATTTAGCAGGTGAGAATGTGTTTGAATGAATAATGATTACATCAAAGTGGCAAAGATGATTCTATATACCTCTTTCTTTTAGATGTATTTTTAGATCTCTGTAACTTTCTGAGGAGCTGTGCTTAAAACACTGGTGTGAGCACAGAGCAGGAAGCCTGAAGTCATTTACTTTCAATCCTTCTCAAAAATACTCTGCATTTGCTTGTACAGCAGAACGATTCCAGGGACATGGAAAGGGTGCTGTGAAAATCACTGCTCCGTAAAGTCCTTGCTGGCTGCTGTTTAGAAAAGGAATCTGTGAAGGAATAAAAGCATTTTTTCACCAGGTTACAAAAAAGGAGAAGGAAGAAATAGTTTCCATTTGCTGGAACTAAAAAAAGGCAAGGAAGTGCAAGTGCATGCAAAGAGGGAAAACCACAATTCTCCTTTGCAAAAAGGGAGGAATGATGTGTAAAAGGCATTGAAGAAAATAATTCTACCCCAGCCACAGGAAAGGTTTGTGTATAATCAACTTCTGTTTGCTGCAGAGCAGTCACCGACGTATTTTCATGCAAGCTGATGTTGTTTTCCCTGCTTGAGTGGCATAGCAATAATAAATACATTTATTATTCATTAAATGCCTTCAAAATATTTTAATATGCCTCAGCATTTCCAAGGTGTTCAAATCACAGCAGTAAAACACCCTGTTCACATAATTTGCTGCCTTAACAACTGGATATTACAGTTTGTAGATTAAAGTTTCTGCATGCACATGTTCTGACAGAGTGGAGAATCACTTTAGGTATCTGGAGTCAAACACTTAAAAAGAAGCTTTTCTCTTAAAAATCACACCCCACCCACCCATCTCCCCTTAAAAAAAAAAGAAGCTGGCATTATACACAGCTCAGTTCTCCTGTATTTAAAAAAAGTATTCATAAAATTCCCCAAGTTCAGAGGTTGTCAAATGACGAAAAGGATTTCCAGGTAAATGCAGACAAATAGACAGGTGCTGTAGTATGTGCATGCATTGTTTTGTGTAATTTGGTTTGATTGTTTCTTTTTGATACACAAAGCCAAAAAACCAACCAAAAAAACCCCCAAAACAAACAAAAAAACAAAAGGGGAAAGGAATGAGGAATCAAGATTTAGTCTTATGGTCTTCTTTGCTTGCTGTTTGGAAATAAGTCTTCACTTTGCTGACTTCACTGGCCACAGGGTCCCAGCCTAGATTTGCATGATGGAGAGCTCTGCATAGCATTTCCTGAGTGCCACTGCATGCCAAAGCAGATGGAAGGTGATTTATGGTCTTCCTTGTTTATGGGGATAAAGGAGGAGAGAATTATGCCTAGATCACTGTGTCCCAAATAATTCCTTAAGGTTATCAAGTTTGCACAGCTCTGTCTTATGTTAAGTTTATGCCAGAAAGAAAAAATAAATCAAAATAAGAGGAAGTAAACCACTGAAGCAGAATGCACAGGGAATGTACCAAAGCACACAGTGCTTATTTATCTACAGCTGAGCCACATCAGCCAGAGAGAAGTTTTATTCCCAGTCACTGCTCAGAGCTTCCAGTGAAACACTCCCAGATTGTATTATTGTCACCAAGTCCAGCATCTGGTGAACTTTATCTACAATTAGAGTCTGGCAACATGTAGGGCTGTAAGCAAATAAATCTGAAAGCTAAATAGTTTTTCTTCTTAAAAGATTAGCACTTGAAACACCTAACTGCAGTCACCAATGTTGTGTCCTGTGGAATACAAAGAGAGAAACCACTCAGAGACCTGAGGGCAGCCTGTGACACAATGAGCAATAACAGGAGACACTCAGCCCTTTCAGCAGCCTGCAGGTGACTGCTGCCATTCTTGGGAAGGGTTCAGAGACACTGGAGATGTGATCCTAACATGAGTGGAACTGGCAGAAACCTCCCACCAAGATGCAAAATAAGGCTAAAAATGAATATGCGTTGGTTTTATTTATTGCATGTCTCCCAGGTAAGAATATGGAACTCCAGGTATCCAGAGGATGTTTTCCAGAGGTCTGGGCTGTGCTGTCTCCTGAGTTCTGACAGTGACAGAACTGCCATTCATGAACTTCAGCACATGCCAGAAGCCAAGGCTGGTTTTGTCATTTGCTGACATCACTGCAGTTTGAAACTTAAAATGGAGCTTGTTACAACCCTGGCCGAAGACTTATCACAGGGAGTTCTCCTTTTGCTGCAAGAACTCTTGCTTTCATATTAATAAAGTCAGGCATTGACAAATTTGCTGTTGTTTAAGGCGACTTCTGCTGCAGGGGTTATGTGAGGCTGTGATCTCAGTCAATGTGGTATAGGATTTTACCATTCAGTTCCAAAATGAAAAAGTGCAATTAAATGCTCTTGAAAATGCCCTGTGCTAGGAAGAAAAGCCTTCCAAAATAGATTTCTTGGTCCAAGTCCATGATTCTTTGGTGTTTCTGTAAGCAGTAATGGTTTTGTCCTGCAAGACAAATACCCATTGATTGGAGCTCCTAATGACTGCTAGGTCAGGTTTCCTATGTATTTGTTTAATTAATTTCTCTGATCTTCCTTCCATTTAATACTTGGGATGACAAATTTCCATTTTAGCAGCTGTGTGGATGTGAATCTGAAGCACCCATGATGTCAAAGGCTTTGTATTCATTTACTATCCAAGTTATTTTGAGCCTTTTTTTAAATAATATGCACCGTCAGCACAGATTTATGATTTTTCTTTTTCAGCTCAATCTCATATCACTTATCACATGGACTAAAATTAATTCATACACATTAACCTACAGGAAAGAGATGGTTACTGCTTGAGATAGGAGGAAACCCTCTGAATTCCAGGGAGTACTCCAGATAAATGCATTAATTTATAAAGTTGAAAAGTTCCTTCCTACTTTAATTAGCACTGCTTCAATTTTCTGCCTCAACATTCAATAACAAAGGTGGAGACTGGGAAAAATTCCATGTCCATTACAGAGACTGCAATGTGCAGGCAATTCCAGGTGCCATCCAGCAAACCAGGCACATACTTCAAATCTGACAGTATTAGTTGGACTTAGGTTAAAAGTCAAAGGCATAGGAATAAATTGGTTCTTGAATCCTTCCTAGAAACCCCTGTTCTCATTCAAGTCTTCTCTCAGTTGGTTTGAGCAGGGTACTGATGACACCAAGCTTGTGGGCTCAGTCCCATATGGACCAAGATATTTACTCAAGAGCTCGACTCAATAACCTCATGGGTCCCTTCCAGCTCAGAACATTCTGTCAGTCTGTAAAGTGTGAAGCAAGTCTACAAGAAATAAGGAAGATAAATGCAATTATACATCTTGTCCTCACTGCTTTATTCTCAGGTCTGCCCTTAGTGCATATTTAAAGCCAGGCATGTGCTTAAATCCTTGCATGAAACTTCATTCAGATCAGTGATCTAAAATTAAACTATCAGCCCAGATCTTGTATATTTGCAAATCAAATTTTTTTTGACAACAGGTTAACATAAGACACAGATGAGACATAGAGCCTAGAGCAAGATGGGTTGTGTGATTTAAGGCTCTGCAATTAAAGACAAGGCCCAGAGATGCTGCCTTCAAATGTGGGTGTTCAGGTTCTGCCAGGACTCTGCTGTCTGCCAGTGAACTGAGGCAGCTGCCATGCTGCTACATGGAAAATATTTATTAAGTCAGTGATTTATTTAGTCTATTTAAAGAAGGTGGAATAAAACACTGGGCTGGCCATAATGATTATGCTGTTGTTATTTCTTTTTTAATTAATATTGAGCAACCTGTACTGCAGCCAACTTCAAGACACTTCAGAATTACACTCCTCATTCTCTGGCTGGAGAACAAAAGCCTTCGTAGGATAAATAATGTTTTCCTTCTAGGATCCTACAGAAAACTACTTTTCCTAGTATCTTCCTTGCACAGAGAAAAGAGACTCTTGATTTTCCTACCTCATCTTACAGGAAAAATACTCACCTGTTTTCCCCCATCTCTGAGATATGAAATACAAGACTCAGTAACAGATGCAGTCCCAGATCTGAAGTTCCCACAAAGGACAAGCTCAGCTCCTGTCTCACCATGCTTTTTAATCAATTCAGTATTTACCAGGATAGAGCCAGGAATGGTCCCCTCAGCCCTGCTGAATTTTTCCACCTGTCCATCCCAAATCCTCTGTCACTCTTCCCTCCCTGCAGTTTGCCAGAGTGGCTGATCCTGTGCTCACTCCCAGGTCTGCTCTGCATTATTGAGAGGGAAGTTTATTAACACATCCAAATTGAAACACCACAGGGTTTTATATCACAGATTTGTCATTGGGGTAGAGGGAAAGAAATAAAGAAAAGAACATCTGGACAAAATGCCCTCAGCTCAGCATGTCTGACCACCAATTTCTGCTTATTTCTAGAAGCTGAATGTTATATTAACCACTGGAAAAGACTCTTTCAACTTACATGAGAGACATCAGGGTTTTGGTGCTGATATATTGCCCCTCTATTGAGATCAGTGGGACAGAGGCTGGTGACTGTCAGTACCAAGTGACACTCTCTGAACTGTGGAAAACTCTCTGACCCAGAGAAGAGACACATAGCTAACTACAAACTCATCCTGGTGCAATGGTGTAATACCATGTTGTGTTAAATCCACAACAGAACAGCCTTCAGAAGCTATTTTAATCAATTAAGAACAGTTGGACCCTTTAGCACATAGTTACCATCATCTACTTATTATGCACTTAAAATGCAATTATAGACAGGAAAATAATGTTCGTTTTCTATTTGCCTCGTTTTCCTTGAGTGAATTAAGTCTGCTTCTCATCTGCATTCACAGTCCCAGCTGCTTCCTGACTGAAACAGATCCTGTAGGCTTTTTATATCCAGTAGCAATGCAGCAATGCCATATGTAAAGCCAGGGTGTGTGTGGGAGCTAGGATGTCTCCTGGCTCCTGAATTATTGGCCCGTTCCAAGTTCCAGTGTGGAATCATTCCCTGTGTGGTGATTCATGAGGTAGCAAAGAACCTAGATCCAGTCCCAGGCTGTGTTTTTAGGCTTAGAAAAGCAATGTTGATTCTCAAGCTTATAAAAACAGAAAGGAAGCTTATAAGAGAAAGGAAGATAGTTTTTAGAGTCCCTGCCTATAACAGAGCAGGTCTCTGAGGCTATTAATTATCCAAGGCTGCTGGTAAAATACAAAAGGTGAATGTATAGCAAAGTTTTCCTAAACATGGAAAATAGCAAACCATTACACTTTCACTGGAAGAAGAAAAATTTGCAGAGAGGGCAATGCTCAAGAACTCCCGAGCCCACAAAGGCTTGTCTTCCCTGAATGTCATTGATGCAAGTCACTCGCTGCCATAATTAGCTTTGTCAGAAGACCTGAAATAGAAGGGGGTGGAGAGGAGTCCCTGCAGTACAAACTGATGGGGCCATGTACCACGGTGGTGTGTGGAGAGGATACCCCCAATTTCTTAAATCTGCTTTTCTTCCTAACCATGGCATTTACAGGGTCATTTGATGGGCAGATGTACATAGGCTGGCCGTGTTTCACCAGTAGATTGCTCCACAGTTTCAAGGTTATATTTATGAGAAACCTGCCAAATGCTTTAATTGGTGTCCACTGCAGTAGGTCACCAAAGAGAAAAAAAAAAAAAAAAAAAATCAAACAGAGCCACCCCAAAGCAGCATTCAGGAAACCACTTCATAGGAGAAGTTTTAAGTTGTGACAACACAGCCTATCAGACTCCTGGGAGACTTACTTTAAACTATACCATCAGTAGATGCCAAAGGAATAATTTGGACACCTTTCTTTGTGGTCAAGTGCAGGTTTTTATGCTGTTATATAATATTTAGACACTTCCTATTAAATATTGCATATCAATAGAACTGGTTATATCAAATGACAGATAATTGCCGGCACTTATTTTTCAAAGTCAAAACTCTGCTTGAACTTCCCTTTGAGAAAATTAGGGTTTTATTAGCTGGCAGAGGAGGGGAAGTGATTCCAAGGGCAATTTGGCTTGGGAATGCAGTGTTCCCATCAGAGCATCCTTTCTGGCAGTAAGGCTTTCCTGAGCCAGAAAGTTCAGCAGGGCTTCCTGAGGCTGTTTAGCTCTCAGACCTGATTTTATGGAGGCTTTGGAAGATGTTGAGACGGTACCTTCAGACACATGAACCCAGCAATGCACCAACCCCACTGTGTTTCTCTCCGCAAAGTCAGTAGTGAGTCAATGGATGGAATAAAAAAAAAGCTGAGGGGGAGGAGGTCTAAAGTTTGTGTTTGTCATACCACTGCACAATGTGGGAGATGCCAAGTGTAGGCTGCCAGCCTGTACATCCCACTGATTCCACAGAGGTGTCTTGGAGGCACAAAGTTTACTCACTGAGTGTCACACTCTCCTCAGCCCCAACCCACCAGATGTAAATAAAGCCACCCTTGATTTTCCTGCTCCTGGGGGACATTTACCACCACCATAATGGCATTTGTGTTTTCCTTAGCCCCAAAGCACTGGGTTAAAGTGAAGCAGTCAGAAGTTTCTATCTGCCCACAGTCTGCCTGGTTGAAGTCAATGCAGTTTTTATGAGACATTTTATTATTAAAAGAATTTCTCTAGAAATCAACCCTCCCACTGCAAAGTCCAACATTCACCAAACTAAATTAGTTCAAGGGTGCTCACAGTCATGTAAATAGAAGCCAGACATTTTCTCTGTTAGGGGAAAGTCATTCAAAGAGCCATGTGCAGGGCATGTTTTAGCCCTATATAGAGCTATTCTACAGCTGAGTGCTGTGTATCTCACTGTTTTGAATGGTTTGCAGTTGTAGTGTTCCTTCAGCCCAGGAAGGGTGCCTGAGGCAGCCCTGCCACACGGGCCCCATTATTTACTCTGTGTTCCACCCCAGGTTTGCTGACCCTGCTGACACCACATGCATCAGGCTGTGTGTGAGCAGCTGCCCAGCCTCCCTCCCACACTCCATCCCTTCAGCCACCAGCCTGTACATGACTTTCCTACTGGGCATATTTACCAGAACTGAATTTTACAGCAATCTCAGGCTACTTTCCCCTGCTGCCCCTCTCAGAGCTGAGGGTGCAGTTGGGGCAGTCACGTTAGATAGAGATGCTGGAGGAAATCCCCATTTGCAAAGTTCAGTTTGCAGAGCAGACTAAGAGAAGGCAAAGCTCAGACTCACAGACTGGGGGGCAATGCTGGAGGCTCCTGCTGTTAAAAGAGCTTCCTTGTTTCAGTAATTCAGAAAAATAGAAGTAGTAAGATTTTATCTACCTTCCTTTGGAAGTGGTAATTCCTAAACTCAGCTAGAATTGAGGTCTGTGCTTTGCTGTTACAGGTGACTCAAACAATCCTGCTCTAAACAGACAACTTGAAACAAAACATGGCCCCTTGCCTTGTGCTGCCACAGATAATCCCTGTGACTGTGTTAGCTGTCCCTGCACAAACCCTGAGCATCTCACACACCTCTACATGCCAGGCTGCACCTGCACAGAGGCTTCCACCCAAAAGAGAGTGTTGGGGTTTTTTACTGTGGAGGAAACCATTTTCCTCCCGCCACAACATCTAGATAATTCTGTGTGTTAATCTGCAGTGATATGGGAGAAGATTTGCGGCTTTTTTTCTGTGAATTAGAAACACTGTAGAACTGGGCAAAGCCAGTTGTCCTTGTTTGCCTTCTGAGAGGAGACCTATGCTGAACCACGATGGAGCTACAAATCTCCTTCTGCCACTTCACTCCCCTCTCTTCAATCAAAGCCCTGTTCTAAGAAGCCTGACTGTTGCTGGCACAAGAGCAGGAGCAGCTTCTGAGCACAGCACTGATGGAACAGCACCAGGCAGAGTTGCAGCTGAGCAACTGAAAAGCCAGGGCTGCTTTTGAGCTCAGTGTCCTGTCCTTCCAGATGCTCCAGGCTCAGCTGCAGCACATTGAACCTGTGGGAGATCTGGAGTCGTTCCCTACCATGAGGCTCAGCACTAGGATCATCTAGAAGACCTTGCAGGGAAAACAGTCCAAGGGGAAACAAAGAACACTTAGTGAAAAAAAAATTAAAAAATTTAGTTCCAGATCTGCATTTGCACATATGTAAAAAATTTCCTTATAAAAGTTTAGTTCTGTACTGAGTCATGACCACAGTCCTTTATGTCCTACCATAAATCTTCACACAGAAATGCACCAAATGAAGTAGGAATATATAGTTAATCCTCATAGAGTCATCATGTTGTGCTCCCTGCACAGCTGTAAAGATCATTGGCTGGATGCTCTGCACTGAGCCACGTGTCTGCTGAGATTGCTCAGAGGTAATTGTCACTTCTTCAGCACACACAGATGTGGGGAGGTAACTCCTGTAAGTTAGATGTATACTTACTTCTGGCCCAAAGTCACCTGTACTGCAAAGCAACTTTCCACTGTGCCTGCATTTGCAATTAATTAAACTTCCATGGGCATAAAACGAGCCTTGACAATAAAGAAATACCAGCCATGGACAGGCAGAGACCCACTGGGACACATCTCACCTTATTATTCATAGGACTGAGCTGTTTGAGTTTAGTTTCTTTTCATGCATGAAGAGCTTTTGAGGAATCTCATTATTGCACTGAATATAAATATATTCAGTAAATATAAAGAGACAGAGCTAAACTAGAAGCAAAGATCAGTGCCTGGTTTTAAAAGTATTAGAGCTGTATTACTTACAGATACAAATAGAGATTGAAGCTGAAATTGCATCAGATCTTAAATATCTCCTCTTCTCTTAAAGGGACTTTCCAGAGGCAGCCCAAAAGCATTGGAGATCCAAGAAACAAGAACATAAACCCTTTGCTGGAGCAGCCCAGTGGTCTGAGGGGAGATGCTCATTAGGACACTGGCTAGCCTGGTCACATTTGGCACCCCATCCTCTAACACCCACAACTGCTGCATTAGGAAGCCATAGGGAAGGCCTCTGATTTGTGGTTTCAGGGTCTATTTCTGGACCTGTTCTCTGTAATTCATCCAGTTCAAAAAGCCTGTTGGTACTGTCTCCATCCTCTGTGGTAGCAAGTTTTTGGAAGTCACTACCTGTTGAATAAAGAAGTCCTTTTTTTAGTAACAAGCTGGGTGTCTACTAGTTCATTGAATGTCCCCAAGTTTACCTCTTTTGAAAACTGATGATTTTTTTAAAATTGAGTGGAAAGTTTTTCCATTTTCCTGATCTGTGATTTTTGTATAGTTCAAACATATTCCTCAGCTACCTTTTTCCTATCTTCTTTAGACACTTACAAAGGAACTGATCTCCTCTTTGATCATTTTAGTTATCCTAAAGAGAACTCCCTTATGGCAGGTATCTATTCCTCAGCTCACTTCTCTGCTTTCAAACCACAGCAATCCCAGTCCATAAAAACCAAAATAAAAAATGGCTACAAGCAGTAAAAGGGCTCTAAGGTTTGGGACATCTCGACACATTTAGAAGTCAGTGTGATCCCTGCAAGAGAGAAAGGCCCTTCCAAACTGCTGAGTCAGTTCAGGCAAACCCTCCTGGCTCTCTGTACATTAGGTTCACTTAAAAATGTTCCTTGTGTGCATTAGTCAGGGATTGGCTGTCTGGGACTGTTGGGTGCTGTGCCAAAACCAGCCCTTTATAAACTGAACAGGTACAAAGGTTCTGGCAGTCTGATTCCCAGTGACCCACTGACAAGCTACTGATCTAGGGCAAGATGTGGAGATGGGATGTAATTGCCCACAATCTTTTTAATCAAGGACTACACTTCCAGTAATCTGCAGCAGTGACAGACAAAACAACATCAGGCTGTAACACACGTCTGGAATCAAAGCTCTTTTCTGTACAGTCTTAATTAAAGAGTGTTTCTGACTACAAGTTTTATAGAAAAGTCAATGAGCTTCCAGCTGAGGAAAAGGACCTTTCTTGATGTGATGAAAAGGCTGTATGTGTACTTAGGGAGTGTACATGAGTACATGATCAGGGAAAACCCATGTGGAGAAAAACACAGGTGGCACTCAGGCCATGGGTTATACTTGGGAATATCTTCAGTACAGACTGGGATGAGACAGAAGAAGGGAATGAAAAAGCATCAGTCAGCCCAAAACCCTGAGCACAAACAAAGCTATGACCAAAGCCATCACTAGCATGGATCAGGGAAGGTGAATTAGAGCCTGGCCTGGAACAGCCCCCAGGGCACGGGTACCTGAGGATTCACTAAAGGTGATCCAGGAAATATGCCCCAGAAATGAGAACTACAACCAGGGTGATAATCATGGGGTGGCTTTTCACTGCTTGGACAGTCTTCAGTGTCAGGCTGTGGTGGTGATCACCAAATTGCTGTTCTGCCCACTTCCTGCCACCAAAGCCCAGTCAGAAAGAGCCCCACTGTTTCACCATTCACAGAGATAATTTTTGACTGCTCTTTGTCTTTGATTAGGCACAAACTGCATTTTATACCCATCCACCTGGCACTTC
Source organism: Sylvia atricapilla (assembly GCF_009819655.1). NCBI lineage: Eukaryota > Metazoa > Chordata > Aves > Passeriformes > Sylviidae > Sylvia > Sylvia atricapilla. The sequence continues at coordinate 8,368,889 of NC_089152.1, read as the reverse complement.
TAATAAATAAATTTTGCAACTAAGAGATACTCAAAGTTTACAAGTTTAATTTGTTATCCCTCTGCCAACATAATCTGTCACAGAGGCCAAGTTTAGCAGGATTTCACAGAATCATAAAATTGTTTGGGTTAGAAGAGACCTTTATGGGTCATCAAGCTTCAAGCCCCCTGCAATGAGTTGAGAGATCGTTAATTAAATCAAGTTGCTCAGAACCCTGTTCAACCTTACCTTGAGTATTTCCAGAGATCAGGCATCTACCATCCTCTCCAGGTAACCTGTGCCAGTGTTTTACCACCCTCCTTGTAGAAATTTTCTTCCTTATATGAGATCTAATTAGATCTTGTTTTAGTTTGAAACCATCACCCCTTATCCTAACACAACAGGCCGTGCTAAAAATTTCATCCCCATTTGCACAGGCAGCTCTTTACCAGCCAGCCTTGATGCCAAAAAACCAGCCTTGGACACATTTGATTTACTACAATAGATATTTCCCACATGTCCTGGGAAGGACAAGAGACAGAGACCATGAACAGCTGGGCTCAGGCTCAGGATCCTGACTGATCCTCACTCATCTCAGCAATGGGCCATTTATCCTTTCACCCAGCCCTGCTTGGTGACATGCCAAATTTGGAGGCTGCTGTATTGGTTGCCTACTTACAGAGCTATAGACTAGAGCTCAATTATCTTTAAATTCTTATCAGGAGCCTTCACTCCAGCCAGGGCTGTCATGGAAAATGTAATGCATGTCCTGACTCAAGGTTTTGGTTCATTTGTAATAAAAATCATCTGGCCTCTCTCTGAAGGAAGATGCAATCCATCCCTGTTGGGAGACAGTGGAAAATACAGTTTATGTGGGTGCCAACTGGATCTTCATCAGAAAGAATCTTTTGTGCAGTGTTCATGTGCAGAGTTGTGCAGAAAGGAGGAGAGGGTCTGAAAACAGGAAGATTTTCTGTGCTGTTGAGCTGTTTGGCTGCTCACACTGGTTCCAGATGGTGCTGGAGGCACTCAGTGCCTCTGAAAACCAGCCAACTTTCATTCTCCCAGTTCTTATAGTAGCAAGAGAAAAACTGTTCTCTTGAGAAAAGAAAACAGGGAAAAACTAGTAATGATATTTCTGCTTCTCCTGTTGGCAAATTATAGCTGAAATTAGATAACATGCTGCAACAATTCTGCTTTTCCAGCTGGAGAGGGAGAGAAGCAGTGAGCTGCTGTGGGTGTCCCACGTAGCATTAGGCTCTGCTCCCTGAAACAGCCCTAACCCAAACTCATTGGGATCACCCGGGGCCCCTAACTTTTCATCGCAGATCTTCAATTATCCTTTCCTCCCATTCCTCATACCAGTAAGGAGAGATAAATCTGTTTAAGTAGGGCTGGTTTTACCATTGTTTTCTAGGGGTTTCTCATCCTTACCCAACCACATGTCTGGGCTCTGGGGCTGCTCCTCCTGGGGGTCCATTTCTGCCCAGTGACCTGGCAACAGATGCTGACAGTGTCTAACCTCCTGTCTTGCTCTGCACGAGGTCCATATTTCTATTACATGCCAGGCTCATTCATTCAGTCTTTAAGACTCCTTTGCAAGATTTTTTTTTCCAATTTAAGATAGGATGTGGTTCAGCTGGCATCACAGCCCTGGTTAGATCACCACAGAGAATCAGAGCAATAGCACAGGAGGTTCTGTGCATTAGCACAAGCTACAAACATCCATCCTCACCATCCCCTGCAGACCAGACTGGTTCAGAAAAGGAGCAGACAGGAGCAGTGCCTTTGGTGGAAGCCCTGTGTCAGTTTGTCTTGTTTTGAGCCAAAACACACTTGGACTTTGGGCTTTATTTTTGCTTATGTTTAATTGATCAAATCTCTCTCCCTACAAATTCCTGAAGTATCTGAGAAAAGCCTGTATTTAAAAAGTGTATGGATTAGTTATCAGTGTGGATTAAAGAATAACTGCAGCTATTCCAATGACGAGGCCACCAGTAACTATTTTGGATGTTTTGCTGCTCATCCATTAAAACTTTCTTGACTAGGAGATACCTTCATTAGCAAGAATTTAACTTTTGGTTTGAAACAAGTGATTCAGAAGTGAAGCAGGACTATATGATTTCTTTCTGCCTTTATTTGTGGCAGTTCTACAGGCATAAACCAGCTATTTTTCATCCAGCTGAGAATTCATCCACAATATTTTCCTCAATTGGAAAAATATTGATACAGCCTTAATCTGATCTGTATGTAGCTTTTCAAGATAAAAGGGGAAAAGCTGTGTCTCTGAGAGATACACTGCAAGTTAGAGATACTGGACATCACCACCACAAGGTGATATTTATGTAAAAAGGAGTTGCTGTTCTACTTTAAAGTGAGCCTTTTGTTTTTGTAAAAGAAAATAATAAAATTCAGAGCAGTACAGAAAAATATGGGTCGTTTTTCCTCCTTGTCAGCTTTGCTGCAGTGAAAAATTTCTCCATAGCTTTGCTTATAATTCTCCTGGCTAACAGTCATTGTTTAATTTATAAAATAACTGCCAGGACCAACAGGCATGTTTGCCTCCTTTCAGAGGATTTAAACAGCAGAGAGTTTAAGAAGCAGATACTCCGTTAAAATGAGTTTATATCATATCTATTCAGATCTTACAAGCCTTGGCTTAAAAGCCTCATCCATTTGTTTCTCTAAGGCTCCTTCACATTTGCCTCTTGCCCTGATGAAAGGGATGCACTCAGTGCATCAGAGCAGTGATAAGGAAAGCAGCTTCAGCCCCTTATCAAAATACACATGGAATGAAGGATGGTCCTGCTCAGACAGATGTTCCTGCTCGAGCTCATCTAAACTTTTCCTATCACAGGTATTGCTTTGCATTTTTCGGGCATTATCTGCTAAAGGATGAATCAATGTTCCCAACGGCCCCAGGGTGGAAGGCAGCACTGCAGGGAGGATGGGTTGTACAGTCCCTGCAGCTCTCTCACCACAGCAGAAACACAGAGAGAACCAAGGGAAGGTCCCTGCAGCACACACAGGAGTCACAGAGTCCCCTGCCCCAGGGATGAGCCTGGCCAGCCCAGGACAGCACCAGGGAGGGGAAGCAAAATCCCCTAATTTTGGGCTGAGCTGGGCTCTGAGGGAGCATTGGATTTTCTCTCTCCTCCTGCTCCCCTCTGGATTGTAAAGCAACTGATACAAAGACAGAAAGACAGCATCACAACATCACCCTGCATTACCTGCCCTTGTTTATGGCAGTTGAGTCCCAGCACTTCCCACCCTCGTGTCCAGCCTGCATCCCTTGCAGTGCATCACTGATCCTACCCCTCTTTTTCACCTCTGAATCACCACTTCCAGTCTCTGAGAAAGATTCCCAGATGCTTTCACCTCAGCAAAGTTTAGTCAAGGATTTTTCGCTAAAGTTGAGCTTTGGGAGGCTGGAAACACTTTTTACTCCAGATCCCAACTGTCCATCATTTCACTCAATACTTCTGAACAGTAACTTGTTCCCAAACGCAACCATCTATTTTTTTTTATCCTTTGTTAGTGAGTAATTCTACATGCTCCTTGAAGTGAGTGAGAAATTATTATTTGATTTAGGATGCTCTCAAATTATAAGCAGCCCACAGTTATTTTAAGTGTATGTTGCATCTTTTCCTCAATGAAGATTAATGTTATTCTTGCCATGGGGCTATGTAGGAAGGAAACATTTGTGCAACAGCAATTTTTAAAACTTTCTCCAGATTGATTTATGTGTTTATTTGTTTTCAACTTTTGGGCTCTTGTAAATGGTGTCTTTAGTCTTCTGATGGAATACTGGTATCCAGTGATTTACAACTGGCTTAAAGCAAGTGTGTGGAGGGAAGATTATTTGTCTCTTGACTGTAACTGAGGGCTGGATCGAACAAAGGAGTTTGCATAAACTAAGCTAAGTATAAAGATTTAAAGTCATTATGTAAAGCAAGAAATAAAATAGTCCAACAACCAAAACAAGATGCCAAACAGTGAGTTAAAAAGAGAGATTAATCCTGCCTTCAGGTACACAAGAAAAATCATGCTTATAGGAAGGCAGAGTTACTGAAATGAAGTATTGATTTTCTGCTGAAAGAATTGTAAGTATAAAAGGACAATTAATTTTTAGACTAAGCTAACGGTCATATTATTGCTCTCTGGGTGTAGCAAGAAGCTCATCTGTCTGTATCTATCTATAGCATTTGACTCCTGTGCTCAGAGGCAGTGACTTTTTAATCAAAACTAGATTGTTAAGAATATTAGAGGATGATCAAGTGTCCAGGCTATTCCTGTATAGATTTGAACTTCAAACTGAAGGTGACTTCGTTTGACAAACACACACAATACCTACCTGGAGCAGCATTTCACCTTCCTTCCTGGCCACTCACCTCTGGTCTCTTTGCCTGAGCAACACCCTGTCCCCTCACCAGGGATTTGGGCTCATCTTTTGGCTTGTTCTTCTCAACCTTCCCATCCTATACCTTAGAGCTCCTTTCCACAACAATGTGCACAAAGCCAGGTTTGTCATCCAGCAAGAGTTGCTGGTTGGAATTATTTTGTGTGCATGTAAAAAAGAGTATTAGCCCAAACCAGACTGAGTAAAAGGGAAAAAAAAAAAAAAAAAAAGGCAAATAATTAATAGTTTTATAAGTCCTAGAGTATCAGTTCCAATAAATCAAGTAGTTTTGTTTAAACAAACCATCCAAGCCCTGAATAAATATGCAGACTCCTGGGCAGGATCAATTCAAACCCAGCTGATCTTTCACTGTGATTTAAAAACAGGATTTTTCTGCTCGTTTAAGAAGAAATATTGACATGACTTTGGGCTTGAACGTTGCTCTTCCTACCATAAACCTCCTCCTAGGGAATGTCTGACAATTGAATCCATTTCGCGGACGAGTGTATCCCGATGGCCCCGGGCTGTGGCTCTGGAGAATGTGCCTGTCACGCCCACATCCTGCCTGAGGAGCAATTGGCAATTATTATTTCTGTTTTCAGGGCAGCCCGGTGAGAACTGCTTCCAGATCCGGGTGGAGGTGAGCCCGAGCGGAGCCCGGACGCCGTCACAGCTCCACTGACTGAGAAAAACTTTTAAAATATGACTGCAGGGAGGATTTTATCTGCACCATGCTGCTGTGCTGGGATGTGACAGGCTTCTTATCCAGGTCTGGAAGGTATGGATCTGCTTGCAGACATGAAATCTCATTTCCCTTCCCTTCCTTCCCTCTATATCTGTTGTTTTGGGAAAAGGAGTGTAGAAGAAAGGAAAACAAAAAAACCCCCAAAACAACAAACCAAAGACAGAGACTGTTTTGAAATGAATCCTAAGGGTTGAGATGAGTTGAAATATGATTAACCAGCATAGGAACTAGCTCTCTGCAATGTATGTGGTACATTATTAGTTGATATTTAAAGTGACAGTGCCAAGATTGTCAGGTCAGGAAAAAAAAAACCCCGAAACCACATCTTTAAAATTATCTTACATAGGTAGGGCTGATGGCAAAGTTCTGATGAGAACACTGATGAGCACAAGTGTTATGGAGAGTCTGTAACAGAGTTGGAACACTAAGGAGGATGCCAACATCCTGCACAAGGTCATAAAAATTAAAATATAATCTCTCTTCTGTGGCAATCCCTCGTGAAAAGGGCACTGGGAAACAAAACAACCAGCAAAGACCAAATGCTCAGGATGGAGTCTTCAGTGAGGGTCAGGGTTCCTGATCCCTGGGCCACATCCCTGCCCCAGCTCCAGGGGCTCCTGACTGCCAGAACAGAGACACAAAAATAAGCCAGGGGAGCAGGGCACTAAAACTCGAGGATGCCAACCCTTCTGAAGAGACACAGCTGCTGCCTGGCCCTCTGCAGCCCTCAAGAGTCTCTTTTGGTGCTCAATTACTGACCCAGCACAGCTCCATCCCTGGGTGAGCCTGCCTGTGGCACACACCTGCTCTCAAAGGAGTCTCAGGGGGAGACACTGCACTGAAGCACCCAGGGATTTACAGGAAGACATACACTCAGGATGGCTAAATTGCCTTGTTTGAGCCAGGGATTGTCCTTCTTCATCTTTTGGCTTTGTTTAGACCTAATCACATTTTCAACCAAACTGAAAAAAAAAATTAAAAAACACAATTCACATTGCTGTCAAGTTGGGGAAATAAAAGTAATTTACTGCAATTCAGCTATTCAGAGAAAACCTAACCATTCAAGTGTGAAACTTTATAATTGTTTCTGCTGATTTTCCCCCCACACACGCACACACAATGCAGTCAACATAGTCAACATCAACCCTGCTAGCAAACAAGAGCAAAACGTCTAGCCAACCAGCCTATAACTGGAGAGAGAGCTAATTTCAACAGCACTGATGGATTTCACACTCCAGACCAAGAAAAACTGAGCAAAACCCTTCTGCTCACCTGCACAGCACATCCCAGGGCTGGGATGGAGGGCAGGATGTGCAGGCAGAGCATCCAGCATGAGCCAGCCTGCTTCAGCCTGGGAGACACTTGCACACCCCACTCCGAGCCTGGCTGTACTGCTGGGCACCAGGGGAGTGAGACAGGGCAGTGGAGGCACTGGCTGAGGAAATGGGAATTCAGCAGGACAAGCTGTGCAGCTGTTGCAGAGAGGGAGGACCACAAGCAGCTGGCAGGCAGCAGGACAGAGCATGCCCATGGTAATATTTGGGAGCTGGGCTTTCCCAAGGGGAAGGAGCCCTGGTGAACGCAGGCAAAACCTCCTTTTGCATTTGGGGACTGTCTCTTGCTGCTGCCCAGATGCCTGATCTAGAACAGCAATGTGTTCCAGCCACAACAGATTGATCTGCAGACAGCTGCCTCAGGCACTGCCCCATTCCAGCAGCCGGCTCTGTGCAGGGCTCCCTGCCCTGCCAAGGCTGCTGGGATGAATTGCAGTGGCTATCAGCATGGAACACCACCAAAGGCCTGCTGGCACCAGCCCTCCTGCCACTCACATGAGCCCTCTGACAAGCCAGACCTGCAGAGGAGGTTCCATTCTGACAGATGCAGGTGAGCAGCCAAGCTGAGAGTGAGGACAGCCACTTGGAAAGCCAAATCTTTCTGGCCAGCCCCAAGAAACATCTTGACCATCAGTAGTGACTTCGTGCAGAATAGTGCTCAGCATCAAACTGTTGTGGGGAGACCAGGAGAGAGAACATGTGATTTATACCACCTCAAGAATGTAGCTTTTTTGGAAAAAAAAATATTTCTAGTCCCACTGAAAATGTCTACTTTTGTCAAACCAGATCAACATAAACCTGAAATCATTAGGTTCAAGCTGTCACCATAATTGACTGTGCAAACTACAGTTCAGATGCCACAGCCTTTCACTCTGCTCTTTGTGCAAAGCCTTCTGCCTGGCCTATCCTTTCCAAAGTGTGCTTTTCCCTTCCAGCAGGAGAGAAGCAGAGGCATGCAGCACTTAAAACAGACTCCTATGAGACTGAGTGGTGCCATTTGGAAGAGAAAAGTCTCAAAAGGATAGATCTCTACTTGAAACCTATGATCATTTTCTGACTAAATTATTCATCTTTCCAAAGAAAGTATATTTGAGTGAAAATGCAGTTTTTCCCTCCAAGATCAGTACTGATGGAAATTACCAGGTAGTTCTGCTCATCTGAAGGAGGTAACTTAGGGTGAAATACCCTCACATGGTACAACAGCCAGAATGTCAGGACAGGGAAAGAAATTGAAAAATCCCACCCATCCTTGTTGGACCTTCACACGAGCACTACAGGAAAAGACTGGGATACATCAGCAGTTTTGATAACATTTTTGTTCTTTTGTATTTATAAAGTATTCATACTTAAAACTCAACTTTGCTGACAAGCCTTTTTTTTTTTTTTATCAAATGAAGTTATTAGCTGCAATGTAAGATCTCTTGGTTAGTGAAAAAGAGTGGTAGCAGAGTCTCTGGGGAATATTAAACCTCTGACCAGGCAAGGTGAGCATTACAAGCCTGACCTCACTCCTCTGAGATTTCTTCATGATCTCCTAAGGATGTGACTGGTAAATACATGAGATCATGAGCTATCTGCTTGGTTTCATTAACTTTATGTCATCAGCTTCTTTGATTTCCCTGCTGCAGGACTGGCTGTCGCAGTAATTTCTATGCTTTCAGGAAATTAAAAAAAAAATCTGACATCCTTGTGCTTAAAATAGACTCAAGAGCCCAGCTGATTTGTACTTGCCTTGTGGGATCTAGGAGGTTGTGAGGCTGGAAAACCACCTGAAAAGGAGCAAATTATGAGACAGGGAAGAAACTGTGAGATTTTAAAATAAAATGTCTTCAGTTCCCCCTGAGGGAAGTTTGCAGGGCACAGGAGTTCAGGAGCCTCTGGGACACCCACTGGCAGCCGGCACAGCAAGATTCTGCAGGAACAAAATGCTCCAGCCAGATGTGAACCACCTCTGCAATAGCCCTGCCAGCAGCACCAGCTCACTGCAAACATGACCAGGCAAACTTGTCTGTGTAATAAAACCTGGGGATTCCTCACTGTGTCAGTGTAGTAACAGAGAGCAGCGGGGCTGTTTGATATCCCAGTTTCACCAAATCCTCTGTATAGCTCAATATCTTCTTGTTCCCATCTCTCCTCTCCAGTTAAAGCAGGGACTGGCTCTCAGACAGATTCTTGTATTTGCTGTGAATGACTTTGTTGTTTTGTTTGCTGAAAGGAGGCATTCCTGATCTTCTACACTGTAATCCCAACACTTCTCCCTTCCCCCTTGGCCAAACGTGGATGTCAGAAGTTTCCCCATCCCTGGGCAGTGCCTCAGTTCTGTGTAAGGTCAATTCCTCTCTCTCAGCACAGCTGTGCAAAGCAGTTTGTGTTATCAGCTGATGAACTACCCAGAGTCAAACTTTGAGAGGGATTCAATCACTGCTGAAGTATTTTTGGTTATGGATTCAGGTGAGGAGGCCAGAGGAGACCTTCAGCTATGCAGACATCAGCAGTGAATAAGATAATCCTTGTTCTAATCACATAATCACCTGTACCTCTCTGGTTGATAAAACATCCACTTAAAAATGATATTGCTCCTAAAAAAATCTTCTATTGCCTGGAGAACCTTGAGTACCAGAGATTAAAAGATTATGGAAAATAAGTATGCATAATTTTCACTTTGCTTTGTGCCAGTGAGAGACAGAGAATGTTTGGACAGAGAGGAAAATTGGGATAGAAACAGTCTGCTCTGCCATTTGGCTGATCTTTCACACTAGCAGAGGAATGGAAATATTTTTATGATTAGGAAATGATAAGACAAGAACAGTGTCTGTGCCTCTTTTAAGAGATGATATTTCAAGTGGATAGTGCTCATTCACTATTGCTTCCCTTTGCATTTTAGTGTCTAATATTGTAGCAAGAAGCATTTGTAGGCTAAATTAGGGTGGAGATGAGGTTTCTTCTCTCACAGCTCTCAGTCAGCTGAGCTACAACCTTTCCATTTGGTTTATTTCCCTGCAGGAATTAATCAGACCTGTAACACGTAGGTGTGTCCAGTACAACCCCTGATTTTCCCCACACTCAGGAGCAGCAATCCCTTGTGCCTGGTTGTCACAATAGGACATGAAATAAAGGTGCTTGGCTCTAGTCAGAAGGCAGTAGGAGCCAGAAAGTTTATTTACAATTCATCCAGCCCTTTTATAACACACTGTGCTAAGAAGACACGTTATTGGTCCATAGGGCCGACACCTCTGCCATTGGCTAAGGAACAGAAATAGCAAACAACACGTGCTGTTATGGGAAAGGAATATTGTTTACACAAGGTTGTTTTGGGAAAAAGAAAACTGTTGAAAAGTTTCCCTTGGGAAGAGCTCAGAAAATATCAGGTCCACCCCTGACGCCGTGTTTGTTTTGCAGGTGGTTGATGATGTTAGGAGCAAATCCAAACCCAGATGAAGAGTGGCCTGAGCAATGGAGGTGCCAACCCCAGAGCCCGTGTACGTTGATGTGGACAAGGGACTGACATTAGCGTGTTTTGTCTTCCTCTGCCTCTTCCTGATTGTGATGATCATCCGCTGTGCAAAAGTCATCATGGACCCCTACAGTGCCATCCCCACGTCCACGTGGGAGGAGCAGCATCTCGATGACTGACAGGGATTCCCTGCCAGGCAGAGCCATAGGATGCAGTGCTCCAGGAGGCCTTTTCCCATGGGGAAGGGTTGACACACACACTCACACACAGAGCCATTTTAAGATATGCAGGGCAAAGGCAATATCTCCAAAAGCACATAAATTATTTTTTTGCTCAACAGGTCAAGATATCAGCAAGCCATTCTGGCAGCAGAGTTTACTACTATGCAGCAACTCTTATTTTACAGTTGTCATTTTAACTCAAGTAGCACAAGATTCTCCACACTTTTCTTAACGTAACTGTCTAGCACAGTTTGTCCCACCCTCAATATCACCCACAAACCCAGGGTAACCATCAATGCCATGAAAAAGCAACAAGAGTATTCTGTATTTCCTAGAAATGGATTCCTTCAAATACTGATTGCTTCCTTGGTCACTATGGGTGCATTTTAGGAAAGGCCCAGATTTTATATTCCAGAGCATCCCTAAGTAGAAGTGCTAAAGTACCTCTGGCTAAGTAGAATTATATGAGCAGATTTATTCTTGGCTCACTTGGTTCTGCACATGCACTCCCTACCCCACTGCAGCCATATTCCCAGTGACCAGGATTCAGAAGCACTCAGACTCAGGGGGTCCTGGACTGCTGTAGACCCCATAGCATCACCTTGCTCTATCCTATTCGTGCAAAAACCAGGCATGTCCTCTGTCATGGACCCTTGGATTAGTCAGGCCACTGACTTTGAGCTTGGTAGTTACCAAAAATCCCTGGAGCAAAGCCTGGGCACTGCTGGTGTCAACTACACAGAACTTGCTGTGATTTTCAAAGAGTGATTTCACATGCAATTTCACCCATCTTTTGCTTCAGGTGTACTTCAGTGGGATGAGACAGGACTAGAATGACAAGAACAACAAGCAGAGAGTTTTCTCCCAGTTTTGTCATTCAGACTCCTCACCATAACATTTACAGTAACACACAATAATAAGCATTCTACCTCGGAGACATTCAGCTCCTTCAAAGGAAGATTTTTTTCCCCCATGAATTTGTAAGGTACATTTGCTTCTCTCAATTCATTAAGACAGCCATAACACAAGAGGGCATAAGTGAACATAGGAGCACTGGAAATTCATTATTTACCTTTGAAGACTGGGGACTGCAGCATTCCAAAGTTCTCTGTTCCTCAAATTCTGAGGTTGGCTCATACCTGCCTCTTCTTTCATGGCTACATGTTCAACTTACGGGGTTGAAAGGAAGCAATGCAGAGCAGGTACTGCAACCACAGCGAGCACCTTGAACAGACAAGGCTTGAAAGCACAAAACTTCAAGAAGGGCATTTCTCCATTTCTCCCCCACACCATCCTGCCTGACCCCCAGGTTCTTGCCATTAGACAACGCACAGTGGGTGAGAAAGGTGGAAGCAAAGGCTGTGACAAGAAAATTGGGACAAAGGCTTTGTAAGGCACTGTTCTAGCTCTAGGATTTGTTTGATGATCACACAAGTCAATTTTTATGTGTCTCAGTCTACTCATCAGTGAAATGGGTGTAACAATTCCATCTTGTCACGCCTTGTTTTATCTAATAATACCAGAAAGCACCTGGAGAGCCTTAGATAGGGACACAGAAATGTTCTTCCTCACAACTCTTCCTGCTAAAACCAGTAGGGAGGGTCTGGATCTTGTTATACTGCAGGGATGTTCTCCCCAGGCAGAGGACTTGTCCAGACCTCCATTTACTCTCTCAGTGCAGTATTCTGAGCCAAGCCAAATGGCACCTGGCTTTTTTACATAGCCCACTGATTCCTGAGGATGTAAGGTGCTCAACACTGCAAATACAGAGATCCCTAAATAGCAGGCTATGAGGTGTATGGAGACTTTTGCATGAATCTTTTGAGCCACACAATTTTTGCTGATCTCCGTTGTAGGAGATCCCATTCCTGAGGCAAGACATTCAAAAATTAGCTTTCCTCATGGTGTCCTCTAGCAAGAGATGTCTACTGCTTCCATTATCCACTGCAGATTGCTCCTCAGGCTGTTATTTAGCCTCAGCTTCTGCTAGCCAGGTAATCACCAGTAACAGAGCACTTCTTCAGGCTTGAATGTTAAATGTTCATCATGCTTGGAGCAAAGCCACACTGTTCTCCCTTATTCATGGGCAAGCCTATCTGTACCATAGTGATGGATGTCCTAGCTCAAAGAACAACACCTCTGTCCCCTGGGCTAAGGTTTGGAACCTGTTTTTTGTTGTTAAATCTCGTGTCCCTCTAGTGGGGCTATTTACAAAATAAGCAAAATAACAAAATTATGTCCGGGCTAGGGACAATTTCAGTTTGCAGGTCACTGGCTGAGTTCACAGCTGAAGCAGAGCAAGGACAGAGCTTGTCCTCACACCTCTCAGTGCCAATACTCCACTTGGTGTTTATCTGCATGCAGGACTCTTGGGCATTGTCACATGTCACTGATAAGTCCCAGTTCAACTAAGGACTTATTCAGGTGCTTAAGTTTAAGCCTCTGAGCAGGCTGCCCAACTACAGAGACCAGAGTCAGTCCTGTGACATGTTCCTGGCAGGGCAGGGACAGCAGCACACAGTCCTTGCAGGAGCAAATCCTGTCTAAGAATAAAGGGTTACAAATGCTGAGGAAGCAAACTGACAGATTTGCTTTGCAAGGGTGGTTGCCACTTTTTTTGTCACTTTGTCCAGCTGAGCAAACAATTTTATGGATTCTCCTGAAAATCGTAATGAAAAGACCCCTCTGGGTAGCTCTATTTTCTAACAAAAAGGCACTTGTCCTCCTGGCACAGCTGTCAAGTCCATCCTTCTGTTGACAAAAAATGTCTTGGTAAAAATCTGGATATTCACAACATGACTGCATAAAAGTCAGTGAGATTGTTTTTAATAGAGAAAATGAAAATCTATTGATCTCTTCACTCTTGCGAACAGGGACAGGAGCATGTCTGAGTTCAAGGAGTCTTTGGACAACACTCACATGGTGGCATTCTTGGGATGTCCTGTGCCAGGCCAGGAGTTGGACTCAGTGCTCCTGGTGGAGCGGGGCTCCCTCCCAACTCAGCATATTCTATGATTCACTCTAATTTCTGCCTTTCCCCACTGGTTACAATCACACAACCTCACTCCTCTTTAACCAAAAGCAATACTGAACATCCTGCCTAAGCCAGACATGTAATGCCCCTTCCCCTGGGAGCCAGGACTGCCCTACCCCAGGTGCATCCCTGCAGCTCCAGCCCCGCCGGCAAATCCGTGCTCACGGCCAGGGAGGGTCTCTGTCAGCAGAACCTGCATCACTGGGCTTGGTAGTAATTTCAGCTGCATGCAACAAGTGCCTCTGCTAGTTTGGGTTCCTTTTTGATCATTGTGTCATACTACCAGCAACTGCACTCAGAGGATACAAGTCAAACTTGTTGCAAGTGTATTTATCGAACATAATAAACAGCTTCGACATGGAAAACCTCCTTGCTGTTTCTGTTGTGGTTTTCCTACAGTTGCCAGGACATCTTTAAAAATACTCACAACATGATTTACACGAAGGGCATACATTCCTGACAGCCCTCCTCGGAGAGGGAGAGCAGAGAACAACTCCCTGTGTAGTTGCACCACCACAGATTTTTGGAGCTCAGGGCAGAGCTGAGGGAGCCCCGGGTGTTCCTGTGGCTCTGCAAAAGGTCAGCCTTTCCAAAGGGGCTATTTCAGGTTACTCCCTTGGCCAGGAAGAGCACTCAGCTGAGCTTCAGCTCAGTGGGGGACTGCAGCATCTGTATTTCAGCAATTCATTATCAGTAACAAATTGCATACCAAAAGGAACAGGGCCACTGAGACCGGAATCCCTCCTGCTGGCGACTGAAAACGAGGAGCATGGAGCATCTGTGGGGGTCTCTTTGAAGAAGCTCCAGAGTATGGGATATGCAGGGTAAAAAAGCACCTAGGGAACTCCTCCTCTTCAAAAAAGATACAGAGATGAATTGCTAATTCTTTCATCTTGAGAGAGGGCTCTGTTGCCTGAAAGCTGGGTGCTTTATAGATCTGCTTGTCCCTGCAGCAAGTCCTCTGGCAGAAGGATCTTTGTGCCTGGAACCCAGTTTGCCACAAAGACTAAACCCCACTGATAAATCATTGCTTCTCTCCTAGTCAGAAGCAGAGGCTGGAGTCTTTACACTCTTTTTAGTACAACTACTCTCTGGCTAAGGTAAGGGCAGACCTGAACTGAGGCTGCAGCAGCTGAATTTGAGCAGACACCCTGGAAATGTTTCTTTCTGAAAGAACCAGGGGCTGGTGGCAAGCCAGAGACCCACATGAGTGATGCTGCTGCAGCCTGTTCTGGCCAAAGGTGTCCCCAGCTTGCTGGGTCATTACAGTCTCAGCAGGCAGCTTCAGCCCAGATTGCCTCAGCTCAGAAGCCAACACAGGACTCGGGTGGGGAAATGAAGTCTGTGCTCAGACTTCAGCCATCTCCTTTACATTTTTAATTCTTTTAAAATCCATTTTCATTAGAAGTGGTCATTACCTTGCTAACCAGGAGGAAAACTCTGCTCACACACACACGTCTTTAAAGCAATAAACAATTTGAAAATTTTGGTTGCATTTACTCTCAGGTCATCATATATAATTCAAATCATAACAGTGTTAAGAATCATTGAATGACAGAATTCTTAGTTACAAAGCTCCATGTTTCATACTGGAACCTTGCCAGGCAGCCCACACAGGGAAATCAGAAATCAAAAATGTATTAAAATTGCATTAAGTGTGCTGAAGCTGTAAGAAGTGCAAAGTTTTTCAGAACTTATTTTATATTTGAGATTGATTGGATTTCTCCAGCAGCTGCCATCTTGCCTCTGCAGATCAAAGTCCCTGGTAGGGGTGAGCAGGCAGCAGAGCTGGGCACACTTCAGCCCTGCAGCAGATCCCAGAGCCCCCCAGACAAGGTCCCAGGACAGCTCCAGGACATCCCGTGCTCTGCAGGGCACTGGAGGTTCCAGCTGCAATGCTGAGCCCTGAGCACACCTGCCCTGGATGCAGCGTACAGGGAGGAGCAAGACATAAAACCCTCCCTGAGCTTGCAGCTCCCAGCCAGTCCCTCAATATTCATGGACCAAGGGGTTGATCCTCCAGGCTGACCCCAGGGATGCCCAGCTGCCACCAGGGACTTCTGCTCCTGCAGCGTTTCCCTTGGACATTCATTAACTGTGTTAACACTGGCACTGTCATGTGCTTATGGAGCAAACAACATCAAGCAAACAGAGTAAAATCAGAAAGCACAGGTCTGTAGTTAAAACTCAGTGGAAAACCAAGCACCTCTGCATCACAGAAAGAGCTGAGGTGAAGAAGTTCTTGGGAATGAGGGAAGATAAGAAGGAGGGACAGCTCACAGCAGATTTGTATGGACAGCATGGTGCCAGTACCTCAGCATGTCCCTCACGTACTTCCAAAGCCTTCAATCAATTTTAAAATCCCAGAAATGATCTCCTTCTTTCTCACTAAGCAGAACTGTGTGGGCATTCTGAACAGAAGCAGCAATCAAGCTGAGAAATGGTCTCCTGCCTCACTGCTTAACACCAAAAGCCACGTGAACATCACCTACCAGCTCTGTCCCTCTTCACAAAGTCCCTACCTTGACCCTGAACACTACTGAGAGAGTGTTTCACTTTCAGTTATTACTGCTTGGGTAATGAAAAAAATTATGAGTATTGCTGACCCAAAAGCTTACATCAAAACTAATTTTTTTTCCCAAGATATCGTATCCATTTCTAATTAGAATCTCTGCACAAAACTCCTTCAGGTGAAGAGTGCCTGCATTTCACAGCAAAAAGCCATTGGTTCTGTTAAATTCTGAAATACATTTTAAGGGTTTATTCCATGGTTTGGGGTTTTTTTGACACTTAATTACACCAACAGCATCATTATAAATTGCACCCAGCTCTTTCATTATGCACCAACTAGACGACGCTTTGATCTGTTGGAAAATGGATCTCAAAGCACTAAACAGTGGCTGCCTTTAGTTTTGCTACCAGTAAAATAACAAAAATCAAGTGGAATAGTGTCAGGCAGGATGATTTATTTCCTCTATGCCCACCCTGTGATAAAGCAGCACAGCCCAGAAGCAGCTCCTGTGCCCCTCCAAGAGCTCCCAGCCAATGCCCCAGCACTGCTCACCCCTGGGATCACTGTGCTCCAGCAGGGATTGCTGCTGGCAGCTGCTGGCCTCTGCTGAGTGGGAAGCACCAGGCAGGAGAAGGATGCTCCAGGCCAGCACAGGAGCTGTGGTTTCCCCTTAGATACACATTTCCATTTCCTCTGGTCATGGGTGCAGCATCTGTCTCCCCACACAACGTTGCATGACCCTGAATGAGGTTTCTCAGGTGGCTGGCACAGCAGAGGGGTTTTATTTTACTTCCAGGCTTCTAAAGATCCAAGAAAGATTTTCTTGTTCTACACATGGATTACAACCCCACAAACCTGGTGCTGTGACAGGGCAGTGAAAAAGGAGCTCTGAATTTGTTGGTGAGGTTTTGTCCACTTTTGTTCAAAGCCAGATTATAAGCAAGCTAAGAAAAACTAAATAGAAATGAACTAAAAATAAATGAAAATTTGTAACCTCCAGAAGCAGAGACAGCTATGCTCAACCCTAACTGAAACAAAATCTTCCGGAAGTGCATGGGGAAGCTCTTTGTAGAAGCAATCAACCCGAGTGAAACTGGCACTTCAAAAATAAACTTTCTCCAAGCACCCAGTCAACCTGTTGAACTGAGAACACCCAAGCTGAAGCACACTTTTGTTCCAAGAGCCTGGTCTTTTCACCTGTGTTCAGCTTCCCCCAAAACCAGAAGAAAGCTCCGGGGCCTTCATTTTAAAGGACAAGGGTACAAACTGGTCCTAACTGCCCCAGGGAAGGTGGGACAAGTAGGAGGTGCCCATAACACCTATGTGTTTCCCAAAATTAGGATCAGAGGCTGCTTTCCCCCCAGGCAGTGGGTGCTGCTGGTCCCAGGCCAAAGCTATTTTGTGGGCAGCCCTGCACATTGCAGCACAGCTGTGCCCTTCACTCTCCCCTTGACACAGGGCAGCCTGGCAGGGGTGACAATCAGCAGTGCTGGTGGCTCCAGGCTCACTGAATTGGGTGAGGGCAGCGTGGGCATGGACCTCCCGTCTCCACAGTGCCCACCCAAAAAGAGCCCACTGCCTTCTTCAAGGGGGGAAAAAAGTGGCCTTGGGCACACAGAAAAGTTTGTCTCCTTTTTTATCATCTCCTGGCATTTTGGCCCTCATCCATGTAGCAGGCAGCAGATGACTCTGAGCTCTGTCCTGAGAGAGGTTTTGGACTTTGTCCAGCTCACCTCTGAAACCTGCTGTGCCTGAGGTCCTTTCCAGAAATTACCCACCTTCTGGGAATCTGGAACTTCTCCAGATGTCCCCAGGCCAGAGAAGCTCAGCTCAGTCACCTTGGGGCCACAGGGGGCCCTTCCCTCCTCCCACCATCCCCAGTGTGGGGCAGGGGTGTCTGGCCTGGGGGTGTACAGAGCAGCCCTGCAGAGCCACCCTGCTCCCTCGGGGCTGGGACTGGGGGTGGCAGGTTGGCTCTGGGACACGAGCCAGCTTGGAAGGATCTGTGCCTGGGTGCCTCCATCCTGGCTGGGTTTGGGTTCTCAGCACCACTGATCCTCTGCCTGAGCAGACAGCAAGCCCAATTCCCACTTGCTGGCAGGAATTGCAGCATGCACTTGGCTCTCTGGGAAAGGGATTAATTTGATGTGTGCAGGACTGGCCTTCACCTTGCTCCAAGTTCAGGAAGAGCACTATGGATTTGCAGTTCTCCTAAGTATTCCTGCACCCAGAAATCCTTGACACCACAGCCCTTCTTGGCTGTGCAGGGTCTTGCATCAAGGTCACAGCTGATGACTGATGACATATTGCCCCAATATCAGCTCTCTCTCTCTCTCTCCTCAGATGTTGCATTTCCAGAATATCAGATATGCCAAGGTCCACTGTGGATGTTGCTTCTGCTGAGAAATTTCTCTCCTGGATAAATGCCTTGTGTGTCCTCCTGCTGCTGCCAGGAGCAAAGCCAAGCCATGCTCAGAGGAACAGAATGGGTTATTTCTAAATCCAAGAGCGAAGGTGTCAACTCACAATTGTCCTTTGAGGTCAAAAGACAGCACAAAGCATCTATAAATTGATGATCTAGTCAGAGTACATTAAATAAATATCTGCCTATTAGTTCAGCTCCAAGAGCCTGAAGGCAAAATAGCTTTTCCTTGATAAACAGCAATGAGCCAATGTTTTCCTGGCCAGGTCATCCTTGATTTGGGGATGAACCTCCAAGTATCATTCTTTAAAGAACTAGAATTGTTGTGCACTAGAAGAGAGCCCATTACAGTTCACATGCCCCATTAGCAGTGATTTATATGCAGTGCCACATTTTTTCTTTCATTTTCATTTCAAATCCATTTTCCTCTTCTGCATGGCCATAAGGTTCACATTCCTGCTCAGCCTCAGGTGCTCCCCAGGATGGCATCAGATGCCCTCATGGCCCACATCAGCAAAACTACCAAAGGTAGAGCTATGGAGCAGCAATGGGACAGCCTGGAGAAGCTGCAGCATGGGCTCATCCTGCTGTCACCACATGGAGCCAGCAGCCTCATCAGGTTCTTCACTTTGAGGACCAAGCAAATATTTAACAAGTTCCCCTTGCACTACACCACAGTTCATTATCCGGTCTCCCGAGCTCCTTCAGTCAGTAATATCCTCTAATTGATGTGATTTGGCACTTGGCCATGGAGTTAAATTGATTTGTAGGCCAGCAGGAGACAGCAGATGCCCTTTACACTTGAGGGAAGTGGCATGTGGCTTTGTTTACTGGCTGCTGCAAGGAGATGCTGTGGCACGAGGTGCCTTTTAGGGGTGCAGGAAGGGGGTTGGCCAGCTTGGTGTCCTCTGTCCACAGCCCTGTTGGGTGGCAGGGTGTGACTGCCACCAGTGAGTGCCTGGGGATCACCCCACGGATGAAATTCCCCCTCCCTCCTTGACCCCAGGGGTGCTGGTGCCCAGGGTGAGAGAGAAACAGGGAATTCCCTTCTCTAAACCAGGAGGCACAAGGGTGGTTTTTTGACCCTGACCTTTTGAGGGGTGCCCCAACCCAGTCTCCCATCTTTGGGCTGGAATCAAACCCTTTCTGGGGCAGGGGAGTTGCCTCTGGTTGTGTAAGTGCAGGAGGAGCAGAGACATGCTGCCTGTTCCCTGCAGTTGTGTTGATTATCATGTTTCCAAATTGCTTTCTTGCAGATTATTTTAGGGCACAGTCATGAAAGTCTTGCTCAGGAAGGTCTACAAGTTTTAACATCCATATGCAACTCGCCTTCAGGATTTCACCTCCAGCATATTAACACTGTGAAAAAAAGAAGTCAGCATGGAATCTCAGCTCTTATCATCAGCCTAGTACTCTGAATATTTAAGCTTACTTGAAAGCCTCTTCTTATAATTATGAGAAAAAAAGTATGAATATAGTAGAAGAGTTAAGAATCTCACTTTCCATTTCAATCATCTTATTCATATTCTGAGAATTTTAAGCTAGCATTGAAATCCTTTTCTTATCACACCAGAGAGCCATATCCACCTTTAAGATATTTATTGATAATTAAAAACAGTCAGATTACAATCACTCATATAAAAATAATAAATCTGAACAAAGCAGAATGGCTGGCAGAGGTGGGAGGAGGGCTCCTCCTTGGATGTCACATTGCTCCAGTCCTCATGGATAGGACAGGGCTGGAAGGATTTTTCCTGAGCACTGGCCAAATCCCACACGGAAGCCGTTGCCCTGGCAGTAACCTAGGGACAGGACACAACACACAGCCTGTTGGATTTTGCCAGGAATAAAAGTGAATAAAAGCATGAAGAATTTTGGACAGCAGGATTTTGGCAGGAATAAAGCAAAAAAAAGGCATAAAGAGACTGAAACCAAGTGAAAACATTTCAGCTATGCAATGAGCGGGGAAAAAACAACCACAAACCACCTGGAAGAGTTCAAGTAGCCCAGGAATATGAGAAAAAAAAGAAGCACAAACTGTTAAACACAGCAATATGCAAGTTCAGTGAATTGATCAAAGAACAAACAAGATGTGCCAGCAATATTTCTGTTTTCAAACCCAACCTGCAGCACCATCAATCTACCTGGCAAACTGATTCACTGCCTGGCCCAGCCCTGCAATTAATCAAATAAATCTGGATTCTCTTTCTGCAGCATCAGGGCTGCTCTTGGGATATCAGGATGCTGACAGCCAGAAAGGCAGTCATTAAACCCCCTCAAACAGCAGGACCTACCCTTACAGAGGCTGTTCTACTTGCTAAAGTCAAATGGTTTTGTTCCATGAGAAATTCAGCTTCTGGCTCCAAGTTCTCATTAATCCTCTGTTACATAAGAGGGTGTGGAGCTCTGCTGGCTGCTGCTGCAGAACTCACGGGGCTGTGACAGCATCTCTGACTATGGGATGACTCCAGTATCCCCCTGCTCCTGTGAGATGGAGGAGGTGACACTGGGACAGGGGTGCTGCAGCTCCTCTTGCTGCCACGGGCCAGACAAGCTGCTCCACAAAGAGCAGCCACCAGCAAAGCTGCAGGCAAAGCAGGGGAGGGGACACAGCCAGGACCTCCTGGCCCACCTGAGAAGTCTATTCTGGCAAGAACAGCTGAGGAGACCTACTGTAACTTCCTTCTGCTACAGCAGCTGATCAAAGGAAGGACCCGTGGCATAAGCTGCATTTTAAGGGCTGATTTCATAGTTAGAGATGGATTTCCTGATGGAATACATCACCTGCATGTGATAAAAAACAGCTGCCTTCAAGAAGCCAAGAAGGAGCTCGACAGAATAGACCCTAATTCCCACCCTCAGCACAGATCAGTGGAAAACTCCCCTGAGGAAGAGAAAAGGTGGGCTCAGGCTGCAGGACAGCCAGAGTTACTGCAGCACAGATAGAGACCCTGCCAGCTCGAGCCCACAGTGCAGCTCTCCCAGCCAGGCTGAAGTTAAGTTTTCCAAGGACATTGGTGTCTCTAAGTGCTTGGGTAAAGCCACAGACACCATCCTGGAATCTGCCAGGTGATCCCCATCCTTCAGCAGCAGTGGAGTAAGGCACTGTAAGGCTCAGCTCAGCTTCCATTTGACTCATTAGGCTGCATTGCCAGCTTTCCTTTGAGCAGCAGCTGATTATTTCAGTCCAGTTTGGTTATCCCTGCTGGCAGGCACAATTTAGAGCAGCACCAAGGAGCAGCACACTGAACAAAGTGAGCCCTGTGCTGCCAGCAGCCCTGGCCTGAGCTCAGTGTGTGCCAAGGGTTTTTGCAGGCAGCAGCCAACACTACCAGGAGCCCTTCCCCTGCCATGCTCCCTCCCTGAGACACTTCTTGGGAGAAATAGATTTCTCTCATTTTATGCGTTAGGGGCTCTGAAATAGGTCCCACATGGGAAATAAGAATACAACGTCGAAACAGGAAACCAGAAATGATGTGTTGAGCACTTGGCAAGAGCTAATGGTAGCGCCTTGGGAGAGGATGGAATGCACCAGCCCTGCCCCGAGGGTGCCTTAAGGCCCTGGACCTGCCATACATCACTAAATAAACAGGAGCAGCTCCCAAACTGTCCCAGCAGACAGCCCCAGCAGCCCCTGGCTCTTTGCAATGCCCCGCTGTCCACAGCCACAAACTGTGCTAGAGTGAAATAGCCCAGCAGAGGGATTAACATGGGAGTGTCCCAGTGCTGTCCCCCAGCGCAGCAGCAATGCCATCATGCCATCTTTGAAGATTAAAGACATTCAGGACTCAGAGTATTTAATGAATTAACAAAGCTTGTCCTGGGCATGAAGAGCTCATGGGCTGGTCCCCTTTGTCCCCAAGCTGGCTGCCCCTGCCAGCAGCTCCCAAACTGCCAGGTGCTCCTTGCCAAAAGGGAAATGAGTGTGTAACCCCACAGGGATGTTCATCATCCCTCACTGTACCCTAATTTAGGTCTCCTGGCATAGCTACTGGAGGGAGACTGGGGACTCTGGAGGGCACTGTGGCACTTTGGATTGCTGGAGAAGTGTCCCTGGATGTATGGGGAGCCTGCAGAGAGCAGTGCCAGATGCCTCCATGTTGGAGCATGAGCAGCCACTGGGCTGTTGGGAGGCTGAAGGATGTCAGAGGCACTGGGGACTCCTCAATTCATCACCTGTGGCTCTCTAGTACATCTCAATCTCCAGTTGTCTCAGCATTTTCTTCTGTGAAACTGGCAGCAGCTCACAGAAACAGGATTTCCAAGGCTATTGGGTGGGCTGCCAGGCAGGAGGCACTGGGGCTCTGGCTGCAGCACCACCAAGACCACTATGGAATCATTGCCAGGGGACTGGAATACATACATTACTTTTTTCTTTTTTATCACAGAAAATTCTTGGCTTCTCTTAATTTTTTTTTTTTCAGAAAAAAAAAAATAGGTTACAATTTTAAACTGTTTTGTCAATTATCCTAGGAGTCCTGGTTGGATTGAGCAGGCCCAGGTATGTGGCACATATCAGCATCACACCATGAGGCAGCTGCCCAGGTGTTTGTCACTGACATTTTCTCTGCCCTCAGTCACATCTGTGGAGTCTTTTCCCATTGCTTGAGCCCTTTGGTCCTGTGCAGATATCTCTGATCACATCAGCAGGATGGAGCTGCTCAGGGTCAGGTGTGGCACTGGTGACACACAGCATCCCACAGGACATTCCCTAAAATCCCAGTAGGTCACATAGCAAAGACATGGGAGGCTTGAAACAAAAGTTTCTCTTGGCTGTTCTTGCCAAATACTTGCCACCCCAAAGCCACAAAGATGTGAGGAAAGGAAAAAATAGATTTGTTTTGCACTAGGCTTTGGGTTAAAAAGAAGTAGGAGTGGGATTTAGATCACAAAACACCATGGTAGATTTTAATTCATCAAATCCTTAGATTATCAAGATGAAAATTAAACCATGTCTCAGCATGAAAAAGTCTCAGGCAGAGCCCTTTTCAGAGGGGAGCTGGTCAGCTGCTCTGGAAGGCTCCATGCTGTTTCCCACATACTTGATTTGCAATGCACTTCATTGAATATGCCCAGGTTACAAATGAAATATTACTTAAAAAATAACTTTTTTTAGCATTTGCCAAGCTCTGCTCCACATGCAGACTTGGACTGGGGTGGAAACAATTCATCAACTGCTCCTAGTCCTGGCGTATTTTTACCCATAAAGGCAAACCTACCTCCATCATCTCCTTGGTGCTCATACAGTGGCATAGAAAGAGCAGTGAGGATTTAGCAAAGCAAATAAGCTAATCTAGAAAGCATTTATGGCAGGGAGATTTCCATCCAGCTGCTTTAGCCTCCTCACAGGTAGGATGGAAGCAACTGTGCTTGCATGGCAGGCATGTATAGAATACCCCAGCTCCAGACCTGGTGCTTGTCCTGCTGGGATCAGCCTATGGAAATGTGTCCTTGCTGCAGTGTAAGAGCACTTATCCAGCCATTACCTGTCAAAATTACTTCATCTCCATCCTGCAGGAATTTACGAGACTGTCCACTGCCAAGAGGGATTTCTTTTGTTCCATTCCAGGACAGCTCCAGCATGGAGCCAAAGCTCTCAGGCTCCTGCAGGAAGAGTTCATTAAAAATTAAACAAATTTTTAGTACCTTTCCTGCTGTTTCCAGCTTCTTGCTGCTGGGAGCAGACACACAAGTACATTACCTTTACAGAACAGAGTTTTGCTGTTGATTTAATTCATTGATACATTGGGTCCATTTCCTGACTTTGCATTATAATTTCTTGCTGGCTGTTAAGCAGTGATGCTTACAGCTGTTGTCTGGTGTATTTAACATAGTGTTCAACCTGCTAAAGCAGTTTGGGTCTGCCACAGCAAGAATGAAAACAAGTGGAGGAGACTTCTACAAATCCAGTGCTTTTATGTAGTCATGTTTCAGATTTTTAATTACATTTTGTTCTTTAGAAGAGCTAAGCAGGTGTTTTTGAGTCTTTAATGTAATTCTGCAGTACAATAATCTGAAGATTCAAAAAGCACCTCAGAAATGCTCAAAAGTGAAGTACTGGCACCTCAGCTTGCAAACAACTTACCTGAGGCTGTCTTTGTGCCAGCATGGACAGGATTTGTATTTGGTGACTCAGAAACTGAGAGTTGCCCAAGTACTGCAGCCACTGTCCAAATGGCAGCTCAAGAGTAACAGCTTGTGAAGCTGGCACCAACTTCATTGGAGGAACTAAAAGTTATACCCAGGCACCTCTTACATTCTTTTCAGAAATAAAAAGCTGCATTCACAGAGGGTAAATGGGTTGCGAAGATGCTTCCACACAGATGTTAATTTGCATCTGTTGTAAAATAGTTCTTAGCAAAGAAGTACAGGAGAGATCAAAACCCCAAAACTCAACAACATAAAAAAACCAGCCAAACAAAAACTCTACCCAAACCACTTCTCACAATGAATTTGGGGCTACCAAAACAGCACCCCAGAGCACCTGGGAGAGAACTGCAGATGGTTTCGTGATGCTTAGACCAGGAGGGGTTTAGCCCCAAGCCCTGCTTTGTTTGGTGTGAGTTGCTGACCAGTGGCTGTCATTCTTTCAACACTTACAGGTCCACTGATGGTGCCAGAGGCCAGGAGGTCTCCAGGTCTGAGGTTGCAGCCATTGATGGAATGATGAGCCAGCTGCTGTTTCATGGTCCAGTACATGTGCTGGGGGAAGGAGGAAGAGGGGCTAAAGCAAGAAAGCAACCAAGGACAAACTCCCTGGTGGGCCATTAGCAATGCAGAATGGAGTCATGTGCCCTGGCCTATGGCATTCATAAAATCCACACTCTAACATGAAATTTAGTCCCTTAGTATTTTGTTTCCTTTTATTTCAGCTGTATGTAATTTTTTCTCTTCTTCCTCTCTAAGACCAGTACTGCTGACCCAGGCTCTATGATCACACCCAGTATTTTAACAGCCTTGTAGAAAAATCTACTTATTACTGATTTGCTGACTACTGATTTACTGATTAAGGTAATTGCTATGCAAAGAGCCAAATGTGAATATGAAATTGATTGAGAATTGCTGCAGCTGGCACATAAATCTCCTGGCTTCAATCAGTGGGTGGAGGCAGAGCCATCATGCTGCCCACAGAGGGGATGGGGCAGACCCAGGCTGGCAGCTGTGAGTGGCATCTAAATCAGAGCTGTGACTGCAGAGCTGTGTTGCAAGAGGCAATTCCCTCTTCCTGTGGTCCTCTGTTGTCATGGCTCCCTGCCAAATGGGCACAGAGCTAAGGATGCTCTGAGCACCCCAAACTGAGCAGCAGAAAGAGCTGTCCTCTTCATCAAGCATTCAGGTGTTTCCACCTCACAGGAGGGAACTATCACCATCTTCCAGTGGTGGAAACATCTGAATGTTTTTCATTTTTTTGAAAATTTCCCTCTGTCTCCTATGCAGACACTCAGATCTGATCTTCAGCTGCACTGGAATGGACTGCTAAGGGAAGTGGTGGATTCACCATCCCTGGAAGTGTTCAAAAGGTGTGTGGATGTGAAGGACATGGTTTAATCATGGGCTGGGTTAACATTTGGGCTCCATGATCCTGGAGGTCTTTTCCAACCTTAGTGATTCTATGATTCTATTCTATGAGTCTAATGGAAAAAGCAGTGTTTGAAATTGCCTGGGCTGGAGCTGATGGCATCAGCAAGATTGCAAATAAACAAAAGATACTGGAGTCTTACCTTGAAATTGGATCTGCATATAGTAGTTGGCACACTCATTCCTTCTCCTGCAGAAAATAAAGGGTAAGAAAGAGAGAAGCAATTTGTTTGTGTTGGATGAATGATGTTGGAGTCTTTTCATTTTACAGATGGATGGAGACTTCTTTTATCACTGTAATCCCTAGGGAGAAACCAGTAATAACATTTTCTATTGCTACAGACACTGGGATTTCACAGAAAACAAATGTGTGGATTGCACTGGAGCAGCATCAAGCTGCCCATGTCCTACTCTCTGCTCTCCTAGGGGAGAAACACTTGGACCCGGTGGTCAGCAGGGCCATAAGGTGGGGGCTGAGCTGGGTTAGCACCTGGATCCCACACAAATCTGCTCATTCCATGCCCCCATTACCCCTACCTGTGCAAGGAGACCCTCAGGGACCCTCCTCAAGGGAAGCTGACCACCTGAGGGGCATTCACTGCTTGGCACATTGCTGCGCAGCCAGGGGGAGCAGGTGCGGTTCTGCCTCTTTCTCTGAAAGAGACAATCTGGGCAAAGCAGGAAAAGAAGGAGCACAGAGCCCAGAGCAAAATTCCTGAAAGTTGTGGTGGTGCCAGAATATTTAATTGGCAAATTCAGCTTTTCAACCCTCTCAGCTTTGCCATACCTTTAATAGCAACAAAGAGCTTGATGTCAAAAGTGTACGGCTCTTTATCCTGAAGGTAGGGCAGTGGTTTAGGATCCTAAAGGCACATAAAACATAGTCTAAACAAAAAGAAATTAAAAAAATTCACAAGACATTTCAGTGAGTATTGGTGTACCCAGCCTGTGCTGCACAACCCATTTTCTTCACCATTCTCACTGCTCAGATTATTGCTTTGCTTGGTCTCATGCACATGCTTTTAGAGATCTTTCTGAACAGACATGATATCCATATAATTCCTTTTTCTGCACAAGGTTTGCAAAAGCCATGCCCATCATTTCAGCGTGGATGTTAATCCAGCACAAAGAGAGTGCCAGCACACCTTTGCTCTGCAAAGAGGAGGTGGTGAGGTCTCTGCAAGACTCTGTTCTCATTTTAACCACCTACATAATGTAGACACCAGGAAATGCTTGAAACAAAGTGTTCTGGCTTGACTCCACCCTCTCTCCACCACTTACTGGATACTAAGTGCTACCAAAGACCCAGAAGAAGCTCTGATTAGTTTATTTTCCAAGTGTTTTAAAGATGACTTTTCTGCCCTGCTCAAGCAGGATGACAGCACAACATGTGCCAGGGCCAGTGACATCAATGAGCTCTTGAACTCAGAGGGCCCTGGTTGCCCTCATCTGCTCAGAAGCAGAATCACAACTGTGAATTCCATGGAGACAACCCTTGGGATGGATGCAGCTCAGTGACTTCCACTTATGGGACCTTCCAGCTCTGCTGCCATTTTTGTAGCACTGCTTTTCCTTTATTTCAGCCTTTTCTCTTGCTGACCTGGACAGGGTTTGGCAACACAAATGGCATGAGAGCATCCATGGTGACAACCCAGGGAGAGATGGTTGTGCCAAGGCTTTTGCTCAGGAAAGGACCCAGAGGAACATATTCCCACTTCTGGATGTCACGGGCTGGGAAGAGAACATTCAAAGCAATGCAGTTAAACATATCCTAGAAATTGCACATCCATCAGACCTGTGAAAGAGTAACATGAATTGAAATTGCTTTCCCCATCCTTTTCTACCTGTTGTGCCCAAATCTTAATTTAAATCCATTCATTTTCAAACCAGTTTTCATAGATCAGCTAGACCACGATGATAAATCAGCAATAAGTAAAACAAACCAGATCATCCCCATATAACCAGTATTTCTACCCCCACTTTAATTATTCATTTTGTATGCAGCTAATGGTCTTTGCCAGTCATAGGGAGAATTTCAACAAGCTAAATCTTTGCAGAGACTGAGGGATTTGTGATTGCCAAATTCTTTTCCTTTTCCTGACACTGAAATGAATCACCATCCTTGATATCACCATTCTTAGGATTCCTCCTAAGAAACTAGACTGATATTAACTCTTTCATAAGTAAATAAATCTTCATTAGGCAGCAATTTCTGGTTCTACTAATTGATCAAAGATGGATTGATACAGACACTGAAAAACACAGGCAACACTTCATTTTCACCCAGTGGTTTCAGTGATCAGCATTCTAGCATTAAAACATGCAAGTGATGCCTGTCTGGGGTTTCCCCTGGTGCTGTAACCCCCTCTCCAGGCAGATCCCACAGCTCCAGTTACCACTCCAGTCGTTCATCAGGACCATCCCAAAGATGTGCTCCTGGGCCCTGCTGATGGGAATGGGCTCCCCATACTTGTTTCCAGGACCTACAAAGAACGCCTGAAATCGAAAAGCAGCCATCTGGTTATGCTTTTGAAAATCTAAAAAATCTTTGCTGCACACAGAGTTACAAACAGCAGCAACAGAGGCTGGACAGGATGAGTTTTGCACCATTTCCCACACATATTTTGGACAAAACCCATGGCCTACTCCCCTTTTCTTCCCCTCCATGAAGCTGGCAGGCTTGAATTACTTAAGAGCTCTGTGTTGCTACGAGACAGGCACTAAACAAGGGCACAGTGTTGTCAAAATGCAGCAGGAAAAACGGTCCCTCCTAATTACAGTCCGGATGCAGAACAGGTTTGCCCACTGAAGGGACTGTTTGCTGCAGACAGTGAACAGGAAGGAGTTTGAAGTCATCCAAGGGGATACTGAACGTGACTGGAGCCTGATGACACAGTGGGGAAGAACAGGCAGGTGGAGAAATGTGCCCACTAAGTAAAGTAGGCCATGAACTGGGTGCCAGGACTCATTCCCTTAGGAATCCACAACCTGCACGTGAGAGGGTTTTACAGGGAATCTTAGTTGTCTCTTTCTGTCTACAGTATGGATGTTTTTCCTTCTTTTCTTGCAGCAGGCAGCAGTAGAACTCAGGCTGGAAAGCAGAGCTACGGCAGCACCACGGGGAACCCCACTTTATGGGAACCCCACTTTATGGTTCTGCATCTCCCCTTATAGCAGTGATCAGTGAAGCACATGGTAATAAAAACTTTCACTACATTTTTATAACCATTTCCATCAATATTACACTTCTTCCACAACTTTTTTTTTTTTTTTTCTTCTTCTTTTTTTTTTTTTTTTTTTTTAAGGGAAAAGACTGGGAATAAAACACACAAAAATTATATAAGCCATTAAAATGATATAAATCTTAATACAATCCCATGAAGCACTCCCTTCTGGACAACACTAAGCCACAGCATGATGTGCCTTCCCACCATGTTTTTTTTACAACACCCACAGCACAGGTTTTAACTTTCCAGACAGGAGAATCAGGAGTTTGAATCCCACTGCCAAGAACTCAGGGCTTCCTCTGCTCTAGCACAAGGTGCAGACAGCCTGGACTTCCCAAAGCCCAGTGTCCATTGATAGATCCTGGCTGTAGTGCAGAGATAACTGCTGATCAGGAAACAGGCTGATGAAAAGAGTTCTGCTGCCTGACTGCACCCCCGCTTTGGCCAGGGGAGTTTTTTCCAGCCTGAGAGCTGTATGAGCAAACCTCCCAATGAGCTGAGGCAGGCTGCTCCTCATCCAAAGCAAAGGTTTGTTCCACAGAAATCTTTACTGCCTGCAGCACAGACAGCTCAGAGAGGAGCACAGGAATGGACCTTATGGGACACTCAGTTTAGAAGAAGCTAAACCCACCCTTTCTGCCCTGTTTGTATTTTAATATTTTTTAAGTCATAAGGAGAAAAATCTCTCACCATTTCTAACTCAATATCCAGACGTTTACAAGCACCAAACACTGGAGGTTTATCTGTGGGTAGAAGAAAGAATATTTTTCATCAGGAAGGCAGCTAGGAAAATAGAAGTAATGGCCAGAAGAAACAGCAGCCAGTGCTGCTTGGTGCAGAACTGTCCACTGAAGGTGGACTTAAACCACGGCCTTCTCTTGCCCTGACTCCAGGATGGGCTTTAGGCAAGGCATCCACTCCACTGCTCTACAGTGTGGAGCAAAATTAAAGAATAAAAGAAACAAGAATCCACGTTAAAATGCTCCCAGAGACTCACCATTGTCAGGTTTGGTTTGTCCCACTGGTCTCCGGATGGGTGTCCCAGACACCACGACAGAGGATGCCCGGCCGTGGTAACCCACAGGTAAGTGCAGCCTGGGGAAAGAGCACCACAGTGCCTGGGTTAGCTTCTGTGTGTGTGCCACAGCAGCTTTTTGGGGTGGAAGCACCACGGGAGCGTGAGGTACGAGGAGAAGAAGCTCTGCTTACATGGGCACAGACCTCAGCACCTTACTCTGATATAAGGATGGAAGTGAAGTGTAATCCAAAGCCCTGTTGCAGTCTTAATGCACTTCTGTGCCACTGCTCCAGTTAATTCTTAAACCCTGCTTTCTTGGCACTCAGCAAAACCCAATTTATTAGGTACATTTGTCTTGGAGCTGGGGGGCTGCACAGTAACTGGTGTGGCCACTGCAATGGAGGGCAGTGCAGATTGAGCTGAGGCTGGGGACGTGTGGAGGTTGGTTCTGGTATTGAACTCTGGACAGCACTGATTCTCTGCTGCTGTGAACTGAAACCAGTGTGATCCTGAAAAACTACTCAGACCTTTAAAGCATCATGTATATGTACAGACAAGCCTGCAAAGCAATGCTGCACTAGAGAATAATCCAAGCCACCCACCAGTTTGGCATCAGAGCGTTCTCCTTCCCCCTGAACATGATCCCAACGTTTGTGGCATGTTGGCGTGAGGAATAGAAGTCAGTGTAATCTCCTGCATGAGGAAAAAAACCCATAAAATAGGGATCAGTGGCAGCAAAGTCCCTCATCTGCGGGGGCTGAAGCACATCACAGGCTGCTGGCAATGAAAGGAGCGAAAAAGGAGACAGGGAGAGTGCTCGGGGATGTCATTAATAGCATAAAGGGGTGATTAACAGTTCACCTATAAATTATGCAGACAAAAATGGCTTCTTCTTTTTTTTTTTTTCCCCCTTTTTTTCCTATAAGTCTCCAGTAGAGAAGAGGAGGGAAAACGCAGGCCATAAAGCAGCAGCCCTTTCCAGCAGCACAGCGATTCCCGTTGCCTTTCCTCCAGCCAGCGGTACCCGGCGCAGGCACCCGGCGATACTCAGGACATCTGCTGCCCTCTGCTGCCATCCCTGCTAACAGCTCCATCCCTCCGGATCCACGGGAAAACACAAACTGCCGGGGCGTTTTTGCGTGATGTTGGTTAGTGAGCTCGCTGAGTTATCCAACAGCTCCAGGAGGTTCCAGCAGTAGGGGATCCCCTGCAGTTCCAGCCTCCCAGAGGACCCAGCCACTGGCAGCAGGGCAGTGCTCCCTTCCCAGCACTCAGGGGAGCCAGGAGCCAGCAGTTTTCTGACAGGACATGCCCAACCTGGAACCATCCTCAGGAAAGTATCACACCTATGGGAACACCTCATGGTTCCTGTGGGACAGGCTAGACTTTGTCCCAAACCAGGGCTGTGCCTCGTGGAAGGCAAAAGCCAACTCTGAACAGAGCCTGGATGTTAAATGGGCAAGTTCACATCCCTGCCCCTATGAAGGTCATGCCCTCAAGTGACTTTGATCAAGCTGAATTGGGTCCAAATACAAACTCCTGCTAAAAACAGGAAATGCTTCTATAGCTATATGAATATAGTGATCCCAAAGGAGTCCATGGCCTCATGGGAGTGGGGGAAAGATCTGAGATGCAGAATAATGGTCTGGGAGGGGAAACTCCTGCTTGTTTATGAGGCTGTGCTGAAGTATCTGCCTCAGAAATCTGAATTATTTTCTGATGGCAAAAGCAGAAATCGTTGGAAACTGAACAAGTGTTTCTTTCCTGGCTCTAGTCTCAAAGGCCTTTGGTGATGCCAATCTGATGACAGAAGTTATGTACCACCAGACACCCCTGATTTAGTGGAAATTGCATCCAGGAGTGCTCTGACTGCTATTGAGCTTCCCCAGGCTTTTATTCTTGTGCCACAGACAGCTCCTACCTTTCATTATGTACAATAATCTACTTCTGGCTGCTGCAAACCCCATTCCCTGTCACAGCTATGATCTGTCTGTCTGGGCAAGCTGGAAATAAAGCAGCTGCTGGGTGTGGGAGCACAGGGCAGCACCGAGGAGCCCTTGGCTGTGGGCACTCACCAATGTCAGCAGGCAGGTGCATTGTCGCACAGGCTTGAGGTACAAATGCTCTGAAATGAAAAATGATACCTTCAGATCTGGGAAAACTTGCAGCTCCCGCCCATAAAGAAGTGTGGAAGAGGCTGACTTGCTCTCCCAGCTCCTTCCTTAATTTAGTTTGCAAAGCCTTGCAGAAAAAAACCCCAAAAACCTGGGAGAAAAGGTGGTGACTGCACAGGCTGCTGTTAGTGGGATGGCTGCACCAAAAGGAGCAGTGTGTGAGTGGGGAGGGAGCATCCCTGGGGCTGGCTGGGTTCCCAGGGGGCACAGAGAGACCCCCAGTGCCCATGCCCGGGACACCACT
The DNA here is from genome assembly GCF_009819655.1 of Sylvia atricapilla. NCBI lineage: Eukaryota > Metazoa > Chordata > Aves > Passeriformes > Sylviidae > Sylvia > Sylvia atricapilla. Next base: position 8,336,548 of record NC_089152.1, on the reverse strand, counting down.
GCCTCTGCTATGTGCGAAGGAGGACTTCACGGCATGTGGCTCCTGGGCTGATTGGAGCTGCTGGCCCTGTTCAGGGAAGCAGCAGTTTAACCCCTCTCCTGCTCAAGACAGCCTAAATCCTCCCAATCCCCCTGGCAGGACAGGAGGAACAACTCCTGCTCGCTGTCAGGACAGGCACTCGTGGTGCTTACAGCATCACTGGGGACAAAGGAGAGGTGTGGGATTAATGGGCACACACGTTTTCCGTCAGCACAGCACAGAACAGGGCACACTCCTCCCCTCTGCCCCCACAGCACTGCAGGGACCCCCAATCTGAAGGCCATTTGTGACCACAGTTTCAGCAAAGTCGAGTGGCTGCCGAGGACACGCTGGGGCCTGCTGCAGGTGTGACAGGCACAGAGGGGCAGAGCCTTGGAGCCGTGTGTCCATGGAAGGACACGGCGGAGGGGCCGTGGTCAGAGGGCAGCCCCACACCTCCCCGCACAGCCCCACAGAGAGGAGGCGGGTCTGGACACACCCCAGGGCAGAGCTCGTTTCCACGTGGAAGGTGACACCCTGGATCTGCGGGCAGTCACAGGATTAATCAGAGATTAATCTTTATGTAATTAAGAGAAGGAAGCGCTCGATGTGCACAAAGCCCAGCTAATTCCCACGTAGGAGGCAGGTGGCCACGTCACACTGTTGGTTTTGGCGCTCAGGTGACACAGGGTGACACCTCCCTGTGCCTGCAGCCGCCCTCTGTTCCCTCACCTTCTCCTCAGCTCCGGGTTGTCCCTCAGGGTGGGTTCTCCAGCCGACAGCAGCTTTTGGAGGAAAACCCTGGCCTCGGTCCACGCCGGCCGGCCCAGCCCCATGAAGGCATTCAGGGTGGGCTGACAGCGGCACAGAGGTGGGGGAAAGAAAAAAACACATTTTGCTTATCCTTCACATGCAGGAAGATGTCCCACAACTCTCATCCCAGTGTTGGATACATGTGGCTGGGGTTATGGGGCTGTGGCTGCCCAGATCACCCACCCCCCTGCCCACAGCCCCATCGACACCCCACAAATCCTCTGCAGCAGGACCTGCTGCATGTTTGCATCGCCCCATCCTAACACACCACTGCAGGCCCTGGTGGCTTTGGATATCTCAACCAACTGTAGCCAAAGGTGGTTTGTATTCACCTTTATCTTTAATAGAACCTCCCCATCATTAATATCCCATCCATGGAGTGTTGAAGGCACCAGCAGGCGTCAATCAACGTTCAGGCTTCGTGTCAGACGCCTGCATTGGCAAAGGCTGATGACGCTTTAAAATGACCTTTGGACCCCTGATGTCCCTGCTCTCCTTGCTATCACACCTGTGATGGTTTTTGCTCTACCAGAACCCGCCTGACAACCTACTTCCAGTTCATGTTCATTATCTCACCACAAGTTGCTAAAGCACCTTATGGAATATTTTTAATATGTGTGTGGACATTAGAACAGACTCTGACAAATACCTGGTCAAAGACGTGCTGGTGTTTGGCAAGAGCTGGTCCATTGAAAAGATGTTTGATGACGCTGAGATCCAAAATCTGATCTCCAATTGCTACCCCAAGCCTGTGCCGAGGCTGCAAAGGAGCAAGAGGAGGGGGGAAAAGAAGAAGAGTTTATGCTTGTACCCAAAAATGCCCCAAAGAGGGCATAGGGAAAGACAGTGACCACAGAGAGCTGAACCCATCCAGGACAAAGGTCTGGTAGCACAGCAATGGACCATCAAGAGCCAGTCTGAGTCTGCTGAAAAATGTTAAGCCCTGTGGGCAGAGCATCACTGCAGACTCCCTGCAGATCCTGAGGGGTGAAAAGAGCCTCATCACCATCTTCTGGGGAAAGGATAGGACAACAAGCAGGTTTCTCTCCCTGCCCTCTTTCCCCCAGGAATAGGCTGACTTGCTCATTAACACCCCTCATTAATGACAAGCATTGCAGAATAAGCCCATACATCTGCAATATGCTGAGAAGTAGGAAAACACTACTGCTCCTTCTACAAGTGGGGGACAGAAGCATAGAGGGGCTATTGGCAGGATAAATTCCATCCCTGTGGGCATGCCACTGGAGAACCAGGCATTTCTGCCCTTCTCCCCAGAGGGCTGAGGGTGCTCTGGACTCCCCTGGTGATACCAGGGAGCACACCACGCTCAGGGGCATGATTTCTGTGTGGCTGAGAGGCTGCCCTACATCACCATCCCCATCCTCACAGTACACGAGGAGCCCAGGACCCGCAGGCTGAGCTCAGCCTGGATCCCTGCTGGATCCTCGCTGCAGGAACAGCATCCCACACATGGGGAAATGTGACAGATGCAGCCCAGGAGACAAAGCTCCTGTTCATGCCCTGGAGCTGGCGGCAACAGCGGGGCAGCAGCACCGACAGACCCACGGCAGCTGCACGGGGCAAAACCACACCACAGCCTCCATTATGTGTGTCTTCAGGCAAATAGAGACAAACTATGACAGCCACTCCGAAAAGTAGCTCACCAAAACAACCATCTTCAAGGATCCATGCTATTAAACCTATTTTTCAACCTTTAATTTCCAAACCAAGATTCCAAATGTGGTAGTAAGTATTTATCCAGCAAACATTCCTGCAGAAAAAAAACACCCTAAAGGTCATGTCAGGTTAATTTGTAACTGGGATAGTCAGGAATGACACCAATTGTTTTAGCCTGAAATCATTAAATCATTCAGGTACTACCAGAAGATTGTTCTCCTAAATAATTCCTGTAAGTTTTGCCTGTCATTTCACAGGGTTTGAGTGAAGATTTTTTTTTCAGAGAACAGTTACTGAGGAAGGCAGAAGAATAATCCAAACTTGCTAGATAACAGCATGCATGTTTAGGAAAAAGTTAAATGCACCATTTTATCTTCGGAAAATACCACATCAAAACCACCATCTTCTGTGTTTTGCTTTTTTTTATTTTAGTCTACATGGATAACTAGCAGAAATCAGGTGATAATCATGAAGTTTCCATAAGCAATGACAAGTAAATTCTCCACTTTTTCCTTCTGAGGAGCAGCTCTTGGCTTGTTTCCCTTTCTCCAGGAGGACACATTTCTGGAGCTCCATCCCATCAGGCATTCAGAGGTGTTAGGTTCAGCCTAGCTGGGCTCAGTTCTCATGAAAATTTGGATCTGGGAGCAACCTCCTTAGCAGAAAGGCTGAGCCACATTTTCTTATGTGATCATAAAATACAAGGCCTGGAGCTGGCTCAACCTGCAGGCTTTGGGTCCAGCTTTAAATGACACATTTAATGCGGCATTGCATAAACATACACCAAATAGAACACATCAGGTCAGCTGCGCAAACAGGTAAAACAAAACACACATTTGGTGGCCCGGTTTAATGCTTTGACAGCCACCAACACAACGCCCAAAGAGCAGTAGTTAATGGAGTTTCTTAAGGGTGATGGTGTGATTGCAGTGACAAAGAAAATGAAAGACTGAGTTAAAAACAAACTTGAGTGTGAAATGTTCTGTGCCTCTACATAGGGAATGGAAGGGTCATAGATTTAATGACGTCACAAAAATGATCAAAACCACACAAGAACTGCTGTACATATTAGCCAAAGTACATCTCATCAGTATTAACACTTCTGATTTCTTTTGTGCAGTTTCAAAGAAGCTGTAATCAAAATAAACCACACTAAGGAAAAAGACAGTGTGGCAGCTACAGCTTTGCCATCAGGTCAGGAAGTCCATGAGTGTCTCAGGCTGGGAAGTCTTCCTTTAGCCCACACTGCTGGGAAATTCTGCTCTCATAGCCCTGGAACAATTACAACAGCCCAAGAACAAAGTTTACGGCTACTCACCTCCTCCTTCGTGGAGAAAACGCCATAGGGGAGGTTTTGTAGAGGAAAATCTGAGTCCTTGTCTACCTGAATGAAAGACATGCTGGGCCCTGAGCAGTCCCTGCTTACACACAGCTTCCACCTCCCAGGTGCTACGTGCCTTCCGTGGAGGAAAATCCTCTCCAGGTGGTGGAACCCGGAGCAGAGGAGCATCAAATCCCACCCTCTGTCCCCAGACACAAACCAATCGCTGCTCCCTCACCAGCCCACCCCTCTGCCTGGTCCCTGGCAGCGGTTAATCAGTGCCAGAGGTTTGCCTGAGTCAGCAGTTGTTAATTGTTGCCAGCCAGGCAGTGACCCTGGAATATATCCTGGAGATATTTAGGAGATGTGTAGATGTGGCACTTAATTTAGGGGTGGACTTGGCAGTGCTGGGTTAGCAGTTGGGCTTGATGTTCTTGGAGGTGTTTCCAACCTTAACACTTCCATGATTTTACAAACCCTCACACAAAACTGAGGTGCTCCAGTAACAGGTAACTCTGGGGGCAAAGGATCCAACAGCTCTAAGACCAGAGGTAACTGCCCTGGTTTAACTTTGGAGGGGTCACTTATGTGCCAGGGCCCTGGTGAAATGATGATGTCCACACTGATTTTCCCACCACAAGCTCAGCAGCCCTTGGGAAGTAGCACAATTGACACCTGAAACTGCACTTCTGTGGTTTTTAGTTTTGCAATGCTACTGCACCTCATGAAGTTTTTCCATTTTCTCCACATAGTTCCAACATCTTAAAATCAGAGACATATGTGCAACCATAAAGAACTTGTCAGAAGTAGAACCCAGTGAGGGAACATCCTTGGAATTAGAAATAAACCACAAAGGTCACATCTTTGCAATAAAACCAGGAAGACACTTGTGATTGCCAAGACAAAGAACTGGTTTGCTGCTCAACTCCTTTTTTTTTTTTTGGCGGGGGGGGGGGGGGGGGGGGGGGGGGGGGGTGGGGCAAAGGAGTCATTAGAACAAATGCAGCAAATGGTACAGCCAGAGACTCAGTACTGGCAAGATACAACAGCATCATCTGTGACAGCTGCTCACTTGTTGAGACACAAGCTCACAAGGTGCTGTTTGAAAAGAGGTCTAATTTAAACTTCACAGTATCTAGCTTTTGGAAGATTTCCTGTAAAATTTCCCCTGACTGTTGGAAATGTTGGACTGTTTTAGACACAGTGAGATGTTTTGTGGACAGATTATAGGATCTAGGCTATAGAACCTGCTTATTCCAAAACTGAAACAAAATTATGTTGAAAACCTGTTCCAGTAGTGTCCAATCTGAGGAGACACATTCACTCAAGCATCTGTAGCACTGTGAATGTGCTGGCATTAATTAAAATGTTTATCTGCTAGCCTCAAGCTGACACAAAATACAGATTGAAGTGCAGATCAACCACCAGGATAATGCAGGGCCACTGCCAAAGCAAACAAATGACACACAATTCTCAGGTGTTATGGAAAGGTGGACACCCAATCTAAATGTAAGCTTATACAACCGGACCATAACTCCTTCAGTATTAACTCTGAGTACCCTGCAGAAGCCAGGCCAAAGGAGGTTTATTAGATGGTTTGGAGGAGGACCATGTGGAAGCAGAACTCTCCACTGTGGTTCTGCCTCACCCATGGGCACTGCCAGGTGAGGATCCTACTGTGTAATCAAGAGCCAGAGGAGCAGTTGCTTCTTGACTGGTGGTGGTCAAGGAAGTATGTGAATACTTTTCTTGGACCTTATTTTTCTTTCAAGCACCAGAAAACACAAAAGTAACAGGTTCTCCCCTGCCCTGTGAAATCTAGGGCATCTTCTCTCTGTGGCCCAGCAGCATCGCTGTCAGGTGAAAGGCACCTGGGTGAAGAGGGCACACAGGAGAGAGAAAAGGACATGTTTAGGAAAAAGAAGAGAGACTAGAAACAGGGAAGAGGGAGAAATCCAAGTGAAAAGGATTAGAGAACAGGGAAGTAGCAGCAAAAAGGAAAGCAAACAGAAACACCCACCAAAGGTGACAGTGCTGCTCTTCCATGCTCTGTGCTGCCTAAGAGGAAGTTTAGCAAATGCTTTGAGGAAATACAGGATCTCTGACCCGTGACAAGGCAGACCATTACTAAAACTTGCCAGTAAGTTATTTATTCCTTCCTTCCTTTACTATAAACTCCATGTGCTTCGTAGATTGTGGTTAGGCCATTTCTGCAAGCACAAGCTACTTCATTTATTATTCGGTCTTGCAGATTACTTTCTGTAACTACCAGAGAAAGCTCCTTCTGCTGCAGTTTATATCCTAAATGTAGTACTTTATCTACTAATTGCCAGCCATAGCTTTTAAAGAGCATTCCGAATTTTAAAGGATGGAGCCAGCTTTGATTAAAAATTTAATGTTTTAAATAAAGCTGTGCAATCACATTTGTTTCACAAATACTCCAAGGCAGTAGCAAGTCACTCAGTGAGATTTCAACTGCAGATCGGGACCATCTGGAGAGGAGCTGGTGATACTTTATTAGTAGTTAATACTGTTAAGTTTGGTGACAAGCAACACTGGCTTAAGTTTCCATGGCACTACATAAACCACCTTTAAGTTATGGAGGTGACCTGGGCTGAGGCACAGACTTTGATCTCAGGACAGGCAGCCTGGAAGAAAGAAACTTATTGAGCACCCTCACAAGTCAAGAAAAGAGCAATTCCTCCAACAGTGTCATCTGTCAGATAGTGGTTCCCAAATCCCAGAGAACCATTTCCTAGAATCACACACATGACTCCACAGTCTACTCATGGCCACATCAGTTTCACCTTTAGGACTGGCCCAACTGAAATACACTGTCACAATATCACAAATGCCCCAAATTCCTGCACATGAGAGATGTGCTGCACAGGAAGCATGGAGAGCTCCCTGGGCAGAATCAACAGACAAGGTCTGGAAACTGCAGTGTCTCTGGTAGTTACAGGTGAAAAGATAAAAAATCCCATCAGAATTTAGCTGGCATTGGGATACATGATAGCCATGAATAAATACACTTCAAGTAAAGGAGTCACCAATGGAAGGTCCCCATTAAAATAAAGCAAGAGAAATCCAACGTACATATGCCAGTGACAGCCACAGGGGCTTGGATTTTTTTAAATTTTATTTAATCAAAGTTAAGACGTGGATAAACATAAATACAGCACAGGTACTTCAGATCATTCTTCATATTTGTGTACAGACAAACTGATGGATGTAATCCCGATGAAAACTGCAGTCAATGAAGTGCATACAGCCTTCCCCCCACACACACAAAAAAAAACCCCAATTAAAAAAAAAAAGAAAAAAACAACAAAAAACCCCACACAATCTCAGCACACACTCTCATTACAAATGATTCATACATAAATAGGTAGAGGGTGCAAACAAGCTAATATGCGAACATGTATAACCTCTCGTTAATGGGAAAAAAAACCAGAAGCAGCCATAATGATTAAAATACATTCAGTTACTGATAACTAGTTGTGCCATACAAGGCATTATCAATAAAAAAAATAAAAAGGAAATTGTGCTGCAGAGAAAAGCTATATACAACAAGAAAATAAACTGCAAAGTTAACGCATGCATGTTTTATCCTGGAAAAGCACAGCCCTCCAATATTTTCTCCATGTTTGTTATAAAAGCCCTCTGCACTCAACTAAAATTAAAATGATCTTAAAGGATAATACTTGTAAAGTTTACTTAAGTCTTCAGCCACAGAAAACTGCAATGAAAATAATGTTCAGAGTCATTTTCAAAACAAAAAAAACAAAAACAAAAAATCTATTCATCTGATGACATGCATGATTAAAAGGTCTAGGCAAGATACACTGCTCTACGTTCCTGATGACTAAGGAAAAAAGCTCAAGTCAATTTAATCTGCAGATGGTCAGAAGATTTTTATATTCCAGCAGAAGCAGCAGTTCAGATCTTCTGGATCTTTTCCCCAACAACTACAGGATTCTCTTTTCTGATTTTCTCAGCAGCATCAGCTTTGTAATTGTAAGAGCAACTGTGTACATCTGAGTAACGGTGCATTCCACAGTAAACGTTCCCACACCGACATTCGAACCCTGTGGATGGAAACAGCAGCTTAGACATTTCAACATTCTTAATTACACTGGTTTGCTTTAAATCCTGAATGTGTTCACTCACTAGCAATAAATCTCAGTCATCAGTGTCAACCAGCCAAAGAGCCTCTGCTGCAGAAAGCATAAGAATCACAAGTAATACATTTTTAAGCAATTATAGCAAGATTTGACTTGACCATTCCTTCTTTTTTCATGACACTCTAGCACAGAACATTCCTAGAGAACTCCTGCTCTTTTGCTAGGTTTATGAATCTTCACCCTCCAAAATTCAGGGCCTTTCACTGGACCACTGCAAAGTGAATGGCAGCAAGCTATCATCCAATTCCTTAGCTAAGTAGACTTCCAAAAGGAAGTATTTGGAATTATGAACTTCACTTTAAGACAGGAGGCTGAAAAACAAAATGATACACGAATGACTAATCTAGTAAGAGTCAGCTGAAAGCACCTTTGACTGTCATTTCAAATCAGAGTCAAATGACCATGCCCCATTTTCCCTTTAAGATAACATTTCCAAGGGCCAAAGCCTAAACAAGCCTAAGGAAACTGAAATCAGTATTTCTTACCAGTCAGTCCAACCTTCTTCCTGCACATGAAACAACGATTCTTTTTCTGTTTTGGTTTGTCAAGTGACTTGTCCTGTTCTTCAGGTGTAGGCTCTGCATTCTCTGACACTGAAGCTGACATTAAAAAAGTTAGTAAGAACAGAGGAGAAGGAAAGTTTGTCTCCTTCCCTTTTAAGTCCTACAATAATCTAAACCCCTTGTTGCACATTTGGCCATTTTGCTGCAACTTCCATATCTGAAGTACATTGGTCTCTCTGCAGCAACTGGAACTCTCTTAAGAAAAGAACTCACCAAATGTTTGAAAATACCACAAAAACAACCAAAAGAATAAACATTAGGTCTAACAGCCAGATTCAGCACTGTCAGATCTGGGAAGAAGGTCCGACAGCCGAGTGTTTCCCCACAGTGTTACTCGTCCAGTTCCCAAAATCTGCTTGCAAGAACCACTCTGTGTAATAGGATCAGCTGAGCCACATACCCTTTTTCAAAACCTGAATCAACATTATTTTTGCTGAAGACTGCAACATGGAAGCCACACAAAACACAGTGTTTTAGAACAATCTCTACCACTGTGATGCTGCTGTTCTTGCACACCTGGAAAAAGCCTACACAGGACACAGTCACTACCTGGGGTGAGAAACACCAGTTCAAGTGACCAGACTTACAGGGTGGAACTACACTGTCCTGGAGCCCAGAGCCTAATTTTAAAGACACTTCTCCTAAGGCATCTTTCAACCTAGTGTTCTCTCACATCTAAAAGAAACAGGTTACAGGTTGTGTGGGAGAGTATGAACAAGTAATAGTAGTATTTGCCTCAGTCAAGTAAAAATAGAAGTTGGCTGGTTTTCCTCAAGTATTTGCACATTCCTTACATTACAAAACAGAAATAGAAACAAAAAAAAAAACCCAACTTCATTTCAAGAAGGGCTAAGAGCCAACCTCTGCCTACCAGACATAGCTAGACCACAGCAGGACAAGCCTTCAGTGAGTAAGATACACAGAGGTTGGGAGTATTTGCAGCAAAAAACAAAAGCAAGCTCCAGCTGGGAGGAGTGTGGATGGAAGCAGAGCTAGAACCAGTGCTGTAAGGAAGGGAATACAACAGCAAGCTCAGACATTTGTCAGGGAAAAAGCTGCAGGCATCTCTGTGCAGCTGGACTTTTGTTTGTCAGAGACTGTCAGATGCAGTTCTGTGCTAGCTCTTCACCAGTTGACAGCTCTTCTGCATGACAAATCCAGTGGGGTTTTTCATGTGCTGCTATTCTGATTTTTTTTTTTTTTTTTTTTAAAGGAAAGGGCACTCATCACTTTTGCTATGTATCAAAACATTGTACTAAGCAACATCAATAGCTAGCAAGATACCTGATCACCAGCAAAGACTTTGCCTGAGGGGACAGTATATTCCACAGGTTAATCTTGCAAAGATACTATAACACATGGTCTATTAAACCCTTCTAAGTCACCATCTATGATACAAGTGAGGCTTCCCTTTGTCCTGAAATTTATAACAATTATAGTTTGCAAGAAAAGACAAAAAGCTTCAAAGGCTTTAAATGGCTGTTAAAGGGCACATTTCTGAGTGGGCATAATATCAAAAGGATGGCTAGGTAAGAACTAAACTCAGCAAGGACTAAAAGAGAAGTACCAGAAGGGTAAGACTTACTCAAATGAACTTTTGTAGTTTTACACAAAACAGATATTGCAGTGTTTGTTAATTCATTAAGACATTTATGCCATGAGGTAACATTCTCAGGCTTGCATTTCCTGTTGTAGCAAAATCCAGTTACCTCAATATAAGTTTCACTAAGAGCCTCTGTAACTATTAGCTAAATTTAGGAAAAACTGGCACTCTTCCCTGCATAACAAGGCTCTCATACATTCTTACTTACATTTTCTTTGTGCGTATGGCTCTCACATTAAAAAGGTTTAAAAATATTTAAGAGCTGCTGCTCAGTGTAGAACCGAGTGGGAAGACTCTTCTACTGCACCACAAGTTCCTTTGTATCTACTGTAGTAACCATAAATTTTAGGTCTCAATTTGCTTTTGAATAGAAGTCAGAGATTTGAACCAAAATCCTCTATGATATCAAACAAATATCCCAACCATTTGAGATGGCCAAGTGCCAGTCTATAAGGTACCTGTGATGACCACAGCAGAACAAAGCCAGGTAAGATGCAATACTGCCCAGCTTGGAGCTTGCAGGAAATATGTTGCAGCCACTCCCAACTGCTGGACTTCACTTGGATTCCAGGATGCTGCTGCCTACTTTCCTTGAACCAAGTCCTCCCTTCCCCCAGGCCCAGCACTGCCTGCAGCCAAAGAACAGAAGCCCTTGGCAGCACCAGTACAAGCTGCTAACTAACCAAAAAGGAGAAAAGTATAAACAGGCATCTATTTCTGGAATAGACAAGTTGGGCTGGCCACTAGAAGTTCCCCTGATTTACAGAACCTGCTCCTAGCTGACCAAAACAAGCAGAGTCTGAATTTCCTCCTAAAGGCACAAGCTTTTCCTATTCCTTTGCTTGTGCCAACGCCTGCCTGAGCTTCAGTGTGCCCTGACTGACCACAAAAACAGCATCCACACGATAAAATGCACTCCAGCCTCTGTACCCCTAGAGGCACAACATAGCTCTGTGTGTGCAGCAGGGCACCCAACACCTCACCTGTTCTTTCTCTCTCTGGATGTTTTACATTCATCACCCCTGTACTACTAGGCAGAGATTTTAAAAGAAATAGATTCCTACAGAATCCTACATTCCTACAGAAGAGCATGAACAGCTTCATTCACTTCTTAAGGGCATCTCACTAGGCTTAGGAAGAACCCCCACACCTCCAGAGAAGTGAAATGTGAAGTTAACCCAAAAGAGAATATCACTACTTATGAACATTTTGAACTGACATAATCAGCCTAAAATACACTGTTTCAATGTTAGGAAGTGGCAAATTAAGTAAGAGCACACTCACCCACAGAATGTAGTTTTAAATCTTTCTGTTGAACATTTCCTCTCTCCCTGGAGCATTAACCCAGTAATATCAGGGTATCCTGTATTATTTTATACACTTGTATCATAATCATACTCTACCTCTCAGTCCCTGGTACTATCACAAAAGTGAGAAGCATTCATCAATTCCTTTCCAGTAGTCTACTGAGCTAACCCTGATAAAACTTAGTTTGAACTTAACTGTTTTGAACTTAACCTCACTAAAATCCAGATATGCACAAAATCAGGTGACTTCATTCAGAACCGTATGAATCTTTTAGACAGTTAATCCAATTTAACTTTGTACTTTGGTTTTTCAAATAATAACCACACCACAGGGCACAAGTGATGGCATTTTGCAATGCTAATAGTACATGCTCCTCTCCAATTCACAAGAAGCTTGAAAATCACAGAGGCTGTTTTCATTCTCAGAAGCTTTCAGAGGTCTGAGAATCCATCCATTAGTTGGATTTATACTTTTAGTCCCACGTTCTCCAGCTGTAGGAGCTCCATATTGTCTGTGGTAGAGTCCTCCTGCCTTCCATGACAAGCTTCATCTGCCTTTAAAATCCTCCCTGAACCAGAAGTGTGAATCCTAACATGGATGGTTTTAACTTGTTTACCCCAGGGAAGTGAAGCACCTCTTTACCTGCTTGCAGGCTTGCCTGGAGGCAGCCCTGTTAATCCTCTGGCTAACAAATCAGGAATCCTGACAGGTTAATCCTAACAGAGCCATCATGTTGAGCAAAAGGCACAATAGCCCAGGCGGTAATTAAAATTACTTGGAGAGATGCTTAGAATAGAAGAAAGCTGCTAGAAAAGCTGGACTGTACTTAATGAGTTTCATTTTAGGTCATCTTTAAGGGTATGTTCATGGTATTTAAGAACATTAAAGTTTAAAAAAAAAAAAATCTATTAGCCCCTATCTTAGAGCATCTTTTTCCACTGTTCCACATGCATCATCATACAAACACTAACTTTAAAGCCTACACTTAATAACATATTCTAGAGTTTTCCTCTATTTCTTCTGCAATGCATAAATCCAACAAAGACAAATGTGAACTGTTCTTTGGGAATTTTATCCCTTGTAGTTTTAGCTTGACTGCAAACAGCAAGGACTGTGTTGCACACAGCCCAAGTCTCATTTATCTGTCTGCTTTAGAAAAGTAATAATAGTAATCTAAGAAAGCTTAATTATTCACCCAGTCTTTCATTCAATGTTGTTGTAGCCTGGTAATTTTTGTTAAATGGCAAGTTAAGGGGACCTCAGCTGAACACAATACATTAACTTACAACAGCAGCAGAGAACAATTCACCCCAGAACACACATTCCCACAAGGCAAGATTTTATCAAAATAAATACTGACATTATTTCTCCTGTTCTCTGCATCAACAGAAGTACTAATAGATGCACTTCACTCTGGGACCAACTAGCACATTGCTGTGACCTTCTCTCTTTCTACATGTTAGAAACTTAGGTAATATTAAAGAAACCACTTGGATTCACATGTTAGTACTACACGCTTGTTAGCAACCTAAAATTCAAATTCCAAAAAAGGAAACTTCAGGATGCACAACTGTGACAGCAATTCAATGAAATCCCTCTCAGCGTCCATTCTAAGCTGCTTTCCTTCCAAACTTATATTTTCAAATCAAACTGCTTTAAAACTGGAAATACTACATTCCCTATGATTTGCAGTTAAGGGACAAGACAGAAGGAACTCTTAAGGAAATAAGGCTGACCTTGCCAGGGAGTTATAAATAGGGATGGTAATTTAGAACTGCAACTACATGCTGGTGATGGTCTTAGTTTAGAAACGAGTGTACAAAGAAAAGGACAGAGGACACAGCTGAGTAATCTAAACACCTGATATACACTGATCCTTGAAAAACATGCTGCAAAGCACAGATGCATCCCTAAATTCAAAACTTTTGCTTGAGAAACCTCTAATCTTCTCATAAGGAGAATGAGCTTATAGAGATGGAAATTATAAGCAGCACAAATTTATCCAGATGAGTAAGAAGAGAGACATGCCTCTGAAAACTTGCTGGGAAAAGTCTTTTCACAGGCCCAAGTCACCTCACAGTGCCAGGGTCAACAAAGTAAAGTACTCCCTCTGCCTCCCAGTGAAAAGCCAGTGGATGTACTGTCAAAACAGACAAGAGCTCTCAGCTCCAGAACACAAACTTCCTAACAGGCATTAGAGCGTATCTCTGGAATGTATGTTTTCAAGACTAAACATGTTTCTAACTGACACCTCAAAGGTTAGTAAAAGTGGTAAAAAAATGGAATTGAAAGCTTTTCTCCCAAGTTTATTAACCAAGGAGATGACCTTACTGAGCACAGTAGCTGATTTACGACTCTCATATCCCATCCTACAGAAAGAAACAGGTCAGGTTTAGAAAAGCATCCCAGAAGCAAAACTTTGATACCAGAGATACAGTCGAACAACTAATATTTAGAATGCTTTAAGTGGAATTACAAGTTGTATCTGTAAAGATCCCTCATTTCTATGTTTAGACTAGTCCACAGAAAAATAATCTCCCCCAGTAAAACCTAAACTGTCTAAGCAGAAGGCAGAATACTTACTGACTTACCTTTAAATACATTCTATAATGCTTATAGGTTACCAGTCTGAGTACATCCTGTATATTATCTGACATTTTTTCATTTCCTAAGAAATACTATCAATTTTTTTTAAGTCTTAAGCTCTGAAAGTCTGCACACAGAAAACAAGAAAAAACTGAAAAGAAACTTTACATTGCACCAGCAAGAAGGATTTTAGGACAATACAGTTAAACCACTCAGCCATTGTCCTCCAAGCAAACAGAGCCTGTGGTTTGGTAATTTTATACTTGATAAAGTAAATTCAGTAGTTTAAAATCTTACCCCACTACTGTTCATAGGTGAAAGGTTCTTTTATAGGTGTTTCCTGTTTATAAAAGACGCTGACCCTGCTCTTGCAATGGCTATGCCAAACACCCTCTACCACAGATGTGCTCATAAACTTCTAATATGCGCTCTAAATGGTTACTCTGAGAAGTAACAGATACTCAAAACTCTACTTAGATGTAATAGCCACGGCATAGAGACAGAACAGCATGTTGATTTATGATGTGCATTTCCAACACCAATTAACACTTGTTTATGGCAGACACTGACATCACCAATTAAACATAGGGTTTCAGCTTGACTTGCCGTTTAAGAAAAGAAACTTTATCCTTATTTTGCCTTCTGATTTCACAGAATATTTGGTTTGAGGATCAGGCATGTCTTGAACTGGAGTGCATTAAGAACAGTCAAAGTCTAAAAACCAGTATTCATAAGTTCTGTCACTGAAAACTAGGCACCAACCTTGCAACCCTTCTGTCTCAGGTACTGTTTTGTCCACAGCCGTACTATCCGGTTGGGATGATGCTACGGATTCTGTTAAAAGTGACTGACTTGACACAGGGCTGAGGGGCAAAAGAAGAAAGTTATGATTTTTATGATGCATTTTCACATTCTTTTCCTGTAAGAGATAAGTTAGGTCACCTCTTGATGTAAAGGTATGCCAGAACTTTTCACTCTGAAGTTGTTTCTGTAACCACTTAAAACTGCCACAATCTGAACTGACACAAAAGGTAAACATTTTTAATTCATACTAAATGCAACAAAACAGTTCCACTATAAAAAAACAGGAAAAAATATTTTGGGTGATTTGGCATACCATCATTCCACACAGAAGCAACTATGCAACATTCAATATGCAAGGATCTTTATAACATAAGTCAGCAAGATAATTGTAGAGGAGATAGTTTCAGTGTTCTGGTGATATGAACAAGAAAATTGCAGCATGTCAATGTTTCCAGTAATAAAGCTGCAGCAGCTGCACACAGAACCCCTTGGATTTTCACAGTGTAAAGTGGTGCAGGCCAAACTTCCCAACCCTTTAGCCATACTGCTAAACCACAGCACGGCTGAACACTCACCAGCGAACACCCTGAGCAGCTGAGAGACAGCAATTCAACACTAGCCATCACTCCCAGCCAAGCTGCTCATCCAGCAGCTCTCCTATGGAACAAGACAGAGCTCAAGACCCAAGCAAGAGGTAGCACTATCTCATTTGCATTTTTTCTTCTTCCATTCCACTGAGGGATTCACTCTGAAGATAAAACCCAGCAGCCCATGAACCAGCACTCCATAGCACAACCAGAGCACTGGAGTTGCAATTTTAATTGCCAAGAACTGGATGTAGGTCTTGAACTGCCCATCTGGCCACCTACAAAAGGGCATTGTCAATTAATTTTATCTGTCCTCAGAGTATAGTAAGTCTGAGGTATTTCCAGAGACTGAAGTTGAATTCCAGCTTTTTTATTTTGGAAAAAAAGAAAAAAAAACCAAGCAAGTGACACTGATTTTTTTTGAAGTACGAGTCCAAGAGCAACCATCCACTCATTTCTCCTGCAGCCAGTAATCAGTGAGGTATTTCCACTCTTTCATGGTTTTATTGAAGTTGTGAGAGAACAAAGGCAAGGCACTGTAATTGGTTCACATCTGTGCACTGACCAGGATGAACTTTTTTTTTTTTTTTACACACACCAGAAGAGTTTTTTCAGGGTAAGATGTATTTTCTACCCCAACTAGAAACCTCAGAATGGAAAGACTAAATATAGCATCAAGCATGGCACCTAGCTCTCAGTTCATATGCAGGATCCAAGCATGAGATAACACCTCCTATAAAAAGCTAGGGAGCAGAAAACAGTCTGAGCAGAATCAGTCAGCAGTAACTGATGAAATCACCCTCAGCCTGTGATCTACTACATTCATTTTTTTAAAGAAAAGTTGAAATGAGTATTACTGCAAGTTTAGCTTCCACAGGATATAACACACTAACACTTTTCACTCAAAAAATTTCCAAAGCACTTAAGTTGCTGTTGGTTGTGTCACTCTAAACTGAAATGGAGCCACTAAATATAAACAAATATTTAACTTTTACAAATGGAGAACACTTAGTAAGTCTGAGTGATTTACAAGAGGACATTATGTATCCTTGAATAATCCAGATGGAAATTACTTGTTTAATAAGATCAGTTCAGTGGCACAACTTGTACCAAGACTCGTGTTTTTACCCTGTTCTAGCACTCTCCAATCCTTCCAAAGCAAGGCTTGTTAACACATTATCATACATTTATTTATGAGAGCTCTAGTAAACAGCTCCCTGCCATTTTACAAAATCCTCAGATTTCTAGGATGAAAAGAGTTCTCCTTTTGTAAATGTACAACTTCAAGTTGTGGAAGCAGAACAGCCAGACAAATCTCTACAGAACAGAAGCTGACACCTTCTATTTGAGGCTAAATTCTAAAGGCAAATTTCCATTTGAATGCCAGATGAAGCACAGAGATCTGCTAGCATTCACCCTGAGATCCCATGCTTTAAAGTTAGCATTGAAATCTTACACCTTTCCCTAATCCTCATTCCAGCATTTAATTATGCAGGATCAGGACATTTCATTCAATCATTTTGACACAGATTTTTCTGTAAAGACACAGAGCACACAGAAGCACCTTACCTTGGCTGCATAGATGGAGTCGATGTAGAATCTAAAGTGGACTGAGTTTCCTGGGCACTGCCCTCTGTGCACTGGACCGGTAAGGACTCGGTGATACTACTGACAGAGGCTGCTGCAAGACACACCCAGAGAAAATGTGTTATGCTGCTTCCCGGGATTACAAAAGTTACACAGCACATTTACTCTTCCACCCCTAAAACAGCAGTCAGGAAAGTAATTGAATCTCTGCCTACACCACAATGATATGTAATTAAAAAAAAAAAAAATTATGTTTGGCCATATTTTGATCTCATTCCAGCCCCAGGCCCCCAGAACTTACACTGCAGAAAATTTTGAAACTGGAGTTCTAAAACAGTCACTATTTTTTGCTAATTAAAGCATCTGCAAGCAGCTTTCACAGCATGAACTGCTGTACTCTGACATGAGAAGCTGGTGTTTTGTTTAAAAAACCAAGATGGATCTGTGAGAACACCAGAAGAGCATCCTAATGCCAACTCCAGATGCATTTTGAAGGTGTAAAACTCAGATCCCCAGATTCAACAGAAACTATTGCTTTAATTTAAAAGGAAAGGCAACAGTACACAGGGCACTCGGCCAAAAAGAACAGAAAGTATGTGAAAATAAGCAGAAACTATTGTTGCCTTTTCCTAACCTGGAAATGAAACTCAAGATAACTTTAGTAAGGAGGTAATAAAACAGCAGATCTTTATTTGAAGGCCTTCAGGGGCAGTTTTGGAAAGATGTACACCAAAGCCCCTGAAGCCTTTAAAAGGAAAAGGCACCACTATCAAGTGTTTACAGGTTAATCCTTCAGCATGAGGCCGCAGAGATGAAATACCTGTACTTAAAATGCTTTTCACAAACATTCCCCAAGCTCAATCCTATCTCTGTCAGTAATTTCAGCAAAAATACACTGCTGCAGTGTTTTTCCCGCATTTTTATAATTTCAAATCAGGAACACTCAAATGAATACAAAAGGTATTAGTGAGAGTCTACTTCTGAGCAGATCAGTGGCAACACAATTACATTATGAGCATTCCATCCAAGCTCATTCCATAAGGCAAGATGCTGGAATGAAATGGTTTGCACTAATGCTCCAACTATCAGTATCTGGACACAGCCAGGAAGCTGCTGCCCCTTTGTGTCAAGTTGAGCTGTTCACAAACAGTGTGTGGGGGTTACTTACCAGGAGGGCTGATTCTACCATTACTGTTCTGCCTTTGCAGGTGTTCTTTGTAGCACACTGAACACATGCCATTCGTGCGAGGATTCCCGTAAAACCCGCAGCCAGTGGAACACAGCATAGGCACTTGGCTACGGTTGGTTTCTTGAGCCATTCTCCCTTCTTCTATAAACCTGAAATTGATACACACAACCCAGCATTTAGAGGCCTGAGAAAACCCTTTTTTTACAGCTGACATTTGAAAATCTGGAATTTCCTGCAGCTCAGCAAAACGACCTTCCAGAAAAAATGCCTTGTGGGTAACTTGGTGCCCTTTCCCAAAAAGTCTATAAAGTCTGCCCAACAACACAAATACAGTAATGTGTAGGCTTTGCAGAACCCACCCTCCCAGCCCCACCAATTTATTTTCAATATATATCCCACAAGGAAAAGTAATTTTAGCAAATATTGGAAGTATTATTGCTTCTGGCAGTCAGGTAAGGGGAGTAGGGGAAGGGGACACACACTGAAACCTGAACACCTGACACTGTGCATGAGAATTGTAAAATAAGAGACAATGGTAACAAGGCTTACTCGCTGCCTCGTACTTATAATTAACAACAGTCACATGAATTCACATGTCACTGTTTAGTCACTGCATCATTAGTGAAAGACCACAACTGCTCACCACAAACCCCACAGTATGATTTTTTCACACACTACGAGAAATCACCCTTACAGTCAAAAGTATTAGACATGTACACAACCTCCTATTTATAAATTCTGTGTGGAAATATAATAAAAATTAGAAAAGATATATGAATTAGAAGATATATGATATATAAGTTGCTGCATTATTTAACACCCTTAAATTTGGTTTGCATAAAAACTGTATCTTCTTTTCTCTGGCTTGTATTAATCAAGTTAACAGATACTTGCAAGGTATTACAACAAATGACAATTTCCATCAGTGGTCTGAGGCTCCTAACTATTACCAAGTGGTCCAATTTGCAAATCATTTTTGACATGTAATTTCATGAGATAAAATTAATTTTCCATTTTTCCTCCCTCCATAAATATATAACTGCACCTTTTTTTTTTTCCCCAATTCTGAGAGAAAAAATAGCTTCTCATTAAGAAACTAGGTATATCAAAGTATCAACTATTTATATTTAATTCATGATCAACTTAGGTCTACCATTTCCTGGTTAAGAAGCAAGCTGAAGTGTAGGTAATTTTAATTCTTGCAAGTCAAGCCAAAGATAAGCAATGTTACTGAACAAATAAAATCATTCTTGCAAGTAACATCAGTATACATTTCAAACAAAAAGAAAAAAATCCAGAGGGAAAGGGATTTCAAGATACTTGAATGCTTCACCAATTGCCATGTTATAAAACTAGATTAAACCACAGTGAGAAGTACCACAGTAAAAAATAATTCCTTTTACATAAGACGTACTTGAAGCCAAACACAAACAACTTTCCATTATTTTGTTCCCAAAGAAATCTCATCTCCTCTCACACCCACATCCACTCCATTTTGTTTTTATTTCCCCAAAATATGAAATTGATACCAAGAGCAAACCTCTGGGTTGCAAAGCCAACAGCAACACAGAAACAAGTCAAGTCTTCTGCTCACAGCAGTAAGGTACTCTACAGATGAGGAAGTATTCAAGATGTAAGACAAGGAAGATGTACAGGCAGGAAGACAAAATCTGATAGTATCTTTTTCAGCTTCAACCTGCAATTAAGCTTATTTCAGCTGTTGACCACACTCCCCCACCCCAACAGAAAAGCACTTGCTTTTGACATACAAAGCCCCCATTGACCTCACACGACAGCTAAATTTGATTTTTGCTGAAGTACTGTACTTGTAGCTGAAAGAGCACTTTCATTCCCGCTTTTCTCCAGACAGTCTTTCAGAATGAAACTGTAAGTAGTGCATGTGGAATTTAATTCTTATGCTGGGCCCAACATTTCAGAGAAGCCATTTCAGGGGAGCACAAATGAATATGAGTTTGCTGTGCTTTGGCAACCAGAACCAATTTAAAGCTGAAACCTTACGCAAGTCACTTTTGGCATAGAATATTTAAGATTGAAAGACTAATTAAAAACACTTTCGACTGAGTATTTCAAGAGCTAATACAGATTCAATGTCACAATACAAGTATTAATCCTTTTAACTTTAGGCAGCAGTATATGAAAGAACCCTACACTAATTTCCAGATTGTACCATGATTTTCTTTCTGTTCAATATTAGCTTCAAGCAGCACACAGGAACTCAATAACTGCACCAGCCACTGCTAATACTCCCCAACACAAGGCTGCTGAAGGGACAAGTGCTAACACAAACACAGAATAACACCCTCTAACATGAATGTAAAAAAAAAAAGTTCTGCTCCAATTCAATAAACAAACTGAAAGGTGCCCAAAGATGCCCAGACGAAAAACAAGAAAAGCTGGCCTGAGTTCCAGCTAAGCCAGTTCCCAAGTTCATTAACAAGTGGATCCTGTCACCAGTCAAAGCACAAGCCACTGGCATGAGGCTCCAGAATACTTCAATCTCCAAGGGGAAGTGCCAGAGATTCTTCTGAAGAGTTTTAATAAGGGCCACAGGAAGCGGAAGATCTTTCATTGGTTGCTAATATTTGACAAATACAATGAATAAGAGATAGGATCAACCTGATGCAATGTTATGAAGTCAAAGGAAAACTTGCACCAAGACAACAGCCAACATGTTGGATATGAAGGAGACAACTGGGTACAATCTCCCTCACTCACACAACTACTGCTGTGAGCTACCAAAAAAAAACCCACAGGAAAAGAAAGGACCATCACCAACTCAAAGTTTTCTGACAGTTCAGCGAGCTCAGTCAGTTCACATGCAAAAACACAAGTATGAAGTCCAACACAGGAGAGCCTCTGGAATTCATGTGAAGGAGGACATGTGACCAGGAGAGACAACACATGTTTTAGCAGCCTGTAAGCTCCTGGGATGGCTGAACTCATCTATTTGAACCTAAAGCCACAGAATGCCAAACCAGTATAATAAGCTCTCCCATGCTCAGTCCTCCTTTTCAGTGCTCACAGACACCAAAATGAAACAAGGAAATGATCAAACTTGAAAAAAAAAAAAAAATCAACCACTCCACCTTCTGCCAATTAGTTTCAACACAGATTGGTTTCTGAGCTCATTTGTCACGCCTGTGCTGTCTGAGCAGGAGAGAGGGTCTAGCTGCAGACACGTGTGGAAATGCCTGTTTCAGCAGCAGGGAAGACTTAAAGAATAAAGATAATCACTAGCCACAACCAGGCATTGGAAACAGAAGGAAAGAGACTGAAGTCTCTTGTAACCAGTTCCCAGTTCCTGCCCCTGCGCTGCCGAGGGACGGCTCCTCCTGCTGCCCCAGGCAAACAGCCACCAGCACAGCGCAAACACGAGCAGCGAGAGACCACTGAACAGATGTTTTTGGGGGAGGGAAGGACCTCCCATCAGCCCAGTTCTTGGCTCAGCTTCAGATGATTTTTGTTTCAAAACTGTCCGTAAATCCTCACACGCAGAAGACCCGCAGTATCACCGAGCCCAAAGATCCCATAAAGCAGTAGAGGTGGGCAGTCACTGCTGAAATGGCTTTGGCAGAGGGGCGAGCCTGCTCCCACAGCTCTGGCCACTGCTGTCCCCCTGACCCTGCCTGCAGCCACATCAGCTCAGTCATCTCACGGAAACAACACAAATATTTGTTCTGGTGCACTGGAGAGCTTGCTGATAGAAGATCAGCTCCAGAGAAATTACATACACTGCACAGGAAGTGACATGGCTAAAAATAGGACACTTTTTAGGGGCAGCAAGCCCTTGCTGAGCATCAAGCCTACTGTAAAATAAATCCCAAGTGCATACACTATCCATAATTTCAAAAATGGTCTCCCCTAGCTTGACTTCGGTATGACACCTGAAGCACCTTCATAGCTGAAATGACAACAAGCTCTTGGGATCAACATGACTACATACATGTCCCCCTCAGTTTGAGGTGTCACAAAACAAACGTGGAGCTTGTCAAGCTCCTGGAAATGCCTCTGGGCTCTGCCTGTTCCTCCAGAGCTGTGCCTGCATAGCATTCACTGGGTAATGCTATGAATTTTGAAGGTTATTCTGAATGCAGAATTGATTTAAAGGAAAAAACCCAAAACAACAGAGCTCTTTACAATATTTTAAGCACATTCCCTGCTTTGCTTTACGATATAGTTGTATAACCAGTTGTACAAGCACTAATGAGAAGGAGCAGACTAGAGGGAAGTGCAAAAGCTTCAATAACTCCTCTCAGTGCAACCCCAGAACATCTACTTCATTGAAGAGTATGGAATAAACACTCTTTCTGCATTAGCTAAAATTTGCTAAACTTTAGTTGAAATTTTCTCTGTTTTCTTAAAGACATTTATTGCCACTGGAAGCATGGCAGCACACAGCTCTGCAGGCTTAGTCCTCCTTTTCCCACAAACAGAGGTGCTCACAGTCTACCTGTTCCTGTCACTCCTGAAATACAGAACTTCATTCACTTAATAATGCCCTCTTACTGCTGCTGCTGCTACAGGTCCTACCTACCTTTCCTCCCTCACCATAGCATATCCTCAGAATAAATTCCTCTCAGTACTAAGCAAAAAATATGCAAAGAACATGCCTATAAAATGTACAGAGTTGAAGCTGTAGAAACACTAAAGCAGAGCAAATCTTCTGGACATCAAGTTCTCTGGAGAAAGAGACATCTTCCAATACTCTGTAAAGCAAGTAACAAAATACTTGTGGACATCTCTTCCCCACAGAGCAGGCACTGTGATACTGGTCTTCCTCTCCACCCCCCTTTCCTCTTTTCCTTTTAATTAAAATGTTTATATGCCACTAGTTTCAAATAACTGATACCCTAGCTTTATAGGCTTCAAATGTTAATCAGTAAGATCAGAGAGAGCAGCATTTAGCAGGATTAAACACACAAGGTTTAAGAATAATCTCTTTCACCACCCTCCTCCCTGCTCCATTCTAGACAAGGGAAAAAAAAAAATCTGGCACAGAAGCCAGCTTTCTCTTCATATGTCTTCCCCAAAGAAAAAGGTCTCTTGAATACCAGTTACCCGCACTTCTAGTTGTGGTAAGGAGAACAAGCAGATCCTCACATCCTGCAGTACAGTCTTGTGTTCTGCAAACACTCCTAGAATCTGTGACTAGTAGGGGAAGGATCCCTCTCAAAAGCTAATGCTGAGACCACCCAAACAGCATTGTGCCTCAGCAGCACAGCAGACACAGTTTGAACCGTTCTGATGCCAGCTTCAAAACTGCTGCTCAAAGAGAAAGCACACTACTGAGTGTGAGCTACTCTTCACTGTCAAAATCAGCACACTGACAGTTTCACTGACACTCACCTCAAACGATAAATCCAATTTCAATAAGTGAATAAAATATTCCACCCTCTATCACAATCACCTTTATAATGAAGCAGTTCAGCACTGACTGAAGTAGCATCAACACTAATGGTCACTTTCCCTTTGTGCTAATGAAGCAAGAAAGAAACTAAAGTGGTAGTGTGTGCTGCTTAAATATACAAAGCTTCATTCCAGGCACAAACAAGACACAAAGTTGGGCACACAAAAATACACTTTACTTTGTAGCACGTACTGGCACAGACACCCAATACCACCTGTACCACCATATGAAAAAAGCATGCTGCTACGAAAAGCAATAAATAGGAAATGCATTTCTCTACAGGCTTATCAAAACAAAGGGCAAATAAAAGCACAAGAGCAAAGTTCTGTTGAATCTTGCTGCAGAAGCTCCCAAAGCACTGGCTGTGATGGAGGATACCAGTTCATATTTGTATTTGTTGCTCAGGTGTCCTGCTGGAAGCAGGACACTACTCATATGAAGCACCAGACTCACAAATTAACAGCAAGTTACAGAACAGCCCTGTTTTTTTGGGTTTTTTTTACTCCATTGCTGTCTCCCAAAAGGCTCCAATTTACATTCATTGAGCAGTCATTTGTAGCTGCTTTAAGGCATTATCATGTCCCAGCAACTTGCTATGGAGCCAAGAAGAACTGGCAGATTTGAATAGGGGCCTCAGTCATTACAGCTCAGCCCAGCTTGCTGGTTGCAGTCAGACATGTCATTTCATCTTACAGCTCACCCCTGCTAAAGCACTGCAGCTGGTTCACATTTGCCAGCACAGCTACATGTGTAGTTACACTCTGACCCAGTTTCATCAGAATGCTTTGAGTTAAAAAAGTGAATATGGTTAAGGACCAGCTATGCAAGCAGATCTGTAAGGGCAGCGACCTCTTTGTTCCTGTAGCAGCAGAACACACAGCTGCTGCATTTTTCAAAACACGGGAGTTCCAACCTCCTCAGCACCAAGAGAATCCATACATTTTAAAGCTTTCCACTCATTCCACTGAGCCTTCAGTTTTCCTCCTGCTCAAACAAAGCAAAGTTTTAAATTGCAATTTGAAGTAGAATTTATATGACTTCAGAACAAAAACAAAATACTCACGCTAGTGACCAAAGACTTACTTAAGATGTTCTTTTAACTCATTTGACAAGTCATTTAATATCTACTATGTTCCTGTCTATTCCTGTTGAACAGCTTTTTATTTTTGTTTCATGCACATACTTAATTTAGGCTAAAATCAAGTCCTTCTACTAGACACTCCTTGCAGAAACTTTACAAAAAGACAGAAGGAGTTACAGAAGTATTTTCTTCACTCCAATTTAAACAGTTAGCAAGTTTAAATCCTCCCATACAAAAATTAAAATATAAATAAAATTTAGACTCTTAAGAAAGCTGTATCTCAGATCTAAGATGCCAGAAAGACTGAAAGAACCATACTAGTGGAAAAGAGACACACACAAGAGAAAGTACAAACTCAGAAGAGGCAGATGGACAGAAAAGGGACAGTTCAGGTTTTAGGAAAGGACAGACCATTAGCAACTTTTATAACTAATCTGAGCCAGAATATCATAAACCCAGGAACACCTGGTATAGACAAAGGCTCCAGTGTTAAAGCATTGTATGCTGCTAAGTACAGCTGACTGCTCTTGTGCTCAAGGTTACACGAGGAACAAGAGAACGTTTCACTACAACCTCTCCACTCTTGCTAAGCAAGAACAAAGATGCACAGATTGTATACTGGTATCAAGGAGATCAGTGATAATAAGGACTCAGTTTTCCATGCTCGTCTCTACATACACTATTAATAGATGTTACTTTGAAACTGTAATTACTACTTGTGACCACGCTTAACCTTTGCAAAGCACGGATTATCAGACCCAAAGATTAACTTCTGTAAAAGTGGTACCTCAGACTCTCATTCACCTCGTTCAAAAGCATCTAATTGCTTGCAGTGACCATTCAGAAGCCTACAAACAAAACCAAGTATGAGCAAACTTTTCATATTTAATTTCCAAACTTTCTAGTAAAGTCAACACATCAAATAAAGGGCCAATTCCATGAACTTCATTACTCTACCAAAGACTAATTCTAAAAAAGCCCAATAATTAACAAGCAGTGCAAGAGGTATGTTTTATTACCTAGTAGGAAGAATCATTTTTTTTTTTATTTTGGACTTCAAAGAGCACAGACAAAAGGATTTGTGTTGGAATTGCAGAAAGCTGCCACACAGAGCTACTGGTGTGATGGTGGGTTTTTTGCAGGAATGACCACTACTTCATGGAGCATCTGCTAACTGCTAAGACACCTAAAAGATTAAGTGCAGCACTCTGTATAAAGCCTTCAACACTCCTGTTTATCATGCATTTCAATCTGAGTCTAAAGCAGCAAAATACAAGTCAAGATGCCAAGGACTGTCACTGTACATTTAAGCCTGTACATTGGGACTTCCTAGTTGTTTTAGACTAACACTGCAGCACCACTAGAATTAGATCCTTGTGTTATGACAGCATCTAAACTTCCTGAGATTCAAAGAAACAATTTTTTCCTCTGACTTGGAAAAACTTAAAAACCTCTTATTCCCCAATAGCACAATACATTTGTAGGCAAGCCCAGTTCATCCAGCAAACTCCAGTCCAGAGAAACACAGAAATGCTTTCGAAAGAGGCACAAGTTTCTGCCTCTCCAGTGACGACTATGAGAAAATCTAAGCTGACAGAGCTGCCTTTTTGGAGAGGTCAACCTGAACGCAAGTGAAAACAACAAAACAAACCCCACACACACACAAAAAAATTACTTCTTGGGTTCAAGAGAAAAAACAGCAAGTAACCCTTGGAGCTAGACATGCTTGTTTACATTGAGCCGTGACAGCGAGCTCCAATGAAGACAACTAGTTAAACATTAAAAGCACTGAGAGCAACACAGTAGCTATTGTTGTTCAGTACATAGTAAAGACAATTTCTAAATGAGCTACAAAGAAAAGTGAACACAAGAAAACAGTGTATCATTTGTTTCAGGAAGCTGTTTTTGATCTGGCATCCCTGGGGGAGGCACGACTGGAGAAGCTCAAGGGCGAATCTGAGGAACACAGAGAGGACACCGGCCAGCCACCCCACTGGTCATGTTGTCCTGCCCAAGCACTCCATGTCCATACACAAGCTAGAGAAGAGTGTCCTCCCCTTCAAACAGGCTAAACTCAGTTTAGCCTCCCCAGCTCAACCAAGATTTGAGGCAGACTGGCTGAGCAGGCCCATTTTTGGAAAATGGCTGTATCTGAGACAAGGCTGACGCAGAAATCTCAGATGAAGTCACACTTGTAACAGAACTTGTGCAGCTACTTTTAAAAGAGCACCCTTTTAGAGCACCTGCTCTGGCATCTCTGCTCAAGAGGAATAAAAATTCAGAAGTTACACCCATTAGAAAAATCAAATCATGTCAGTAATTGCTCATCAGCAGTTGGCTACATCAGCTCACACAGTTTTCATCATGTGTGGCTGAACTGGTGTCAAGCCACAAAAATCACAGACACTGCTTGAGGTGTCCTTTTCTTTCCTCTAGAGTTTGTGCTGTCTTATACCTGTATTCTGGCATTCAGATGCTGAAGAAATCCCTGAGTTGCCTTTCATATTTCTACACAGCCCCATAAATCTAAGGTTTACTTGAAATCTGTCAGATTACAGAAATGCCTTCTTTTAAAATGCTCTACAAAAGGTAAGAAAGCTACTGTGAAGCAGACCAGACAGGGTTGCATTCTGCTTTCTCTGATATCAGATGTTGAAGCTGGCCATTTCAGAATCAGAGGTTGTATAAAATTAGAATCAGGAGATTCTAGAACTCTCTAAATTCCTTTAAAATACCAGGCCAAAAGGGATGCAGGAGAGCAACTCCATAAACTATCTTCGGTGCTGTATCTTAAAACAGGTTTGCCTTTACACACTGATGAGAAATAATCTGTAAGAAGGATTCAAACACTTACAAGATTACCCTCATAATTACTGAAAGAATAGATATAGATTCAGTAATCGCTTCTTTTGAGCTTCAGTGAATAAGTAATCTTCTCTCAATACAGCATAAGTTTCACTTATTTTAAGCATATCAAACCCAGAAGAGATAAAAGCCGCTTTAACACAAGTTCCCAAAATAGACAGCTTCTTGTTAACAAAGCACCTGTTGCCGAGAACTGACAGTAAGCACAAAACACATTATAATTTGTTTTCATAAACAGCGCTATGTAGAATTTTAATTAGCTCATAATGCCACAGTTCTACGTGGGCCTCATGCTAAAGGAAGTCCTGCTCTAATAGAAGGGTTCTTATGCATTAATAAAAAAAACTATCATTTCTGGCTGATAGTTTCAGGGCATCTTGAATTCAGCTTAACTCCCAAGAACACTGTGATTAT
This sequence comes from Sylvia atricapilla, assembly GCF_009819655.1. Classification (NCBI taxonomy): domain Eukaryota; kingdom Metazoa; phylum Chordata; class Aves; order Passeriformes; family Sylviidae; genus Sylvia; species Sylvia atricapilla. Next base: position 8,308,520 of record NC_089152.1, on the reverse strand, counting down.
CACGTGCGATGTGTAGTTCTATTTAGAATTATGCACTATGTCTAATTTAAGTGTGCAAATTATACAATACCCTTACTGTGGTTTGAGGGGGAACTCAACCTAAAGGTAAAGCCTGACCAAAGAAAAAGGGTATGTAAGGACAAGTTTTCAGCAGAAGAGGTGTAAGTACAATGTTCCCTGAGGCAAAGCTGCATTCCTCATCTCTTGCAATAGACTTAAATTTAGTCAAGGGACTCAAAGGTATTACTTTGTTTTAACCTCAGTGCTATTGTGGGGGGGTTGCTGCTTTTTTTATCCCTTAATTATTATTTCAATCACTGGGGAAGCCACCTTACATGATCCCAAACAAATTATATGTATTATGTAGATGTCTACATACTAAAACTTATCACCCTGCACAAAGCATAGGAAAATACTACACAGGTGATCAGCAGCTGCCCTGTTGGACAACTGGTATTTATCCATCACTTGAATGTACTGTTGTTTCACTGAAGGTATGAACAGACCAACTGGTCACACTCTGAATTTTACATCTTTCTTTAGTTTCCTCTCAGCTGTCACTTTACCCTCCCTGAAACAATGGAACATGTAAACATGCAACTGCAATCTATACACATGCATTCAATATCCATTCACATGCAACCAATGCAATGGTTTATGATACAGGTGATGTGGGGCTTTAGACACCTCTGTGACAGCATTGCTGGGATGGGAACTGATCTACCCTGAAGAATTCATTCTTCAAAAGCTTGGATTGGCTCTTGCATCTGGTTTATGGTGCAGCTCTGTGCCAGAAGAGTCAAAGTTAACAGTGCACTGCAGGAGGAAGGTGAACCTACCAAGTCAGTAGCAGAACTAAAATTTAAGGTATAGCCTCACTTACAGCTTAAGGCAAGGAACAAGGCACCCATCACCAGGAGGTCAGAGCGTGAATTAGTAAGAGTTGCCTTGTGTCAGCTTTAACTATCGAAGTGTCAAGTTAACAGACCAGAGGATAGGGAATAACCAGAAATTTGCAATGAGACACTCCTTTCTGAAGGTTTCCAAAAGTACACCACTTGCTCAGATGGAGAGGTCACTGCTTAAGAAAAGCTTAAAAAATACTGGAAGCAACTTGATTGAGGACAACTGGCATTTCTTCCCCCACTGCCATCATGGAATAGAAAATAGTTTTTTACACTTCTTCCCTAAGCCCTTACAGAACAGACTGCACATATTTCAGTTTCTCAACTGAGGAGAAAGCCAGAGCTGACAGCTCTCGAGTAAGAGTCTGCATTGCAAACACTGTGCTTTAATCACCAGGGCATCCTTTTAACCTACAAATACTCCAGTTACAACTCTGTGAACTGCCCTCCTGATAACCAAGTCTGCTATTCATTCTGTTTCCAGACAAGATTCCGCTATGTGAGCACACATTTCTAGTACAATGTCTCCCCCACTCACTGTCCAGAACACTTAGATCAGCAAGTTAAGAACACAATCACCTAAAAATAGCATGGCTGGATGCCGCTGTCTCCCCACTTATTACTATGCTACCTTTGTACAGAGTTTTTTTCCTACAATTCTACACAGAAAAATAAAGCCATAAATGGCTTTACAGGAGGGACTTGTAACCAAAAAGGCCAAGCTATAAAGTAGTGCCATAGGATTTCCCCTTTTTCCTCAAGCCACATAAACAGAAATTTACATTTTTAGAAGCATTTTGAACAGTAACTCCTTAAGCAGATCCAATTTCTCTTTTTATCCTCTTGCCACAGTGATTGTATTCTGCCAGAGAACAGATTGACACATGACAAAGTAACAGCACTTTCTAGAGAAATAAAGGTTCATGATATAAAGGAAAAATAGACAAACGTAGAAAAATGCAGTCCAGATCACCAACTATTTCACTTGGCATGTTAAAGCCAGTATCACACTTCAGAATGGGTAAAAAGGGGGAAAAGAAATATGCTCACAGGATACTGAGCTTCAACTGTCAACAATGTGTAGCTTTCTATCATGATGCTCATTCCCTTCCATTCACAAACTATGGCCAACAGGGCTTCTATCAGGAAAGAAGGGGGAAAAGAACAAAGTATTTTCCTTTTTAATATTGTACCGAGTCAGAAACAGGAGAGTTATCATCAAGAACAAAGCCCTTTAGCTCAGCCTAAGGATGCAGTCCCAGGCACAGCAGCTTCAGCTACGCTGATTCCACAAGAACAGCATCCTCTTGGAAAAAAGCCCAGTGCCCTTACACTGTCTCCCAGAAATCCCTTCTGTCTCACACCTCTTTTGTGAAGGCAAAAACCCCCACAACTGTTGGAGAATATTTGTATCCCTTACATTAAACAAAGAATTAATTTTAATCCATAGTCCTAGATTTCAAAAAGCAACTGTCCCATTGTAAAACTTGATGCTGCTCAAGGAAACCCAGCAATGCTGCAAAGCACGCTTTACACTGCATATGCCACCCTGTCTAAGTTCATCAGGCTGACCTTTCAGGCCATCCAAAAAAGTTTCAATAAATTCTTCATTTCAGGCCTTGACAGTCTGAGAAATTAAGGTGTCAGAGCTGCAGCAAGGACACAGGTATTATTCAGAGAAGACTGATGTAACAAGCATTCTGACTGTGTAGTGTGGGATCTGAGGTTGAAGACAGAAGGATAAGTAGGTAGCAACTAATCAGGGATTTATTTATATACAGAATGACTAGGTATAAACTTAAGACCATGGGTCACAGTCACATTATGACTTTGCAGAATAACAAGATTCCTGCAGAAAGAGAGACCAGAGGCAACAGCCAAAAGTTTCACACACATCAAGTAAGAGAAAAGCAAATGCAGGAATACAACAAAATCAACCAAGTGACCAAAGTGTGAAATTAGATTTTTTTGTTATACTGGAAGAAAAAAAAATTAAAGCCAATTACTCCACTGCCATACACAGAAGTATACAATCATTTTTAAATGCACTCAAAGCACCAAGTTTGACAGGACTTATTAAGAAGGCAATAAAGTCATGCCCAGCTACCAGACCATTCTACAAATCAAACACTCCTTTATCTCAGCACTAGTCTTAGCCCTTGCATGGTTTGTCACACACAGCTGACAATTTGTTTGTTATGTAACTAACAATACACTTACCTTGACCTATTGTTACTAATGCTCTCTTCCTCCTCTCCAAGGATACTTTAAACAAACCCCATGAAAATATGCTGATACTCAAAACAATTCCACTGAGCCATTCTGAAGTCTTTTCCCTAAAAAGCATTTCAGCAAAGCCCTTCCATGTAGCCACAACTTCTTTTCTCTTTCTTTATATGTTTGTAATCAAATATTTTGGTACCATACAACACTAAAATACTTTTCTTGTCACCTTTCATCTGGAGAACAACATTTATTTGATAACTAATTCTAATTAATACCCACAAAATCACTTAAGAACTTGACACCAATATCCAACAGCACGTCATACTAGCATGATATCTGGATAACATAATCCCAACACGAGAAAACACAAGAAGTCTGGTGAAATTCACTTAGAAAACTCTCCTGTCTTGGCAACTAAGACTACCTAATAAGCATCTTACCTGATTCTGAAGGAGCTGAGCCAGGAGAGTGACCTCCAAACCTTTCAGTTTAACACTCATAACCACTTCTTTTGCCCCTACCTTGATAATGATGCAGATCCCAATGCAAGGGCACTCTATTGCACAGGAAACATTCTGGTACATGACAACATTGTACTGCATTAAAGACTTGACTGCATCTGATTTTACAGAAACATGTAAAGTCATACAAAATTCATACAGGGAGTAGTAGAGAAACAATTTTATCCTCCTTTGCAGTCTCATATCTCCTCTGCCACCCCATCCTTGAAACCAGCACAACCATTGAATGTTTTCTTCTGGCAATCTAAATTAGAGATAGCCTTCTGTATAAAATGCACTAATATGTCCAATTTAGGTACAAAATGCTACACTTTTGCCAGAAAAATCAGTGGTTCTCACGCCCCAATTTAAAAACCTTAAGTGGAAAATACCTGCCTTCCTCATGCAAAATTATGCTTTCATCAGCACAGTTATATTCCACAGCACACACATGAAAACCATCCAGCCTCCTGCCTTATTTAAAGTGATGGTAAAACTTCACGCCTTGCTTAAACCCATGCCATACAAAATGTTTCAATGAGCCCAAAAGACCTCACTTCCATCTCAGAAATACCTCTCTTAAGCTCCTGTTCCAATTTGATTATTAAGTTTATATTTGCCTCCCTAATCCTTCACATTAGATAAAGATGCATTAGCATCATGAATTACAGGACACACTGGTGCAGTGCTGCTTTAAACCCTGGGCTAGTTAACTGCTGGGGTGGCTGCCAGGGCCTGCCAGGCCAGCCACACTGTTTATAGTTTAGTTCTCCAGATACAGGATTATTACATTTCAGACTGACAAATACCATATCCTGAAGGGTAGAGTCCTGTGACACAAATACATCCTGGCAGGGCAGAACAGCTGAGCAGGGGTGGTCTTCAGCACAGAGACAGTCTGAGCTCCTGCAAGACTGCTGAGGCATTAAGTTAAAGGAAAAACTGTGGGTTGAATAAAACGGCTTCTTAAAAAGGAGCTATTTTTAGGAAATACTCAAATGAGTTTGTTCATTTATCTAATACTCAAAATACTGTCTTAAGTTGATCTAAATGGAGCAGAAGATGGATCAGGTTAGGATTTAACTCAGTTTATCTCTTAATGCATAATTTAATAGCCAAAAAAGTTACTTCTAAAACGAAAAAAACCCCATTTTCTTTCAACAACTGGAGAATGAGCAAAAAAACTCCAATATGATTGAGGAGAAATAGTTTTTGCACTGTCAAGGCTTTGTTTTAGCTCAGCTCTGTTTAGCTCAAAAGCCCTATAAACACACTTGGAAGAAGGGATCTGTTAAAAATATATCACCCCACCCCTTCAATTAAGGGCTGAGAAGCTTATGACACATCTGAGAGATCCAACAAGAACAGGGAAGAAAGACTTAATGTTCTTGATACTTCTAAAGGTAAAAAAAAAAATAATATATTAAGCAGGTTTAAAAATCCCAGGCATGTTTCATGCCTCTGTTAAATGGATTTTAAACCAAGAACAGATCTCAACTATTTTTATTCCTTTGTAGGTCACGTGTAATTAACTGCTTATTTTCACAAAACCTTATTACAGTGTAAACATCACCGGGCAGATGATCCGCCCCACCCAGAGGCAGCTCCACACCACAGGAGGACACTCAACTATCTCCTGAGGAGCCCTTGTATCAGCAGGAGAGGGCTGGCCCTCAGCACCAATCTGCCCTGCAACAGCGCCCCTGTGCTGATCACACCTCCTCAGCTCACCCCTTTCCTAGAAACTGCAAGAAAACCAGTTATAGGCCAAACCTCACAGCTAAAATCAAGGGCAGGTGGCCCTTCTTGAGTATGGCTGACACGATCCAGGATGACATTGTTCTTCTCCCTGTGGCAGAGGGGACCCAAAAATGGGATCCAAAGCCCACGCTCCTGGTTGCAGGGTGGACATCAGCCCTCCCTATGGCTCAGGAATATTTTACAGAGAATAACCTGAACAGAACCAGATGCAGGGTCACCATTCCACCTCACACTGGGCACTGCCACCAGCAGTCAGTGGACTGCAGGGCACGGATGTGCTTTGTCTCAAAGAGGGGAGATAAAATTTGGTCCTGCATTTTGTACACACGGTTACAGTGGATTTTAAGAATCTCTCATTCACATCAGAGATGTATATTCCATCCTGGCACAAGAAGCAGACACATAAATCCCACAGCACACAACACATTCACAGTGTTTAAGATGTGCAGATGGAGCATGTGCAGGAGAAGGTTTTATGAACAAGAAATGCTGGAACAACCAATCGTTGTGCGGGGACAACACGGGTCCTGCCAGCAACGGCTTTGAATGCAGGCAAGAAACATTTGCTGTAGCCTGAATACAGAAGTTGTACAGCTGTGCCAGCAAAGTGGTGTGTTTATCCTTTAGGGCAGATTTGCTTTCTACAAACAGCCTGCATTAGAACTGTATACATGTGGCGAGAGAGCTGAGCATTTCACTCCTGTGTTGAATAAATCAGCAAAACTGGTCCCAGGTAATACATCTTTCCTAACTAAGTTGGGGGCCAGAGGGTACCCAAGAAACATGGCTGCTCAGTGATCCAGCAACAGGAACCAAGTTGCCTTATGTGTTCAGCTTTTATCTTGTTCTACAACAAGCCAGCTTCTGGCTAAATGTAATATTTAATAGCACACAAATACGTTAGTTGGCTTCCTTTAGTTTCAGCAATTCTAATACACATACTCATAAGTTAAAAGAAATTCCAGTTAACTCGAGTATTCTTCTTGTCTTCACCTCATATACCTGATCTGGCCACTCAAGTCTTAGGCCTAGCATCACATGGAAGTTAAGAAATTAATATCCAGGCATTTAAACACTTAGGTGTCCTGGTCTTAAATCCAGCACAGGAAACCTATCCAAATTCTCAGCTAAAAGACCATATACAGTCACGGCCCATTCTAAAATAGTATTTTCAGGGTTTAAATACAATGCAGGACATTTAAAAATGGCATAAACTGACAAAGACAGCAAGTGAGAATTAGTAACTCAGACCTATAAGCCACTGGCCCATAGCAAGACACCAGTGTGTCAAGACACTGATATATATATACATAAAACCAATCTATACCATTTATTGTGGGAGAAAACAGAATGGCTCCATGTAAAACTGAAAGAATGATGTATACTTTCAAAATAACACTTGTTTACATTCAGTAAAGGTCTAAACAATTGCTTTCCACGGTCATTTGAAAAATGTTGCTCAAATTTTTACATCCATTCTTCCAGCATCATGACTAATCACACAAAACCCATCAAACTTCTTAGACTCAACAAGTATTGGGACATGAGTATTTCTTTCCAGTTCCCAGGAGCAGCTGTGTATCAACCCAAGTGATTTTATAAAAACAGGAAATATTTAGGGAAGTAAGAACATAGATTTCCCAATCTGAAAGCCTGGTTCTGTATGTGGCCTCAGCTAATACAGAAAGGGTGACAATTAAAAGAAAGTCTTCATTCTCATTAGAACCCCCCCATTTCCTGCCTCACCACTTCCTGCTCTCCTCCCTCTCACCCTATCCCATGCCACCCGTGGTAATTCATACTTTTCCTGTTCCTGAAGCCCTTTCAGATACACAAACTGTCACTAAAAATACTATATATGATATAAGTGGTACAGAAACTGAAAATAATCTCCCCTCACATAAAACACCTGCTACCATTAGGCAATATAGGTTTCCAAAGAGATTCAGACCAATTCCAAAGGAAAAACAAATCCTCTCCCCTCCCGTCATTTTCTCCCTTGGCTGGAAGGGTAATAGCTGCAACACAGAGCAGTAACACTTAATTTTTTCTGCCTGTGTTTATTATCAGAGCTCTCACAGACCCAGACACCCGACAAAACTGATTAAAACTGAGGAAAAAAAATTGCCATGTTTTACATAGTTTTTACATATCTTTGTTCTAAATGCTAAAGACCTGCGAGACATTCTTCTCATCCAGAACAAACACACAGACAACAGCACAGCAGCCTTCAGTGATACAACAAAGGACGATTTAAGACAAATGACTTGGAGCAAATGCTATCACTGAATAATCCCACAGCAGCTGTCATAATTAGTTACCTCCAATCTCATCAGAATCAGGGAAGTTAGAGTTAAAACTGAGCTCTCTTCCTGTAACATTGTGTAACTCCAAAACAGCAGCATTATCCTCGCTATTTTAGAATTAACATTTCTCCGTAAGATAATGTGGAACCGCTCGATTCCTTCACGGCAGAACACCCGGTGCAAGCCGAGAGATGACAAAAGAAACTCGGTCAAGTTTGAGCCTCTCAGCACCTTATTTCCTGTCTAAAGAGCCCTTTTGTTCTGCTTCCCTGCATAAATGTTAATATCCTGCCATCATTAGAGAGCGAAACGACGAAGGAAAGCCCCACGCACATGAACTCCACTGCCCCGGAGGGCGGAACGACGCCACACGACGCGATTAGAACGGCAAAATTCCTACCAACACGATCTCCACAATTTTCTGTTCGCTTCACCCCAGATTAACTTCACTTGGAGCTGCACTTCGGCGCAACCTACCCTGGGCACGGGGCCCGCCCTCCCGCTCCTATTGGCCGAGACGGCGAAGGCCCGCCCCGCCGGCCGGGACACGGCCGCTGATTGGCAGAGCGGGCCGTCCGTCACGTAAAGAACTTTTCCTCGCTAGCAGGTTAGGCTGGGCGGGCTCGAGCACCCCCGGCCGCGCGCTCTTAAAGGGACCGTGCCCCGCTCCCGCCGTGACAAACCCGAGCCGCGGGCGGGCGCACCCCGCGACTGATGCCCGGGATGGATCCCGGTCCCCGCGGGGCGCTCACCCCTCCCGGCACCTCGCTCTCGGACGGGGGGTCGGGGGTGGAAGAGAGGATAACACCCGAGCAGGCTGGGAACGCTTCTCCCGCGGCAATTACACAACTGCCGCTTGTTCCACTTATGGGATAAAATTAGCTGTGGGTTTGGAGCCCATCCGCGCTTTAAGGGTGACTGGAGTTACCCTGGGAAGCCGAGCACGCTATATAAATTAGTAACCCCGGCTAAAAATACATCGGGTCGCCGGTTCCAAAGACTTCCACCCATTTAAAGCATGAGTCAGCAGGAGCTCCGCAGGAAGTGACTGTCTCCATCCCACAAGGTACCACGGCTTCTGCCAGAAACTTTTTGTGCTTATTCAGGCTTCACTTGGCTGAACGAATTTGCAAGATCCTGGTCACGTTATGACAACAGGGTTTCCACGGCACAGCTTCCTCTCAGCACCACACAACAACCTGTCTTTTAGATTAAAGGTGGCTCTTTTTCCTTTGTGCAAACACAGTTGTGGTTCCATACGCATCTATCCAGCGAAAAGATGAGTAAAAACAAAACAAGGCTTAACAAATATTTCACAAGTGCAGATACGACACCTGGTTCAAATGAACCTTGCCCCATTCCTAACAAGCAACACAGGGAAGAACCAGAACACACTCAGTGTTCCCTCCTGCACCCACAAGTATCATAGTTACACAAGACTTATCTGGGTAGCAAGGTTGCCTTACATAAAATATTTTCACGTGTTTACTGTAAAATAACTAAAAATATTAAGCTAGAGGAAGATAAAGCACTTGTCAGCACAAGCACATTTGGGTTGTTTTGTCACATGTGAAGGCAGAGAGGAAAAAGCTTGTTTCTGGTTCTTGCCACCTTTCCTGTCCCAGTGCTGGATCTGCCTGCCTTCCCTTACTTCACCCACTACCAATAACCACAAAACAGGGAAGTTTTAAGTTTCCTAATACAGATTAATAAAGTCCAAGGCAGTCCAGCACACTCCTTTACTGCAAATACTACACAACATCAGGAAAATATCTACAGCTAAGGGCTCCCTTGAGCTGTGATAAACCAAAATGAGCATAAAAAACACCTTCAGGAAGGACATTTGCTTCTTCTAAAATGATGAAATAGCACATTTTGTGTTACCCACTTTAAAGCAACCTATCATGTCACAAATCCAAGTATGACTGGAAAGAAGCAATTGGTTGTCAGTTGATATGTACGAAACACTACAAGAACAGAATTGACAATATTCACAAAACTTCCCCCATAATACCTAAAATATAAACTGAAAGAACCAGACCTTAATCTTTGCATCTGAATTCAGTGTCCTGTGAGAGCCAGCACTACTGGAAGCTGATCTGGGGTCCCCTGAGGATAACTCATACTTGCATGACACTTTTTTGACCAACCCTTATCTAAGCAATCAAAACCAAGAACACAGTTCACGCAAACAAAACAGACTAGTAAAGTGTCCCTCAAGTATCTCAGTAACCAATGGAAAGCTTCAATTTAGAGCACATTAACTTTAGGCCCATAAAAACAGCAGCACAAGTCACAAATCCTATCAACCAAACCTGTCCAGTGCTAGAAGACAGGACAACCCTATAGTAAACACTGTTGCTGGCATACTTTAAAAAGAAAAGGGTGAAAAAATCCCAAACCAAATATACTACTCCAAAAGTCTCCAGCTCAATTTGCTACCACAGCAGTCTCACCACCTTGTAATGGCAATGAAAAATAATTTTTATCATCAAACATCCCACACTTCAGCCCGTGCTTCTGTCACACGGGCAACTAACAGCTCTTATCATTACAAGGGAGATGTTCCATCCCTTTTCCTCCCCACCTCTTCCCCCCACAAGCCCTGCAGTCTGGCCAGCTCCTGAAACCAGCTCTGGTGCTAATCAGCCCCTTCCACCTGCCTTGAGTCTCTAAGCTGGCAGAAGTTTGGCCAGCCTCTGATGAGCAAGAGTATGGCTTACCCAGAGCAGGAGGAGGAAGGCAAAGCAAACTCTCCTCTACTCAGCACTGGCCTCCCAGATTTGTTTACCCCATCTCACTTAAAACCAAAACACACACACCTCATAACTGTCCCAATAAGAAAGCCCCAAGGGTAATTTGCTATCCTCATAAAAGTGAGGATCCCCACATTATCTGTGATTCACGGCTGACCCTAGGTCACTGGATTAGAAATCACAGGTAAACACATGTGTACCTAAATGTTGGGAATCCATACATTTAAAAAAATTGCTATTCAAGTCATTATCCCATGCTGAAGGAAACGTAGTGAAACTAGATTTAAAAGTCTATTTTTTAGCCTCAGTTTATGTGAAAAGCCATCCATTTTCCTCTGTAAACACAGATGGATTCTGGAAAAATGGCACAGGCACATTTTAAGGTTCAGGCTCCAGTTAAGCCTTTGCTACTCTTACAATATCTGTAGCAATGCAGAAACAAACAAACAAAAAAGCAGATTGCAGCTGCAAGAACACTAAGCAGGGAAGCTTTCACAGCAGTGTTAAAAAAACCAGTTTGCTGCCACCCAACTTTGCACTTGGACAGTAAAAGAGCACCTGACTGTCATTTGACTATGATAATCGTGGAACAGCTAAAAGGCCACTTGTTCTGTAATGTTACACGTGCATAAGACAGCAAGTTTGGGAGACTTGACAGCTCAAGAGATGAGGAACAGAGACTCCCATCTCTAAGTCAGCAGTTCAAACAGAGACAAGAATAGTAGTGATCAAAAGCTACATGTGATGGCTATTCAGGGATTAGATGAAGAGATGGTTACTCAATGTCCAGGTCCCAGCAGATCAGTGTGAACCACAAGAGCTTTCTTCACTATTTTGCACCTGGTTTTCAGTCCTGAATCCATTACACCCCCTGGATTCTGTACATGTTAATAAGTAGCAAAGAAATGGATTTGCTGCACACACACACTGAACTGGCATTGGAGAACAGGACTTTACCCTCTAGTTGTCAATGATGTCTGCAGTACAGCATGTGCTAATTTTTTTATTTATTATTATTATAGTTCAGACTTTTAGCTTTTCTTATTACTAGAGACATCTTTCAAAGTAAATTTAGCTTCCCATGCCTTTCACACCCTCAGATGCTGTAACCCTGCTCATAAACAATACTTCTCAAACTTGCTGTCTATTTCTGAAAATATACCAATTCTAAAAGTACATTAACCTAGGAATTTCAGAACTTTAGCACTTAAGAAATTACCCTGAGACAACAGTATTGATTTTTTTATCATACCTAAGACCCACATTATTTCATGAGGGCCACAGCTACTTAAAGATAGTGGGGAAAAAATCCCTATGTGAAGAAATTAACATTTCCTTTTCATATTATGCATTCTTCAAAACATCAGTGTGTAGTCTCTGCAAAGTCTGCTAGCAGTAGCTCCTTTCCAGCTTGATTTTAGTTTTGAAAGTCTGCAAAAGTACCTGGAATTTCCAGGCTGGATAAGCAAGATGAAAACAAGTTCAGAGTGTATGTTGACTGAAGGTCCCCAGAGCTTGGGTTCATTGTCCTGCTTCAAACACCACTACCATAAACAATCCTCTACAGAAGCCCAACAATACACAGTTCATAGTTCTTAGCAGCACATTATTTCCCGAGAATGAAATTGCTGATGAAAAGCCAAGATCCTAGAAACTTAGCAGGAAACTTATCCTTAGCTGTAACTAAGGAGGCCCTCACATACAAAGAATTCAACTTGCTATTCCAGGAGTTTCAAGAGAACAACATACCAGACTGATGAGATTTCAGTAATCTTGAACTTCTGAGATTCCTCTTGCTGCTTTCAATCCCAGATGTGCTACAGCACTGCAATAATCAGATCTGGAAACAACAGAGAGGTGCATGTGGTAAATCCAGAGAGGTCTGCTGAGCTGTCTGGACAGCAGCAGAGACACACCACACAAACACATTGCCCTGCATGTTTCAGCAGCTATCTCAAACCTAGCTGACCTGAGATATTAATAAAGTTCCAGCATGTGAAATCCCAACTTTTTCTATACAGGGAATAAACCCTAACAGAATAATTTGTCCCTCCCCTGTAAAGCTGGACATTCCTAACAGGTCTCAATTTCCCAGCAGCTGCCACGTTGGTTTGCTTTGGGGTGGTTGTTGAGGTTTTTCCGGGGGTGTTATTTGGTTGAGTGTTTTTTTCTTTTCTTTCTTTTTCTTTTTAAATCAGAGCACAGAATTGTATCTTGTACAGCTGCACTGTCAAGGCTTCTGGTGACAGAGGGTTACATCACTTGCTTCAGCCAAAGTCCTTGAAAACGGATCTAGACATTTTAAAAGACACTTCCTTGATATCAGGTATCTCTTGGGTGGAGCAAAAATAAGTATACTACAGTTTCCAGTGAACTCAGCATAGTCCAAGAGCATTTACATGTAATATATAATAATCTTTGTAGGTCAAATGATGTATCTTGAATACAAGTCACAGCCCATTCAGTATTAAAAAAAAAAAAAAAAAAAAAAAAAAAAAAAGAAAAAAGCTGCACAGCAATTAACTGCCAAGAAAATGGAGCCAGAAGTTTGTATACTTCTAATTTTCTCAGAAATCAGATTCATTAATATAGCTGTTACAAAACGACACACTTTCACAGAAACAGGGATTACCTTTATCTGTAACCATAGCAACTTTTCAGTAGTTTGTGTTAATGCTACTGTCTTTGATAACTTGCCACTATGTCTTTCAAGCCATTTGAGAGGTTTTGAATGTGCCATCTGAGACCATGAAGCAACAAGAAGTTGAAATGTAAACTTACATTCTTCACACTCCTGTTAGTATACTATGTCATATACAATGTTGTTAATTTTTGACATAAATTCATGATTAGTCAAGAAGTTAAATAGTAACAGATTAAAATAAATTTAACATGATTCACATTTTAAGAGGTATTCTATGAAATATATACAGGAGACTGTTTTTCCAGTAATGAAAAATATCTTCTTCTCTATCTGCAAAGTAATAAACGCAAGGAATTATGCCACTGACATGTCAGAGACTTTGTTATTCAGTATCATAAGGAACAAAAACCCTCCCATTACACATGTATTTTGGCCTGAACAAATACAAGACAGATCCAAAAAAAGCCAGTCCCCTAGTTCTAAGTTAGGTGATAGTCAAGAACAGGTGTCGGTACCTTGGTACAAAAACAAATCAGACAAAATTCAAAGAGTAAAGCTGTAAAAGTTCGAGGACAGACAAGAAAGAGACAAAGGAAGGAACTGACATATTTACTTCCTCAATTGTTGACTTACCATCATGCACAGTTCAGAAGAGGATTAGCACTCTGTGCAAAAAATTATTTAAGACAACACAAGACAAAAAAAAACATTTACTTCTAAGTAGGAGGAAGAAGAGAATAATTTCTTCGTTATGTTTTTTTTTTTTCACTGAAGTTCCCAGGGCAGCTTACCAAGCTGTACCCTTCTCTTTTCACTCTAGAGTTTGGCACAGTTGAGATGTGAACACAGAACCTTAGAAGAGTGAAAAGAAACTCGGCACGCTCTTTGCTCCCTGTAGCTCTTATGCAATGACACCTATTCTAGGACAAGCCTGGACAAACCCTCGGGAATGGACTTCAGAACACAACGGTGCACTTGAAGTCAACCCATGCAGGGGGTGAAGTAACTACCATGGTTTTGCTGAATGCCTCCACATTACACCAGCACGTTATGGTGGAAAGGTCTGTATTTCGTTGTTGCTACTGTTGTTGTCAGCAGTAAGGTAACTGCCCTTTTTATTTTCTAAGGTTACCCAATCCCAACATCCTGTGGAAACACGAGTGGATGTTCACACCCCTTATCTATCACTCCAGGCTTTTGGCAAAGCCTAGGAGGCAAGTCGGGTTAAATCTCACAGGGTTCCCGGGCGAACACCAAAACAACAACAACAACTTTTCACGAAGAAAAACGCCAAAGTACGACAGACTTGGCAAGCGTTAACCCTTGGTTTAACTAGGAGAGCGGTACAACACAAAGCGCGTGTTGACTCCCGAGCACCCCTGTCCCCGGCCCAGCCAGACCCGGCGCACTGGGCTCACCGAGGGCCCGCGGGGCCCGGCGCGGGGTGCGGGCTGCCCCAGGCCGGCAGGGCAGGGCAGGGCAGGGCAGGGCAGGACCGGGCCGGGCCGCCGGGGCAGCGCGGTGCCCAAACGCCGCGGTCCGTGCGGAGGGCGCGGGGCCCGGGCGGCGCGGCGCTGGCGGCTGGCCGCCTCTGCCTCTCCCTTCCACCCAAGGACACGAGTACAAACACCTCTGCCCCGGGATGGCTCCTGCGCACGCAGCCGCCCGCCGGGGGTGGGGAGAGGAGGACGGAACCACCAAAAAAGGCAGAGAAAGAGCCGCGGGCCCCGCGCCCGCCGTCGCCCCACAGCCCCTTTCGCCCGCTGCGTGCGGGGGTCGGGGGTACGAACAGGAGACCCTCCCCACAGCCCCTCCGCCGCTCGCCGGGGTCGGTGGGCGGGCGGCTGCCGTCCCCCCGCCCCGTGGCGGTGCGTGGTCCCGGCCGCGGCCCCGGCCCGGCCGCCCCGGCCCCGCCGCGCTCCCTCACCTGCGCCGGGCCCGCCGCGCCCGCCGGCCCCGCTCGCTCCTCACCAAACTTTTTTTTCCCCTTTCTCCGTGTTTCGTTGCCCTCAGAGTGACGCGGGCGGGCGCTGATTGGCGGAGCCCAGCAAGGGAGGCCGCGGGGAGCGGGAGGCGGCGCCACGGCCCGCGGGTAATTATTACACGGCGACGGCGGCGACGTGAACCACCGAATGCTATTTAAAGGGACAGCGGCCCGCCCCGTGTTCCCCCCGCCCGCAGGGGTGACCTGAGGCGACCGCGGCGGCGGGAGGGCGAGCGGGCGGCGGCAGTCGGAGTGGCCGTGCCGTCCGCTCTCTTACCCCACAAATAAATTCATTTTGCTGTAAAACACCCGTGGATGCGCCCCCTCTGCCCTTCAGGTCCGCGAAGGGGGAGGTCTGTCCTTGCGGGGTTTCCTGCGGGGCTCAGTCCCTCACAGCTCCCGCCCCTTTCTGTGCCCTGTGGGAAGGCGGCGGTGGGCTTGGAGTCTCGTTATTTATGATGTCACCTGCTTATTTGTGTTTTCTTCTCTCCTTGTGGGGCTCTGAGACAACCCACTATAGCTCCTTTCCACCACACACCCGATATATATGGATATATGTATTTGTTTGTTCGCTCGTTTTTGTTACACCCTGCCCGCTTGTCACAGCCTGCTGTAGCCCATAGCATGCAGGGAGGTTTAAAAGGTGAGATAGAAGGATGATGAGTGACTCGATGGCTTGAAGCAGATAGGGAGTACAGGATTCCAGGGACATGAAACAAGCCAAATAAAAGGAGAATTTTATCTGTGGCTAGGGGAGAGGAGCGGGCCAAGGCTAGAGTAGCTGCCAGGAGGTGAGTGGAGTTTGCAGAGGGTTTTGGAGGAGGGAAGGAAACGTGTGTAGTTATACATGTTCCCTTTTCATACAATCACAGAATATACTGAGCTGGAATGGACCCACCAGCAGGATCATTGATTTCCTAGAGGTACTGTGAAGAGATTTAAATTTGAAATCTTTTTTTTTTTTTTTTTTTTTTTTTTTTTTTTTTTTTAGCAGAGGAAAGCATTGCAAGGGGACACATAAGGATTTCAGCAAAGATAAAATCCAAGCAGAGACTTCTCATTGCTAGGAGCCTGCCATCGCCCACATTGAGAACTGAGTAGGTAGGTCCATAAACCTGGAAAAAGTACTAAAAGGGAAGACAACACCTTATTTCTTTGTTTGTTTTGAATATCTGAGCTTGGATCAACACTAGAAAATGCTGGTGCAACCAGCATGGAAGCGCTAGCATAGCTTTACAGCTATTTTGGTAGAGATTATTCAGTCTTGGCTGTCTTTGCTGATGCAATAGGTTTTCCAAATGCCAGGTTGCATGAGCAGAAGATGACCTGTATTGCATGTGGGTATCACAGCACTCACCACAACATTATTTGGAGCGCTTTCATGGTCTTGGCAGTAATCATAAGGAGCTGTGGGGAACGATGATTACATTCCTCCCAGCCACTCCGTGATCATCTCTTTTTAATATGATTTTTCTTGAACCTTGAATTCCCTCTGGTTGTTCTTGGACTGCTTTCTTTGTGTCAAGTTTCATCTTATCACTGGAAATATAAATGCAGAATAGTAACATCCTCAGTGTTTAGGAAAAGGCCAACTGATTGTTCTGCAGCTGTGAGTGACCAGCACAGCAGCTGGCAGAACGGCAGCGTAAATACAAGGGAAATGCAAACAGTGAACTAAACAGACACCTCCTGCCAGGACTTACTGACCAGCAACACATGGTGCAACAAATGTTAAATTGTGGCATCAGATGTCAAGGGAGAGCAGCAGAATGTTCAAATGTGATCTTGCTCAAGTTGCGGATGACGCTCGTTGGTTCTCATGTGCCAAAATGAGAAAACTCAGTTGCAATAATGCTGGAGTAAGAGGGCTTCTTGGAATCACTATGTTTGGTACAGTCAAGAGCTGCCACAGCTCAGAAGAGGCAAGTAACCTCTAGGAAAATAGGGAACACAAAGTTTTATGCCATTTGCATTTAAAAAAAAAAGCCAGTAGTCAAAATGTCTCTGAGGAAGAAAATTCCCAAACAAGATGGCCAGGTTTATTCTTGGGGGAGAAATAAGGATGCATATAAAAAATAAATGTACATGTTTGTTCCACTGTGAACCAAAAGCATAATGTTGATTAAATAGTGTTTTGATTTGAGGATCCAGCTATAAAACCTTGCTGAAGCCAAGTAGGATAAGGATTAAAACAGAAGTGTATAATCAGAGAAATGGATAAGGTGTTAACCACCCAGAGAAGGGCATCCTTGGGTTGGAAATCAGCTAAAGAAAGCCAACAGCTGAAAACAGAAGCCTGTTTTTTGTGGACCACTGCAGAGAAGGAGTTGAAGGCTATTGGTCCACCTAAAGTTGATCAGAATAGTTTTTATTTTTAATGTTCAGTATGGCACAGGACTGCCTGAAGTATGGGGAGCCTGATACTCAGTGAGATGTTCTTCATGGAACAACTTCATTCTACCAGGCATGATTTTGCTCTGACAGTGAAATCCAAAAGAAACTCCAAACAATTAGGCAGGGGATCCCAGGCCAAGCTGAAACACCCAAGAGAGAGGTGAAAGGTTTCCTAGCTGTGCCAGTGATTTGATGATATACAGCAAAATGGTGAGTGGTAATCACTGAACATTATTTCCTCTTCTATAATATCACAACTGGAACAGTGTTTATTCTCCTTGACCTGCATTACTCAGATCTGCTTTCATATATTAATGCTCCCATCACCTTCATTCCCCAGCACAACTTATTTTCATGGTTTTAAGGACTATCTATTCATATACCTCCTTAGAAAATATGGACACAATTTTTCTGAAAGAGGAATTCTTCTGATTTTTACTCCCTTCTCCCAAATCCATTTAATCTATCTGCTAACACAGAAGATGTTTTCCTTTGGCTCCTTTTATGTTTGCTTCTGCTATAGTGGCTTGTTATTTCTTCTGCTAAAGCCTTAGAAATCACTAGAGGAATCTCAGAAATGTATTCATTTTGAGGTAGATTTATCTTCAGAGCTGGTAAATGGGAAGTCTCTTCTTCACCACAGTGGGCTTTGGATCTGGTGTTAAGTGCTAACATCATTTCAGTTCTAATCTTGTTATTTGGAGACCAGTGTGCAGCTCCTGACTCTGCTGAGATTTTCACCATAGGTTTATTGAGAGCAGAATCAGCATCTGCTTCCTGAGAGACAGCCTATAAAAATACAAAAGAAATAAGCACAAGGTTCTCTTGAACAAGTAAGTCTTAAATTTTATTTGATTTGATTCTGAGTCTCACTGGATTTTTTTTTTTATCCACAGGTACTTTGACCCCTGTTCTAAGCCTTATCCTAACAGGATGAGCTGGAGTTTCAGCTACCCAGGCCTACTGGAAATTTGGCCCAGCAGTTATTTGGCAGTGGCCTTCATGAGCAGCAATGCCAGCTTTCCATTGCAATGCCCACATTCAGAGATTTGCAGAATTAGAGTCCAAATTCTGCTTGTATTTGCAAGCCCAGAATATCACTGACTTCAAGGGGGTTGTAAGATTTTAGCCAAGAGCAGAAATTGGCCCAGGTTTTTTTCAGACTCCCTCATGCCTCTGTTTATATAATATTACCATCAAGCTCTATTAGGATGCTCCATGATGCATTTTACTTTTAAATTACATAAAGGATATTTACTGTGCTGATGCTACATAGTTTGCAAGAAAGATGCACATATGGAAATGAAAAAACATCAATTACCATCAGGATTTCCAGCTTTCAGCATTCATTTTCCTAAACAACCCAGGGACTATTTCTCATCAAAAAAAAGAAAAAAAAAAAAAAAAAAAGAGCAGAAATGAAAATCCAATTTCTTGGCATTTATATATGGCATTCTGGAGCCTTACTCATCAAGCCTGTTGTGAAAATGGTTGGAATAAAAAAGCCTCATATGTTCAAAACTTTAATACTCTGCTTTTATTTTCTGTATACTGGTTTCCCAATCAGAGACATGAGTCCATCCCTAAAAATAACGAAATGTTTGTTCTGCCTCTCCGAGGATGGGCGAAAAAAAAAAAATCTAGTGAAAACTGAGTGATCACCAAAGATAATAGGTAAAAACACAGGTGGAAGTTGAGAATTAATGGATGAAACCTGTGAAAAGAGGCAAGTGAGATTCCAGTCATCAGAGAATGGCCACCGCTGCCCGAAAGCGCCCGAGTGGGCAGTGGAGGCAGCTCGGTGCTGCCCAGGGGGATGGCACCGCTGCAGGGCCAGCAGCTCATGGGTGCCCTTTGGAGCTGCACAAGCTGAGAGCAAAGCGGCTGCTCGGTGACTTTTCCTGGGGAGGAGGGATTCCCCAGGGCAGCGCTGCTCTGGTTCCAGTGGGAGCCACCGGGCGGCTCAGCGTCTTTCAAAATGAGGCAGATTGTGTAGCCACGTGGTTACAAATCTGAGAGCTTCCTTCTAGATAGCCTTGTTTTGAAATCTGGGCTGGGGCATTTTAAAGCCCTAACGATTCCCTACTTAAGCTTTTAATATCCATGTTAAATAGTTCATTGAGCATTCAGGAGAACAGTATGCCATTGTGGGCTGATGAGTAACTTAAGGCAAAGAAGTTATTTTGTACCTCTGTGCTTTTTCTTCTCCCGCGTCTGCTTTGTCTGTGTGGATAGTAAAGTCTTTCAGGGCAACAGCGGCTCACGCTGTGCGTGTCTAGTCAGCAACACAGCAACTCCAGTCTCACTGGGAGCCTCTCTGTGCTCCCCAGTCCTACCCATAACACAACCCTCTGAACACGTTTGTATATGCTACAACGTTTGAGTATTAATTACTATTTAAAATCTGGATTCCTATATTTTGTAACATCAATGTAGCCATATACCATATGCATAAACCCTTCCACAAATGGGTCACTGCACAGAAAGCCCAGAGGCTATCAACCGCTCTGGCGACCAGCTGCTAAATTGTGAGGACACAGGGACCAGAGATGCTCTAACAGGATGGCTTTAGCCACTGAAGTCTCCAGGTACTCAGGAAAGCTGGCCCTACCGCTTTCTGCTCTAGTCGTTGAAGTTTAAGGGGAGCAAAGATCCCATTGTCAGGGCAGCACTGCTTCGTGATCCTTTAATAGCAGCACTCCTTCAGAGTCTTTAAATCCAGCAGAATTTAATGCATCCCTGAAGATACTCTGAGCCAATTTTTGCTTGTGCAACTTTTTCTTGTCTCCACTGCATGTAGGCAAGCTGTTAGCTCATACTGTGTCGCTGGATTCTTGGATTTAGAGGGTTGTTCTGCGTGAATAAACTCAGTACCTGGACACATCGTGGTGTCTAGGAAGCAAACAATATGCCTGAAGCGCCTGTCAAGGATCTAGATACAAATGTCCCAAATGACAAAAATTTCTGTTCAGCCGTCTTCCCACCTGCTTAGGAATGCTAGGAGCACCAGACTGCTACGGGTTTGGCACTCTTGTTTGTTCTGTCCCTGTCCATCTGACCTTGCTAGCTCAGGTAGGCTATTTGTCAATGCCAGAGAAATCTGCTGCAACAACAGAGGGAGTATCTGGTGTCAGTATTCTCCAGCTTCTTGAGGGAACTACCTCATCAGGGAAGCTAAAACATCACTTTGATTGCTTGGAAGCAAACCATTTGTTTTGCAAAACTCTCCAAGCAGTTGTTCACTTGTAAAATTATAATGCCTGAAGTCTTTTTCTAAAGCAGCCTTGGATACTTGAATGACTGGAAATTTGCAGGTAATAAAAAGTCTTACAGCAAAGCAGATGTGATCAGTGTTTCCTTAAATTAGACAATTATTCTTCTATGTCAAAATTTCATTAGATTTTGATAGATTAAAAAAAAAACGTTCTACTGGCAAAAGTTGTAAAACAGGACATTTCTATAGCTTCACAGATCTTCAAAATGCATTTGAATTTTTGTATGCTTTCTTTAGGAAATTTGAAGCTGAGACTTTTAATATACCTGCAGCACATACTTTTGTCCCACACTATCCAAGTATTGTGTCATAATCATCTTTGATCTCTCCCATTAACTTTGGCAGAGGACATCAAGCTGAGATGGGATGACTGCTGTCTTGGTATTCTCCCTCAGAAAAGAAGCCTTTTGGAAGGTTGATAGCTAGGGCTGCCTTTGGGTAGAACCTTTCATTCAAGGATTCTAAAGCAATCACAGAAATTCCCAGGTCTTCCTAGCCAGAAATTGGGCAAAGCCTTCCTGCTTTTCTGCAGTGTACTTTGCTCATTGTATCACATCAGGAGGGACAGAATCTATCCATCTCTCTCCTCTGTGCTGGTAGTTTCCCAGGGAATTGCTAGTGTACACAGATTACAGACCATGCTCCTTGCACTCTGCAAAGGGAGAAGGAAGGTGCAGAGGGGGAGAGGTGTTGTGTTCCTGTTCTCCTGTAACAGATGGAAATCCTTTGGGTAGTATCGCATTTGAGCACCTCCCGCACAGCTATAGCCTATGTGAGGACCACTGTGACAGAATCAGAGCAGAGGCCTGTCCATTCTCACTCCTACCCTATCCCTGATGCATTTTATAAAAGCAGATCTGGTCCAGCTGATATACTGTTTAATTTAACTTACTATGAAGAAACTCCCATGCCTGATTCGCTATATTGTCTTTTCATGTCTTGTGCACTGCCCAGGAGATATGAAAAAGCTGTACTGGCAACTTACCTGAGTTACACACAGGAAATGCCCAATGGACTTCTGAGAAAAAGTACACACAGAACAAGATTAAGGATTTGGATCATTGACAGTTCTACATTTGAGGAGCAATAAATCACACCTCTGCCAGCATCCTTACTTTTCTACTTCTCCTCTAAATGAAAGGGGACATTTTACAGGCTTGCAAAATCTTCCCCCCTGTGGGAAATTGCTAATTATCAGAGTTGCCACAATAACGAACAAGTTCTGCAGAAAGAAAGCAGCATACCACAGTGGAGCACTGCAGTTTTTTTGGTTTTTCCTTTTTACTTAAAAAACTCTAGTATTTCTGAAAGTCACACCTCCTAGAATATAGTGCCCTGCATGTGAAGATATACTGGGTTTCTATGCAGTTCAGCCATGAAAATGTTAGGGTGTGTAAGTAATGTAAGGTCTTTGTAAATACTGCCTTGTAAAATCTGCTTTATACTCTGCTTTGTTCTTTTATCTAGCATTCTCTAGAATGTGCTTGGGAATATTTATCTTCTCTAATTTCTTTTCCTTAACTGAGGCAAAATATTTACACACCCCACACCAAGCTCAGTTAATTCTCACAAAGAACAGTGCTTAGTATACTGCTGCTGTTCATTTGCTGGCATACCTAATTACACAGTTGAAAATGTCAATATGAAGTTATGTCTGCATGGCAGGCAGTGATGTGGCTGTTATGTGCTCAACCCACCTTCAGCCAAAGCTCAGGCTCTGCTATCAGCAGCCATCACTGAGCCATGTGGGCTGCAAAACCAAACAGAATAACTATCATTGAGTCACTCATGCCAAACTCTGCCTTCAACAACTGGAATGCTACCGGGAATCAAGGCAGCTCATGAGGACCTTGTGCAGTGTGTACCTACAGCAGTGATCACAGCCCCAGGTCACAGCTCTCCAGATGAGCACTGGTGGGCCTGGCCACAGAAGGATGTGGTTCATCACCCCCCTCTGTCTGCATCTTTCCTCTCCGTGAGATGGTAGGGATTGGAGAATGGAGTGGTGACCTAGTTTATAATTCAGCTGGCCCAGTTCACAGCTAAGGAGCTGTGATGGGTCAGCTGATGTTCTCCAAGTGATGGAGGTGCATTGGTGCTAAAATGCTGGATTGTAAACTGTGGTACAGACACACAACTCTTTGGGCTATTTTACGCTACAATAGTGTCTTCTTCTACAATAGTAGAAAATACTATGAGAAGCATTTATCATATACAAAACTACTGCTAACTGTGCTGGAGCTGGGCTGCTAGAGCCCAGACTACCAAAAGAGAGAAATTGGGAGAAACACAAACCTTAAACCAGAAAGCTTTTGACTAACAAAACATCCCAGTGTAGTTCAAAATCAATATTCAGTCCTGAGTAAATCACAGAAAGCAGAGCAGTAAGTAAAACAGGGGAAATAATACCTAACAAAAAGTTACTTCTCTGGGATGTTTTTCTGAGTGCTACAACAGATCTTCTGTATGATCTCAGGCAAAATGCATAATTTCTCTCTGCCATGTTAGATTATACTCCCTTACCTTATAATCCCTCACGCTGTGAGTTGCTGAGTGTCAAAGAGTGCTCATTATATAGGATTATATCAGGTCCTGAAGAAGGGAGAGAACCTGCAGAAGACAGATAAAAATGGGATGAGTTTAGTTGGCCTCGAAGTAATCAGGAGCTGAGGGTATGGCTCAGACTTTTTTTAAGGAAGCATTTCTCTAACCAGCATCCAAGGAGCAGATCTAGCATAAGGGCAAGTATTTACACTCAAAATACTCAGGGAGCAACTTGATTAATTGCCAAAAAATGTGGTTTGATTTCTCATTGATACCACTTGTAGAAAATATTTCATTGGAGTCAGGACTGATACTTCCGCTGAAGAATGAGTTCCTGGTAAGGTCTTGAGAAATGTCTGAGTAAATGTCTGGAGGAAGACAAGGGTGGGTGTTAGCAGGTGACTGGGCATGTTACCCCTTACAGTGTTGCATGTATTAAATTGAGAAAGACACAATAGGAAACACTGTAGAATACCAGCATTTGGGAAGACATCAGTACCTGGAATTCATCTGATGGATAAATCAAATGATATTCCTTGTGACTGGGTTTTATACCTTCCAAAATTATTTCCACCTGTTAGCAGTGTAGTAACTATGGGCAGATAAGGACAAACCTCACTGACCACTTCTGTGCGCAGATCAGAATCTTCTACCTGCAGCTCAGTTCCCTTCCCTGTCTGTTACCTTTATTGCCTTATGTATAGCAGAGAATTAATATTTCAGCTTTGCATCATTCTTTGACAAGCCCAGGTAACTGAAAGAATGCCACTTCACCTGGTAGAACTACAAAAATATCCTTCTAAAAATCTCCACAACATTTAATATTTTATTCATTGCCATGTTGTTGTGTTTTGCCTGCAGCAAATCAGCCTCATGGAAGTGAGACACTACCACTGAAGGTTAACAAACATTTTCCCTTCAACATCTTAGGTTAGCACCGTGCCTTTTTTGTCCTTACATTTTGAATCCTTGTTTTTAACAATCTTTCTCTTTTCAAGCAAGAAAAAAAAAAAACAACCAAATAACAAACCGACATATATATTGCTGCAAGCAGGGAACCAGAACAGGCAGTGTTGAAGCTTTCATTCCTTTTCCATATGTGGAAAAGACTGTCTGAAAACTTTATTTCCCAGGGAAATATAATCCACATTTTCATCCTGTAATGCCTGAATAATTGCCCTGTATATAACACTGTCTCCTGTTAGTGACTGAGGAACAAGAAGAAAAAATAGAACAAAGTTTAACTTATACAAAATAATACTGATAGCTTTATTAGAGAAGGTGTAGGAAGCCAAACCACACCAGCACAGACACAGCTATTAAAGGAAAATTAGAAAGTTGTCAACACAAGCTGTTCAGAAATAATTTCAGGTCCCCCAAACCCATGTGATGGGCTTGCAGACTTTCAGTCTTCAAAATACAGGTTCAGTGTGTTCCTATTTGTCTTCACTTTTTGATATGCTGGAGAACCCCACGGAACCAGCTTTATTTTATGAATGTGGAGGCTGAAAACGTTTTGCTTAATAGAGATTCTTGAGTGCTACCACGACTTCAGAATCTGGAGGTTTCAGAAAGTCATCACCAAGGCCACAAGGCCAGCAGTAACGTGCAACACTAGTCTATTTTTCTAGCAAAAAACCTCATGTTCCACACATGCAACTCCCTGTGGGCATCTATGTTTTTCCATTCAGCAACCTCATCTCAGAGAAAAAGGGCTCTGTCTAGGATTTGCAGACATCTTGTTGCACAAAGGGAAGCAAAAGCCAGTTGGGACATCATGAAATTCCCATTATGTTCTGTGTATGCTCAGATTGCCCATAAGTGCATATGCAGTATGTGTGACTCATCCCCAGATGCTGGATGTGAGTACAGGAGCCCCAGGTGGAGAGTGTGCCAACAGTGCAATAAGCAACATGACTAACATCTATCATATGTATTTTGTTTTCTCACCCTTTTTTTTCAAGGGAAGGCCCACATGTCTTGGCAGGTACTATTAGTGCTCTTTTTGCATGCAAGAACACAAGCTCTAGGAATTGCATCTCGCACAGGAAGCAGAAGATGGTGATGTTTGTGATGGCCATGAGCCCCTGAGGGAGCTCATTTACTTATTTTGGGATGTGGCCTGTCCCTTGCTCAGACAAGCTGCGTTGTCATTTTGCAGAATCCTGTTTACCTGAGGGACGTGGCTGCCAGGGAGGTGTTTAGTCTGAAGGTCTGGAGGACGGGGTGTGCCAAGTCCAGCCATTTGACCATTTTGCTATGATGTCCAAAATTTACAATGAGAAAAAGAAAATTAGTCTTCTCTCCTTTTGTTTTGTTTTCTTATTTTTCTTGTTGTGAATTCAGAATGATATTCAGACCAAGTGTATGGAGCTATGCGAAGGTGAAGATGTGAAACAAATATGCCAAACCCAAACCAAATCAGTGGCACAGTCTACTATAGGCTGAAAGTGCAGAATCAGGGAACAGTTCACCCCTCTGTGACTTTCATCCAACACCAATCCATTGATACAATTTTTAAAAAGCCTCAGCAAAAGCAATCTACACTTTCTCAAGTTGCTTGACATATCTGAACACTGAGACATTGTGCTGAAGTGAAAAGCAAAACTCTCATTCTAGATGGAAAGGAAAAAATCACGCATTTCGTTTCAGTTAAGTACATTCAGTGTCAGCACCAGCACTGCCAATTCTGGCCATTAGGTCTTATAATATTTCCTGTTTTTCTGAAAACAAGAACTATGTGTAGCTCATGACAAATGAATACCCTGAATTTCTAGTCTTAATGGTTGCAAATCAGGGCTTGAAGACCTGAAATGGGTGTGCCTCACAACCTTAGAAAACCCAAAGGCAAATTGAAAATATGCATTTTATTGTTTTTGATCAACCTGGTGATTTTAAGTCATGCATGACTTTTCTTGGAGGCCTGACTCACAGCTTTTAAATGTTCATGTGGGGCTGCAGTGCCCCACAAAGAATGAAATGCAGCTACAAAAGCTGTACTCAGGTGACAGGAATGGGGCAACCAATCAAATATGTAACTTTTTTACTTCTTAGCAATTTTTGTTTCATGTTGGCGAACATGAGGAGCCTGACACTCTGGTGCTTCATGGAAAGAGAGACAGCTGAGGAGGAGCAAGGCAAGGAGGAGGATTCCTGCCTAACTCAAAAAATAGGTGAAAGTTCATCTTGAGAAAAAATATTAACAAAATCTAACTGCTACCGCTGTTTTAATGAAGGGTTGGGAAGGCAGAGAGGGAAGGCATGTGTTTGTATCGCGAGCTGGTAATAAGGGATTCTTCTTCTCACCCTGGTTCTGCCACTGACTCATCCAGCAGGGTTAGGCCTGTGTCAGTGCTCACTTCAGAGCAGATTAGACTTAACCATAGACCCAGCTGCTGCCACATTAACTTGTGTTGAGTAACACTTTCTTCCCCGGTGACAATAGTTGTGATGGGAGAAACTCCACAGTTCATAGGAGGTGAATGACAGAGCCCCATTGTAGTTACAGAAAAGAAGCATCTGCAGCACATAGGGCTCTAAGGCTTGATTAGCTCTATGCCTAAAGCATCTCTTAATTAGTTGAGCTATATGTAGATGTCAGGATCTGCAGCTCTCCAGGCTTTTCTTGAGGAACAATCAAGAGATAAGGAAGATCTGTGAGCTGAGGTTTGCTCAGTTGGCAAGGCCACCCACTCAGCTGAGTAGTGATGAAGGATCACCTTGCCCTCTTCCATGCTCAGCTGAATCAGCAACAGAAGGGCTGAAGATCACAATATCTTCATGGAGATGCTTCTAAAAATCATGATACTTAAACCTGAGATGCTCTGCTCTGGGACTGAGCTGAGTTTGGAGCCCAGTACCAGTCTCCTTTGTAGAATTTCTGCCAGCCTTGAGTGCACATAGCGTAGCAACACCCAAACCTGTTACCAATCATTGACAGCACAAGATCACAACTCAGGAAACTCTTCCAGGGAGGTTTTCTTCATGTCAGACAAATGTTTGGTTGAAAAATAAAGTTTTAATAAGCAGCCAGTTGCATGGATCCCCAGGCATCATTTGTTCAGGAATTATTTGGTTAATAGTCATTAGTATTATCAACATTTCTATATAAATATATAATTCAGAGGTGCCAATGAATTTGATATATCTGCTTTTGTCAATGCTGGCACCCTGCCTTGCCTCATTCCCCCTTCATTAGAGTGGCTGCAGATTTGTTAATAACCACTAGATTAGAAACTAAATCTCACAGAAACTACTTTGGTTGTAATTGTATTATTATGGCTATATTGCTTAAATATCAAAGTGAAGTTTTCCTCGAATCGCCCCTCACATTTCAAATAAACTGTGTGAGTAATGAATTTAGGCCAATGCCTCATTTGTGCTCTTATGGAAACCTGTACATTTTTACTTTTGATTTGAAGTGTTTCACTTCTCCCTTTGCTCTTTTCTCAATGAAAACGTTGCCTTGCAATAGTTTCCTACTCTTACATTATCTGCTTCACCTTTATTGTTATTAGTCAGGTACACAAAAATCAGACTGAACAGCTAAAAATTGTGCAGTATTAAATGCACACTTCAGGACTTACAACTGCTGTAAACCCCTCACCTTTATGTTCACTGGCTCAAGAACTTCATGTTCCCCTTTTATTACACACCCATAACTTACAGCAATATAAAAGCACATCATTGTTTTCCCTGATAATTTTGCCACCCTGCTATTTTATGAGCCAGCCAGTTGGTCTGCAAGTACATGCACCAGGTACTGTATCTTGATGAAGGAA
The DNA here is from genome assembly GCF_009819655.1 of Sylvia atricapilla. Lineage (NCBI taxonomy): Eukaryota > Metazoa > Chordata > Aves > Passeriformes > Sylviidae > Sylvia > Sylvia atricapilla. The sequence continues at coordinate 8,280,445 of NC_089152.1, read as the reverse complement.
TTGGATTATTGCCAAATAAAACAAGCAGACTATTATTATGGCTAATACGCTAGAAGTGTTTGCAATGGGTTTTTAAATAATCCTCTACATTTATATTGCACTATTCATCCCGAAGAGATCCGAGGTGCTGTGGAAGGCTGATAATGGGTCTTTTTGCTCATTGCTAGAACGTGACTGCTGCTAAGCTGGAGAAATAGTGACCATCCTGCACAAACAGCATTAGTGAGCGCAGCAGGTAATGAAGCAAACAATAATATTGCCATTTGCAATTGCAAGGTAATTGCTTGATTTGGAATTTGATGAGGACATAAGAGCTGATATGCTGCTGCTTGTAAAAATATGCTCCAAAGTATTTTGTGGTCGTTTCATCACCTGTGAGTGATGACAGCACTTCCACAAGCATTAGGTTCCCTGTGACCATGCTTGGCACAATGTTTCCAACTGAGCTCAGGGGCAAGGCTGTGACTCGGAAGGTTCATTTCTAGCAGTGCATGAGTACCTCTAAAATATTTTCTAAGCAGTCCAGTGACTTGTAAAGCCCAGATCCCTTTGGCTCAGGACCTGCACATACAGCTTTACTCATTACAGCCCAAACATGTGATGGTGGGAAGGTGGATGACAGGCAGCCTTCAGCCAGGGATGTGTAGGTGCTTTGCTGATGTCTGACTTGTAATGCAGATAATACCACTTTATTTAACAGACAGCAAATCTTTCTGAAGTGTAGTAGGAGGATATGTAGCATTCTACTGGACTTTGAGAGATGATGCATCTCTCAAAGTGTGTTCCCACGGTCTGCTCTAATTTCTGCTTTGGGGCTGGCTCTGCCACGTATACTTGAAGGATAAAATCAGAGCTGAAAATGGGGAGGGTGAGAAATTCTTCTATTATGTCACTTTTAAAAATTCACTGTGTTGCTATATGTAGTTATGAGAGGACTTAGTTACTACCTGAAATAGCAGATTGCTCCTGGCAGACTGTCCATATCATGCTGCCTGTATAACCTATCATTATATGAATGGAACTGTACCACAAGGAATGACAACTGATCAGACCTTATCTTGAAAAATTATTGCCAAAGGCAGATGGGAAATACCAAACCAGCATACACCAAAGCTGAAATCTCACACACAGGGAAGATATAGGAAAAAAATTTACAGTAGAAGTAGTGGGTATGTCCAAATTGGATACAATGCCAAATCTTTGCAAATTAAAGGTTTCCTGGAGCTTACAGTTGAGTGCCATTTTCGAAGCCAGGAGCCTAAATCAAACAAGTGCTGCCCAGCTGAACTCTTGAGACTGAGAGTAAAAAAGGTCCATCCCTCACAGCGGGATAACAGCTGAAGCCAAAGCCTATGCCATGAATCCATTACAGTGTGCACTGATGTCCCAGAACATGGTTATCCTAATGCCCATCTTCACTCTCACTCCCAGTACTGGGAATGGAGATACTCACACTGCAGTGCTCTTTTCTCTCTGGCTTCCATGCATCAAACACCATAAGCCAAACAGTTTCAGATGGTGCTTGTTTTTTGTGCTTAACTGAAATCATTGGGTAAATTATATACCAGGGTGCACAGGGATTTAGAAGTAGGATTCCCATTAATATGGTCAGAAATACATGGCTAAATTCTTGGCACTAAAATTTCCCTGTGCAGTATTGCCTTAATAATATTTTTAACTTCAACAGATTGTTCTGTCTATGCAGAGATGCTACAGACAAACTGAAAGTAAACTTTCCCAGATTTTAATCACTCAAATGTCAATATTCTCTTTCTTCAGGCTCCTCAAGCAAGAAGAAACCCTGTGATGACAAAAGGACAATGTGCGAAATTAAAAACACAGTAATTATTGAAACCAATTGCTATCATTTAGTTCTCTGGAGGCTGACAGCTCAACTGCTCTCTAGAAATAAATTTCTACAAATTCCTTAGGAGTCAACACTGATGCAATCACTTATTCATACTAAAAAGGCAGTGTTGACTCAGCATTCTTCTTCATCTAGTTATGCCAAAAGGTATCAAAATATCAAACTTTAACAAATGGGGAAATGGAGACTAGAGACATCAGCATTACTTTATGTAGTGTTAATGATGACAGAATTTTTTGTCACCACGCCCTAACTCAAACAAGTACATGGATGTACAGAAACACAGTCATAAAGACACCATCAGTGAAGGTATTTAGCTTTAATGGTGAAATTCTTACCTATCATTTTTGTTGTTTAGCCATTGAACCCCCTGTAAAACTTATCAGTGGTACAGAACAAACTTTGGCTGAATATCAAACAGGTGCCTCAGGGTAGAAAGAAGGTTTACAACATTACTTCACCAACACTCAGGTAGCTCCAGAGCAAGAGCCAAGGGGAAATGCTCTGGGAGAAGAACCACAGCAGTTGTTGTGAGGCATGCATGAATCAGAGCATTCTGGAGTTTACATTTCTGCAAAACCATTAAAAGGAATGAAATTATAAAACTGTAAAGGTTCATGTAGCTAGTAGAGCCTGTCTTAGCTCATTTATGAGCTACACACAGAAAGTAATAACTGAAATTCTCTGCTTTGTGTTATCAAAGAGGCAGACTGGATGCTCCAGTTCCAGCAGGTGTACGTTTATCAGAAGGAAGGAACCTCTTCTGACCTTTTTCACATCCAGTTGCAGCCTCCTTGTTGCAAATACAAACCAGAGACAAAGCATCACCAAGTCATGACTACAACACCTACCTGGGGAAAAACCACGTGGGCTGTAGGGCAACCTAGAGCACAGGCCCTTTGTATGTCTGGCAGCTAAGAAATAAATACTGTACTTTGGGTTGTAAAATGCTTATATTTGGTCTGGACTCAGTGAGAGCAGCTTCCTGCATCTTGGAAGTAATATGTTTCAGAACACAATTTTCAGTGTGGTATTGGGGTTGTAAATGTTTGTCTCAGCATTCTCATCTTGCTAATGTCACCCAGAATTATGTTTGCTAAAATTGATCCCTATTCAGGAGTGTGAGCTTCTGGGCCAGACTTTGTTACCCAGCCCTGCTTCCTCAGAAGTGATCAGAACCCTTTAGGATGGAGACAGAAGCTGTCCAGGTTGGATCCTGCAGTGCATTCTACCTCCCTCCACGCAAACCTTACACACGTGTATGTGAGGCTGCAGGACAGGGCTGTAAACCCACAGAAAGGAGGAAAGGGGACAGCATAGCATGGATGTTTTAGGATGAAAACAATGTCTCAAAGAGAAACAACAGCTAGAGGTCCCCAATGCACCTAAAACACCTCCTGATTTCTCGCAAGGCCATGGCTAATGGAGACAGTGTTGCTTGGCAAGGAACTGCTGAAATAAACCCCCAGACATTTTCTTTGTTGGGTATCCAGCTGGACAACATGAACAGAAAACTTGACTACATCATGCAAGTGTGTTGTGTTTTTACCTTCCAGGGGAGATTCGTTTCCATTAGATTACAAGTTAATTAACCATAAATGTAGTTTATTGTTATTGCAGTTGTTTACAATTTGCCAAACATTACATACTAGCAAAACCATTTCTTTATTTTAAAATGAGATTTCTACCCTTTTATGAAATCTATAACTCTAAACTATTTCGGAGAGCTACACAACAAATTAATTTAGTACACTAAAGAATCTGACCATGACTGAATAGAAATCCACTCACAAAGTGACTATCCAGAAAAAGTGATTAGCAAATAACAAAGGACAGAATACAAAAGAAATGCTGTTCTACGCCAATTTCCAATTTCTTCAAAAATAACTTCTATCTAAGTGGTTAAAAAGGAAGAATGTTTTCAGGAGCGAGTCCCTTAGATCAAAGATCAATGTACAAGAAAACAAATTGCCTCAGAGTGAGGTAACATAGTTTAATGGTATAATTTTACAGCTAGCAAGCCATATTGTGAAAGAAAAGTGATTTGAAAAGATGAACTTGATAAAACTGCCTTCAGGTTGCCTCACTAACACTCAATCTTCGGTGACTGAACCAAAACACATGTCCAAAGAATTACAAGCTCTACATATTTGGCATCTCTAAGGCAGATCTAGGTGCTATCTACAATGTCATGTGGGAGAAAAATGGGATTGAAGACATATACACACATACACAGAAAAGCCAAACCCAGCCTCTCACTCAGAACATGCTGCATTAGGCTGTATACTAAAGCAGCACCGAGGCCTAGGCAGAGATTAAGGTCCCAGCGTGTCAACTGCTGCATAAATAAACAGCTCCACTGACTTCTAGCAAAGGATGGAAAACAAATATTAGGGCTCTGACTCACACACAGATGGTAAATGACTGGTGTGATGCACCTTTGAGTCAGCTCTTACCTGCTTCAGCTCCACTGAGCTTGTGCCTGCAGAATTATCATCATCAATAGCCTGAGCACGGTCCAGCCCAGCTGAGGCACCACATGCAGAACCCCCGTGCCCCAACACACCTCCTTGGGAAGGCTGCTGAGTACAGTCAACAGGCACATGAATGCAAGTCTCAAAATTTCCAGTTTTAGAAGTGGGGAACTGGGTCACAGACACACCAGTGGTTTTCTCGGTGGACATGTAGGCATGACTGGAAAGTTAAGTTTTATTGCAAGAGCCAGCAAATCTTTTGGAGAAGCCCATCCAATAGATGGGGAAGCCAAAACTTAGCAGGTTGAAGGGGTCTGCCACGCCACAGGAACACCAAGTTTTACATTGGATATAATGATTCCAGGTTTTGTGCTTTGCCACCTTTTGTAACAAATATGAGCCCCTGCTGATACACCCAGCAAAGGACTGAGTTGTGCTCAAGTGAGACAACAACTCTCAATCCCCTTTAGACAGCCAGAAAAATTAACTCCCTCTGGAACTGCAGTGGCCATTTATTAGCTCAAGAATATAAAGGAGAGACAAGTAAAGTAAACTAATTACGTTTCATGGGGGCTTTTTGGATCTGGGTTCTGAGTTACGAAATAGATTGGGAATGGCTGTTTATTGTCAAGCCTCCAAAAGGAGATTGAGGGCAAAGGAGAAACAAGGATGTTGCTATTATTTACGTTGCTTGAGCACTGGCCGTTGGAAATGCGTTTTTCATTGAGTGATTAACAGTTATCCAGCACAAAGAGCAAATAAAAACCTTGTCTAATTCAGTCAGTCCCATTCTCTCTGCCCTTACTGCATTCAATCACGTGCAACTGGCTGATTTATTTACTGTCGCTTCTTAATATCATCACTCTGCTGTGATGCCATGTTTCAAAATCAGAAATAATTAAGAAAACATAAGAGATTTTTAACTAAAGTTCTTTGCTCTTGAAAATCGATAACTTTAGGCTTCATTTAGCTCCCTGTGGATAGATTCACATCCCTGCACAGATGAAGTTACCAAAATCAATACAGCTTTGCAGAGGCACAGGGGGTCAGTCTGTGCAGAGCTCCTCTGACTTCATGAGCAAAGCACTCGCTGCTGGGTCCAAGCTTCCATCTGCATTTGGGTTTAAAAAGGTTTCTCAGCTCCAGAATACACTGTGAAAGCCCTTGATTAAGTCATTATGATGCATAATTCCCTGGCATGCCAAGAATCTAGTCCCAAATTGATACAAAGGCAAGTCTGCTGAGGATGAGTGGGTATTCTGGGGTTTTATTGTGAAAACTCAGAATTACATGCACTGAACTGCTGGTATGGGAGTTTGCTTGCTCTTGCTACTGATAGCCATTAAAATGCCTCACAGATTAAACACAATCACCCTCACCATTGCCTAATGAAAGGCTCTCCCAGTCCCATTCCTGCAGTTATGTGAGGCCAGGGGGGTTTGTGTTGGCTCAGTGCTCCTCCCCATGCTCCGTGAGCTGGGGCACGACACTCCTCCAGGCTCGGATGGGTGAATTCCCACCACAGAACAACCCCCACTCCCAGCAGGGGCATTTTGATGTTGCTTTATTGCCCATAACAGCTGATAAAAGTTGAGGTTATTTGGAGGAATCTAAAAGAATTCTGCTTTCTTAAAAGAGAGAGCGGTTTAGGGCCTGAGCAGGCCCTGGGATCAGTATCCCCGCTAAGATGCTTACAGGCTTAATTCCCTCGATGACCCCAGGCTCTGTACACAGCCATGGCAATGAAGATGGACAAATGTAATTCAAAGCACAGGGCACTGTAAAGATCCATCATTAAAAAATGAGCTCAAAAGCAAATCTCTTTTTATTCTGCTTTGGTTAAAGAATGGCAGCAGGTTTGGATAACTAGTCACGGTAGCATCAGCTTCCTTCACACTTACTTAACAGGACATCATTTCACTTAAAAAGATCGAGAGGACAGTGCTACATGCTCAGACAGCACAGCAATGAATGTGGTATAAATACCTGGGGAGACAGATTAGTTTGCTATTTCTGCTCACAGCCTTCTCCTAGGAGCACAGAAATGCCATCTCAGCATGCTTTTTGGAGGATTAGAAAATCATAATAAACACAGGGATAAAAATATGCCATGGGAGTTACAGCTAATTTCTTGCTATAATTTGCAGCAATTTACACATAATCATTTAAAAATACTGCAGAGTGCCAACAGCTGAGTGTCTGCTGCAATGGTGCAAATCAGGAAAATGAGAAATGCAGTGAGGGCTGAAGAACCCTCCAGAAGGGGCATTTGGGATATTAAGTTCACAAGCTCTTCCTTGCAGTTGAGTAATGAAAGAAATTTTATTCTACCACATGGAGCCCAGTTTCTTAGGCTGTAGGTGGACAAAATGACCATCATAACAACTGACTTTAGACTTCAGAAAAGTCCTGCCGAACAGCAACGTAGTCTGTCTTTTTCTTCTACATGAAGCGGTTTTTAAAAATTTTTTATTAAAAAAAGGAGGCTGCAAGCAATAGGCACCAACATCATGACATTCTCATGCAAATACACATTTGAAAAGGTAATAAAACTGCAGTAAAATTACTGAATTAGGGTTCAGAAATGTGTTTTAATATCAATATTTATTTTGAGTATATGAAAATTACTGAAATCCCATTACACATTCATTTCCTAATCATAATTTCCATCCAAAGATCTGGACTGATTATAAAAGAGGAAAATATCAATGCACTGTACATTTGTATTTTTGTCTATTTTATAACTTTAATATTTCAAAACAATTTGAAAGGGGAATAAAAACAAATGTGCCCCCAGACCAGAACTGTGCATGTAAGAAAACTAAAGATGAGTTATGAACCTCCATGAAGAGGAATTTATAGTAGAAATACCAGTGTTGCTGCAACCCTCTTTTATAGGGTCATCAACAGAGGGGATATGAAAAAAGGGGGGTGAAATGATTTATTAAGAGAATACATTCCCTTCCAATGAAAGATATTTAATCTGTGGATCACCAACACTTGACCCAGGGTTACCAGCAGTACCAGAAGCAGATGCAGCCTCAATTTAAATAATGGCAAAGTGCAGGAGCAGATGCAGGGCTGATTTAAAAGATAGAGAAGCACAAAAGCAAATATGCTCCTGGGAGGGCTGATGTAGAGGACTGCAAAGCTCCAAGGCACCCAGGTAACTAGTAATTGGGAAGGTAAGCTGGATTTTTAAAGTGATTTATTTTAAAACCATGAGATACATAAGCTTCTCTTGGAAAATCAAACAGAAAAGAATTTAAAAGCATGCCTAATTTAAACTAGTAGTAGCTTTAATGAATAGCTGTTGGTTTGTTGTTTTGGTTGGTTTTTTTTTTTTCAAAGACACCTGAAGGAACTGGGCACCTATATCTTATCCATACTCAGTGGAAACTCTTTACCTAAATCTTGTTCATATTTTGGAATTGTGGTTCAGTGGGACTCTCTGTATGCTAAGCAAGGCTCAGATATGTCACTGAAATGCTGTCTCACCACATTTTGAGTATCACCGGTGTCTAAAATAGGTTTAGGTGTTGAATGCCTGTCTCTCCTGGCAGCATTATGTTGCTGAAAGACACAGATCTGAACAAAAGCTGCTGATCAGTCACAAATGACTGTGCACATGTTCACATGCCCCAGGAGAATGAACCTACACTCAAGACCACCTTTGACTTGTGACACCTTGACTCATGGGTGAGAGGGACATGCAAAGTTTTGGTTATCATTTTGAGGTATGAGCTCTTGACATCTTATTTCATGAATACTCAAAAGCAGATTTTCATTTTTTCTCCTTCTGGGAGCAAGTATTTTCAACCATGAAGCTGACTCCAGTGTTTCTGCTGGCATCTGCAAGAACTTGTTAAGCTTCTACCAAGATTTGTTCATGCTCCATTGTCTGGGAAGCTTAGGGACCTTTACATTTCTGTGGCTCACTGCTGACAATGATGACTAGGTGCTCGAATTCTCCTAATCCGAGATAAACATTTGGAAAGGCTTATGAGAATGTAGAGCATGTGTCTGCACACATGCACATGATGACACGTGACACATGCACAGTGCAGAAGTATGTTTGGCTGCTCCTTGACTCATGGTGATGACAGACCTGGGGATTCAGAAGAAAACAGGCTCTGACTTGAGATGAGTTCACTTCACCAGGGGAAGTGACAAGGCAGCAGCTGAATCCTGAATAACACAGCCAAAGCTGGCCATTCCTACAGTTCCCATGGGTCTCTGGAGTGCTACACAGGAGTCATAAGGGGAGGTAAAAGACCAAGGTGCAAAAGTGTGCATCTGCATTTGATCCATCCTCTCAGCCTTTCCTGTATGGTATTTTGGGAGCAAGAGACAGTTAATGCCATATTGCTCAGCCCTCAGTCATTCTAGATGGTACCACAGCTCAGCAGTGAGCTGGAGTAGTTACTTGCTTTAGTTTATGCTGGGGACCACTTTGGCTTTCCAATTAGCCCAAAATGCCTCAGCTGGCTCAGAGGATGCAAAACCTCCCTTGGAGCTTGCCTTCAGTTCATGTCTGACACACAGGATGCAAGCTGGGTCAAAATCTCTCTTTCAATTGCCACAGAATTTGAGATCCAGGATCCTGATATTTTGTCTCCATCCTAGAAACACTAAGAGATGGTCTTAAATGTTTTCAAGTTAACTGCTCCCAAAATTAATGGAGATGACCTTTCCATTCTTTGGACAGGAGGCTTTGGCGCTTCCTGGCTGGCAGAATTCATAGGATCAGAGAATCTGAACGGTCTGAGCTGGAAAGGACCTTAAAGATCACCTAGTCCCAGCCCCCCTGATGCTGGCAAGGGCACCTTCTGATAGACCAAGCTGCTCAGAGCCCCATCCAACCTGGCTTTGAACACTTCCAGGGATGGAGCAGCCACAACTTCTCTGGACAACTTCTTCCAGTGCCTCACCACCCTCACAGTAATGATTTTTTCCCCCTAACATCTAATCTACACTTAACCTCTTTCAGTCTGAAGCCATTCCCCGTTGTCCTGTCGGCTGTGCCCCTGTAAACAGTGTCCCTCCATCTTCCCTGCAGGCATCCCTCAGGCTCTGCAAGGCTGGAATTAGGTCAGCCCGAAGCCTTCTCTTTTCCAGGCTGGACAATCCCAATTCTCCCAGCCTTGGCTCACAGGAAAGATGAACCATCCATTTAATCAACTCAGTTGCCTCCTCTGGACCTGATCCAACAGGTCCGCGTCCTTCCTGTGCTGGGGGAGATGGACACAGCACCACAGAGGGATCCCACAGCCGAAAGGGGGAAACTCTCCCTCGCTCTTTGGCGGTGCCCAGGCCTTCGGGAAGCCCAGCATCACTTACTAACTCAGCTCATTATGTCTGTGGCGCACAGAGAGCCCCCAAACCGCGGCTGTGCGGCGCAGCTCCCCCGGCGCTGCAGCGCGGCCGGCTGCGACTAGATGTCAGCACTCCACTGGGCAAGCGGCTCCGCGACCGCGCCGGCATCCTCCGCACAGAAACCCAGCACCGCACAGAAACCCAGCACACCTCCCCTGGGCTGGGCAGCCGCAAGGTACAACTGAACCCCGAGCTGTTCTTTCGCGGTGAAACCCAACACAAAAAAAAAAAAAAAAAAAAAAAAAAAAAAAAAAAAAAAAAAAAAAAAAAAGTCACCCCATTGCAGACCTCAAAAAGGGAAGAAAAGGAGGAGGGGAAAAAGGGAAAAAAGAAAAAGGGAAAAAAAAAAAATCTCAATCATTTTCTTAAGCATTTTCTTAAGGCCTTAGACTGTTCTTCCAGATTAAAAAGAAAAATGAAATCACAGTCCCCACAATGACCTGGAACAGGAACAACTCTGGCAAGGCAGATGCAGCACAGATAGCTCAGCAAAGCTTTTGTTATTTGGCTTGGTTTTGTCTCAAATGCGATAACATCGTCTCTCACAAGTTTTATGAGGATCTGTCAACTCAGTCCCCATCTGTTCTGCAAAAACGAGCCTTTTCAGGTTAGAGTAGGATGTGGATTCAAATCCACAGGGCACAGATTTAAATCAAAGTATCTGAAGCCCCTTCCAATTGCCAGTTGGGAGGGTTTGCATTTGAGCTTCCCTATCAAGCTGGTTTCTGTTTCAAGCCTTTTATTAACAATTAACAGTTAAAGCACATCCTGCAAAGAGGAAAACAAGGAAGAATTCATGCAGTTTATGAGAATGCAGTCTATGCAGCACTGGGAGACAAAGCAGGTAGGAAACAAAGTGGAGTTTCATTAATTCAGAGGTATTCACTTACAACTACAAAATGAAAACGAAGTCTCCTAGAAGCAAGCAAGACACTGCCTAATGTAGAAAATGAGAATCAAAGCATTAGAGTGGCATGATGCAAGAGATCCCAAAGCTGATTTCTTAGAATGCTCAGAGTTGACCATTATCACTTGTGTGTATAAATACATCAACTGTCACTGCTGCTGAGCATCCAACACTTGAAACTGCCCCCTGCACTGCACACTATTGAAAACACTGAAGGAGAGAGACCCTGAGGCATTTTCAACAGCTCCATCCTGAACTCTGGTCACCAGTGTCACAGCTGGCTGTTAGAGATGTCTGCTCAGAGCTGCCACCCCATTCTGGGAGCTGAGCCCTCAGCTTCACCTCACAGCCCTTTAAGAAATCAGGAGACTATAAGTAGCAGCATCTGCACTGAAATTGCCAATGTATTACGTTGATTCCTTACAATAATGGTAACATAGTCATAGTCTTGTTTCATCACCCTCCTCAGAACCCTAAATGTTTCACTAATCAAGAAATATCTGTATCTGCCTGTGCTCCTCTACTTCAACGGTGAAGAAAACAAAACTGGTCTCCTTAGGTATTGTTCATTGTTCTCATATTCAACTATTATATTCTCAGAGAATACAAAGCACTTTTCATTAATCAATTACTAAGAAATAAGGAGAAAGCTATAATATAACACAGACTGTGCTATATAGGAAGAAAATTCTTATGTCTGCTCTAGTACTCTCTCAGCCATGTTTACAGCAAACATTTGACAGGAGTGTAGCTGGCTGGGTGAGCAATGACTTCCCTCTGCACCAGAAATTCCTGTCCAGTTGGAAGGAGTCAGGGACTGTTACAACCTTTTTGTGGGTTTTTTTTTCCTCCTATTTCCATTCCTCGTAAAATGATAGCATTTTGCTGAAATCACTGAACATAACAAAAGCAAAATCAGCCTGACAGGTCTGCCAAAGCAACAGCTGCAGGTACTGGATAGGAAACACCTCTGAACTTTCAAAATGAGCTTTGGTAAGAACATTTGTGTTTTGGTGTATGAAAGAGGGGAGATCCAGCTTCCCATGCCCAGCCCATTCCCAGTCCTGGCATCACATCCTTCCCAGGGGTAACATCTAACATTGCAGTTTCCAGCTCACACTGCCCTCTGAAACACATTCTCTCCCAAAGGTGAACACAACACTAAGCCCCCTCTCTCTTTGCTTCCAAGAGAAAGAGAGGGAAATAATCCTGAAATGCTAGATGCTGTGCTGGTTCCAAGCCTCACTTTGATGGAAAATTACTGTGTCACTCTTGGCCAGACTCACCACATACAGAAAAAACCTGAGCAGGAAGTGGAAACTACCCTGATCTACTCAATGGGTTTCTGCAAAACCTGTGATGTCAGAGCATCAGCACACGTATCTGGGGGCGCTGGCTAGGGTTAGCAGTGTGCTGACACCAGAGCTGTGTCACAGTCCAGACAGGCTTTCCCCACTGTAATTAGGTACCAGTGCTGTCCTGACATCTGAGACAACAGCTTTGCTCCTCTTCCATAGCTCTGAGCATCAGGGAGTGCCCAGGACTGGAAACAGGCTCACAGCCACTCCTGGGACAAAGAAAAGCTGTTGGTGCAGGGTGTTGGGAGTACCTTTTGCTTTCAAAGGAGCAAGAGCAGTGAAAGAGAGGTGGGTAAAAAGTAGAGGGATAAAGAAAGATGCAGAAAGAGAGGGGTGTCCAGACATCAAACTGCTCACTGCTCTTTGAAGCCTTTGCCATGGGGTGAAATTCTCTACAGGCACATCCTGGCCCTTTAGCAAGATCAGATTGCCTCAGGAGATGTTTGTAAGGAAAAAGCTGGCTAGATACCCCTGCTTCTTCTCCCCAAAATAACAGCTTGACAGAAGATTTGAATCTAAGAGCAGTTGTAGGTATCATGACACTTCTTTGTTACCTGTCCTAAATGATTCAGGTGGTATCACACATCACTGGCCCTGTATTTTCTATCCCAGGTTCTGACATGCTGCCTGCATTAGCATTGTCTTTCATACATAAAATGTCTTTTACAGCACAACTCCCCATGGGGGAAAGAAATCTTTGAAGCTTCCCATTCAAATCTTCAAAGAAGGACCTTGAAGAGCACTCAGAGAGAGAGTGTGGGAAAGTCTGGAATAGGGATAATGCTATAAAGCTCAATTTCCCCTTTGTCCATCCATAACTGTACCACTGGTGTGCTCTCACTTTCTGCACTTGTGCAAAACTCCCTGAGTGCTGAAGAAAGTTCATCCATTCCTCCATCCTGTTGGGAATGTCTACCAACTTCTTCACAAAGCTGTGATCAGAAATAACCCATAAACCTGCAATTCTGATTGCAGCCTTAATCCTGGCAGCAATGAGATTGAACTGAGGGTACTGGGAGGCTGCCCTCTCCAGCAGCATGCACTTTTTGGGCATGTTTTTTCAAGCCAAATGCCTAACCTTTGCTAGCACACACCATCCTTGGAATTTTGCAAGCCAAATGCCAAATCTTTGCTAGTGGTATGTAGCAAAAGTCCCTAGAAAATGCCAATTTCTGCTGCTAAAGAATGTGGTAAAATCTGGCCGATTTTAGTTGCAGAAGCGCACTATTTGGAGAAATAAATCCCTCAAGACATAAAAGGAGACTTTTTGTTTCATTTCCTCTATGACATATTCCCCAACCCATACCATTAAGTCACTACCTTTTACAGGAAATTCTGTGGTAAAACCCAGAAAGATTCCATCGAAACAAAACCGTGTGCATGTCCTGTGCCTGCTCACTGCCGACCCTGATCAAGAGCAGTGAACTGCTCTCTGCATTGTGTATTGAATGGAAACTGCTGAGTTCTATTACGTTTATTACTTAGCTCAGGACTATCTGCAATATGTGCTCCAGGAATCCCACCTTGGGCCAGCCCAGACCAGGGTTGCTCATGTCCTACGAACCATCGCATCTTCCCTGCAAGACCAAACCGAGGAGGCTCTCAGGCCACTGCTGGACAGGATTGACATCACCTCTGTAGCTGCTGCCAAGAGAATTTTCAATGGAGTCATGGATGAGAAGTTTGCTGATGGAAATACTAACTGGGGACGAATCATGACCATATTTACGTTTGGAGGTCTTCTCACTAAGAAGCTTCAAGAGCACGGGGTTCAGCTGACTGCAGAGGAGAAGGAGGAGATCTCTTATTTCATCACAGAGTACATCATAAACAACAAATCTCAATGGATTGATGCCAATGGTGGCTGGGTGAGTTTCTCCTTTTCTGCCTAAGTCCAGATTAGGAGATTTCATTAATTATTGCAATAGACACTGTCAAAAACATTTTTTTTCAGAGTTTCATTGGGTGGTTTGATATTTGGTGCCTGGAATGTCTCATTGAGACTTAACAGTGAGAGCTTTGCTTCTGCTTTAAACAGAACAGTGATGAAAGACAACTTTCTTTTTAAAAGGAACTTCCCAATTTTGAATAATAGGATCATACAGTAATTCAGGTAGAGAATGACCTTAGAAAACCGTTTGGTCCAGCCTCCCACTAAAAGCAGTTTAAACCACACATACCCTGAAATTTTTATTATTAAATCTAAAATTAAGTGTCATCCTAAGGTCAGTGCAGCAATTTTTATTTCATATAGAAGTCGGTCCAAAAATACTTAAGTTAATACTTAAGGTAAGGAAAGAATACACAGGTGTGATCCTCACAAACGAAGTCAGCACTTTTGCTCTGGATTTCATCAAAGCCATTATTTAATCCTCTATATCAGTTTTATTTACAAAAAATGTACAGGTAAATACAACTGGCATGAAATCTTTTCTGTTTGGACTGAGATAAACCTAGAACTTCCATCTGTGAATGGTCTATGCTGAGAAAAATACTTGTTACTAAGTGGACTGTTTTGCTAAGCTGCTGAAATTCTCGTTCAGCCAGTGAAGTGAAATATCTTTTTGCTCTGCAAAGTTTCATCACACCAATACCTCTTTCTCTCTCTCTCTCTCTTTTTTTTTTTTTTTTTTTCTCAGTTAGGGGAATCTGAAAATCAATGACACTGGTTATTTCCTTGGTACTTTTTTCCTTTACTTATATGTAAATGTTACTTTCTCTTTCCACCCCCTCTCATCCCACTTCTCTCATATTTCCTACTACTTTTTTCCCCCTGATTTATTTTCTAGTGCTTTTCCTTTTTTTTTTTTTTTTCTTTCTGGTTTTTTTAATCTTTCTCTGTAGCAGCAAAAAAAAGGTGATAGTGACTCACGGCCCCTTGATGCATCAGATTTATTATAAAGGCTTCTCTTTCCATCTCTTTCAAACAGAGTCAATTTTATTTCAGAGAAGTATCAACTCCTGGCAACATTCTGTCATAATAGGTGGCTCATCATAGTAGAATAAGGAAGCTTAAAGGAAGATATTTCTGAGTGTATTACTACATCAGAAACACAGTACTTGTACCTTCCTGGAAGATCTTGGCTCAGATGATAGAGTTCACATTTGTTTTCTATTTACACAGGGAGGGCATAGTCTTGACTTGGAGATAAAACAAACATTTAGCAAGGTGCAGCTATTTTCAGCTACTATTTTAAAAGCCCTATTCATCTTTTGGAGGTAGAGCTCTGAAAAGCTGTCCCTCACTGCACAGTGCTGTAGCACTGTTAATCTGACACAGAGGGTGGTGTGGCTTCCCTGCATCTTGTTTTTAAGCTGTCCCTAACTGTGTGTGTTCTTTTCCACAGGAAAATGGCTTCCTAACAAAGTTTGAAAGAAGATCACTACTGTCTTTCTCCAAAATCACAGCCCTGTTGATAGCTGTTGTTTCCTTGTTCAGAGAGTACTACTGAAGCAAAAGGATCTGCCATTCATGTGTAACCTAGATATTGCCACAAGCTTCACCTCTCAACCTTCCTCCAAGCAATATCAACAAGAGAATAATTTCCTTCCATAATTTGTTTTTAATTTATTTGTATTTATTTTGACTAAATACAATGTTTAGCATGCTATCCTAATTACCAAATCTGAAGATGATCCTTCCAAAGGGGAATCTGCACAACATCATGCATCAATTCAAGTCCATCTTTTCAGGCAGGATTGCTTTGAGATCATTTTCCACATCCAGACAGCTCTTGGAATCTCTCTTGCATCTCCATGAAAGGACATTGTTTTTAGTGAAATACAATCCAATGGGTTAAGAAACAAGTTTTTATGTCATTTGTTTTGTAAATGAAATACTACTGTAATGCATTTTATTGCAACCTCTGTATAAGAAAAACGGGGGGGGATTTTTGTGAAGAAAAAAGAAATGGGAACTGCAATATAGAAGTGAGTAGAAGTTACTGACACAGACTAAGCAATTTCTATGGGAAGAACTGTTTGTGGAAGCTAGCAATTTAAAAATGTGCACTCACTTACTGTTATAGCAATGGTATGTGTTTCTGTGCTGTATTTTTTTAATCGCTCACATCTACAATGAATGTTCTTTCATATTTGTGTCATGTAGTCATCTGGCTGAATGTTTTTTAAACTAGATGTTTAAAAAAAGACACGTACAAAATATTTTTAAATGAGAAATTTGTGTAAATACACTAATATTTTAAGAGAATACATTAAAATATGTACTTTAAAGCCTTAAGATTGGTCTCATTTTTTCCAGAAAAATTGGAGAATGGGAAGAGATCTGTCTGAGTAAGATAATCTTAGAAGAGTTATCACAGTGCTGCTGGAAAATCCAAGTAGTTTATGGGTTTGACCTGATGTCCACAGCTGTCAAGACTTTCATTTTCTGTAATACTTTTCAGGCACTCTCTGGTAGCTTGTATAAGAAACAGATATCTTGTGGCAAAATAAATGAACTGGATCAGGTCTGATGACAGTAATTAGTGTTTTGGGATACATCATAAAACTCAACAAATTCAGAGAGTGATGCAAGAGGCGTCCAGGCTTTTACAGTCTGGGGCAATTCACATTTTTACTCAAATTCCATTTGCTTTCAATGGCTAAACAGTAGAATTCTTCAAGAATTCAATCTAGAAGGATTCTCTTAAGCTGTAGTGACTTTCTATTAGGGAACTAAGGCTGGGTCTAAACACCCTTCTTCTTTTTTTAGGCATGTTGGGAAGTGAACCAAACTGAGCCAAACTGAGCACCAGCCTGTGGCACAAAACACTACAGGTTCTCTGAGACAGATCCTCTAGAAAATCCAGCTTTGTGACACTGAGAGAACAAATCAGCCTCTTCTGGTAATGGGCTCTCCATCTTTCATCTCAACACAAGGCTTTTTTTTTTTTTTTTTTTTTTTTTTTTTTAAGTACAATCGTTTACTGGAACAACCTGCCCAAGCATGTGGTGGAGTCCCCTTCCCTGGCAGTTTCCAGGATGCGACTGAACAGGGCACTAGATAAACTTTCATCTAGGCTCCATTTTCCAGGAAAGGCTGGACCACATGAGCTTTGCATGTCCCTTGCAGCCTGGGTTGTTCTGTGATTCCACGGTCTAACATGGTGGGTTTAACCATAGAACACAAACAGATGTTAATGTTTCACTCCCCAGTGAAAACAAGAAATATTATTTAGCATGCTGGCAGGATTTGTGAGGTAAACTTTGTTGCTGTTGAAGAAAAGATGGCAGCATTCAGAGAGCAAGGGGCAGCTACATGAAAATGCCCACCTCCAGAACACCTATGGCAGCACCTGTCAGAAATGACATTTTGAGACATGTTATGATATGTGTTTATTAGCCATCTAAGTCTTCATAGTAAGAACAGTAATTCTTACTCAGTTCCTTTTTGAGCACTGCTGCAAGCACGTATTACAGTGGCTAACACTAATCTATTAATACCGCATCCACTTCCTTTTACACTGATCTAGTAACCTATTTAATACTCAGAAGTACCATATTTCGTTAAAGAAAAAGGGGGACTGTGTCTTTTCAAAATGTAGGTGATCCAATAATTTTAGAAGTTGATTTGGTGGTAAGGGCAGGGTTTAAACAAAAGAAGCCTGGATCATTAATGGTCCAGTGGGCTCCAGGTTTACTTCACCAGGACAAAACCTCCTTTTTTCAGTGCAGAGCAAGCAAAGCAGTGATGAGATGTACCACCTCAATTCTAAGCATAGTAAAACACCTGAAAACAGCAGGACTATTAGCTAAGTTTTATAAAAGTTATGAAGTTATCCATACATGACTCTGAGCAGTGCCCAGGTCCTGGGGCACTGCTGTTTAAGGAATCCTTGGATCTGCCAGGGGAGAACAAAGTGCTGCTTCTAGAGCAAAAGGTGAGGTCAAAGAGCTGCCCAGTGGGACAGCTGATGACTTCATCGATGCACACAGCAGCTAAATTGAGATGTCATCAAAAGCCACACAGAAAAGATTTATGGAAACAGCTGTTCTCCTATAGAAATATCTCTTTCTGTGCTTAAAAATCACACAATCAGGTTGGAAAAAACCTCTGAGGTGACTAACTCCAACCTTTGACTGGTCACCACCTTGTCAACTGGACCACGGCACTAAGTGCCACATCCTGTCACTTCTCGAACACTGCCAGGGACGGTGAGATGGTGACTCCACCAGCTCCCTGGGCAGTAAAAGGTGTTTTGGACCCAAAGGCCTCCCTTGGGACGTGGCGGGCACATCTTCCCTGGGCTGGTCGCCGATGACCACATTAGCCACAGGGCTGTCCCTCACACTGTCCCGCAGAGCCCACGGCACCGCCGGACGCCACAGGGATATGAGCCTGCTCGGCAGGCAGACGGTGCCTAAACATCCCGCCGAAATGTACTTTCCCTTCGTACAGCCGAATGAGAGAAGGGGAAATTCTTTGCGATATGTTCCCGGAAAGGAAAAAAAAAAAAAAAAAAAAAAAAAAGAGGGCTGGTGTTGGCAGGGACCCTCCAGCGGCGCGGGGCCGGTGCCTCCCGCGCTCGGAGCAGCGAGCGGGCGGTCCCGGCCCTGCCCCGCGGCCCTGCCCGGCCCGGCCGCGGCCCGCCCGGCGCTGGGCGCATGGAGCGGCCCGGGCACGGCGGCGCCATGGCGGCGGCGCTGAGGGCGGCCAAGCGGCAGCTGCGGGGGGAGCTGCGGCAGCGCCTGCGGGCGCTCGGTGCGGCCGAGAAGCAGCGCCAGTCCCGCCTGCTGGGGCGCAAGGTGGGTGCGGACACCCGGGCACGGCCCAGAGCCGGGCACGGCCGGCCGGGCAGCGCGGCCGGGACTTTCCAGGGGAGACCGAAACGGTGACTCAGGGGCCCTTCCGCCGAGCGGGGGGTGAGCTCCGCCTCGGAGCCTTCCCTCGTCCCTTCCTCGGCAGGGCCGGGGAGCGGGGTGGTGGCGGTGTGACAGGAACTGCCGGCGGGGCCGGCGAAAGCGGGGGTGCTGGGGACATTAAACACTGGAGCAGAGGGCACACAGCACCCCTGGAGTGGTGGGTGATCACCCTTCACCCCGGGGTGCTGGGGACATTCCACCCTGGAGCTATGGGCACACAGCACCCCTGGAATGGTGGGTGATCACCCTTCGCCCCGGGGCGCTGGGGACATTCCACCCTGGAGCTATGGGCACACATCGCCCCTGGAGTGGTGGGTGATCACCCTTCACCCCGGGGTGCTGGGGACACTGCTCCCGGGGCCGTGGTCACAGTTCAGCCCTGGAGTGGTGATGACCCTTGTTCCCCCGGTTTTGGGGACAGTGGGGCACACTGCCACACGCCCCAAGCAGGGCTCCTCGGGGTGGTGGCGGGTGTTTGTCTCAGACATTGCACACCAGCCTGGCTCTGGCCGTACATACAAAACCCAGCTACTGCCTGATTTGGCCTCTTGTTTTATGCACTGTCATCTCCCTTCTGTATCTTCCAGCGGTGTTTCTTCCACACAGTTTTATTTCTAATATAATTTTTACACGCTATAAGATATCAAGCAGGGTTTGTCTAACTGGTATCCTAGCACAGAGTGATATGGGTATGTACTTTTGAAATGTCCTGTTTGTGTTTGGATTACACAGTTTTTATATAGATGTATTTTATCATTTTAATAAACATAATAAAATTTTATTTTGCAGTCACTGCATGTAATAGACCACAGTCCTCATTTTTTTGCAGCACCAGCGGGTACTTCTAGATGATCTACATTTATATGGTTATTTTTCTGCCAGAGGATCTCAAATCATTTTATAGACTTCATTTACTACTAATATGTAGCCACTTCATGAGTGGGATGTGGCAGCACAGAAACTTTAGATTGTATGAAGTTTTAACTGGAACTCACATAACCTTTTTTTTATTGAGAATGCTTTTTAGAAACATATCCACATGTAGTGTCCTACTCTCATGGTAATGCATTTTAATAATTATACATCCTAGACTTAAATCTCTCAATTTTTAGCAAATACTGGCATGCATCCTCTTCAAAAATTCAGAGTCCTCAGCCAACTTTTAAGCACCTGGTAATGGATTTTTAGGAGCCCTCAGCTTTTGTCTAGCTGCTGCTGATAAACACAGCAACAGAACACTCATTTCTTCTAGTGAGCACACTAAAAGATACAGCCTTTGTTTTGCTTTAAAGAAGGCATCAGGAAATACGACATAAATTGATATTATCTAGCCATTTTATTAATCTGACAAAAACTGAAAATCCTGAGCTTGCTTGAGTGGCTCTGTGCAAGTGACAGGAAGTAGAGTCAGTGTCCTCATGGGGAGTGGGTAATACCGCAGGCATAGAGAAAGTTTGGAAAAGGCTGAGAAAATATTTGGCATGATATAAGGCCAAAAATGTAGTTTTGTAACAGACATCAGTGCTTGTAGCTAATAAAACTGAGCAGGTTATAACACCTGAGTAATATTTTTTGTAGTAAAATCTCATTTCAAAATAATCTTTAAATTCAAAATGAAATAGGCTTCACCGGCCAACCAAGTCACCAGTATTTAATTAGTTTCTGGATGATTATTCTTTTTTAATGCTTATGTTCATGATTGAAGTCATGCTATTTGCATGCCCTGGTTCTGCGAGGATTGCCATCAGCTGGTGAACAAAGGGCAGATAATAGTTGCTAAAGTGTGGAAATTTTTTTAGTCTTCTCAGAAACTGCTCCGAGTCATAGCAGGAGCATCTGCACAATTCTGAGAACATCTGAAATTGTGTCTTCCTGCTCACATGTGGGTTTACATCTTCAACCTCATTGTTGTTCCTATACAGCCTAATTAATGTGTTACTGGATACCTCAGAGCAGATGGGGCCTGTGTGGTGCCTACATCACACAGCCCGTGTCTCAGAGTGTCTCAGTGTCTCGGTTTCTCTCTTCACCAAACCCATGAGAAGTTTTGGCTCTGGAGGCCCTCAGTATGAGCCACAGCCGTTTTCTGGAGTCTGCAGTTTGACTACATAGTCTGCTTTTTGCAGCAGAAGCTATCATGGAAATTCTGTTCTTTTAAGGGCTTAATCCTGTGGAAAAATCCACGTGTAGGTTTAGGCAGATAGAAAAGGAAATAAAATATGGGTTTGAATTGTTAGGATGTTTCTGTGGCCAAACAACAAGTACACCATCATTTAGTCTGGAGCGTTTCTTTCTTTTCCCCTTACAAAATTATATCTGTCTTCTAAATATTTCGGCTGGATTTTTAACTGCTGTGATGGAAAGAAAATAAAAAATGCAGTGGGAGCCATATCTTGACTCAGATATGGGCATTTGTATCTCAAAACAAGGCCAGGGCAAAGGCTAAAGCTCAGAAGAGTGAGTTACCCTGCAGTTATACAAACACTGAGCAGGAGATTTGGTGATCTCTTCTGTAGATACTAGGGAGTTTCTCAATAGTCTAATATTTTTGAGAGATTTTTTTAGTGTGTAGAATAAGAATAAATCACATTTAAATGAATAGGGACACATTTATATTACTTTTGTCCAGATGTAAGTGACAAAATAGATAAGCTGCTAGAGAATGAGCAGACAAGCTTTTTAAAGCCTCCTTTCAAATTTTAATGTGGAATTCAGTCTGGAATGGGCCAAGACAGGTGAGGTATGAGTCTGCTAACACTTTTTCACTATATAAGCATTTTTTATTTTCCCTCCTATATTCAGCCTTTTATAAGCCCAGCACAGAGTCTCATGAAAAGCAAAAGATGGCAAGGCCATCTTTCCTTCAAGCTCTGAAAAATGTGCGGTAATAAGATCACCTGTTAGAAGCAGGAGATGTTTGAAGTCACATAACTCATCTTGCTGGAGGGAAGACGTTCAGGTGAACAAAAGAAAGAGGGGCCTGGTCTTGGAAGACTTTGTGCTCCTCAGTCATCTGCTCTGGTGCTGATTTTCCTTTGAGTTATTGTTGAGGCGCTTCCCGTTCTGCCTCAGCCCCAGCGAGAGGTGCAGCCTGTAAAAAGGATGGGAGAAAAGGAATGCTAAACCCTCACGGCTTGCATAAGCTGGCAGTTCTGGCCTGCTGTGTCTTTCTGCAGTGATGTTGGGCATTTGAGGATATCATACATCTGAGGATGCATGGCACAGATCTTTAGGGGATTGGAAGATTGTCTGCAAAACTGGTTTTTGCTGGCCCAAACCTGTATTGCAGTGTTTAGTTTATTAGATACAAAAAGTTGCCTATTTTGATTTTGCTGATGGTAGAAGTGTTGGACTAGGTAACAAAGTCAGTTTATTCTGTTTATGATACATTGATGTTTGTCTCTCTACCCTTTTCAGTGAATATTGTGCTCCAGTTTTGTGTTTAATTAAAGTAAGTTGAACTTTCCAAAAACTTTCCTAAACCACTTGTGTCCATTTCCCATGTAGGTGATTTCCCATCCCAAGTACCAAGAATCCAAAAGAATTGCAATCTTCCTGAGCATGCCAGATGAAGTCCAGACAGAAGAAATCATTAAGGACATTTTTAAGCAAGGCAAAGAGTGTTTCATCCCCCGTTACAAACCTCAGAGCAATCACATGGACATGCTGAAGTTATCATCAGCTGAAGACATTTCTTCACTTGCTTTGACATCCTGGAATATTCTTCAGCCCAGTGATGATGACAGTGCAAGAGAGGAAGCTCTTGCTGGTGGTGAGTATTTTCTTGCTGCACCATGGGATTACTGAGCAGGAGTACCCTGGAGGCTGGTAGGAAATACTCTGATAGCAAGAATGAAATTAAATGTTACACCTTGGTTTTAGATCTTGTAGAGAGATGCTCCTTTCTCCTGCCTGTTTTTCTCTACCCTGTGCCACCCCTGTGACATGCCAGCAGGGCAGGAACAAGACTGCACTCATCCAGCTGCAAGAAAACTCAACCCTCCAGATAAATTATCTTCTTGGTGTGATCCGTGAACATCCTCAGCACAGTCCCAGCCAGCATAATGTAGAGGCTTGTAAAGGAGACAGGCTAGTTGAGGGTAGCTTAGGCTGCCACTGAAAGTCATGGGGATCCAGGTTTAGGATGGACTCTGAGGACTTTGGTTTGTGCTGTCTGAAAGGTTGGGAGCTTCTCAGCTGATACCCATAGACTGAGAATTTTCTGAAAGCTTTGATCCTGCAAATTGTGTTGCATGGATAAATCACAGTGCTGATATGGAGCCTGCCCTTGGAGAACAGCTCTCTGGACTGAGGCCTTATACTGAAAATAAAAGGACTTTCTTATAGGCCTGCATGAATATTGCAGTCTTTTCCAGCATTATTCTCTCATACTTTTATCTTGATTTTATAATGCTGTCTCAGACACTGGATTCATCATAGGGTTGAGAAGGTACAAGTTCATTAAGATCAAACTTGTGTATTTGTGTTTTGATTCCCAAATAACCTCTCTCTTAACCTAAAATTCCCCAACTCCTACTTGTAAACAAGTTTACTTTTTGTATCTTTGCATTCATTATTTGCATTCTTTTTCTGAACACTTCAATATCTTCCCAAAACATCTGCAGAATGTTCAATCTTATTAATGGAAAACTCATGTTGAGCTTGTGCTTGAAACCTCAGCCCAGGAAGGTTTTCTCCAGGTTGAAATTCACCATGCAGACAGCTTCCACTTCTCACACATTTGCCAGCTTTTTAGTGCTTGATAAAGGAACATAACGTTTCTATGACTCTGTTTGATTGAACTTGGGCTTGTATTTGCTTTGGGATGCCAATGTACTTTCCCAGAATGCTTAACCATTTTTTTTCATCTCTTATTTTCGGTCATTACTTCTTCCCTCATTCCGAATCCTTTCTGTGTCTATATTTTAGCTAGCAAGGGATTTCACTGCTTCACACAATCATCTTCTTTACATTTAGTATTTAGCACTGTTCGTCATTTTTCTAATGTTTGTCAAAAATTGTGTATATTGGTGAGGTTTAGGGACTTTTGAAGGTAACCTAAAACAAAATCCAGAGTTCTATTGACTGAGCTTAGTTCAGGCACTCTGGACAAGCTTTTGACTACTGATGAGCTGCTGTTAATTGAATTTAACAAGTCTGTTGCAGATATGACACGGTAAACATACAATTTGAGGTATGATGGGAGCAAGGACTTCCAGGTATAGAGTACTCTGAGATGTACCTGAGTGCCAGACAGTGAAGATGGGGAAGGCAAGAACACACTTTAGCTAGTTCTGGAGCTGCTGCTTCCTTCTCTGCACCAGGCTGTGGACAGAGAGCAATGCCAGAAGAGCTCCTGTGCTCTACAGAGAGGTGCCAAGAGACCAGTTGTAAGAACTGATGTATGTCTGTGTCAGACTCATTCTGCCTGAAACTCAATATTAGTCTGTTTGTACTGTTTGTACAGTAATTTTGGAATATTGCCTTTTGGATTGGAAGTCAGACTGTGGTCCTTTATCCTAGAACAGTTTTTGTGAATTAGAGAATAAGTTTCAGGTTTTTTCCACTGTTGCAACATCAGACACACATTCCTAATCTGTCCCCACAGAAACACACACTTCATCTCAATATGTCTTTATATTCCTCTTGCTGTATTTTTTGTCACCTAATATATTTTTTGAACTTTGGTACATTTGGAAGACTGCAAATTGCCTTGCTGCTGATCCATCCTCCATTGTTGAAATGACTGCATGGATGGCACATTTATCTCAGAGATGTTATCAAATACTTTGGTGATCTGAGGCATTTACATTGTTCTAAGGAGATAACATGGTGTTACATTAGTAATGTTCCCATGGCTGGCATAAATTACTATGTAATTTCCAAGAAATAGCCCATGGGTACATAAATAAACCACATAATTTCTGAGTGCATTCATTTTACATGGCAAAAAGCTTAAATTCACACTGTCCTTAAAACTTCAGGCATGGTTACTATTAAGAATAGCTCAAATATAAGACTGAGTATGATTTTTGCATAGAGTTTCCCAGTCTTTGGGAAGCACTCATGGGCAGTGTTGAGTGGACAGGAGCTACTCCTTTTGGAGATGATCCTTTTTTCTGTTGGACCAGGGTTTACCTCTTTTCATCTTGGCAGTACTCACATCACACCATGTTGGCACAAAGAAAGATCACTGCTTTTGTGGTAGGAGAAAGTCTGATCTTCTCTATTATATGTGAGTGACTCATTGACATGTGGAATGTTGCTTTCTTTAGGCTAAATGGACACAATAACAGAAAGAACAAAGGTGGAAGAAGTTCAGATATTTTGGAGTAGGGGTATGTGTAGGTGCATGACCTGGTTCATTTCCAGCTATATCTATTGAAAAGAGACAACTTCTGGGCAAGCCAGTGGTACATTTTCCTAATAGGTACCAATTCTCATTTTTATCCTTGCCCATCAGAGCAATAAATGTGCACTGGTATTGGGTTTTGCCCAAGGTAATACTGCTGATGAAAGTCCAGGCAGGTTGCAGTATTTGTTTGCAGAAGTGTAGAAGCCTTGCGCAACTTTGGACGGAATAAATCAGATAAAACCATACACCCTGTTTGCTTTTTATCACTACTCCTACAGAAGTTTAAAAAACACTTCGCCAGCAGCTTCGTTTTCAGTGTGGTTTAGGGAGGTGTTGTGATTCACCAAGCTGGACATGGGTTCCCTCATTTGTAATGTTATTCATTATTACTTAGACCTGCTCTGAAAATTACGAGGGGAAAGCTAAGTTATTCCACTGAAAAAGAGATTATTTTTACTGGGACACAAAAACAAAACAAAAGAAAAAAAAAAAGAAAAAAAAAAAACCCAAAAAAAACCCAACTTGGTTAAGTGTTTCCATATGGTAAAAGTCTTGGAGTCTGCTTTGAAGGGAGGCACGTGGCCAGGGATCTCAGCTGGAAGGCTTGGACCTGAGCAAATATACTTAACTGTTTATAACTGAGCTACTGACTGGTTGCTGAAGGTGTGCAATAAATTATAAACAGCTTTTCGAACATTCACCTGCATGATGGAGAGAGTGGGTTTGGCCTAAATATGTTTCTCAGCCAAAAAATGAAGTGTTACTAGAAATTATGACTCTGAATCTGCTTACTCTAATGGATTGGGATGTGCTTTTCTGAGAATTGTAAGAAATGGGATTATGTGTACAGACTTAATTCAGCCACTTAATCTCTGTCAATTCTGCCCTGGTGTCACAGTACGTCATTACATGGTCCTTGTCCCTCAGGTGTGAACACCCTGGAAGATGAACCCAGGTGAGATGGTCTGGGCTCTTTCAGAGAGGCAGAGGATGAACACTGCTTGCTGCTGAGGAGTATCTGCTCAGTTGTTTGCTTACTCCCTGCTCAGGTTACTGCTGCAGGCCTCTTTACTGTGCCTTATTCAAACCTCAGGATGGAGGTGGAGATCTGCATTTCTGTATGGGCTCCTCATCACTACACCATTCAGTGATATTGAGTGGTATTTGCTGATGGAGAAGCAGCAGAGGCTCAGGATTTTGTTGCAGCCTGAGTTGTGCAGAGGAGCTGCCCACAATGAATACAGACTTTTTTGCATGTTTTTCCAACATTAAGTTTTCCTCTCTGTTTCCTCCAAAACAATAATTTCCCAGATTTGTCTCAGCCTTTGACTAGACCTCCTTTTTGAGCTTTAATTTCTCTGCCACCATAATGTCCCTTTCCATCTTTCTGCTCTTTGCCCAGCTTCTCTGAAACTCCCTCCTCAAATGTCCTTCTCTGGCCTTTCTCACTATATTCCCCACATCCTCCTGCTCTCTGTCCCAGCCTGTCATTTCAGGGGCAGCTGGGCCAGCATAAATAGCTTGTCCCTGCCAAAAGGGAGGAGATCATGTGTTTTGTCTTCTTTCACTTGTCTGCTTCCTCACATACAAGATTCTCCATCCCAGTTTACTAATTTCCTTCCCCACTGTGCTGGCTTCTTTCTCTTTTTTCTTGGCTTAGACAAACTTCACTGTTTAATAGTACTTTTTTTACTAATTAATACAAAAAGACGTAGTTTTGTGATTATATCTTTTGAGCAGTGCCTGATTAAATGAGCTGCTGCCATTTCTCCTCTTCTTGGTCCCCACCCCTCTTCTCCTGTGCCAGCACAGATGGCCCTGCAGCCACGTTGGGACCTATACTGGGAAACCAGTCTTGGTCAGGAGCAACCCAGCACTGGTAGAAGTCTCTTCTCAGACAGAACCACCACAGAGGTTTGGACTGATGCAGCTGAAGGGTTGGTAGGAAGCTCATGATGAGGGGTTGTGAAAATCGGTGTCATGCCAAAAAAAGTCTCAGTGAAACTTCAGTCGTCAGTTCCTTCCATGTTTCAGTTCCCAGTTTTGCCCCAGGAGCAGCCAGTGAAATGAAAATGAATGACTCTGGAGTGCTCACAGCTGGGATGGGTCTGGCAGGAGGAGCTGAGCCTGCAGCTCCATGTGCTCCAGCTCTGCACCAATACTGGCTTAAGGACTTTCCCCTTCTTGTGTTTTCAGCCTATTCTTGCCTCCCTCTGGTGAGCTCGATCAACCTGGGGCTCTGGGTGAAGATTATTTCCCTCCTGTCCCCTCTCCTGTTTTCGGTGGGATTTTTTTAACCCAGATGAGTGGATCCAGTTCACCATGTGGCCGGATCAGTGCCGTGTGTGTGGGAGGAGGGAATGAGGAGCCAGGATGGAGGGAATGTTCCCTGTGGCACAGGTTCCTAGAGAGAGTCCTGGGGCCACCCATGCAGATGTGACTCCAGTAGTGGTACAAGCACCTTCAAAGAGCTCCAGAACTCATCCTGACACATCTCTCCAAAGCCTGTGCCAGTGGCAGCTTTTCAGACATTTGCAGCAGAGCATAAGCCTAGCTCAAATGGCTTTGAAAAGGGCTAAAGCCACATCCTCACCAGTGAGGGTACTACAAGCCAGATTTCAAGTTCTTACCACAAGACATGGAGCAACAGAGCTTCTCTCCTTTTTATTTGTTTGTTTGTTTGTTTGGTTTTTTTGGTAGCTTTGATCTTGGAAACCAGTGAACCATTTTTCAGGAATAAAACCAACATTACCCCCCTCACCCCCACCTCAGTTTGGCATAAGTACCCAAGCTGAAAAACACCAGCATTTGACAATGTAGCATCTTTTATGTAATGGGGAATGCAGAATAATCTGCTACTACTCAGCTGCAGCATAATGCATTTTTGCTTTAAGAAACGAATGTATTAAGACCTTGAGTTGTATTTCGTAATTTGGCTTGGAGACTTCTGGCATTTTCAGCACTGAAAACTTCTGTGGCCTACTGATCACACCATTTGTGTTGTAACTTCAAATAATTAGTGAAATATTAACTAGATAATCCCTGCTTTCAGTAATGGTAAAAAAATTGCTACGAATAAAAAGAAAAGATCCAAATTTGAAATAAAATCAGGAAATACTAACATATGTCTAGCAGCAACTTCTTGCAGCTTTGTTTTCACATAACCTTTTGAATGTTGGCGTTTAAGGTTAAGGTAATTTTATCTTTCTGCCCTTTTAACTTCCAGAACACTGTGAGACTTTCTGTAGCATAAATTACAACAACTTGCTGGTAGCAGAAACAGACAGAGACAGCATACCTATGTGCTGGTATTTGGTTTATAAGGGCTGTTTATGCCAGGGAACATGATTCTCTTGTAAGGAAACTGTTGGCTACCTCTAGGCTACAGTTCCAAACCTCGAGTAGTTTGAAATTATTCCTGAGTGGATATTAACCTTATTTGAAACTTTGCCATCAGGATTTGCCCTGCAGAAGCATTTTTGTCTGCAGAAATGCTTTTTCACCTGTCTTTAAATTCCTGCTATTTATTCATGCATTCAAAGATTCTGCATTTGCTGCCAGGACTGATGGCCTTGTGATGCCATCAGTATTCTTAGTTATTCCAAATTTTAGCACAGTTCTTCAGAAGTGTGACTGAATTGATGGCAGCACAGTCTTAAGAGGAATAGGTTTGACTTAGAACTGCAAAATAAAATGGGATTTTAAAAAAGGGTAATGGGTTCCTCCCCCACCCCCAAAAATAATGCACCAGAAGTTAGAGGATTTTGAAAGATGAGGCACATTAGAGTTTAGAAATAAAAAACACTTGTGAGTAGAAAATGCTGTGGCTTGAAGCATAAGGAAGTTCTAATATCCTACTAAAGCTGCATTAGATGTTGTACAGATGTCCATGAAGGCATAATGGGACCATACAAAATGATGCTAATCATTCTGAAAAAAGATATGTAGTAAATAATGCTCAGAGGTAACAGGGAATATTTAAATGAGCTATATGCAGATAGGAATGTATCTGGAATAAATGAAATATGAGTACGTGAAAAGCAAAGATGTTAAATGTTTCTGCTTAGGAAAAAAAAACAAAAATAAATACCCCAAACAAGATTGTAAAGTGATTGAAGGTACTATTAGGTTTCTTTTCCTCTGGGAGACTTGATTAAAACTTGCAGTACAAAATATGTCAAGGGATAGATTATAATTTAAAATCTTTTTACAGTGGTCATAAAAAGAAAACCTGAGAGCATGGCACAATACAAAATTGAAAATCGAGGCTTAGCTGCTAATGTAATTTATTTTTTAATGAAATGATTTAAAGTTTGGAATGAACTTCTGTTTGGAGACAATGATCCATAGTATTTTTGATATGCAAAAGAAGAACAAAATTCGGTGCAAATGAGGCATTAACATTCTGATCATGAATCTTGCTGTGGAGAGAGGATCCTTCCCCTCCCAGTGCAGGATCTGGACGTTCAGTACAGCATCACATGTTTTACAAGAGCCAGGAAATCTCACAACTTGGAGCTGTGTAGCAATAACTGAAGGATCTTCCTACCTCTGCAGCTGCAGTCCCCAGATTATTGCCTTACAAACAGGTTCTGGTTTCTCTTTCCAGCAGGCGTTTGGAGCATTCCTCTAAGCATCTAATTTTATTTGTATTAAGCCCTTGGCTCTGCTGCCTTCCGACAGCTGTGAGTTGTACTGGTTAGTTAGTTGTAATGTGAAATATTATGTTCCTTATTATGTTAAGATTATATTATACTCCTGTGACGTGTGAAATATTATGTTCCTTTTATTCATTTTAAATTTGCTGCTTTCAGTTCAAGGGATACTTCATTTTTCTATGATGAGAAGTAAATAAGGGTGTTTGAGTTACATTCTTCTTACTATTCATTGTTTAGTTACACATGTAACCAAATAACCTGTAACTGTAATAGATATAGTTTACTATATCTATTGTATTATTTTTCATCAAACATTGACTCTTTTAATTTTTTTGTAGAGAAGCTTTTCTGTAGCAGTTCCAGGCATTGCTCTTTCAGCCTTTGCAATCTTTCTGATGTTATTCTGGAAAAAAAGATGCCTGGGAGAAAATTTTATGCCCAGGTAAAGAAATACTGTGAAATACATGTCGTGGCACTGGACATGTTAATTCTTTCTGTATATACCATAACCCTGCTCTTCAAATCAGCTGCCTGGACAGATCTCTTACTGGTTTCCACACCAGTGTTCCACAATGACACATCATTACAGAGGAGCCTGTTCCACTAGTAAAGATCTATAAAATAATTTTATATTATTCCATCTAGCTAGCAGGTAGAGCTAGGAAAATATGTTCTTGGAGAGAAAACATTTCAAGTGATAGCAAGTTTCCCTCAGGGTTTTTCTGCGTCCCAGCCTTCAGCTGAAAGATGTGTGACTCAATCCCAGCACTGAGGTTACTCTCCCCTGGAGCTGATCTCAGCCCTGCCCTTGAGGTCTGCACCAGCTTCCAGAACTCTCTGAAACAGCTCAACAATCAACACTTAATTTGCTAAATGAAGGCACAAACTTTGAGCTGAATTTTCTCCAGTGCTTCTGTTCAGAAACAAGTATGACACAGTTACAGTGGCTTTTTTTAAAGGCTTTTGAAAAAATGCTCTGAAATGCAAAGTTCATGTGTTTGTATCGTGTTGCTTTGTAATGCCCTTTGGTGTCCTAATGTCCCGAATTTCCCTCGTGTAGACTAAACCACAAGCACCATGTGGTTTAATTTTAATACCACCCATGCCAGGGTGTCCTGCAGTGAACCTGAAAAGCTGAAAGCTCTGGAACACTACAGCTTTTTTGCTTTCACAAAGTTCATTAAGGCTTTAAAGGAGTGTTTTTCCTTGTAATCATCTTAAGTGTCGCATCCACGTTTGCCTTCTTGCAGAAAACTCATCAAAACAACTGAAAAGATTACTTCTGCTGTAATCAATTAAAGTTTGAAGAGAAGTGAAAGCAACATGGGCAAGAGCCTTGAAGTCACTGCAAGTGACTCTCGAGGGTTTTGTTTCAAAGAGGGCTAATTTTGCTCCAGTGAGTGTGAACAGTAGCATTGTCAGATTTTTCATACAGTTTCCTAGAGACAGGAGTCTTTGAAAGGCAGATAAGAGGTGAAATTCATTTCTGGAGTGTGGCAGGAGTCAGTACAACTCATGCAAGGAAAATGCCAATGTGCAAGTATCTCTGGCTGCAGTAATTAATCCAAACAGGTATCTCTGTCTCCCTTTATTTTCATGTTCTGGAAGGGAAGATCCGGCACCAAGCTCATCTCCGTGCCTTTGTGCACACAATCTGGGGAACAGGAGAGGAGGCTTTTCCCTGCTGCCCACCTCTATGGAGATGTAGTTTGGTGAGACAGCTGAGCCCTCCTTCCAGCTGCCTGGTGCCAGGGGGGACAGTCCTGCTGCCTTTTCCTTGTGCCCAGCTCTGTGCTCCCCTCATCCCAGGTACCATCTCTGGTACTTGCTGCTGAGCAGATTCAGCTCATGAATCTGGCAGAAATTTGTGACTTTTTTTTCCTTTCTTTTTCTTGGGACTGGTGTTCTGCCAGCTTAGTGGGCTATTAAATCAGGTCAGCACTTTTCCAGCTACAAAAGATTTGTTTTTCTGGCACAGTTAATCCCTGCTGGTTTTGCTGAGATTCAAAATACACAGTTTTTCCCCTGGATGGTGGGAAACTCCTTGGACTGGCCCAGAGCTGCTGGCTTTTAGGGAGCAGGAGACTCATGCTGCTGTTTCATGGTGTAAGGATAACTCTGGATCTTCATGTTTGGTGGCATTCTGAACTCAGTCCCTGCTTGGGCTGGCTGTTGTGTATGTAATGTGGGTAATGAATTTTTGGGATGTAGATAAGGGCAGACTCCTGTCCGGGAGTGACATGAAGCCTTTTGCCGGCAGGTGTCAGCATTCCATACATTTGCCATGGAGCATTGGTGTCATTTCGGCTGTTTTCCTATAATCAAAATCTCATCCAGGCATTGCACTCACACACACAGGAGAACAAATGCTCCAGCCTAATTTCCCATAAAAAATAAGGGACTGAAGTGAGTGAGGGATAGGAATCCAGGGAGAACTGGATTTTTTAAACTGTACAAGCTTAAAAAGATAAAAGAAAATCTTGTGCTGGAAGAAGCAGGATTTCTCAGCTGTTGTGGTGTTAACACGTTTGCAGCAACTGTGAAGGTGCCATCAGCTCTCAACCAGCTGACTCTGCATGTACAATAAACCCTGCCTGTAAGCAGCCTGATACTCTCATCGAGTGGTGTCACTCCTTACAGGAGCCAGGTTTATGCACTGACTTGGAAGTTGTTGTCTTACCTGTTTATATTTCATGAGTAATTCTGCATGTTTTCTGATAGGCTATCTGCTGAGTGAATCAAAGGGTATTGGAAATATTGATAGTGATGCATAAAGTATTGAAAAAACCCCAGATGATTCACCTCTGTCTTACTTTGACTTAAAAATACCCAGACAGAAGTATGCAAAAGAGGACCAAGAGTGAAGCCATGCATGTGTCTCCAGTGGGAGTATTTAAATGAATGCTCAAGCAAACACCATGGACATGTAACTAATAAGACCATAAAGAAATTCCCATAAAAACACATGAAGATACACAAAGATCCTTGCATTTTAGGTTTCAGCAGTATCCCCACATAAACAGTTCGAGCATCAATGCCTTGTGAGTTTCTCGAAAGGAGCAGATTTGCAGTCAGCATCTGCTGATTTAACAAGATATGTTGATGTGCTGTAAAGTGGCTCTAATGCCATTTCTCCTCTCTTTGGAATTGCTCCTTAGTACATCTGGTTTCAGAGTATTTTAGTAGTTTAAAATCATGGGAGAATCCAGGTGCAAGCCTTGGAACCAAACATTTTTGATTGCCCATGTTTTCCCAATCAGTGCTCACATATATGAATATCAGAAACAGATTAAGTCATTTTTCACAGACTGATAGCTGAAAAGTCCTAAGCTATTTTTTCCTTTACTCTGAATTTTCAAAACCAGACATTTTGTGGGTGGCATTGAGTGGTCATGTTTTATTTACAGGGCTTACGCAGACTCGATGAATAATAGTGAAATAGAAGAATACTTTTCGAATTTTCTTTTAGATGGAACTCTGAAAATGAGACTCTAGTCCCCATCTTACTGTAAGTTAAACTCAGGGGAAATGAGTGTGATGGTTATAACCTCACACATTGTGAAACCAGCCAGAAATACAAGTCTTAGCCTTGTACAGTTGCTTCTCTGGTGAAACATGAAAGGATATCTGTCTATGGAGCAGGATAGGTTTGTTTGAGCAGGGCTGACAAACTCCAGGTGATCTTGTGCAGTGCACTCAGCTTTTCAGATGCATTGGCACTAAATTTTGGTTTAAACTAATTCAAAATCAGAGGTATTTACTCAGGCACAGCTCAGTAGCAGAGGAGCTGATCAAGCAGCTTTATTATGTGTTTTTGAGGTTTAATAACGGGCGAGTGGCTGCCACTCAGTTGTTTTAAACCTTTATGACTGATGGCTATCATGTAGCTTCTCAGGGAGGTGGATAAATATTTTATTACGCTGTAGTTCAGCAGGGCAAGTGTGAACTGTGAGGACCAATGTTTCATGCTGACACAAGGCACTGACATGGATGAGTAGACTGATAAACGCTGAGTTGCTCAGTGCTTGTTTGTAGATTCTGCTGATGGTTCTATTTTCTGCAAAATATTTTATTGAAGTAATAACAGAAGCTGTCTCTGTCATGCCAGCAGCTGGGATTGCAGAGGAGATAGTCTGCTTGGCATCTGTGTGGCTGTAAAAGGTGGATCGTGGGTGTGCAAAATATTCTTTATGGAGGACAAAAAGAGACAAAACCTTCCTAGTGCCTGTAATTCCCACACACAAGAATGAAAATAAAGTAATTACCCCTGGTGTTAAGAGCATTTCTCCCTGAAGGAGCCTTTGAGGACCTAATGGTGAGTCTCATAGCAGGAGGCTGTGAAGGGAGCCTGTGACATTTGGATGTGATACTTTGACATTTGATTCCTGTGCTGGGTTAAAGTGAGTATCTCTCTGGCTCCTTGTGAAGCAGCATCCTGAGATGAGCTCAGCTGGTCAGAGCATGGTGGCTGTGATGTCAAGGCTGTGCATTCAATCCCTGTGTGGGCTGCTTGTTTAAGAGTTGGGCTCAATAATCTTTGTGGGTCCCTTCCAACTCAGAGTATTCTGTGATTCTGTGGCAACAAGTGTCTGTGAATAGCTAGAAAACAGTATGTCCTGCTGAAGTGATGTGGTAGTGCACAATTAAAGGTGTTCTCACAGGGGAAACACCTGGAGGAAAAGCTACTGATGGCAGTTTAAAAGGAGCTGGTTTTTTACTCTAATATGAAACACAACTTTTAGTCCTGTTAGGTATCTGTTTGAGATCTTAAGGAAGCTACAGAGTGAACACCCAAGAAGAGCTTTTTATGAACAACCAACACCACATACCTACAAGAGAAGGAATTAATTCTTCTCAAACTCGTGTCAGCAACATCAGATATTTTTTATGTGGTTCCCAAGGTGGGTGCAGAGAGGAGTCAATGGGGCAATGTCAATTTAGAGCAACTGAGGATGTGGTCCTTCATGTTATAACTTGGGTTTCCACGGAGATGAGAAGTCACACTGAGCTTCTGACAATGTATCATGGAAGCAAGTAAGAATTATCAGTTAAAAGTTTCTTTTCAAGGAATGTATTTGCATTTTAGCAGATTGGCTGGGGTCAAGGCAAGCAATGTTGCTATTTATGTCTGCAGTCCTCTGTGTTACTGGATGTGCACCTCATTGGGTTTGGATGAATGCCTTTTTCTCAAATATTTATGAGTTGCAGCAAAGGATAATGTTTTTGTCTCCTTGGGCATATAGCAATGTCTGTCTCCTGCAGAGGTTTGTGGGGAAAAGAGCCTGTTTCCTCTGGAAGCAATCCCAGCACTTTGGGAACCATGCACCTTCTCAGGGTCTGGATCAGGTCTGTAGTGAACAGATCTGGCATTTCCCTTTCTTGTCTTATACCAAGAGATGTGTAAGAGCAGAGATGCTGTGCTCGAAACCCAGGGCAGGTTTTTTCCAAAGGGCAGAAACCTTTTTATCTGGAAGGAAACCGTATGTGTTGGTAACCTCAGGAGTGGTGCTGGGGCACCCTGGGTGTTCTAGGAGAAACCATAAAGGGGAAGGGATTTGTTTTGCTGCAGTATAAGTGAAATATTTTTGTGGAGTTTTTTTTCCCCCAAGATCTGGTGATTAACTCAGACCACAGTGTTAAGTGCTGTGTAAATACAGAACAAGATGGTGATCTGTGCCCTATAAACTATGTGTTGAAAGCAAACACCTACCCAAAAGGCCTAACTGTGCTAATGCTGACAGTAATTAAAGTTGCGGTAATGACTCTGTCATAAATTAGAAATTTCTGAGTTATTCCAATTCATTGGCTCATACCCTGCATGTCACCAAGACTGATACTGAGGTATTAGGATGAAGTGATTGAGTTATTTTTTTCCTCTCTGCTGGGGTAGCAGATACAGAGGCAGCAGATGGTTACTGCACTCTTTTCATTCTGAAAAGTAAGGTTTTCCTGAAACGGGGTTTGTCTTTTAATCCATTGTGGTCTTTGCTAGGTCAGAAAAGGACCAAAGTAAGTTTTCATTCCTTGTAATCAACAGCTTTCAATTACTTATGAGCTCAGCAGAGGTTTTGCACAGATCTGACATTGTTTATTGTGTGCACAGCAACATGAGCACTCCTTTCCTTTAAAAAGAAAGCTGTTCTTGGCCTGGTTCTTCTGCTCCTGCACCTTATATAATCATTTCCATCTGAGTGAGGTGTGCGTGGAGCAAAACCAACCACTGGAAAACTCATTCTTGCCTGAGGCACCAGACCCTGAAGATCCAGCCATCCTTGTGGTGATGGAGTAAACAATGCACTGCTGCTTCAGGGGAAGCTCAAACTGCACAGCTGCTGCTGTGAGGAGCAGCAGCAGTGACATGGAGCTGATCACTGTTGACCTCTTGTAGGCTCAGGTGGCGTCTGTGCTGTGAGCATGGTTCGTGTGAGCACGTTGCCATTCTTCCCAGGCACACAGGAGTTGCTGCAGCTCAGCCTCTGCCCCATCCTCTGTCAGTGCTTTTGAGGAGAGGATCAAAAGAGTCCTAGCTCCCACTTTGACAGGTCCCAGACACTTTGCTGTGCCCACAAAGCTAGTGGCAGCAAGGGATGAGAAGTTGGGATGACAGAGTATTTCGGTTTCAGCTTCCATTAGACTGTCAAGCTGTGCAGGGGGAGATGAGTGACCCCACACAGCAGGTGACAGCGGGCTGGTGGCATCCCTTTGAACCTGGGAGGAGAAAGGCCATGCTGGCTGCTCCTTCTGAGGGCAGAACAAGTCCCCAGCAGTCTTTACATGACCTGTATCTGTGCAGTTTGATGGACCCTTCTATAATTAACCATTGTCAAGAACACTTCTGAAAATGCCGGCTGGCATTTCAAATAGGAACATCAGATTAAGGAGAAGAGAGGTAATGAGGTGCAAGGAGAAAATCCTTCCCTGGGGGACAAATCAAACCTGATACCATCATGAAAGGTAATGAGAAATGCACTGCCAAACTGAGGTTCACTGCGGCTGCCTAGAGGAAACGAAACCATGTATTCTTATTTAAAACGCTGAGAGGGGATGCTAATGCTTTGGTCTGCTGCCTAAGTCAGGGCATGTGCAGCTTGCAGTGTAGTTTTGCCATACATTTATTGAGTCCTTGGGCCAGTCATTTCACTTCTCTGTGACATGAGGTATGTCTACATCACTGTAAGGGAATCAGTGCAAACAGAGTGTTCGTGTACACCCACAGGACAGGTTCAGAAGCTGTGACTTCATCTACTCTGCCAAATAACACAAGGCTAAGTGCACAGTGCACAGTCCTGTCCACACTAAACAGAACTTGGCCTGTCTTCTTTTGTTTGGAGGAGCCAGACCCTTCTGTCTTTACTGCACATGGCAATCTTGTCCCCTGGAGCAGTCATGGGTGTCACCTGGTCCAACAGTGCCAGACACTGTGCTGACAATTAAGGTATTGACCACCTGTGATCCTGTAAATCAATTTGTTTTCTGGCTGTGCTGCATTTAGCAGTGTAAATGAAGCATGGCTGTATGCCTACACTGATAGATAAGTCAGAGTGTATTATTTCATGCTACACTGTGGAAGGAGGTGCAGCCACAAGAGCTTATGCCATAGATACATTGAGTATTAGGTGACTGTCGTCATAATTACTAACCTTACTGGGATGCCCAGTAGCTGAAAGGGTTCAAGAACCATGGATATTCTCTGCGTAGAAACTGGAGCAAAACGTTGTTGCTTGAGACAGTGTTTTCAGCCTTCAGCAATTTGCAGACCACATGCGAGTTTTCCAGGAGAAGCACAGCCTACCTGTAATAAAACTCTCTTCACTGTGGATGTGCTTTCCTGGGCTCCTGGCATGTGGTCACAGGACCCTTGGGGATCCAAGAAGCACCAGATAATGTCTACAGACACATTGGAGACAGTGGACTTTACAAGGTGATGGGCAGGTGTCCAACGTCAGACTTCCCTCAACGTGTTTTATGAGGCACTAAAACACCTGATGTGGTGTTGATTTTCAAGTACTTGCTGTCTTCTCAGGGACAAGGATGCCATTTCACACCGTGGGCTGTAAGAGCAAGGGCAGTAGGATGTGAGGACAGAGCAAGCCGCAGTCCTGGGTGGCAGACAATAGCCCTGCAGGGCTGGGAGAGCTGGGGAGCATAAGAACCCCATGCCACAAAGGGGCATGTTCTTATCCTCAGCTGCCATCCTGTTGATGTACCCTCAGTGCTGATAGCAATCTTAAGTGTCTGTAATCTTGGTCTCATCTGTGTGTCACCTCTCTTCCTGTGACACCTCTTCCCCCACACTGCCACAGACACCACAAGAGGTTTTGTTGCTCCCCAAGTTACATGTCAGGGAAACATTTACTCCATGCAGCTCTTTGCCATCCATTCTAGATCCTGATACAGGCTTGAGCTGCCCTTGGGCTTCTTGCAGGGTTAGTTGTGTCATTTTTTCTACTGAAAGTCTTGAAAGGCATTTACTTAAATCTTATGCAGTGTGAGTTGCATGGTTATCAGGGAACATGTGAGTCAGGCAAGGCAGTATTGCTGTGTTCCACAGAAGAAAAATAAAAGGGTAAGTATTACAGTATTTACAACATAATTTTTCATACCGAGATTTGCATAAGCTTGTTTGAGTTCTTTAGCATAAAACACCCATGATTACAGAGGAGCCAACTTGTTAAAAGAGTCCCTGTTTCTCCAGAGAACCCAGAGGAAAACAGTGCTTTGATACATCTAAATTCACTTGAGGTACCTGATGCTATCAGTTAAACTCCACAGAAAATATATTTCTTCCCTTCACCGTTTTTGCTATTTCCCTCTTCCCCTAGTGTTTCCCCTGACTTGTCTTCTTCGTGTCTGTAACACAAATGTAAGGAGAAATGGCATCTTGTTGCTCTGCAGATTTGCCCCCTGTGTGCATTCTTCCTGCCAGCAGCAGACTGCAAATGTTTCCTGCTTTTTGTCTTGAGAGGCACCTGGAGTGAAAACGGCTGAAACAGACTGTGAGGCAGAGTGTGTTTAGTCCTGAGCATCGTGACTGATAGGCACTTGCTGGTTTCTGGGCCACCTGAATACCTGCACAAGGCTGATGTGATGCAGGATGTGGAGAGGATAAGCAGGAGCAACTTGGAGAGGATTTGACCTGCAGAATCTGTTCCTGACCTGTTGCAGCTAACAGGGGGCTGGTTTCTAGGTCCTAGTCCACAGGCCTGACGATTGACAAGAGCAAACTGAGGGGATGTGATGGGGTATGTCCAATATGATGCTCATGGTGGTACCATGAAAATGCCATCTCTTCTCAGGGAGACCACACTTCTGCCTTGGGGGCTTTTTTTCTCTTTGTTTGCCATTTGTAATTTCACTCATTTCACTGTCCTGTGAGTCAAAAGTTGACTGCAGTGTGGTAAAACACCCCGACTCCTTTTTAATCCAACCAGTATTATTCTGTGATCTGTCCTTTGGCTAATTCTCTCCCCTTACTCCCTTGACCTCCTTAGAAAAGCCATGCTTCTTGACTGTACGATGCTGGATTTGCAAGATTGATGTTCTCTAAGCATTTTGCACTTGTTGCCTTGCATATTTTGTATCAATGTTCTAATTAAGACATCAGATCATGATGGATGATTGCTCTTGTCAGTGACTCTTCTCTGAACAATGCAGAGTGGAAGGAAATCTCCAGGAGCTGGGAAGTGTGTGCAAATAAGTTGGTCTTATGTGAACTGTTAATATACCCTTCCAGGCAGAGTTTGGAGTTGATATGTGATCTCAGATGGGATTCCCTCTAAACTAAAAGACTCTGCTTTGCTCTGGCTTTTCCAGTACATGCTCCCACACATCTCCTTCAATGGCGGGCATCATCCCTCAGATGTAGTAAAAGCAGCTCAGCCCAAAGTGGGAGAAAAGAGTAGGTGTGGACATGGACAAAGCAGCAAAATACCTGTCCAGGTCTAAGCTCTGGTGAAGGATCAGAGTCTGGTCACAGAAAAGCTGCTCAAGGCTAAGCACTGTGCCTTAAGAAGGCAGAAGCAGTGGACTGAGACTCTGTATTTGCTTTTTTTCCAGACTTGTGTCAGCTGTCTTTTAGTCTGTGCTGCCTTTTCACTCCCTGCCCTTCTCTCAAGTGTCTGTCTGCTACAGCAGCAAGAAATAAAAGACTTTCTTTGCATTGTGAAAGGAGTAAGTGGGATGTTCCTGGGTTCAGGAGTCAGCACCAGGCCAGTCCAGCTTGTTTGTTCAGAGGATGTCTGTGCAAGACTTCTCCCACTGAACACACCAGCCTTTCAGTGATGTGCAGCAGCCTCCTGCCTGGTGGGCACTCCTCGTGGCGGGCGTTTCAGTGATGTGAAACAAGTGTGCAGCCATGTGTAAACTGGCATGGGGCCCATCCACATCCCCTCACAGAGCATGAGCAAAGCAAGAAATGTTGCCTTTTTATCTGGAGCTGGTTGGTGGGGTCTTCTGTTGGAGTTTCACCTGCCAGTCCAGGTGATTAGCAGCATATGCATCTTTCAGCTTTTTAACTGGTGTTGAGTTCCAATCAAGTGCAATCTCACAAGAATCCTGGAAAGAGGGATATTTAGGGCAGGGAAGCAGAATGCCTGCGTGTGCTGCCAGAACAGTGGAAATTGCTGGAGGCTGAGAAAGAAAATCCTTTGGGACAAAAGGAACCTGACATCACAAAGGGACAAGCCTTCAAATCTTCATCTCGATACAAGAGGGCAAATTACACTTTCAGAAAATGTTGTATTCAAGGCTTTTTGGGTTTGGAAAATCAAGAGAAGGTTCATGGCATCTTACAGTGGTGTCAAGAGGATGTCTCCCCTCTCTCTTACACGTCTTCTTTTCATTATTTTTTTCCTTTTCCATTTTTGTGTCTGATGTTGAGGTTCATTTGATTTTCTGATTCCTCCTGCATTTAATTTCTCTGAGTTCAGTCTCTGTCTGGATTTAGAGTCATAATCATTTGTATTTGGAAGTGTGGGGTTAAAATGATAAAAAAACCTGTTAAAATGTAGGGGATTTTTTTTCCCATCCAGCTTTTCAAGAACTAATTATTTTTCAGCTGAACTAGTATGCAGTTGATAAGATGAAAATGTAAATTTACAGGTTTAGTATTCAAAGTATTTTTCATCTGATCAAAGAAAGGGAAGCATTTTACAAAACACAAAGCTTGCGTTCTTGCAAATGTCTGAAGTGATGTGGCTGTAGTCAAGCCATCAGGAAATCCACAGGGCATCCACTAATGCTTATTTCATTTTTCTGCAGGAGGTCTTGACCTTATCTTCATGCCAGGCCTTGGGTTTGACAAAAAAGGCAACAGATTGGGAAGAGGGAAAGGATATTATGATACCTATCTTGAAAGATGTATGAAACATCCCTGTGGAAAGCCTTACACGATTGCTTTGGCTTTTAGAGAACAGATTTGTGAATCAGTGCCTGTGACAGAAAATGATGTTCCAATAGATGAAATCCTTTATGAAGACTGCTGAGAGTGTTTTGATACCAACCCACCTCCAGAGCAAGCAACCAAAGGTGTCATATCCATCAATCATGTTTCTTTCTAATTGTCATGTATGACTTTGGGACCAATAAAATACGCTATTTGTGTTTGGGGACAAAAACCTCCAAAAACTGTAACTGTGGTAATAGTAGTGAGGATTATGTTGATTTGCTTGTAATTAGCAAATGTCTGGTGTGAATTCTTATTCTAGAATCAATACAAACACAAATGAGTGACTGTTTATTACAGTAAGGACTATTTCTTCTCATAATATTTTGAGGTACAAGCTTCTTGATACTTTAACAGTTTTATAATTCTGGTTTAAAAATGAGAGCTGTCTAGTAATGACAGTTCTTGATCTATTCTGGAATTAGATACTTGTAATGGTAAAAGTTCTTAGGACTTAAATATTGTGTTCATCCATGAGCAAAACAATCAATTGATGGAGACATCTTAGAGTAAGCTGGGAAAAAATGGTGATGGGAAAAAGCCTTAATTAATTTTAATGTATGCAGTAATTTTTGACTGTTTACTTGGCTCCTTGCAGTTGTCTTAAAATAAAGAGAGCACCTGTTAATAAAAAAAGGTTGACGTCCAAAACTTTGGTATGTTCTTTCCTTTATCTGAATACAAGATTCTAGTGTGGTCTAAAATGTGGTCAAGGAGTTCTTTATCTGGAACCAGCTTGTTTTTGGTAAAATAATATTCAAAGTTACTTTAAGTTCTCTAATTTTGTACATAAGCCATTCATAATGTCCCAAAATACTGTGTGGTGCTATGTTTAAAAATGAGAGATGCTGAGAATTGTAGAGAGCAAATTTTATGGATGGAATAAATATTTGTGTGGAAGGCTGGTTGTTCTCTGCTTCTCCAGACAATCATGGAAATCCAGAAGAAGATAGTGAATTTCCTCTGCACATTGTCCTTGTAGTATAAGAACACAATATTTCCAGTCAGGATCAATCAAACTGTCAGAATTTTGTGTTCCTTCTTCAGTGCAACTTCATCTTTTCTATGCATGTGTAACTCTTCCCTCAATCAATAAATCAGTTTGTTTATTTTCAGCAAACCACTCTGTGTCATCATTAAAAAATCCATAAATTCTCAAGGACCAGCTCCAGAGTGGGATGACCTGAAGGCTTCCTCAACAACGACCAGTTTTGTGAACAAAACCATGCCTGCAGTACCTGTGAAGCTTTTCTTCTCCAAGTGCTTGTATTCAGTGCTGTTTCCATTCTGCTGATACAGGAACTTTTTAAACCCTCTGGGCTCTGGGGTGAACATAAGCTTAGCAGCTGAGATCTCTCTGGCCTGTGCTCCCTGGTGCTTCTCCATCCTGTGTTAACCAAGGTCCATCTGGCCAGGCTGAAGATCCCTCTGGTGTTGTTCTGCTGGGCATCCCACCCGTGTGTGCAGTGAAGCTGCAGCCTGGGCAGGGCAGCTGGTAGCACTTTGCAATATGGGCTGCTGAGTAAAACAGTGCTGGTCAGAGCTGGCCTTCCATCCCTGCCTTATCACCCCTGCAAAGGAAATGTGTGTCCATGGGTGCACGAATGGTGCTGCAAGCAGAAATTGAGGTGACAGCATTGGCTCTGGTGCAGTCACTGGAGTGTGCCCCACGTCCTCTCAGCTCTGAGCACTGCCAGCCGTGCTGCCTCCCGAGTGGGGACAGAGTGCTGCCATTCCAGACCTTTGGGGAATAAAAGTGATGAGAAAATCAGACCTTTATTTTTAGTCTCTGTCCTGTTAGCATTTTGATCCTTTCTTCATTTCTGAACTTCTGTTAGCATATGGAGTGCAACAAAATGAAACCATGGGGCAGGTTCTGTGTGTGGCAGGCCTGTTCCTGAGTTTGTCTGCTTGAGTTCACCTG
Organism: Sylvia atricapilla; assembly: GCF_009819655.1. Lineage (NCBI taxonomy): Eukaryota > Metazoa > Chordata > Aves > Passeriformes > Sylviidae > Sylvia > Sylvia atricapilla. Next base: position 8,237,219 of record NC_089152.1, on the reverse strand, counting down.
CCACACTAGGCTCAGCACTGTGCCATATGGCACAGCCTGCCACCAACATCAACAGTGCCACGCTGAAGCCAGTGCTTGTCACAGCAGAAACCTGGAACCTGCATCTGATAGATGTTATAAATACATATATTAGGTCCAACACTGTGCAGCCCTTTGGCTTAGCTTTTGATCTTGCTGTCTGAACTTTGATTTATTTACTAGAATAAAGGCTGCTTGGCTTATAGGTATTTTACTACCAATGATAGCAGGTGAACAACTGTGTACAGAAAGGCCAGCATATGGGGAAGAGGCTTCAGAGCCAGCACTAGCAGCTGTACAGAAACAAAGGGCTGAGAGACAAGGACTTGGTTTTGTTGTGTGAAAGTTCAGAATAGGAGGGGGGGAAATGGAAGACAAGAATTTGGATGCAAAATACAAGCCCTCATCCAGCACAGCAGCAGATAGGCACCGAGCTTTGTCCTTGTGGGCTCACTGGAGTTACTGGAACTAATTGCTGTAGAAAAAGCAAGCAACAAACTTTGAAGGTTTTCAGGACTTGAGGCAATGAGTGTCCCCAGACTTCTTATATCTCAAGTCATTTTTCAGTACCTCGTGCAGCCATTGTCTCCCACTTTTACTCCAAACTGCCCTTCTGGCTGCAGCTGCAGTGGGAAAAGATGAGGCGACTATTTAATGTACTGTATCATTGGGAACAAGAGGAGCTGGTGCTTTGTTCCTTGCCAGCCTCTCCTGAGTCAGGAGTTGATCATTACAGGCTGCTCTCCTACAGGGGAGCTGCAGGACCCTGGCTGATGCAGATAGCTCTTAACATTTAGCTGGTGGGGATAGTAAAACGATATTTATGTATATTGTCTTGAGAACCACGGAGCTAAATAAATGTGACAGTTTTCATTTGGCATCCCCAGCCTTGCTGCTGTCGCTCAGGGTTTTTCTCTTTGCCACAGAACATGAAATCACTGTCAGTTTGATAGTATATAGCAGTGTTCCTGAAGCACAAAGGTTAGGGGGGTGGGAAGCGCGTCAGGATTATTTACGTTTGCTATGCATGAAGTGGCACTCGGGGAGCGAGGCAGGCTGCCAAGACGGAGAGGAATCGGGGCTGTCTGGTTGCTCTCTTGTATCTCTCCATGCTGGATTGTCAGGGTAGGATTTATAAAAATTGCTTCAAAACAGTATCATCTTTCCTCAAATGGACGTGCCCCCGTCTGGCGCAGCGATTGCCATTATTGCTATTCTCATGACAAAGCGTCTATCAATCTCCACTTTGTTTATAAACAAATCTGCCTGCCCTGCATAAGAAATAGATAGGCTGAGGAAAAACACCATTACCAAAGGAATAAGTTAATTATATTTCAGGATCTCAGCGGGGAATGCTATCTCAGACTATTCAGTAAGATCTGACCAGTGGAGTTATAATTAAAAAATGTCCCCAGGGAGGAACTTGTAAATTATTTACTGTAAGGGGCTTTTCCAGGCTCTTTTAGTTTAATTATACACTCTGGAAGAGAAAGGACTCAGAACCAAATTAACTAAGATGTTGAAATGGCTTTGTTAAAATCATGTTTACAGCTAAGCAAGTGGGTGACTGTGAGCAAGGTTCAAATATAGGACAAATCTGTGAAAGCTGACATTACTCATGGTTTAAAAACCATATGGAAAGCACCAAAAAGTCTGTGCACAGAAAATGCAATTGCTGGTTTTGTCCAGTATTCCCACTGGCCTCAGAAGGCCTAGTATGAGCCCAGATCTGACAGTGCCTCATGGCCATTTCATTTGTGGGAAGGGAACTGACTTCTGTGGGCTTTTCCGTAGGGTACAGAGGAAACTGGTTGGACTTGATGATCTCACAGGTCTTTTCCAACCTGAACGATTCTATGAGTCCATGATTCTAAGCCCTAACAGAGAGAGATTAGAGGTGATGGAGAGGCAGAATAAGAGGATTCTGGGACAGTCTGGATTTTCCATCACTCTCTCACCATCTAGGACATTTTTTAACTCAAAACAGGATGGTTAACCCTTAGTGGAAGGTGGGCTGAGTGTGTCCATTTGTGCTGAGGGACAGGCACTTTTCAAATCTGTGGATGTAGACAGCTGGCGTGATCTCTGATCAGATGTGGAGCATGGCAGTCAAGAAAACACCCCCTTCATCTCAACCACTCATCTCATCTCAACCACTGACTCATTGCTTGGCCAAGAAGAAGGCATTATCTAATATCTGTTTGCTAAGGCATAAGGCAGCCAGGAATACTCTATCTGCCTGCCTGTTGATGCCAAATTCTGTGTCTGTAATGGCCTTTCAGCTGCAGTTGCCCTTGAATATGTTTCTTTCTGAAAAGCCCCACGTCTGCTGTGGCACCTTCACCACAAAGCCAAGGGTTGCTCAGAGCAGCCAGCCAGGCACGGCTGCTGGGGCCCATATACATATGGGGGCACTTCTCTTCACCCCGGGTCTCCTTTTCCTTTCAGATTTATAGCACTTCCATGTCTTGCTCAGACGGAGACTCCCCCAGAGTTACGGACCTCTCTACCCCTGCATGTGTACAGTCCTCAGCAGTTGCCATGCGATTGTAGCCTGGGGGTACCATTATCACATCCTAAGCAATAAGTTCTCCACCTTCAGGCAAACTATCTGCAAATCTGGAGATGAAAGCTGCTTTAGTCGTTCATCAGGCAGATGAGATCTCTGCTTTTATTTTGTTATACTGTAAATCTGCTACTTAGTTTTCTAGTCTCTCTGCAAACTACTGAATCATAAAAATGCTCGTAGCAAATGCCAGCTTGTCTGTCACCAGTATAATGCATTTTAAATGGTTTATCAGCTCCAAGAGAAGACTACATTACTTTGGAGATGATTTGGATATATAGTTAGGGAACAAAATATGTTGTCAGCTTTTGAATTGTCTTGATCCATAGATTTTATTTTGTATTTTACTGTAGTGTATCCAGTAGTAGTTTGGGAGGAAAGGGAAGATATCCCTAAATTTCTGCAAATGTAGCCTTTTGAAGGGGAAAACTGCAGAAGAATAGTGGAGTAGGACAGAATGTAAACCAAAGGATTCTTCTTGAAAGGGCAGGACTATAAGGTTCCAATACTCTGAGCAGAAGTACTGCCATTTAATTATTAGGAGTGGTGAGTCCATATTAACCTTTATGGAAAAGTACTGTAGGCTATAATAAAGCTGAATACCTTTCTATAGCATTTTTTATCACCTTGTCAAATTTAATAAAATATTACTAACAAAAAAGTTCTATTAAGGTGGCTAAAAAAAGTACTGGAAAGGATCATTTCCTATTAAATAGTTTAGATTCACCATTCTCCCTACAGTATATGAATGTCCAAGTGGTGGAGCAGGTCACTGGTCATTTCCCCTTGAATTATGGGGACTTCATTCTGCTCCTTATCCCTGTTTTCCAGCTCAGGGGGCTGAGTTCCTGCTGAGCAACTGGTCTCATTATTAGACATCGAGGCAAAGGAGATATTAAGTACCTCAGCTTTTTCCTCATCTTCTGTCACTAAGTTTCTCTTCATATCCAATAAAGGATGGACACTCTCCTTAGCCCTCCTTTTATTTGTAATGTATTTATAGAAACATTTTATAGCGCCTTCCACAGCAATAGCCAGGTTAAGCTCTAGTTGGGCTTTAGCCCCTCTAATTTTCTCCCTCTGTAGCCTCACAACATCCTTGTCGTTCAGCCAAGCCAGTCTTCCCCACTGGCTCATTTTTGGCACATGGAGAAGGCCTGGTCTGCACCTTTAGGGTTTCTTTTTTGAAGGATATCCAGCCTTCCTGGACTCCTCTGCCCCTCAGGAGCTGCCTCCCAAGGGACTCTGTCAGCCAGGCTCCTAAAAACAGGCCCAAGTCCAAGGCAGCCATTCTGCTGACCCTTCTTCCCCAAGAATTAGGAAACTATTGATAATTTTCTGATCACTGTGCCCAAGGAAGCTTTGAAACATCACATCACCACTTCTGTAATTCCTGGTGTGGGAAAAACCCGTGGTCCCCTGGGAACACCACCATGGGAACCCACCAGCCCTTTAGTACAGGCAAAAGTGGAAAACTGGCAAGAAAAAACAGGGAAATTTAACAGAAAGCTGGAGCTGAGGTGGGAATTTGTGGAGGTTAAGATACAATCAAGTCATGCTGAAAAAAGGGAAAAAGAGATTACCCTCTGAGAACTGGATTGCAATGGTTTGGTGGGAGATGAAAGGGCTTAGCTCAGACTTCAGCAGTTTTGCAGCCACCCTCCTGGGGACACCTTGCAGGAGTCAGTGACCAGATGCAAACCGCCCCTTTACAGCCCTGATAACTGCTCTGCAAAGGCTAGGGGAAAAAAAAAAAAGCAACCTCCACTTAAAAAAGGCTGAAAAAGCCACTTTGCTGCAGCTCGTTTGCTGGGAGACGCTTCCCTGAGACCTCTCCTGCCTGGGCTGGTGGGACTCTGACAGACCTCCCGTGCTGTAACGCTGCCGTGTCCCTAACACGGGACACTCACGTATGAACACCGTTGTTATCATAAATGAAGAGCCCTGGGAAAGGCCTGGAAGTTGGCCATAAATCTGGTGGTAAGCGCCGGCGAGCAGCAGGGGCTGGGCTGCACATCATTAATAAAGATGTTGAAGAGGCACAGGCGCTGTGTGCTGCTGTGGATGTTGTTGCTCAGGGCTCCACCACAGCACAGCTGAGATTTGGTACACACAGGGCTATCAGTCAAAGACTCTTTGCTGGCTTAAAAACGAGCCAGGTTACTGTTGGTAGAAGCTGTTCTTGGTGATGAGGTTCTTGTTTTACTTTTATTTAAAGGAAGGAAAAAAGAGTCCGTCTCCATTTCTCAACGTAACACAAATTCCTGATGGAATTCCCCAGCTTATTGAACAGTGCTGTGAACACTTTGTTTTGAATAATTTGCACCAAAATTGAAGTGAGGTTTAAAGCTCTGTGTGACACTGGTCTTGGCTTTGTAAACACAATCTCCAGCACAACAGGCCTCTGGCTGGGATTAGTCCCAGCACAATGCAGATTATTCAAGAAGAATAAAGAGGTAAGAGGAGGGGATTATAGTGCAATAGGCTTAAATCTGGTTTTGCATAAGGGCCAGGGAGCAGCAGCAGGACCAGCCAGGCTGTTTTCTCACCACTTGAATACTTTAAATCCAGTCTGGATGTATAACTTTCTGGCTTTGCCTCTATTTTCTTTGACGAGTATACAAATTTTTGGAACAAGCGTCCTCCTTCAGCATTTATGGTGCATGGATAGAAGCTATAACGGGCACAGCAGCTTATTGTCTTGCTTATTGTGGCATCCAAAAATGAAATGTTTCTCCCTGAGGACAGTGGGGAGAGGGCTGCAGCAGTCTGGGCATCATGGAGGAGGTAGAAGAGGAGCAGAAAGGGTGAATTGCCGAGGAGGAGGGAAGGGAGCAGCTCTTCACTGGAGGCTGTCACAAACTCACCTCCTGGCATTTGGGAAACTTTTTATACAGAGCCATGGGAACACAAATATTTGTGGTGTTTTTTTTTTTTTTTTTTTTTTTTTAAAATATGAGTTGGATTTTAAAGCAGGCATTTGTCTAAAATTAGAAGCCACGGACCTGAGATGCTGTAGAGTGTGACAGGAGAAGAGGCTAATTGCAAGCAAACTTCTACCCATCTTGATCATTGTTGTAACACACACATCGTTAACATGATGCTCTAGACATGAAATAAGTTGTTTAAATATTAAACTGTCATGTCCTTTTTCTGATCTCTAAGTCACTGCCTAAAGAAGGTGGGATGTGTGTGTAAAAAAAGAGGTTTGGACTCTGCCCCCATCTGATGCTGTGTTGCTCCCTGTCAGGATGGTGACTACTGCCAGCAGGCTGCAAAATGGCATTTTCAATCTTCTGCTTTGTTTGTACATGTATTTAATAGCTGATCTGCATCTTCTGCAAGCTCTCACATGGGCATGGAGGTGCTGCCTCCTGTGGTCCTCCCTCACCTTCTGTTTTCCTGCACAACTGGCCCTGCCTGGAGATTTAGGGCATTTGAACCGAGGGCAATTCAAAGAAGAGAGGCCGTTTGCCAAATGAGCATTTCTGTGGGTTTGGGAAGCTGCTGAAGTGCCAGGTTATGAACTTCCAAAGTGCTGCCTTCAGGCAGAGGAGAAAGAAGAGGAGGCGGCCACCATGGACATCCTCCCGATGCAGGAGGAAAGGTGACCAAGTTCTACACAATTTTCCCATTTTCTGAGCCCATAGAACAGCACAAACATCCCTTTGATGCTTAAAATGCAGTAAAGCACTTCCCAGAGAGGAAGAATTTGCCTGCAGCTGAGCACCCTGCTTCATTTCAAGGTATCCACAGTGCTGTTGCTCCATGAAGTGACCTCTGTTTGGTACCTCCTGGAAGATGGGTCAAGAGCAGTGTAAGCACACCAAAATCCCCTCATTTACCCTTCTGCCCTGTTGAATTTTATTTCTCAAATAGCTGGTGTGCCATTCAAGAGGTGGTGTACAAAGAAGACCCAGTATAGGAACTGTTTTGCAAGAGAATAATGCTGTTGGAAGACAAATACAAGCATATTAATCATATGCAGACCAAAAAACCACAAATCAAAACAACAAACTAATATTGTAAAACTTCTAACTCATTTTGAGTCCAGTTTTGGGATGTGTGTGTGAGACACAGATCTACTTTTCCTCACTCCATTATTCTGCATATCACTCTGACAGCAGGTAGTGTTTGAGGCAACACTGAAAAACATTATTAAAGGCAATGAGCCCAGAGCACTTATTAAGGCAACTATTTGTTCAAGGAGGAGACTCTTAACAGCTTTGGCTTCGTGGCTTCCTTCCTGTGTAACACTTTGGAGCACAGGAAAGCAGATCTTGACTTCAAGGGTTATAGCTCTGTCTGCTGAAGAGCTTGAGAAGGATCAATGTAAAATGAATCCTAGCACAGCCTATCCCCAAGAGTGCAGCAAAATTAATCCACCACTAGTTTCTCTCTGTCTGGAACTGGAAAATACAAACAGAAAGTGAAATTTGTGCTGATAATTACTTTGGCAGCTGTCACATGTGCATGGTGTAAAGGATCAGCACAGACACAGCTTCCAATATGGTGATGGCCTGTGGTAATGGCTATGATTAAGAGGAAACTAATTAGAATATTTTACACATTCAGTCCCCACAGTTCACTGCTCTTTAAGTAAATTTGCATTTGGGAAGAGAGCCTTGTTTTTGATGTACATGGATAGTGTTCCCTGCAGATTTCCATTGATTTACACCGTAGTCATTTGTGCCAGAGCATTTTCTTTGGTAGCTCACCAAACATTACAGCTTTCTTCCACACTGCAACAAAACTCAGGAAAGATTTGTCCTAGTTCTTCTTGTTTGTAAATAAGCAGGTACAAAGACATGAAGAAGTACATAGAACAGAGATTTTTAAGGTTACTTTAAAAAATAAAGGAATTTAGTCTAATGCTTCTTCTTCAGTGTTGCTTCAAACACTTCTACTGTCAGAATAATATGTGAGGAATAATGGAGTGAGGATAACTAGATCTGTTTCTCACACACGTGTCCCAAAACCAGATCCAGAATGAGTAAAAAGCTTTTGAGTAGAACTTTGATTTCTAAGTCACGTAAGTATTTGCATTTTTATCCAGGATGGAGTTGCACATGCAAACAGACTGGTTTCAAGCAGCATAAGCATACTCAAATGCTTTTGTATTGGAGGTATTAATCCACATATGGGTATTCAACTACTATCAGAACAAACTGTGCCACTGCACTAGAATCAGATAAAAATATGCAAAGCAGGTAGCTTGAGGCTCATTTGTACTAAAGTTCCTCTAGCTGTTTGAAAAGACTTTGTATGTCAGCATACTCCCACCTGAGCATATTCTTTATTTTGAGCATTGTAAAGTGGCCTTCCTGGATGCAAAAATGGGACCTGAATACATTTACTTCAAGGATGCAAGCTTTTTTTTTTTTTTTTCCTCTTAAGTAAAAAAATGACCAGAATCAAACTAACCTAATTTCTTTCTTTCTCTCTTTCTCTTTTGAAATTATAGAATTATAGAGTGAGTTTTGGGAGAAATATATAAAAATCTGGATTATCCCCCTCTTATTTCTCCTGCTTATGTTTTATCCTTTCCTGTCCTTGTCATTGCTCCTCTCTCTTCACCTCATAGTTATCATCCTTGTTATCCTTATCAGCATTAGTAGTTTTGTTGGCATCCAATTCAAAAGCCCTCCATCCCATCACAGCTTTATATTTTCAGATGCAGGAGAGAGGCTTTGGATAGAATCCCACCTTTTGGGGACCCTTGGAGATGCATGGGGGAGAAAAGGCAGATAAGAACAGCAAGTCTATAAATCTCCACATCTATAAATCTTAAAATGGATTACTGATGACAGTGACTCTTTAATGGAAAGAGTGACAGTCCATGTAGATGAAAGGCAGTGTAATTCATGGAGGCTATTAAATTTGAGAGGCCTTTTCATTCTCATTTGTCTTTCAGTGTTATGTGTTGATCACAGGGAGATTACTCTCTGGGGAGAGATGTGCCCTACTCACCAGGGCCCGAGGAGTGCATGTGTTTGTCTGTCTGGCATTTGCTGTGGTGAGTAATATATTTGCTTGTCCTGCACCAGAGAGGAAAACCCACAGTGCTGGTAGTGGATGAAGAAGAGAAAACACAACTGACTGCCCTTCTTGTGGTATTTGAGAGCTTCTTGGTTGCAGACACTGTGTTTTTAGGGTTAGAAGTATCCAGAAAGCAAACGCAGAGCAGTACAGAGCTTATGGTCAAGTTCTCCCCATCTATTGATCAGCTGGGATGTGGCTGTGCCCTTCACAAGCAAGACTGTCACAGGAGAGAGGCCACCTTCACTGGCTGGGATGTGATGGTGAGACCGTTTTCTGGGAACAAGAATGAAGCCTGAGAGCTCAAGCCACGATGGAAAAACCAAAAGCAGCCAGCAAAAGCAGCTTGTGGTATATAAACACTGATACATCAGAATAAGAGTTCAGAACAGTGAGCAGGAACCAGGGGAATTTACATCTAAAAGCACTCACTTCACCAAGGTAGCATTCCTTCACTTTGGTCAGGGACTCCAAACTTATCGTGCAACCCATGAGAAAATAAAGCCCAGCTGAGTTCCGTGAAGAAACGAGTCACTTCTTTGCCTTGGGAGAGTTGGGAGCAGGACGGTTTCACTCCAGGATGTGGATGGATTTAGTGTCTCATAGTCATTTCCTGCAGGTGCTGGACTGTGCCTGTTACTGCTGCCTGTGGCAGCCTGGGACGTGCTCCTTTGGCATCCTGTTGTTGGTGCAATAGTTCATTCTGGGACTGAGGGACTCGTGGCGCATCCGATTCCTCCCCGTGCCTGCGGATGTGATCCCCATCAAAATCAATTGACTGAAGTCACACCCTGCATCTTCAGTTGCTAAGGAAAGAAAAATCAGTGTTGCTCATGAGAGGGCCACTGGTGCAGAAAGTCACTTAGCACCAGCAGCTGCTTTATGGCAGCAGAGTTGCCAGCCGAGGCTGCAGCAGGGTCTTGTGTTGCACTGGAGTCCTGGGGACATGCATAGGAAGAAACCTTGAGTAGAGGGTTGCTCCTTGTCTGTGTGTGGAAAATTCCCATTCATTTCTGAAGGGAAGCACATTGTGTAGTTTATTTATGCACTTATTTACACAGCTAAAAAGATCAAGGACACTGCTGACAAACTACCGAGATCTGGATCCACGCTCTTTCACTGCAGCCAGGGAGCTGACAGCGGCTTCAGCGTTCTAAATTACTTATTGGCTCATTAGCCATTTTCTATTCATTATTAGCTTATTACTATTAGCTAATTAACCCCTGGCTGGCCCTTGTGGCAGCCCCTTCTCGGCCATACACCTGCAGAGGTGACAGTGCTCTGTCTCACTCCTGGGTCTGTGTCCAGCCCGGGTCAGGAGTGGCCTCCCAAAGCTGCTGTCCTTTCCTACAGCGAGTGGGTGGTTCGGGCTCAGCCCGAGCACTGGTGTGTGGCACCTTTGTCACAAGACCCCGCTGGCATTTTGGCAGCCTTGCCATGGTGCTGGGGATGAGTCAGAGGAACTGCGCTCCCTGCTCGGGGCTGGGACAGGCTCAGTTTCAGTGCTGACTCACGGGCAGAGCAGTGTGGGCAGCCTGGGGCTGTGTATCCTCCCGCTTTATAAAGGACTTTTGCTTATTTTTGCCCATTTAAAAGGTCACTCATCCCTAAGCAATCCCTCTGTAGATGTCTCTCCAGCACACCTAGCTGAGGATGGGTTTGCTTGTTTGTGGTCCTCACTGTTTAACAGGAGGGTTTCACCATGGTGCATAACCCTCATCCACATTGTGTCTGCCTCCAACATGGCTCTGACATCAAGACAGATCCCCCTTCTTCCAAATATTGTTATTGTGATGTATTATTTATACCGTGGAAAAATATTGAGGAGTCAAAGTGGGAAAAATTAGTTCATTCTTTCTAAAATCTGCAAGCAGATGAAAGACAAAGAATATAGAATTAAAAAAAAAAAAAAAAAAAAAAAAAAAAAAAACCAAAAAAACCAAACAAACAAAAAAAAAACCTCAACTAATTTTGGAGCATCTTCACAAGATTTTGTTTGTTGTTTCATCTTCACAAAAGCTACTCATTTTCTAGATAATTCTTTGTAAACCTTTATTCCTTTTGTTGCAAGTTTGGTATAATTTTACATTATATCAAGTTCAATGGAAGAAAAAAAAAAAAAGGCTTGATGGTTTGAATTATTCCCCATCCCCTCATCCCACAAGAAAAAAACCCAGGTTTGAACTTCACTTTTTAATATGCAAGGACCCAGGCAAGGACGCCCTTGGCTAATCTTTCAAAATGCAGCATTTTTCTCCTTCTAAGTCTTAAAAGCTGCTTGGATTTTGACTGAACATGTAACCCTGTATTAAACTTCTAATGGCTAATGAGACAGAACTTGGTTATGAAGACTGAAATACAGAAAATATAAATCAGTAGCCTAGAATGAGTACTCATCGTCTTTTAGTTTCATTAAATCCATTTTAAACTAACTTTACCATATATCTTTCATGAGATTTTCATTACTTTGCCATCCATTGAGGACAAGATGGAACAATCAGTTTTATTGTTCATTTGTCTAATTTTTGCTTCACTATGGGTTATTCAGGCATTTGAGTGTGATATTTTGCTGCCAGCCCAAGCTGGTGTTTGAATATGTGCTGTCCCTTCTCCTCCTCCTGTTCTCTGCCTTTCTTCCAGTTGGAAGGACAAAACGTGCAACTTCAAAAAAACAAAAATTAAAAAATCTCTTGCAGTGGTGTTCTAAGTCAGAACTAATCATGGGAATGTTAAAAGTGGCTTTTGTCAGCTCCATTTTCCTCTAGACATTTATATCCTTAGTCCATACAGATTTTTCCTAGCATGGGGTGATTTCCTAGATCACTTTTCCAGCAGAACTGCTGCTCTGGATGTCCCTTGGTTTACCATTTTTGCACAGTCTGTAGAAGGCTGAAGCTGAGTCTGTCCAATGGTGTTTCACTGGCTAAATCCTTCTTAATGTGGGAAACAAATGTGGCAGGAGTTCCCTGGGCTTTATTTCATGTGAATAATGTAGCAAGGTCTAATTTGATAGTGTCAATGAAGTTTCTGACTTTGGCCTAACTCTGAATCTTTAATTTTGTTAAGGCATACCTATGAAATCCCTCACAACAATGGCTCCTGTTACCTAGAAAACAGTTGAAGAGCAGCAGCAGGGTTGATCTAATTGTACAGTTATTTGTGGGGACTGCAGTGTAACTCTGCTGGAAATAATGGCAATTCTGCAGTCACTCATGTCAGCGGAGTTATGATATTCCCTGATTGCTCTCCAATTAACTTGTGCCACTGCAGCAGCCCAGGAACGGAGCAGGCATTGTTAAGGGAACCAGGCATTTTAAAGGGGTTCCCTCCTGGCCACCAGCCCCCAAACAGTCATTCTGTTTAAGCCAGGGCTGGATAAGCCCTGGCAGTGAGGATCCGGGGCTGTTTTTTGGAGCGAAGCTCTGCCCTCAGCTCACGTTATTGATGGGGTTGTGTGTGAGGGAGGCTTACACGAAGGGAAGAGTAATGGCATAAAGAGAGAGAATGGCAAATTGGCTGGCTGAGAAATGACCTGTGCTCAGCCCTGCTGAGTGGAGCCCTGGCAGCTCAGGTCTGGCTGGAAAGGCAAAGGCACAGTGACACAACCAGGGGAAAATTGGGGAAAAGCCATTTCTAGTGGAAATGGAAATACTGATAAAAAGAGTTAAAAGTTAAAAAGAACATATCAATGGATGTTGGCTGTTCTCTCTGAGGTGAGGGTGGATAGAGGGTAATGATTTGCTATTTCATCTTTAAAGAGTTTTAATAATTATTATGGATTGGAGCACTAAGAGGCAAAACCAACCAGGCGCATGGGCCTTGAGAACCACTCCTCTTTTGGGCACTGGGGGAATTTACAAGTAATTGATCCCTTCATAGGGCACAGGTTTGGTTAAGGCAAAGCATGACAGGAAGGCCAGGTTTGCTGTGGATGTTATTACCAGCAATAATTCCACTCCTGTCACCTCCCTTGGTAACAACCAACTGCTGGAGCAGAGCAGAGGAGATGCTGGGCAGTGACAAGTGGCAGGGACAGCAGGTCGAGTTTCGGGCCTGGAGGACAGAAATCAGGACAGACAGCTCCCAGCAGGAGCCTTTGTGGCTTTTTAAAGCCACTTCTGGGTTCTTGGGTAAACAGAAATAGGGTCAGACGGGTGCAAGGAAAGCAGATGATGCTGTTCTTAGAAAACAGATGTGCATTCCCAATGTGTGCTCTTGTCTCTGCCTCAACAGCTGGATCTCATCCTCATTCCTATCTCTCACTATTACTGCTCTGAGCTATTGCACATTTAATATGGGGAGTTTGATTCATTTTATGGCAAGTCTCACCCATCTGCATATGTTGGTGTTGAGCTGGCTCCTGTACAGAGCTCCAGTGCTGAATGTGGATGGAGAAATCTAGGATGAAAGGTTTGGCCCCCTCAGGGACGCCTCACAGATAACAAGGTGTGTGCTCTTCAGTCCAATGATCAAGGAATAATTCAGTGCATCTTCAAACTTGGCAGCTTGATTCTTATAATTCCTTGAGAGGTGGTAATTAAATGTCATTGCATTAGAACCAATATGTCCCAAGTAGAGAACAAACTCATACTCATAATTATGTAGCCATCACATTAAACAAACAAGCTGCTCATTAAAAATAGATGCAAAAGATTCAATTAGATTTAATGCTGTATTAAGGATTTGATGACATGCTGGCTTTATCTCCATTGGTTCTAGGCAATAATGAAGCAGCTTTTCAGAGTGACCCAAGAGGAATATGTTTCTTTTTTAAATACCCATTTTCTTCCTTAATCTCAAAACTACTATTAAGCACCTTTACCTCTAAGTAAAGAAGGAAGGGGAACAAAAAGGAAAGGGAGCTTTATTGTTTTCTAGTGTTCCATCTGGGTTTAGAGGCACAAAAGAATGAGGGAGCCCAATCTTTATGCTGTGTGTGACCTTTAATACGATTCAGAATAATGTAATAGGAAATCAAATCTCTGTCAGGGAGATTATTGAGTGTACAGAAAAGGATGATTATTGAATGTACAGAATTTCCTCTCAGCATTATCTGCCTCCCCTATATGTGCACCTCTCCTGTATGTCTTAGCACCAGAGGAGCTGTGTGATGGTCACTTTAATCTGCTCTTCCCAATGAATCTGCTGCTTTTGGTCCATCCTCCCCTCCCGGCTGGGCACTGCCTGCAGCTCCCACTGAGCTATAGATCTTTCTCTCACAAGCTTGTTTTATTTAAACCCCTGTCTGTGGCCCTGCCCCTTGTGTTTTGGAAGCACGTTACATTTTGCCAAGCGATCAGGACTGTGCTGTTCCATCACTGCTTTCTTTTCTCTGAAAAATCTGCCCAGGGGACAGAGCTGTAAATTGTATCCCAGCTCCATCTTAATCCATCACTTGGACCAAGCAGCAGAATCTTTGCAAAGAGTGAAACAAAATCAACTTTGCTTTTTCCTTGACTCTCTTGCCCAGCTTGCAATACAGACACTGTCAACTTTTAATTATGTGTGGGCAGATTATCCAGTTGCAAATGAACCCTGTTACACCAAAAATAAAACACTTTTATTCCCCTCATTGACCTTTCCTACATCACCACTCCAATTTTTGCTAAGATTATTATAGAAAATAAAACATTTATTTCCACAGTCTGATTTACATCAGTTTTGTTTGACTGTGCTTCACTTTATTTGGGTTAGTTTGGCTCCCTCCCCGAGTCTGGATGATCAAAAGTTGACTGACTATAGAGAGGAGAGACCTATTAAAATTTATTGTTATCAAATAGCCTGATGCACTGTCTGCTGTAGATGGCAAAATAGATTGGAATGATTGGGCATTTGTCTGTGAAACAGAGGGTGGTTTTGATGTATGTGCATCATTTGTAAGAGAATTTGCCTCTCCATAGCAATGCTGTGGTTTATGCGGGCCAATTAAGAATTTCATCACCAATCTGAAAAGTGCCCTTTTTGGTTTTGAACATGGTTTGATTTCAAAGAGAAATCACCTTCTGGATATGATGTATTTGGAACCCCAAGAATCCCACTACCTCTAGGATAATTGCTATGATGGAAATTTAAGAGTTGTGTGCTTGTGAAGGATATTGTAATAATAACCAATTTCTTGACTCTACCTTGTAGATCAGTATATTCCAGCAAAGGGCACAAGCCTGAAAAGTTGTAGATTGACATGTCCATGTTAATCTATAAGAAATACAGATAAAGGAATATATTGGGTGGGTTTTTAGTTCAACTTCATCTCTTGCTACTGTGTCCAGTCTAAAGATAGCTGTGAAATCTCTCTTGCATTCCAAGGTGAGGTACAATGTGGGAAATAAATAACTGCAATGCTGCCAGTGCCGAACAGGAGATGGTGGGGAGATGAAATGGCTTTGCCAGCCTGATGCTGCGTTTTCACATTCTCAGGGAGATACAGGCTCCTTCAGAGTGTAACAGTTGCTGATTTGGTCTGTAAAACATATAAACTTGTGTTTTCAGGTTGAAAACTGCAAACTGGAAAAAAACAGACTGTCTGTCTCTGCTGAAACATGAAGAACATACTTTTTCCACTTTTGCTCACATATTTTTCCCTAGTCAGCTCATTTTCCTTTTAAAATATTTTCCCCCAATTTTTTCTTTGCTTTTTTCTTTTTTTTTTTTTTTTTCCAAATGAGTAACAATACTTTGAGTGCCATTTCACTGTCATCTCCTAGTGCTATTTCAACTCCTCCAAGAAAGAAGTTGCCATGACAAGATTAGAAGAAGTCTGTGGGAGCATTTCTCATGATAAAGGCAAAATTGTGACCATCCTGGGTCACTGTTGGCATTTTCCTTCACATCACACTCTTAAAACTCTTGACCAAAGGAAAAGGATATGCAAAAGGTGAGGTTTTCTTTACACTTACAAAACCTTTCATCCCACAACAACTGAATTAATTTCATCCATAAAACAAGAGCCTTGAAGGATCCCACCCTCTTGTGCACGGGATGGGTTAATTTGTATTCTGCTGCTGGTTCCGTAAGATAACAAATACAGGAAGAGAACATCAATCCTGATTTCTTTTCTTTCTTTATCTCCCCTCCTGTTCTCTGTTGTGCCACGACTGCTAATAACATTCTGGTTTAGTGGTGGATGTAATAAGATATGGATGCTGGATATTGTTTTTTTTATACCTGTTGCACCTATAAGAATGTGGATGGCAGACTTCCCTCCTCCTCTTCTACTTCTCTCTGAATTGAATTCATTTACCTCAAAATTACAGAGTGTAGTCACAAATCCATCAGGTCAGAGAGATACTTAGAAGAAAGATGTAGTCCACTCACCCCTCCTATGTGCTCTTACATTATTATCAATCACTCAACACTCTCTTCTCTTTTTTGCTGAAAAAGAGGGACAAATACTCCATTTTTTCACTTAAATTTCAGATCATTTGCTAAAGTCATTTTGTGTAAACAACTTTCATTATTGATAAAGGTGAGACTTTCTGTACTTGTAATAAATTTCTATATTCATAAAAAGCCAGGGATTCAAAACACCCAGATCTAAATTATTTATCAGTCAGAAGGACAGCTGGATCCACAGTACAGGACATTTCCAAGGACCTCAGCTGACCACAGGGGTCATCTGCTTTGGGTAAGACCTTGCTCTTTCTGCTCCCTAGAGATTTCGTAGCAGAAGGAGGTGGTGGGCATTATTCAAGCATGGATAAGACCTTAAAATTTATACATTAACTGGGAAAAAATGCATGGAGACGTGATGTGGAAGTTGGGAACTGGATGTCTGTCCCTCATCCATCAAATGCAAAGAGTGATCATCAGAGCCCCTCAGGGCTGGTGGTGCTGGGCAGCACCTTCTTCTGCTGCTCACACTTTGCCCAAGGCTCCAGACTTGGCTGGCTCTGAGCCACCTGAGCTCAGGTGATGTCACCTGTCTGTGCTCCTGGGTGTCAAAAGGCACCCAGGGGTGCTGGATTCGGGCTTCAAAATGAGTGTTTGGAGAGGCAGTGGGTGCAGATTCACCCCTACAGTCACCAAACTGGTGTCCCCAATGCCAGTCTCCACCCCCTGTCTCACACACACAGATCCCTGATAACATTTCACCACCCCACATGTTTGTCACCCATCGTGTGCACTACCCCAGAGTTATCTGCCTTCACAGCAGTGACATAACCTGGAGTTCCAGCCCAGAGCTTTTGCCCATGCAGAACCTGTTTTTTTCATTCTATTGATGAATTTGCAAAATAAAATTTAAAACAATTTCCACGTGTGCCCAGGAAAGCAGAACTGAGAAATAAAACAGGACAAAAAGCAGACAGAAGAAAAAATTTCCACTTACCATAGCTGTTAGGTGAACCTCATCACACATTCATGACTCTGCCTTCCACCAGCAGCAGGGCTTCAAGAAAAACATCTCCACAGCAGACAGCAGCACGGGTGATCTAGTGCAGAGAATCAAGGGCAGGAAGTTTCCCTAAGATTTGTATTTTTATAAGTAACTGAGACTTTTCAGTTTATTTGCAGAATGAAGGAAGTGAGCAGAAAAGAAAAAAAATCCCAGCTCCTTCCATCATGAAATACATATTGTGGCAGAATGCTGCATGCCTTGTGTCAAAGGATCCATAGTATTGATTTCTTGAAATGAAAAATAAGTTTAAGGTGGAGTGCTTGGGAGAAAAAAAATCAATAAAATTTCAAGTGACTGAATAGAACTATCAATTGTAATGACAGCAATCAAAAAGCCTTATCCAGTTCCATAACATTTTGGTGTCTGGACCTTTATTTTCATTAAATTTGTCATTGACAGAATGCTGACCTTACCATACCAACCTGTCTGAAATTAGATTAAAATTAGTGTGGCTGAAAATACTTGATTTCATTCCATACAATGTGTGTAAGGAGAAACTGGAAAATATGGAACAGAAGTGTAAATGTCTGCAATGCAATTTGGGATGCAACAACCCAGTCAACTCAGAAGAATAATTGAAAATATCTCCTGAGATTTAAGGAAGAGCCTCAGCCCCCAGCAGCTCTCACTGAAACTGTCTCCCAGGGTGTTAACAGGAGGGCCAGAACATGAGAACCTGTGTCTCTTCCAGAGCCCCTCATTTTTTTGGTTACCTTTCCCTTTCATTCCCACAACATTCAATGAACAATCAGCCCATGTGGGACCAAGGGCTGCAGCTCTCTGAGGAGATTTCTCCCTGTTTTCAGACTCAGGATGAGGGACTTGCATCTGAGCTTTGCCCATCATCACCATCATCACCCTCATCAGCATCATCACCATCATCACCCTCATCACAGGGCAGACAGCTCTGCAGCACTCAAGGCTGTGCCATCCCTGGGCACTCAGCTCTAAGCGCTGTCATGTTTGTGCCCCAGTTAACACGTGGAGGAATTCATTAGTCATTATTATAAATCACCTTGTCTTGCTATAAATCATGTAAACAGCATCATCCTTTTCCAGAGGGGATGTTCCCCACATGATGCATCTCTGTAACCTTGCTGTGACTGAGGCTTTTCTGGTGCCTGGGCAAGAGCCAAGGCCAGGCAGGGATGGGTGGGTTTTCTCCCTGCTCATTGCATCAGAGCCTTGCACTCTCCTTCATGCTTGTCCCTGATTTGTTCAGGGCTGCTTTCTCTGCTTCTCCCCCTCTGTGCAGTGAAACGAGGCTGTGGCTTAGCAGCTCCCAGGGGTTACAGGTGGCAGGTCCCCACAGCCACAGGAGTGACCACAGCTCGCTCTTCACCACCCTTGGCTGCCATATGGTTATCCCCATCCCCTCCTTGTTACTGCACCAGAGAGAGCAGGGACACAGGCAGCCTGTGCTGCTTTAGTCTCATAATCTCTATTTTCTGTCTTCTTTCTTCATATTTCCTGCACTTTTTCCTCCCTGTGATTTTGGAGCTTTTGCTGTTAAAGCTTCCCAAGGCATTCCTGGAGCCATCTAATCCTCTAAAGCACTAGAGCATCAGGTTCACAGATGCTGCTGACCTTCACTGCTGGGAATGACTCTCCCAGTGGACATAAGAAGCTCAGACCTCCCAGGATGACTTCCTCTCCTACTTAGGGCTAAAAAAAAATCCTCAGGATGAGACAAAAGAAAATGTCCTTGCATTCGTTGGCCAAGAGCTGTTCTTTGTATCTCTCTGAAGTCCAGGGTGTGCATCTTGCAGCTGCTGGGCAACAGAAGATGCATCTGTACAAACCTTTCAGGGTAAAGCATCTTGGCCACCTTGAGTCACTGCCTGGTACCACAGGATCCATCTCTATTTCTGAAGACCATGCCAGGAATAGAAAAGAGGGAAAAAGGGCTAAAAGCCACATTTTCCAAACTTTTTTTTTTTTTTAGTTTGTAATTCTAGGCTGGATTCTGGTTCGACTGGACAAATTATTTCAATGCAGAGTACTTGCATTTCCTATTTCAAGACCATTCTTAAAAGGCACAACCACAAGGAGCTGCCCCTCAATGTGTTCTTCTGATTTGGAACACACCAGACACTCTTCTCTTGCTTGTCATCAAAGGTATGATGTCCTCCAGCATCTAGAGGCCAAATCATCCTCTCTGATGGAGAAATTTTGCCTTCTTTTTTTCCAAATGATGACACAGAATGGAATTTGTATCATTGTCCTGGAAATATTTCTTTGCACTTAAAGAAAAATAAAATCATGACTAAATAAGAAGTGGGTTGGCAAGTGATTCTATCTTTCCTAAAGCCTTTTGAACTTTTCAGACCTCAGAGTGTTTGATTTACTTTGCTGTTCAGGTCTCATCTCAGGCTGATTACTTTTGAGGCTTGTTCTCTTGTCCCAGGTCATTGAGTTTTGCACTTGATCTTCAAGAGCACCTTGGCTTCAGCTATTTCCTTGGGAATACACAGGCTTGCATTCACCTGCAGGGAGAGCAACCTGCACTAAACTACTGGAGTTGATTTACAGGAAAAGGGCCAATTTTTTCCTTTATCGCTTCCACTGTTGCAGAGAGATGAATTCTCCATGGCATAATAGCAGAACAAAAATAGATTGCCTCTGTAATACTCTATACAACAGCCTGGAATACATCAGCCTTTTTCCCCAACAGTTCTTTGGCAAATGAAACTTTATCTAACCATGTTCACCATGTTATTCTCCTTCTCCTTTTTGCTCCATTTTTCCAGATTCCTGCAAGTGCCAAAATGATGACTGTGTGGTGACACAACTGCTGTGGTGCTGCTGCCAGAGATAGGCAGAGGGACTCAGTGACATTGTGAGCACTGAATTTCATGCTGGATGGACAGAGGTTTCCATTTATGATAGTGCCAATGAAGACAGGTGATGCTTGGGCTCTGGGTTGGGTACTGGTCAGGTTTCCCTTTATTTTGGGTTGTATTTGTCTTCTTGGATAGCCCTCAGCAATTTTTGCAGCAAGTTTCCCATTCTGCTCAGTCTTGATGCACGAAAAGTATCAGGGAAATGTCCTTGTCTATGGAAAACCTTCTAATTAAAACAACTGCTTGGCTCTGCGCTATTGAAAGCAAACAACTCTGAGGGGAGCATTTGTTTTATCTGAATGTGGAGAGAAGGCAATAAATGTTCACAATCTGGCTAAAAATAGATGTCAAAGTGAACTCCCTATCTTCAGGTCTAAAAAAACTAAAACCTTTTTTATGAAATTATGCTATTTGTCAAACACATTCAGACTCTAGGGAAAAGCCATTCCTTTTAATTTGGGTGAAATGTTCCATTCAAATTGAGGACTTTATGATTTCATCCTCCCCCAGCACCTCAGCCCAGTGTTTCTGCAGAAAAGGGTATTAAATGAGATTAGCAGGAAGGCAGCTCCTCCATAAATTAGGATTTTGTATCAAGCATGTGTGCTATGGCCACTTTTTCTTTAATTTGACTTATTCCAATCCCCATTACTTTTGCAAGTCCTTATGGAGGCTTTCAGGGCTGCATGCTGAAGGCTGCAAACCCAGCCAGCCCCAGGAGAAAATTCATCTGCTCCTGTCCCACCTCCTTTCTTCTAGTGCCCGAGGACTTTTGCTATCAAATTCAAAGCAATCAGCCATAATTGCGACATTATATAAATGTATTTGGAGAGCCTGGGTTTGGGGGCTGCTGTGCAGTGTGACCTGCACTGCACTCCTGGTGCTGCCTGGGGCCAGCGCAGACCCAACAATGCAAACAAAATGTTCCAGCAGGAAAATGGGTATTTTCTGATGGGTGAGGCTGACAGTTGGGTGGTACAGTGAATCCCAGCAGATTCCAAGAGATTCAATCTAGGAAGAACAGGCAAAACTTCTTCAGAGCGTTTTCATGCAAACTTTCTTCTTGGGGTAGCAGCTCAGAGGTGTTGCAGGGCTGTGTGCTCTAAACAGTGTTAGGGTATTGCCTGCATCCCTGGAATTCCCTTTGTCATCCCTGGGAGTGCTGAAAACATGTCCTCAGACACTTCATGAACAAACCACAACAGCCCATCTGCATCCCCAGAAAACAGTGACAGCCCAACTCTGCCCTGTGCCATTCCAGGGTCCCTCCTGGCTTCCCACCCTCATGGTGGCATTTGGGGTTTGTCCCAGCGGGGGACAGGTGTGCAAAGGTGCTTGTGGGAAACTGCTGCTTACAGCCAAGACTGACAAGCTCAAAATTAAGCAAATGGTGGGGTTTGGCCTCAGTCTAGGGTACCCCTGCTCCAACTGGTCCTGCCCATCACCTCGGGCAGGGGCCTGGCTGGGTGCTTTGGGTGAGGTCTGCCAGGTTTTGGGTGAGGGCTGCAGATGGCAGCCACAGTTTGTGAGCTCACTTTGCTGCCCCAGGGCCTGCTGGGCAGGATTGATTGCACAGCTCAGGAAGAGGCATTAGCAGATGTTATTGATGTGGGACTGGCATTATCCACAGCACATTCTGTGTCGATGAAGAGAAAAAAACCACAGATGGCATAATTTTTTAAAACCCCTCTGCCAAAATCTTTTAAAACAAAACTTGCCATTTCTGTTTGTATCGATCCTCCTTTCCTGCTATTGATTTTTGCTCTTTGCCATGGCTGAAGAGAGGAACAGGCATGAACAGGGAGAGAGAGGCCACTGTTTGTGCCAGCACGTGGATGAAGGAAATCCTCTTCAGCAACCCTGTCTTTGGTGGGGGTTTCTTGTTTTGTTTGGGGTTTGGTTTTTGTTTTTGCTCTGCTCTTACTGCTCTGTGGAAACATCAAAATAACAGGGCTGTTAGACTGGCTAGCGAGTCCCCAGATGCCCATAAGGAGAACTTGGTGCTGTATTTATGTGACGGCTGTGCCATAAAAATGGATCAGGGAATGCTTCAAGCCGAGAGCTTGGCTTGAGCAGAGTGACCTGACATGAGCTGGAGCTGAGGAAGGATTTCAGAAGCTGCTGAAATAATTACAGCTGTACCTGTACCAGAAGTATACAGTCTTGATGAGAGCTTCCATATTTCAGTCGTCAGCTACCTGGACAATGACATCTGGAATAGGGATTGAAAGGCCAAATCTCTCCCCCTTTTCTTTTTCTTAATGAGCAGATTTCAGGATTGAAAAATAGAACAATCCAAGAAATGCAGATGCCTGGGAGCACCAGCATTAAATACAGACCATAACGGTTGTGTATGTTTTCAGCATTATTATGTTTGCAAGAACAGACTTTTGCTTGCAGTGTATTCACATGAAGGTTTGTGTCAAACAGCAGATAATGGAAATCATCCAGGTTCCGATTACTTTGGTGGCAGCCTGCCTTGAATACAGCATTCAGTTCTGGGACACCTCGTTACCAGGAAAAAACCAAATTGCAGACAATTCAAAGAGTAGCTAAAATGATTTTGGGGTTGAAAAGACTGATTTATGAGAAAAGATGATGAACTAAATATATATACCTCCACTGAGTAATGACTTGTGTTACGGTTACTGTGTTCAGGCAGACAGAAAAGAATTATTTTGTGTGTACAAAAATGTGATGCTAAGGAGAGCATGATAAAATGACAGTAGGGAAAGTCTGAGCTAAGAAACAGTACAAAATCTCTGTGAAATAATATCCTAAGAGGCATGGGAAAAGCTCCCATCTCCTTACTGACATTTTAAAAAAGACAGGGGAAAATAGAGATGATACAGTTATTCATCCAATTTATCCAATAGCTTTTTTATAAATCTCTAACCCCAAAATAAATAAAAAATAAAAAAGGGATTACTTTCTCGTATCCTCAGTATTCCTTAAAAATACAAACCGATACTTTCTTGTCAAAAGTATGATGGAGAAGAAATTTGTTCAGACTGTGTAAGTCCCTGTGGGATATCTGGGTTTTGTAACCTTGGCAGTTCTCAGCATGGAACAAATACTCACACAGGGGACAAGATTTTTAACCTAATTAGCCTGTGGGGTTTGGGGTTTTATTTGGTTTATTGCACACTGCAGGGCCCAGAGTGTCAGTTCCTGGGATCACAGCCCTGCCAGGAGCTGAGCCAGTGGCAGAGCTGCCACCCACCAGCCTCTTCCCAGCCGGGCTCACAGGACCCTCCCAAGGGAAAATGAAAACCAAGTCCTGCCTCCAACCTGCTCCTCTGACGTTGTCAAACAGGTCCCCGTGTTTGCCAGCAGTGCAGGGGACATTCCAGCAGAGTGGAGACTGGTAACTGCATGGTGTTGACAAAAGGGACGAAATCCTTTTATCTGCTGTCTACAGAGAATGCTCAAAGCTGAGGAGAAAACACGTGGAGGGTGGGATGAAGTATTTTAATCAGACCTATTTTCCATACAGAAACGCTATAGTTTGAGAAAAAGTGCTTTGGTCTGGCCCGCCCGAATTCATTATTATCACAAGCCCTGGAGGAGCTGCACAAAAGACTGCTGTTGATGCCGTATCCAGCTGAGAGTTTCATGAAGAAAATCTGCACTTTTAAAATCAGCTAATCATCAGAATAGCTAAGGAAGTAGTTCTTTCCTTTGGATCACAATGGTGCAAGCACTTCACGCAGCAAAGGCTGTAAAAGAAGGAGCATGCAACATTAATTGACATAAGTGAATGTGTCATTAAAGAACCAAAGGGCTAATTTTTTTCTAAATATGTCATTTAAAAAAATAAAGATGCTTCATTTAAACTCATCCAAAAGCTGTTAAACCAATTTAACACTTTGCTGTTTACTCCTGAAAGATGTTTAGAGCTTATCTTATCTCCTCCTACCACTGTTCAAGGCTAATCAGAATATATTAATCCCTCTCTTTTCCATTGCAATAAACCAGTAAAATGAATGTAGAGATTTCTCTGTTTACCAAAGACCGATTCCTTTTCTTGTCCAAAGTGAATATAGTGGCTAAAAGTCTGGAAGGGAAGAAGGCACAGAGAAGCACTGAATGATAAAGGCTCATATTCACGGAAATGAGCTACATAAAATCTAAATGGGAAAACAATGGTAGCTGAAAATAAGCTTTAAAATTACTCAGGCTGTCCCAAGTAGAGAAGCTTCCAAAATCTACCCATGATCAGGCTAGGGAAAAATTCTCTCTCTCTCTCCTCCCCAAAATTAACCCTATTTGCCAAAGAGGAAAATATCAGCCCAAAAATAAACCCATCAATTATCTGCTAGGAGTGCAGGTTGCCTCCTCCTGCAGAGCTCTGGATCAAGGGCAGTGGTGAAAGGCTTTGATATACAGCACACATCCGGACTTTATTTTGTTTGCTCTCCCTGCCTAGAGGGGGAAAAGTAAACCCAGCACGTTTCCATCCTTGGCTTTCTCTATGCAAGAGGCTGGGAGGGAGAAAATTTTGGGAAGGACAGGAGAGACTGTGGAAAATTCTGGGAGATAAAAACGAATGAGGAACAGGAGAAAGAGTGGAGAGCATAGTGCAAAGGATCTGGAGATTTGCTTGAGGCATATAGTTGGAAAATTGCTTTCCTTTTTTCAGTACCAAACAGATATTAAAAAAAAGAAAAAAGCACAGGTATGGTTTACCAAGGGTCAACAGATTTATGGTTAGCTTTAAATCAGTGCAACTTCACTGGGAGGTTTAGTTTTGGGTATATTCAGGATGGGGAATAAGCATATGAATTATTCTGGTAGAGTGGTAGTAAATAGTCTGGCGGTCTCAGACCAATTTCTGTGGTGCCACATCTCATAAAGCCCGATAAATCCAGCATGTGCAGCTGCTGAGGACTTTTGGCAGTAGAAAAAAAGCCTATGTAGCAGTAAGTATCTATACACCAGAGAATCACTGACCATGTACCAGCCCTGGCCACTTGCTTTTGTGATGCTGAGGTTTTGTTACTGCCTCAATCTCCTGTGTTTTGGATGAGAAATGAGAATAGCGCTGGGGAGTGCAGAGCAACTATGGATGAGCTTGCTGGACTGTGTCTGACTGAATTCCCCAGGCTGATAGCAAAGTGCTTCATGTCTGGATCCCTCATTTATGAGTTCATCACGTTTAGAGCAGGTCCAGCAGGTCCAGGTATTTGGGGTTTGTTGCTTACTGGCCTCTCAAAGTTCCCTTTCCTATCCAATTGCAGTGATTTGAATATCTTGGAAGAAAAAGGGAGGAAAATTATCTCTTACTTACTAGTTTTAGGAAATTTTATATATTTCAAGTATATTTCTTTACAGCCAAAAAATCCGTCTCCACTTCGTTACTCCCTCAGCTCAAACTTCTTAACTAAACTCTGTCCTTTTATTTCTTATTGTTTGTGCATGAGATTCAGCTTTACATGTAAAACACCCCAACCTTTTACTCTGAAGGATAAATGTGATCCTCTTCAGTACAAAGCTGATATTTATTATTGACAAAATAGTATTGGGAAGAAAACCTGTTATCATGTTAGATAGCAACTAAAGCTATCTGTGCAGCTGGAAGAGTGACTCTTGTGCCCACTACTAGAAATTAAAAACAGAATTGTAAAAACATTGCTGTGGATAATTTCAACCCAGAACGACTGAGCAGCTTTTATGAATGTTCCTGTTTTCGCTTCCTAGCAGAATTGTATCTCTCTTCAGCAGGAAGAGGGGGGCTTAACATGTTTGGGAGGCTTGGAGAGCTGTCTGAAAGCAGTCAATCAGTCTGCACTGTGATAGTCTGGGTCTGACTCTATTTTGTTTAAAAAGCAGAGGTAAATATCACCTGAGGAAATAAAGAGAATTGAGACAAAATTCTGCCTATGGAAGGCCAGCTGTCAGTTATCCAAAACATGTTAAATACTGGAAAATGGGTCTCCAAAATCACCTCCAATCAATTTTCCCCTTCTTTCCTTTTCCTCCAGCCACACACAGTTTTATTCCATCAGGGCACCCAGAGAGAGCAGAGGGTCTCTGCTCCCTGAACACCATCACCATGAGGTTGGTTAGACCAGCCCCAAAGTCAAACAAAAGACCACCAGGAGCACAGCTTGTGTGGGACACACCTCTGGTGAAAGCTGGGTGTCCTGGGCAGCACTGGATCCTGCACCACTCTGCAGCAAAGCCAACCCACAGTGCATTCAGAACCCAGCCCTGCAGACCTCCCTCAGTTCATTGAAACCATCCTGGCCTCCAGGGAGGTGTGATCCCTGCACACAGCGTGCTGCCATTTACCTTGGAATCAACAAGGTGGAAACCCACGGAAAGCCGCCTTCCAAATCCTAACCTAGCTTTCCTCAGAGGAGTCAAACAGCAGGATTATCCTGACTGCAGTGCAACATACAGCTGTGGCTTTATTTGCTGAGTGCATTTGAGATGTGCCATCCTCTTCGGGGCTGCTGGTTGCTGTGTGTATGTAGGTGGCTTTTGCCAGGGCACTTTGGTTTTAGCAGCAGAGGTTGTCAGTTCAGCATTTGCTGGATATTGCCCTTTGCTCAGGAGAACTCTTGTGTTTCCTCGTTTCCCTTGCAGCTATTGCTGTGCCTCTCCACGGTGCTCTTAGCACCAGGGTAAGCTGTGCCAGCACATCCTATTTTTACACTCTGGGAAATGGCAACCCTGGAATGAAATATGGGCTGGGAGCGGAGCAATGCAGTGGGTGGTGCACAGTGCTCTGTGCAGGTGAGTACATAAAACAGCACTGTGAGCAACATCCCTGGGCCCTGCTAGGTTCTGCAGCCTGCTTCCTCCTGCTTACAACTCAGGCATTAGTGCAGTCTGCAGAGACTTTTGCAGCACACATTTGCTTTGGGCTGCTTGTCTGAAATATCTGCCTCTGCATCCTGAGCCTTGCAGAGCTGTCAGCATCAGATGGGGTTTTTTAGGCATCTGTTCTGGGAAAGAGCTCAGTAGGGCTGATGCCACTGACTCCACATGATACAGATAGGCTTATTTCCCTGACACTGGGTCCTAGCAGTTTTCTGGTGTGCAGAAAGTTCTTTCATGCTGCACACTTGATGAAGGCAATAGCCAAAGGACCAGGGGAGTCATGGCCCCAGCCAGAGAAAATTACCATCCTGCATGGACAATTGTGCTGGAAGAGGAATCTGAGATGCCTGATTGCCTGCTGATGGGCATCATCTGCAGCTCCCTCCCATTACTGCACATCAGCTGTTGGAGGCAATGAGAAACCGTCTCAAATTTGTGGGCAACCAGAAATCTGACTGAGGATATTCTGACACTTTGCTGACTTTCACCAGACGGGCAAAGGGCACCTGATGGAGTATTAGGGTTAGCCAGACTATTTAGCTGCTTCTGTAGTGTCCATTGCTGCATGAAAGGTGGCAAAGTTGGGGTATAGAAATCCCCCTGGCTTTTGATGGTGGATTTTTTTTTCCCCCTCTGGCCCTGTCCTTTTTTTTCCCTCAGCAGAGGGGAAAAAGAACATGCTGTAGAACACTGTTCTCCAAGAAAATCCAAACCACCTGAAGCCACAGTTTAGCTGCTTGTGAAGGTCTGAAAACCTGAGTGAGACAAGTCCTTCAGGGAAGTGAGAAATGCCCATCCCGTGGGTTTGTCTGGAAGCTGGGCTCCTCCAGCTGCTACTGGGGCAGAGTTGGGGAGTTATGGATGGGTAGCAAGAGAGAAAGGGAGGGGAGCAGAAGAGTGGCAATATGTCTGGCTACAGTCAGTGAGAGATTTGGAAGCTCAATACCTGGGTAAATCAGCCCCAGGGGCTCTCCAGCAAGAATAACAAAGGCAATTTTTCTTAAATTTATCCACTTAACACTTGTGCCTTCCCCTCTGACAACGGGAACAGGCAGCAGGGAAAGCACCTGCAGTTTTCAACTGGAAATGTTTGCAAAACCTTCTCTGACCTGGGCAGAGCAGCTGAAACAAGAGCGTACAGTGTGGTTCAGGTTTCTGCTTTTACAGCCCAGATTTGCCCACTCCGAAGGCTGGACCTTGTGCTGGGTTAGGGCTGTTGTGCGCCTTCACCTTCCCTCATCAGTGCTCAACAGCCTGTGAAGAGGAAAAGGCTTTGTTTTAGTGGGAGCAGGTGTTTGATTACCTCGCCTCTCTCTTTTTATATTAAACTTATCCCCGTTTCACCTCTCTAGGAGGGATAAACTCATGTTTGTGAAAGTGGCGAGGGAAATAATTTGAAAGGCGCCATCAGAGGTCGGCTGCCTGCTTGGTGGCTTGATGAAACAAAAGAGCAAACGAGCAAAAGGAAAGCATTCAAAGTATTTTCTGCCTGTGGAGCATGGCTCAGAGCAGTGCTGCAGGGCTGTCTGCATCTACCCCAGGGGGCTGCCTGAGCCTGCACATGTGTAGATTAAAGAAAATGGGACAAATTCAGCCCTCTTCCCCATCCATCCCCAGTGCTGCCTCCCTGCTCCGAGGCTGGGCTGGCGGCAGGTGCTCTCCTCCCCTTGGACAAAGGAGCTGTGGCATCCCCTCGCAGCAGGACAGCATCCAAGGACAGCAGAGACATCCCTGGAGGGAACATAATCTCTGTTACTGCCCAGGCCAGGCCACAATCAGGCAGTGGTGCCATGCCCAGTGGTGCCATGCCCAGGCACAGCAGCTGCGTCCTTGGCACCTGACTGTCCTTGGCCCTGAGCACGGGGCTCATGGTGCCAGCACCAAAAGGGATGGTGGGCTGGAAACAGCCACTCACTCGGGATGGACACAGGGGCTGGCATTTTTGGATGCAGAGACAACCAGGGGGACCCTGCCTGGTTTCAGAGCACCCCATGTGATCCTCCACCCACTCACCTCGGGCCCCATTAAGTGAAGGAGCAGAGAGGGGATAACCACATTAGGTCTTTGTTTCCAGATGAAATTGGAGGCAGCCATATCTGGGTGAATAGGAGCCCACTGCTCTGCTCTAACCATCTGTCAGGCTCCCTGCCACAGTGTCTGTGTGTTTGCTCAGGCGTGGGTAGGGAATTACCCACCTCATGTCACAGCAGATTGCCTTTCGCCTTCTCACTGCTCCATTCCCCTCCTGAATATTTTGGATCTTTGCCTCCAGTGGCTCAAATGCAGGTGTTGGATTATAGCCTGGGAGAGCCAGGGAGAGAGAATAAAGAAATTCTTGGGCGTCTTTGGATGAAGATGAGGTTGGAAGGAATCTGAGTCAGCTCTTCCAGAGTTTTGAGACACCAGGACAGCACAGGGGTTTAAAAAAGCCATTGTTCCCCTCGGCACGATGCTGGAGGATGTTATCTAGAGACTGGTCCAGAGTACAGACTCATGGCCAAACTGGAAATGTTTGCCTGCTGGAAACATCTGCTGTTCTCCTCTGCTTCTCATACGATTTGCCAAAATATATTTCTTGTACTTTTGCAGCTCAGAACAGCTTGTTATGAGGCTTAATTCACAATGTGTAATCTTGTGACATGTTGCTGCCTGATGAGGTAGGACATGCAGATGAAGAAGGAGTATAAACGCATCAGAGAGAGTGCAGTGCCCAGCTTGGAAGCTGTATAAAGTATCTTCAAAAGCATAATCTGGCTTTGCTGTTGTTAGTCCTGAGACCTGGAGAGGAAGTTACTGCAGTCAAAGATAAAAGAGCTTTCTAACAAATGTGCCTCACAATCGAATGTCCTGCTGAAATTTCCAAGGTTCCTCTGACCTCTTGATGTGAAAAGGAGTGTACTAAGTGGTATTTAAGCCACTCACTCCAGGTGTTGACATCAAAATATCCTCAGGGTCTCTGTGTGTTTAGATGCCCTTCAAACCACAATTCTCCCCTCACAGAGTTGTTTGCCTCCCCTGCCCCACCTAAATATTATAGCCCCATCCAACTCTTCACTTTGGGGATAGCCTCAGGTGTTCTTGTGGATCAGAGCAGCCTTCAGTACCAGGAAGGGGTGGGGGTGCTCCCACTGCACCTCAGCTCTCTGGAGTTCTCCAGGTTCCCCATCCCAGAGGAAGAGATGTTTCAACCCATCCTGATTCTGGATCTGAAATCGAAGGGTTCAGTCTGTTTTGCTCTGATAGTGTCATCCTCTATCAGGGAAGGGAACACAGAACAACTTAGAAAGACACAGTATTTGGACAGAGAAAGTGTTCCCCGTCCAAATGGATCTGGGACTAGGTGCAGATCTTCAGCCAAAGTCGTGTGGATACTCCAAAAACTTGTTTCTTATTGATTTTTGTGATTGATTGTACTTAAAGGTCAAATATATTATCATTACAGTCATGCTGTATATGAAACATGAGTATATAAATACTTCATAAAAGGCTAATGAACGATTAATAGTTGTTTCAAGAAATGGATAGTCAAATGTTATGGATTGCTGTAAAGTCAATACGTTGCTTATGACCACAGCAGAGTGCTGCCAATAACACCTTGAGTGATGTGATTTTGCCCAGCTTTAACACAAGATATTTGTGTTAAATCTGTGTGTGCAGCAGCCATTAACCCTCTCTCCACTGTTCTAGAAATAGAACCCCCTCTCCAGAGCATGTCCAGGATTAATGGGTTATGATATGAACATAAGGCTGTGGGTTGTCGAGTTACACATTTCGAGCTCCAGAACTTGATTATAGATGAGCAGAAAGGAGTAGAGACAGATGAATGCAGACTGCAAACAACAAAAAACATCTGCTGACTACACAGGGAAAGCTCCGAGTGCCAGAACTGTACATCCAGAAATCCACAAGCAGTGGGCTTTATAATGTGTGCTGGGGGGCTTGGGGAGGATCCTAGAAATTCTTTTAAGGTTTAGTGGCATGTTTATCTGTCTATCCCACTGTTTTTAAATTACAGCTCACGGAGCAGGTCATCTAACTACCCCAGATGGGTCTGTGCAAGAGAAATTGCTCCTTCATGATCTCAGCCTTGCTACTATACAATCAATTCTGCTTTTAAGTAGTAAAGAAGCTCACTGGAGTTGCCAGTTCTGATTACAGCGTGAAACATCTACCCTTAGTTTACAGCAACCAAAATTATGTCTCTTGCAGACTGAGATTTACTTGGGCTGAGGCGATGCTGGGTGCAGGAGGAAAAACAACCGTGCTGGAGGCACAGAGACAAAAGCACAGCTGATGTGAGAGCAGCACGGGCTGAGCCCACAACTGTTCTGAAAGGCAGCCCCTCGTGCTGAGTGCTGCTCAGGACATTAACAGAGGTGGCTGGTTGTCCTTGGAGCCAGAGGAAGCCCAGGAGTGGCTGCCGAGGCATTTCACACCTCAGTGAGCTCACCTTCCCCAGGTATTTCTGCTCGCTGACAGGTTTGTGGCACCGTGCTCACTCCAGCTCAGAATTACACTCTGCCGAACAGAGGAACAGACCTCGTTTTCCTCGCTTTTACACTGGTTTTGTAATCAGTGTAACTTCAGTGACCCTCTGCTTTTATACCAGAAATAGCACTGAGGAAATCAGATTGAAGAGGACAGAGGCATGCAGTGCAGCTATTGTAGGAAGGCAAAGACAGACAGAGACATTTCTGACTCCTGATTCTGGCATGGGCCAAAGGCCAAATGTGCCACCAGCACAAAGTGAAACAACCATCAGGCTGCTTTAAATGGCTTTGCTTTGTAAAAGCTGCTAGTGACTTATGAGACCCTTTGTTTTCTCATCACCATGAGCATCCTCCCCCAAAACAGGAGTAGAACTGCTGTCTGAGTGATGTACAAGTTGGCCATACAAGCTCTGAAGCTGGTTTAAAGCTTCTTCCATTTTGCTGGTTTAAAGCTCATCCATATCAGTCCAGGCTCAGAGAGACACAAATACGAGCCTCACTTTGTCCCAAGGAACGTCAAAATATGTGTCTTTTGTCAGGAGATGCAGAAATCAGGAGATGCTGCTGGCACTCAGGGGACTGTCCCAGGGGGCCAGCATGAACCCCCTCATGCCTGTGACCTTCAGAGGCAGCAGGAGCAGCTTCCCATCACTTTGCCTTTATTTGTTGGAAGGACAGCCCACAGGGAAAGGACAGGGCAGGGGGGAGCTGGAGGTGGGAATTGGCTGCATTCCTGACAGCATTTCAAAGTATCTTGAGCATTCAGAAGAAGATGCTTTGCAGAAAATGAATACCTCTCAAGTGCTTATGGAGGAAAAAAACGCATTCCAACCAACACTTGTGCACAACAGCAGTGGCCAGATCATTACTGGGTTTTTTTTCCTTGATGTTCTTAAATAGTGATCTCATCCTTGACCATTTTGCTGTGGACATTTGGGGTTCGTTCTCTTCTTTCGCCTGAATATAGGCAGGAATGGGATAGGAAATGAAACCTTTTCATTTGTTCTGGTGATACAAAAGTCTCCACATCTCTGCTGTAGCAGCATGTCCATGGGAAGCTTCTGCCTTCCTCATCCCTGCAGTTGTGTCTCAAGTCAAGGGCACATGGTTGTGGTGGGGTCCCACCCTCACTCCATTCCCAGGACACCTTCCCAACTGGCTGAAGCTTATCTAATAAGGGAAGGTGATAAATAAACCTTGTTAACTTGTCACTGCCTCCTGGATGGGCTGTGCAGCCTAGAAAGAGAAAAGTGTCTGCCTGTCCTGGACAGTGAAAGGAATAAATCAATGCATATCTGAAAGTGGGAACTTCTGAGTTGATGGATGGCACTCAGTGAATATTAAACTCCCTTTCTTGTGGATGGATGTTCTGCAGCCAGACAAATTTTGTCCTTTTACACTTCAGGTGAAGGTGCTGCAGCAAGCTATGGCAGCTGCCGAGGACTGGAAGAGAGAGCACCTGCCTGAGGCAAGTTTCTGTAGCACTTGCAGAAGCAGCAATCTCTGCTTTAAGAGAAGCTTCAATACAACTTAAGGCTGAAATCAGTAACTCTTAAAGATCTGAAAACAGCTGCCCTTCAGCAGGGATCCCATTAGGGGCTTTATTTATCCATCCCTTGAAATTCATAGAAAAGGAAATAAACTTAGTCTGTTGGATCCACCTAACAGCTCACATGGTGCAGGTTCTCATTTTGTGTTTCCTGGGAGATCAGGTTCCAGTCCTCCTCCTCTTTCTCCTCTTTTCCCATGACAAGTGATAATATCAGCTTTTATCTGTTAGTAAAATAGCATGGGAATCCCTTTACAGTGTTTAAATAGAGAGAAGCATGTGATTTGCTTCACCCTCTCAGTTTACAGTGTTCCCTGTCAATGGTGAAGAGAAGGGAAGGATGATCCATGTGCCTGCCCAGTCTGAAGGGCTGCAGGACCATCTGTGAAGCAAGGGGGTGTCCCAAAGACACTCAGGGATTAGCTACTTTTTTCTAAGAACTGACATGAATTGGGAGCAGAAAACACTAAATCACCATGACCAAGGCAAGAAAGTAAAGGTGAATGATGGAAAGGAGGTTGGATCTCCTCAGATGTTCCTTAGTCTAGCAGCTGCCCACAGCAGAGACAACTCCAGCAAAACTACTCCAACAAAAATCTCTCAAGCTATGTCCTAAAAAAATCTCCCCGGACAATCAGTGCCAGTAGTCCCAAATATCCAGAAAACTTTCCAGAAAGTATCTCACCTCAGAGTTCACTGCACAGCCACTCCTCCAGAAGCATCAGGCATTAGCTGATTAGAGCTGAGGACTCAGCCTTTCAAGTATAAAATTGAAAAAAAGTCTTAAATATCGGCGTAATATACACTCCCTGCAGCAGGCATGAAAGGCTCTGGGAAGGATGGAGCATTTATAGTTTTAAAGGAGATGAAGATGAGCATTAACTTGTAAAATAAGGGCTGTTATTTGAAATAACGTTCATTATCTCTCGCTGCTGGCCTGAGTTGTGTCAGTGAGGGGATTTGTGGGTTTCTAACCTGAGCTGTCCTGCTTGTCATTGCCCAGCCATTAGCAAAGGATTCTTCTCACACTTGTGAAGTGGGAAAGGCTCATTCCTCTTGTCTCCTTTCCAAGCCTCCAAGAGCCTTTGGGACTCCAGGAAGGTCTGACCCAAAGACAGGTGGAGTCCAAGGGAAGTTTTCCAGCAAAGAGAAAATCCCTGTGGAGAAGAGGCCACAGCTTCACTTCCTTCAGAACAGCTGGGTTTTGTGGCCAGTGGTGACACAACTGGAGAGCACCAGGACAGGACTGGATTTTCTATACCCAGAAACTGTACTTTTCAATTTACTTTCACTTCTGTATATTTTCAGCTTAGAAGAATTAGAGAGGAAAAATTGCTGTCCCAAGCTCTGAGTTCTTTAGTTTGTTTGTCTGTGTCACTCTGGGGAAAAAAGGGACTTTTTTGGCCTATGGGGTGCAGTGAGGACACTTTCACAGGAGGGTACTAATTACACCCCAGAATTTGTGTTTAAGTTTTGTTACTTAATATGGTCAAATGCCCTTTGCTGTAGTCACATCAGGACCTCAGCTTGCCTCACCAGAGAGACAGGGACAATGACTTTGAGCATTCATTACCTTCTTCCTAGGCAGTTCCCAACACACCACTGACTGCAGCTCCTGCCAGACTTTGGAATTCACAATGCATTGAGTTGTAATGCATTTTCCAGAGGCTCATTTTTGCCACTTACTCAACTGAGAGATTCTTCTTCCATGATACATTGGTGGAAACGTAAGAGAAAAGAAATAGAGTTTCAAGAATGCACAGTCAGCTGCCTTGCTTTTGTTTCTGCCCTGAAAATGTGCAATAACATAACTGGTGCAACAGCTTGCATGTTTTAAAGTATTTGCCATGTAACAGATCTTCACTGAGCTTTTGCTGAGTTGTTTCTAAGTGTGTTGTTATCCTGAGTACTAAGGGTTGTTTTACTACCGTGTAGAATTTGGGCACTCATCAGTATTTAATCAGTGTTTTGATATTACACATTTGTTTTCTCTGACATCTGATTCTTCCGGTGGATTAGATTTGACTTGTCTAAACTTTCTGTAAACTAAAACAGGGAGTTTCACACCTTGTCAGGTGGTACTTGAAAGGATCTTAAGCAGAAAAAATCTGTTACTGTAGTGCACTACAGGAAGCTTCGACCAAACACCACAGCAGAATAAGTTTATTTTTCCAAACCAAATACTCTGGATTATTTCATTATGCCCTCAGCCTATCTGAGTTACGTTATTTCTGTCTAGGATATCATCACTGACTGGTGTTTTTCATGTGATTTTGAAAGATGTCTGCATGGTTTCACCAATGCTGGCTTTGTACTGTAAATTGAGGATTACAACAACCTAATCCTAACCCACAGAACCTCTGTTGCTTCATGGAAAGGACTGAATGTTTGGAGCTGATGTTGTTTGGACTCTTAGATCCTTACTGTCTGTTTTAAAAAGTCCTTTTATTCCATTGGTTTATTCCAACATCATGATGCTGGAAGCCCTCAAAAATATTAATGCTCATTTTGAGATTGTGAGCTTAGGAATTTAAGGCTAGAAGGGTATTACAGGCCACACAGACCTCTCACTGCAATGGTCTCAGAGAGCCCTTTCCACAAACT
This sequence comes from Sylvia atricapilla, assembly GCF_009819655.1. NCBI lineage: Eukaryota > Metazoa > Chordata > Aves > Passeriformes > Sylviidae > Sylvia > Sylvia atricapilla. The sequence goes on along the minus strand of NC_089152.1, from coordinate 8,201,887 downwards.
GTATCAGGGCACTGCTATTTCCTCAGCTGTAAAATGTAAATTATTACATAAGGATGCTTTAGCACACACAATCTGAACCTGAGCTGCAGAGTTAACCTCAGATGTACAGACATATCACCAGAAACCAAACTTCCTTCCATGCATTTGGATATGGAGAACTGGTTTCGTCACATACTTGGTACAAGATGAAGAGAGTTCTAAGAAGAAAATCTGCTAATTTATTATTCTCTTGTTTAAAGGGAAAGGGGAACCACTTCATTGTAAAAGTCTGCACAGTTCCACTTTCCCTCTACTTCCTTCCTTCTCAGTCTCAATGCAGAAGACTATCTGAGAAGCATATGCTTTTTTATTAGCAGAAGAGACAGGCTGAATTGGGATATGATTCATGCTTTCAATTTATGTTTTGTCTTCCTGTGTTGTCAATGGCTAATGAGTGGTAATTGCAAAAGCTGGCAGAGGGAGGCACTTTTGGAAGGAGAGAGAAGACTTAGAGAAGGTGTAAGCAAGGTTGGATTTACTCTTCAGAGGCTTTTCGTTCCACTGCTTATGACTTTCCAAAGCTGCTTCTGTCAGAGCCTGATGTAATTTCCAAAAGCTAGACATTGCCGGGATCTGTCAATACCTGTGACACCCTGGCCATTGCTCAGGACCACTCAGGAATGGCAGCTCACCTGAGCTCCACTGAGTCCTCACACCAGCCTGATTTTCAGGTGAACTCTCTGTACTGAGGCAGAGGCAGAACATTTTGGTGCTCCCTAAAGCTGGTCTCAGTCAAATCACCTGGGCACAGCTCACCAGAGGCAGAAAATGGCATCTACAGATCAAAGTCCTGCACCTCTTGTTTTCAGAGAAGAGCAACACTGGCTACCTGTGTAGGAATCTTGGAAGCCAACAGCTATTTCCCAGGGTTAGCCTCTGAATTTCATTGCCTTACACTTTTCTTGGTTTAATAACATTTATTATTCAAAGGCTTTTGTTGAGGATGGAGGCTGGATTCAGTACATGTCTATGAGGCAGACCGAAATCACTTGCCAAGAATCATTAGAGGAGAGTGCTGATTGAGGTGATTTTTCATAATTTATTACTCATCTTACCCAGGGACCTCCCTAAGCAGGAGCTGGGGACCCCCATGCAGGAGCAGCCCCAGTGTAGAACTTTTCCAAACAACACAGTTTTGGACTTCAGGCAGCTCATGGGAGCACTGGTCTGTAAAATCTCAGAATTCATCAGCTCCCTATGGCTGTATCACTCCTCTCTCCTTGGCTGAGAAAGGAGGCAGTAAGTGCCAAGGATAAGCTCAGATTCCCCGAATCCCTCACTGCAGTGCAATGTTGCATTCAATTCTGTAAAAGAACTGAGCTAAAGGATACTGCCATGTGTCTTGGTTGTTTCTGGCAATTTAAATGATGAAACATCATCACTGCAGAAACAAAAATCTACATGAAAAGGCACAGTCAGCTTGCAGCTCTGGGCAGTTCATACATCCATGCTGAGAAAAACTGCAGCTCCACGTTGTGCTGTAGCTGCACAGAGGGTTGATGTCTCCTTTGACATGGGGTAAGCCAAGCTTTAGCCTGAAAAATCATGGACAAACTGAAAACTGTAAAGAACAATTATTGATCAGTGATAAAAATAACTCATCGATTAAATTTTTCTTTCCTTGAACCAAAGGCAATATTTTGGCATAGTGTGTCACATTGCATCTCACAGGACTCCCTTTTAACTCCCTTCAGCCAAAATCCTTTGCCACCATGGCAGTGCACAAAGACCATGGCCAGTGGCGTTGATTGGATTCAGTATAATTATCTCCTTGGACTTCTTTGTCTCTCTGGCTCCATCTGTCGTCTCCTGCCTCAGAGTTAAATTCCCAGCTCTGGGCCGTGGACATTGGGGCTGTGCCTGGTGCTTCACAGCAGGAACTTCAGGCATTGCAGAGATATGAATAATAATAAATAAATGGAAGGTGAAATACAACTTTCATCCAGTATAGTCCAGCACAGCAAGATTGGGTTCCCAGGGAATGGCAGTATATTTGTTTTCCAGATCGTTAGCTAATGCAAAGGAAAGTGAGAACATTTATTAGCCTCCCTCAGAATCACCTTTAGGAAGAATGAATATTCATGGCTATAAATAAGACTGTTTCAATTAAGTATGCACATAAAAATGCTCCATGGTGTCACAGAAGGCTGTGCTATTCAAAAAGAAGTGCCTAGATGAAAATATTTAAGGCTGTATTTGAGGACAAATTCACTTGTGAACACTCATTTCCAATGTTTCACAGTTAATCACTGGAAGTTATGATGTTTTCATCTTATCTGAATGTCACCCACAAGCTGATATGCAGAAGAAACCTTGGGCTTAGGTTTTTGGTTGGTTTTTTTTTTTTTTTTTTTTTTCCTACCTGCTAATGGCAATCTGGTACCATAATTGCTTTCTTGTTCAACTTCAGATAATATATTGTGGTGGTGATAAGTTTTGTGTTTCCCTGAGTATCACTTACAAAGAGCAGCCACAGTGCCAAGCTGCTCATTACAACCCCTGGAGAATATCACCCAGGAGGTGACACAGTGACTTCTCATCCTACAGCACACACTGGCTCTACAAGCCCCTCTTTTGCAAAAACACAATCATTTTCAACACTGCCTTCAAAACTCCTTAGGAATCAACACTTTGCAGGGTCAGATCTCTTGCAAGAGCCCCTCTGGACAAGTTCAGTCAAGAAAATGTATTTTAGGCTGTTGAAGACCAGTATAATGTGTCTCCAACTCAGAAAGTCACTGGTCTTGGCTACCAAGAGTTGGGAGAATGTTTTAGGAATGTATCAGTAGTTACTAGGAAATCTTTGCCCTGTGCCTCTGGAACCTGTTCCTGGCTGATCCCAGAGACAGCAGGGAATGGGAACCATCAGCAGAACCAGTACAGCTGTCCTCGTGCTCCTCTGTAAATGGCATCATTTACTGAAAGTGAAATAAATAGAAAATATGGTTCTAAAGCAAAGTGCTTGCCACGGGAAAACACAGGACAGGCAACAACACCATAAATAGGAATTAGCTGATGACAAATCTGCCCCATCCAACCTTTCCTTTCCTATTCATTGAGGGATATGCAGCACTGCTCTTTAATGGACATTCACCCCTCGAAGGACAGATGCATAGATCCTGCTCTCTTCTTCACACATGTGAATTTATTCTTTGTAATAATACTCATACTATTAAGAAGAACTTCAGAGGAGTTTATTAAATACCACTGAAAAACATATGACACCAGCAATTATAGGGAATCAATGAAGATACTTGCTGGAGTCAATAACCTAAATTACTAACAAAAAAATAGCCAGTATAAGCAGCTCATCTATACTTCCCTGGGATAAAAATCAGGCCCTGCATCTAAATATGGTATCAGAGACAACAGTAAATGTCAAAAAAAGCTGTAGCCACTTTCAAAGCTGCCATAACACAGAAAAAATTGGCAATCTACTCTGAAATTACAAATTAAGTTCAGTTCATTGAATTTAGCTAATTGAAGGAAAATCTATATCAAAACTGGAAACCATGACAGCTGTGTCACCCCAAGTAACAAACACAATGAGGCTTTGAGATGAACACCTACTATTAATCCAAAGAGAGTAATCTATGGGCAGTCATGGTTCAGACATCCTGATTAGCCTTAATTAAAATTCTGATGATCAGGTGGCTATGAAAGGAACAAAACTTTTAAAGAATTTAGACAAGTGCAAAAGGCTGGAGATAGGGTAATAATTAGGAATAATATCTCTTGTTAAATTTAATTCCTTTAGCCTTGAAATTACCATGACAGATTTCAAATTTAGTGGCAGTTTTCCAGTCCCTAAAAAGAGCTTAATTATATAGTTTAAGACTTTGGCAGAACTGATTCAGATAAAGCTACATGGGCCCCATATCAACTCTGTGGCATGCTTGAGTGGACTCAGATAAAGAAGGAAGAGATATCCACTTGTTCAAGAAGCTTGAGACATCACATACCTGAAAGGGGTTTTTTTGGGACACCAAAAAAAGTTTGAATAACTCTTTAACTTTCCCTTTTAATTAATAACAATCACTCTCATTCAATTTGCCTTTCTACTTCTTGATTTCAGCTGGGACTGAAAGCAAGACAGAGATAAAGCAGCCAAAACTCTGAATAGTGCTGATACTAACAGAACTTCTTAATCACTGGAATTGGCCTATCTCTAGAGCCCAGGGAAGACATCTAGAAAGATGAGCAAAATTCAGATCTGAGAAGTATTCCTCTGAGTTACAGAACACCTTGTAGAAATCACCACTGTATTCTATTAACTGCTGTTAGTTTAGAAGAAAATATAAGATACTTAAGAAAATGTCATCTCCAGAAGCTGTGTCAAATGGAAGAAATATTTCTTCTAATATGCAGTTCATGACAAAGCTCTTGTGAGTTTTCAGGGCCAGGGAACATCTTGAACAATGGATGGATCAGGAAGATGATGAATAGCCTGAAATACTGATGAGGAACATTCTCTTCTCGTAGAATCAAACTCAAGAAGATGGATGTTAATATTATTTTAAAGCCACCTTCATTGGATTCTGCCTTCTCTATGCAATCCACTTATATGATCTCATTGTCAGGTTAACTGAACACTTTACAGGTTTAAAGACATTTATTCTCCCAAGAGCCACATGAAGTAGGAAAATACAGTTGTCCCATTATATGGGTTTGGAGCTGTGGCCCAGAGGTGCAACGTCACACATGGCGAGGCAGGGAATTGAACACAGCTTTCCTAAATCCCAGCCTGTCACCCTAACTGCTGCTCCTGCACATTTTACATCAAAATGAGTGGTTAAACTTGAGTCCCTTCTCTGGGTTTCCTGTCTACATTAATCTCTGAGCACCACAGCAAACCTGAAAGAGTGCTGCATCAAGAGGATAGAGAGGGTCAGTCGAAGAAGTGCCCCATTTATTACAGCTTCTTGATCGTGACTGAATGGATCACATGCTTTGGGATCCACTGGCAAAGGGTAAATAGTTCCCAGAACTCATCTTTCAGCTGCTAAGGATGGGATGCAATACCTTACAAGAGTACAAATGAGCTGTCAGAGATGATAAAAGCAGGTACAGCCTGGACGCGATGAGCAGAAAAGGGTCATATTTCAGGAGTTCAATAAGGGTTCAAATTAAAAACAAGCAAACAAATAACAAACAAACAAAAAGCATCGGCAAGAAGGACAACAAAAAAATTACCCAATACTGGCCCTGTGAAGCAAGAACAGCAAGAAACCCCAAAGCAGTTGTAATACTGCTTGGAGGAGCCCTGGGAAGGCCACAGCTGCCAACCACTGCAAAAAGAGTCCCTTAACTCGGTGGATCATGTTCCAGGAATGATAATTATTCAAGAGAATCCATTCTGACTCCTACCACCCCCTTGAGCTTTGAACCTTGTGAGTTTCTGTGTCTGTGGACATTGGAAAAGGGCAAACATTTGCCCTTAAATGTTCTCTGGACCCAGTGGTCTAATGGGTGCCATTCCTGAGCATCTCTGTGCACCTCAGGAAAATAGGAATGGGATTATCTTGGAAACTCTTCTATCTCCAAGGTGACCAACTTCACTTACATCATTCCTGAAGGACCTCTGTAGTGTTCTGTACTGTGTGACTGCACATTGTCAGCTGATTTTCTTCTCCATTTTTTAAAGGTATGCATACCAAAGGATCTGTTGTGCTCTTCTTGAGTGTTAAGTTAGGGCTTACAGTTGTGGTGCAGCTATTTTATGAAATTTTCACCTTAGATTATTGCAAGACTGTCCCCTGCAGAATATTCTTAGCTCTGAGCACTTTTAAACTTGTTTAAAATCTAACTCCTCATCAGGGCCTGAACATAATTTTTCCTGATATGGATGTGAATCCACCATCTGGACCCTGGCACAACCACACACCCAAACATTTTAAGGGAACAGATCAAATGTGGAAGTATTGCCAACCTGCTGCTACACAAAGAGTTTTGTCTTTCCTGCTGGATGATACAAACATTTCACAAACACGTACAGCAACACATCCTCTCTTCATGCTAGCTCCATCAGGACAGATTCATTTCATCATGCATGGAAATTGAAGAATTATTCCAGTTACATGCTCCTAATTGCCACCCCATTCCTCTCCTAGGTTTTCTCTTTCTGTGACCTTTTCTAAGTCAGATTTAAATTTGGGGTTATAAAGTCCTTGGAGAAAATTAGGATGGCCCAACCATCTTATTTACTGAGGCTAAATGTCTTCATCAATCTTACAGCAACTTCTGCCACGTGATGCTGGAAAGGAAATGATGGGATATTTTTGAGATGCGAGGTGAAGGAAGATGCAGTGGAAATCATGAGTTTCTGTGCCTCGTCTGACTGCAGTTACTGTAGGGTTGCCAGATTTAAAGCTTTTACAGTGTGGCATTGACCAGTGAGGAGCACAGAACCATGAGACGCAGGCAGGAGAGCTCGTGAGCCAAGCAGGCACAGAGGTGACAATGAGGAACCTACGAGCTCTACAGTCCAGGGAGGCCTTTAGAATAAATTCACTTGCTGTCACCACATGTAACAGACTGGGGCTGCTTCTGCACATTGCTCCTGCTGAAACCTCTGTCCAAGTAACACCATTTCAACCAAGGGTCTCAGGTTTGTGAATGTACTGCAGGAAATCCCACGCTGCTTGGGACAGTTGGTATGGCAGCGTGTGAGAGACTGGAGCCAACGTGCTGTTTTCCCACCTGGTAGTGTGTCCCATCTCCTTTTATAAGACACCTGTGGCAAATCCACCCCTAACAGGGCACTTTTCTGCTCCCTGAAAGATGAAGGTCACAGTCTGTATTTTTATTTGTGCTTAATAAAATTACTGAACTTTGTGCTCCTCCATTTTTATTGCAGAGCTTAACCTCCCTGTACCCCATGTTTCCTCTCATGGTTAAACTAAGAAATCTTCATTTTTCTGTTCTGATGCCTTCACTTTATTAAAAAAAAATAAATCACAGTACCCAATTTCTCATCTGTTGCTATAGCAAAAAGTTTTCAGCAAGAAATTGGTGCTTGATAGAGAATGCCAGGAGAGCAAGATCCCAGCCTGATCCAGCCTTTCCATTACTACGGGGGTAGAGACCTTTCCCAGTTCTCTGTGCCATCACTAGGAAATAAAAGTAAAGACTGAACTAAATTTTAATGAATATGCATGGTCTAGATCTCTGCCAAACTAAAATAGTGTAGTCCGGGCTCATGATTAATTATGGGCACACCAAGAGACTTCTCGCCCACTAACATAAAGGGAAACTAAAGCTAGAGCAGTTTAATTCAGAAAAAAACTGTTATAAGGATACGATGTAGCTTCATTAAATATAAATGTTGATTCTTTTACTCTGCCGCTATTCACCACAGCACAGAAATCTCAGCCTTTTTCCAGCCTGGATTTACTCATACATGTGATAATAGCAATAGTAAAGCAACAGATGACACACACTCCCGAGACACAGCTAAAACTCTCTTGCTTTCTGGTGTAAATATATGTGTCTGCAGAAGGTAGTTTATTGCAACATTTATGTAAAATTCACTTCACTAGCCCTTGAATTTATTTTTCCATGTTGCTGCAAATTGAGACAGATTGGTGCTCTGCCTTCCCTCCAGACCAGACCTACACCCAGGACAAGCAGGGCTTGGTTTAATTGCACAAATACTGAACAATTCCATGAACATCAAAGATGAGTATCAGCTCCTAATTGTTATCACTTGCTTTCATGCCTCTGACTCATTCCTGAATTTTTGTTTTCAAACAATATAATTCATCTCTAATGCAAAAAGAAAGGAGCACTTCTGGCCATCTTTGAAGGCTTTGTGGCTGGAACATCTTAACAGAGACCAGGGGCTAAATTGGCATTTGTAAACAGTTCAGGAGGGGAAGAAAAACATTAAACAGAAATATAGACTCCCTTTGATGAAACAGGTCTTAGGTTCTTGCCTTCTGCTGTGATAAAACTCAGCTCTTCAAGACAGATGCTGGCAGAGATCCTGCAGCCTCTTTATAGAAAAATACTTAGAAGTACAATAACAGCATGATTTCAATATTGACATATTTATACTAGAGAGTACAAGCATGAGAGTTTTTCAGCATGAGCTTGTAGGCAATTAAAAAAAGAAAATAAGTTGAAACATTGTGCCCTCTCACCACTACATATTCTGGCTGTGCAGCAGTTTGTGGACAAGCTGCTTTAGAGTGCTATTAAATTAATATTTCCAACCTTTTTGCTTTCCCCCCCTTGCTGGTACTGAAAGCTCTGTCAGAGCTACTCCAGCTGCAGAGAGAGAGCTAAATTCTCACAGGCACATCACCAGATAAAACTGAAACATCTGAGGATTGAAAGCTAGAACCTGATCCCAGCAGAGAATAATTTGACTTTCTAGATGCCTGGAGCACTCAAGAGCCCTAATGATTCAATCCTCCCCTTGCCCATCACCCTTTCTGCTCCCACTGCAGCACAATTGCTTCTGCAGGAGGAAAAGGGGGAGACCAGCAGGGGCCAGGGAGGTGAGAGCTGGGGCTCACTGACCCTGGTTTGAGCAAAATCATCTCTGCCCAAAGCAGAGAAGGACCAGTCTGGCCAGAGCACCTGCTGCATGGAGCTGACAAGCCTGAGAACGCCAAAGGCAAGTGCTGAAAGGTGTGAGAGCAGCACATAACATGACCCATCACCGACCTCTTCTCTTTCTAGCCCACGTCTCCCTGCCCCAAGCAAACAGGCTGCTTACTTCTCCTTCCTTTCCTCCTAAAGCCTTGAGCTTGAGCAGGCTCAGATTTGCCTTATTAGCTCTCCTCTGGAAGCATTTCCCTGACCTGCCTTTGAACCCTGACAGGGTATTAACCCCTGAAATCCCTGGCTTTGCCCGGCTCAGCAAAGCTGCCAAAGGACACCGGGAGTGGGACCTGGCCAGAAGGCAGTGCCTGGCTCAGGGGACAGCAGGGAGCACCCCAAGGTGGGAAGTTTTCCTCTGTCTTCTCCCCTCGATTTCTCCACAAAGGATAGAGGAATTGCTGGCAGAGGAGCACGGATCCTGCTGCCCTGTGGAACATGTTTGCAGGAATTAGGATGGGGCTGGCTCAGCCCTGGGAGCTCGCCACGCTGTGACTGCCACAGTGCTTAGGGCAGAGAGATGAATAAGTGCTCCTGCAGTTCAGAAAGGGGAATTTTAGCTTCAGAAAGGGGAATTTTAGCTTCATCTGCTGTATTACAGAGCTAGGCATTTGAGTCTTTGGAAACTTACGGGGTCTCTTCCGATGGGATGGGTTTTACCCTTCAAAAATGTAGAAAATTTTAAGAATCCTGTACAAATTCAGTGTGTCAGCTGACCAATGAAACTGTAACCTATTTTCTTATTTGAGGTCTAATTTTATGCCTGCTGGTACTCACTTATAAAGAACATCAGCAAACATTTATATCTCTCTTAATTTTCCCTATTCCCTATTAATTTCTCTTACGTTCAATAAATGATCCTTTATGCCTGTTGGTTTAACACTTCCTTGCCAAGTTGTTTTTCCTCATTTTTCCATAAGCCAGATACTTTAATTTCTTGCACTATGCCTCATTTGCTAGTAACAATGATGTATTTTCCCTTTCCCCATGTATTTATTTTTACTGAGACATGCAGCCGTTCATCACATTCAAATGAAGAATTATTACTTAGCTATTATTATTATTGCTGGTGATGGTATGTAAACAACTATAATGATGTGTGGGCTTGTGTAGGAGCAAAGACCACAATAAAGATGTTGCCTTAGGGGGAATGAATGAGGGGAACGTGCAAAGATTTAAGCAGAGCACCCTCTCCTTGCTGGTTTTGTCCCTAATTGTTGTCTTCAACTCCATGGCCTCTTTCCTTTGGCCTGTGTAGAGTCCTCCCCAAAATACACTCAGACACTGCCACAAGGACACCTGCCAAGGCTCTTGAGAACACGAATGATGTGGGGAAAGGGCGCTGACTGAAAAGGGATACTGTTGGAGATATGTGTGGGTGTGTGTGATGAGCAAGGGGTGCTGTAAGTGTGTGAGAAAGAGAAGAAGAGGAGCAAGAGATGCGTTACAGAGACAATGGCACAGACAAGGCTGCAGGACAGGAATGAAGCTTTTGGAGGCCAGTCCTGGGTCACTTTGGGTGCTAGGCACAGCAACAACACTTCTTACTCTGTTTTCCTTGTCTGTGAAACTACTATTTTTCATATCAATTCCTAACACATAAACAGGATTATTCTGAAGCTGTGAGGTGCTGATGTTCAATTGTCTCCCAGCTGAAAACCACCAGCAATAAATCGTGTATTTGCTCAGCTGCTCAGTGGCAGTTGTGTTGCCAGGTGCCAATGACTTTGTCTAGGGTAAGCAGGTAGGTGACAGAGAGAAACAAGCCCCATACTAACTTTAAGGACTTTAGTTATGCTCGCCGGCAAAGAAAAATCAGCAGAAAATGTGGAGGGAGCATGAAAAGAGCCAGAACTGAGTGGAAAAAACCCAGTTCTTTGGCAGACCCATAAAGAAAATTCAGGCTAATAAAGAAAGTTCAGTCTTTTTATTCTCTGCTGCCAGCAATTTACTGCCCTAAAAATGAAAGCAGTTGGCTTTAGACAGAGCAGCCTTGAAGATAGTAAAATTTCAGTATCATGTATTAGCCTGGCTTCCCTTCTCACAAGTGGGAAGTGAGCAGAAGAAAGAGGGATCAGCTGGGTCATCCCTGGTGCCCTGGGGACCCCTGTGGGTGGGACTGTCCCAGAGCCACCATGAACTTGCAAAAGCAGGTTTTTCAAATGAAGATCCAGCCTTGCTGCTGTAGGAGCCTTGTCACATTTTCAGTATACCCTTTAGTGCTAATCCTTTCCTTGTTCTGTTTTAGTTTCTAAATTTCTCTTTATAAAATTTTGTGGGTTTTTTGGTTGCTTTTTTCTAAAAACCAATAATGCTCAACAATAAGCACTGTGAGCAAACCAATCAGAGGAAAATCCACCCGAGATCTCTAAAGACCTTACCAAGCAGTTTTTGCAAAGAGCTGACAAAAAGGGAGAAATAACTTAAAATATATTTTATGAATTCAGGAGCCTGTTCTGAGATAAATATTTTAGCCTTTCTTCTCCAAAAAGAGGGTTTGAAAGTGTAAGAAAGATGGAGAAATGAAAAAATCATCTGTGTCAAGGATATGGCAAATTGCTAACCAAACACTTTCAAGATTTAATGTATGCCAGAGCCCTAAAAGCTTTCATATTTATTACAGCTATTTTGAATTCCTTACGGTATTTTGAAAGAGTTTCCCTGGTTTAAAACACCATTCAGATCTCCTGTCACTTTTGTTCCCACTTGCCTTTCAACAGCTAGAATAATACATGTAAAATAACGTATGCCCACTGCATTTCCTTAGTGCCACTGAGGCACAGACCTGTTCTAATATTTTTCATTATGCTGCCCCTGGATAGTGGCTTCTGTCAGACTCATCACTTAGCCAACATGATCAGGGCAAAAATGAACTCCAAGCTGAAGAAACTCAGTGAAATATTTTGTTTCCTGTGATTTTCAGGGAGCAAAGACAGCTGTCCCCACTGGTGCTATGCAGCAGAAGACCAGAGCTGACCACTGCCTGTATCTGCACATTCCAACTGCAAAGTGCAGAGAACTGGGGGAAGAAAAATATCTAGACCTGAGGGTTCCAGATTGTGGGAGTTGAGGAACACAGCTTAGTTCTCCTCTGATAATCATACCTTCAAAAATTCTCCTCTATTGGGGATATTCACTATAATATTCTCCCCATTCTTCTGTCGTAGCTTTACTACTTTCATTTGACTTTTCACCACTTTGCTTTTTAACTCTCCAGTCCTTCCTCTCAAAATGACCTGTCTCAATTTGTTTGTTTGCTTGTTCTCATCCACAAGATCCTTCAACAAAATCACAGGCTGTCAAAAGCAAAGGCGCCTGCATTTCTGAGCCCTCGCTGCTTTGCCGGGTAATTTATGAAAATGGAAGAGCCTCTTTCAGCCGTAATCCAATTTGTCCTCTCTCAGCATCATAAGCACATTTGGAGCTAGATAAGACAATTATCACATGGATCTTTAATACCTGCAATTTATAGCTAAAAGCTTCATTCTGATAACTTTGTTTTCAAGTGCCACGTGCTGAGGCTCGGGCAGCAGAACCTCTCCTGCGGCGGTTCGCCCAGCACAGCCGTGCCACCAGGGGTTTTGGGGAGAAAACACACTCAGGATGCAGGAGCAGAGATTGCTTTGCTCCTCGGGGCAAGGGGCACAGGGCAGGCAGAGGGCAAGGCTCAGTCCTCACTGCATGGCTTCCCCAGGAGCGGGTGTAGAGGTGCTCCATGCTCCCAGCACGGAGAGGGGTTTGGAAAGCGCTCACACACAGAGGTGCTACTGAAATGTTTTTCCACAAGCACTTAATTTTCAGTTGCCAAATGTGACCTGAATATGTTAACCTTGAGCACCCTAGAGGGCAGGGACCCACTGCTTAAACCAGAGACATTCCAGGCTGAGCACCCAAAAGTCAATATTTTCCAGAGAGCTCAGTGAAGCTGCTAGCAAGCCTGCAAACATTTGCTTTTTAACAGTATGCTTGAATACTGATATCATAATGCATAGCTGCTCATTAAAAAAAATAATCTGCTTTCTAATTGAATTACTGGCTCTTTATCATTGTTTGACTCACTGCGCAGAAATGAAATATTCTAATTATTTCATGATAAGAAATGAAGATGTGAACTTACGATTTCATCGTGTGGAATGGTCTGTGACAGGGTCTATGTTCAAATGATAAGGTCTGATCGGATAAAAACAAGCTTGTTTCACTCATATGAGTAGGAGTATTTTGAGAGCAAACATCAGACACTTTTTAGATCAATTTAATGTGCAACCTTTGAGCATTATTAGTGCTTGCATTTGGTCAACAGTAAAAAATCAACTGTATTTAACTGCACACTGTAGGTTTGCAAATTCAAAAGGGAGGGTTTTTGTCAGGAAAAAATTAATTCATTTCAAAATGTTTGTAATTCTATAAGACAAAGCCACAGCAGTTTAAGGCCACATTACTCCTCATAGCTATGCATCTAGGGCACTACCCTACTTTCTTATCAGTCCAAACATAAGAATATTTTATAGCAGTTATGAGTTAAGGCTCTTTGATGTTTATGTGCTTCTTTGGTGAATTTTACTAGGAAGATCTTATATCTAATGCTATTTTAGCTATCTCTTGATACATCCAAGCCATCATAATATCTCAGCTGAGAAGGTCTGTGGTGCATTTCTTTAGGGACTTCATTAGTGGAAGATATCCTGACTCAGTATATGGGCTACTTTTGATGCATCATTCATACATACAATATTCAGCTCTACATCACAGGCTTGTTGGGGAGGTATTTTGTGCAGAAAATTATTACAGTTATCCAAACAGTGTTTTAAAATTAAAAGGTTTTATTTGCATATGTATAACATTAGCTAAAGACTTTCAAACAATAAAAATCTTGCCATCAGCTCATGCCCACATGACTTTTCTCTGTAGATAATTTGGCTTGAAAATTACCCAGGATGTTGCAGAGCAAACATTGGAGTGAGTACAGGAAGCCAAGAGTGCACAGGGGTGGGAGATGAACGAGGGGATGCTTCCAAGGAAGAAAGAACTGCTCAGACTCAGGATAAGTGAGGAATGGACTGAGCTGCTCAGAGCATGGTGCTTCTCTCCTACACCTTTGCCTTTTCAAGGAACTGCAGTGGCTCAGATTCAAAGCAGATAAAGTCCTTGTGTTAGCCCACTCATCCCAAGGGAAATTTGTCACATTTAGCCAGGAATAAAAATTTGAATGAGTAAATGATGAAATGGGAATTGTACCTCTTCTGGAAGGTGGTATTTGGCCCTAGGACAGGCAGATTATCCATTCTCTATGCTTCTTATTTATAACTTGAGGAGCTGACAGCTCTTCTAAAAGCAGACTGAGGGTTTTTAGACAGTCTGAGGTTTAAAATTAGGCACTGGAACTAATAGGCTGTTATTGTCTCATAATTATATTTGACATGATGCTCTTAACTCTTTTCTGGAACATCATCGTGCGCCGAAGGGAGTGAAGATGCCGTAGCTTGGTCTGCAGCAGCAGAGATCAGCCACAGCATGGCCTGGGAGTGTCCTGCCTGCTGCTCTTCCCAGCTCCCTCTGGATGCCCCACAGAGGCCCCAGCTCAACTGGAACAACCCACTGGGGGAGGCCATTCCTTTAGCTGCAAGCTGAAATCAAGGGATGCTGCTCAGGATTGCTGCTTGGAGACTCTGCTGGGAGGTGCCATCCCTGATCTGCTGCTCCCTTGCACTGGGAACAGAGGAAGCAGTTTGTTGTTGGCTCATTTCAGCAGATCTTTACAGCACTTCCAGCAGTGGTTCAGGTGCCCTGGAATGAGCAGCATGCCTCTGGAGCTGAGTCCTGCCAAGCAGAGCCTTGCTTTTCTCTGCCACCCTCCTGGTGGTGCAAGAAGCTGTGGAGACCTTTCCTTCATCTTTTGTCACGTCCTGAAGACCTGAGCAAGCACATTCTCACCCCAGGAGTGAGGCAGGCACCAGCCTCCTGACAGCAGAATGAAGAAAAAAGGGCTGTAACTCAAGTCCCTTTAGTTACACAAGGCATTTGGGAGGTTCAGGTTTGAGCATTTTTTGCCCAAGCTGCTGGAGCTGTGACCTTCAAGGTATAGCCTTGACAACTTGTGCTTTTTAATAAAGCACAGTCTAGTGGAAGGGAGTTAATTTACATGGGTTTTCATCCTCTGAGCTCTGTCATCATTGCACCAGACTCACTTATTGAATTCCCCTGTCGATAGTGCAACCAACTGCAGCACATTCACATCCAACAGCCCAAATGAAGCACCTGTTCTCAGTTACTTGAGGATTCATTTCTCTTTCTCACTTAGTTTCCTTTCTTTCTCTGGTTTTGGCTTCTGCTCCTCCTGGCACTAACACAAGTACTAGGAGCTCCAGCTGGGGATGCAGCCACCTTAAACAGCCCTTTTATCTGCTTCGTGCCTTTTCTTTATTTCCCTTGCTCTGCTCTTTCAGCTGCCTCTCTGTTATTGGAAGTCCAGTTCAAAACAATCTGTGCAGCCTAATGCAAGCCAACATGATTTTTTATGGCAGACTTGTATAAAGCCAGTAAATGAAAAGGAAAAATAATCATATTTCAGGCAGGTCTCTTGAGCTTACTGGGTTCTGCCATCAGAAGTAGCACTGAACATGCAAAATGCTTGAGCACATGAGTACCCTTAAAGAGTCAAGAAGATCCCTCCAATGCATCCCTTCACCTGGGCCATGTGGTCCCACGGCTCAGGAAGAATGGAGGACTCACTGCAGGCTTTTGCAGTATCAAACACACCGGGTCTGACCCAGGACATTGTTTTGTTTTTCCAGCTGCTGTGCTGGAATAGAGCAAGGAATGAGATCTTTTAGAATGTCTAGAGATGGATGTTATGGGTTAATTAATGCTTCAGCAGAGGTGATATACAGGGGAGAGTTGTATGCATATTTGAGGTGATTCATGCCGCCTCACTGGATTTCAGTCTAATGGGAAACTTATTTCACTGTATTTATGGGTAATGTCCATCCATATCCCCAACACCTCTCCAGGGAGCCTTCTCTCCACGGCCATCCAGCTCCTCTGAAGAAATATGGACTCGTCAGTGCCCATCTTGGCTCTAAATCTGCAATTAGGAGAACGGTCCATTTACTTCTCTGCCACACCAAGATGCTAATTCCTGGCAGGTTCCTTCAGCCAACGAGCCCCTCTCCCCTCCCCTGCTGCAGCCCCACGCTCTGCCACCCCCACCCAGGGCAAAAAAAGCCTTTCACAGGGGACCTACATCTCTCCAAGCTGACTTTGCAGCTCTTTTCTCCCACTTCACAGCCCGTGGGCACACGGATGGGGCAGATCTGAGCCTGGGTTTTGGCTGGGTAAGCTGCTCCCTGCTCCCAGTACAGCCAGTGCTGCCCTCCTCATCCTCATTTTCCTTGTCCTTCCCTTGAGGTTTGATTTACTCCTTCCCTCAGGCAGAGCCATTTTCACATTGGACCTTCAGGGCTATCTTTTTTACGTGACATTATGTGATTAATTTCCTGCTGAGGTGGCAGGAATAAAACAGAGATACGACAATCTGTTTAAATTCCTTTTTCTATCTTCTTTTTTTTCCCTTTTCTTTTATTGTTTCTTGGCTTATGCTAAGCCTCAAAAAGCTGCTGTCTAGTAACCCTCTGCCATCTGCTCTGCTGCTATCAAGGGGGAGCCATGCCCAGAGATGGTTTGTCTTCCTTCTTTTCCCCTTTCCTCTCTGCCACGAGTTTGCATGCTCACAGCTCCCTTTGGGCATATTCTACCTCCACTGATTCAAGGGCCACAAAGGTTTGGGCTGTTAAATCAATGTGCAGGCACAATAACATCAAACTAGTCAGAGCCCAGCATCATCCTATTTACATTTATATCCTAGAAATATATTTGTTGTATAAAAACACAGGAATGCCTGCATGCAGTCATGTACAAGAGCACGTAAACAACCTGAGGACAGGTTTGGGGGCAGAGAGAGACAGAAGGAAGGAAAATGAAGAATGCAAACTGTGGTGCACAGTTTGTGGAACAGTCCCAGACCTGAACCCTGGGTACAGCATGGCTGGGTCAGGATTAAAACACAGAATTTGCTCCCGCTGAGACAGTAGTTGAATGCCACCAATTCAGAAGACTTCCTTGTCTGAAATAAAGCTTTCAAAAACAGAATTACAGAGAAAACTCAATAATCTGAATGCTTCAATAAAACTACAAAGGGTTTTCATTGCATTAAGCAACATTTCCAGCCCCTATTTTTCGCATTAGGTGAGTACTGAGGATGCAGCAACAGTCTGGAGGTATCAGTGGTGCTTTTGAAATATGCTGGGGACTTGGTGCACGTGAATGTGTCTGTGCCTTATGGAGCACAAGAGGTTCCTGACCTATTTGGATGCTAGGCATGAATATATAAATATTAAATAACAGTTAAACTGCTGCATCAATTCAATATCTTGACAAAAACCTTTGACTGAGGCTTTTTCAAACCAGAAAGATTTAGGCTGTTTTCCCTTTGGGACAGTTTTATCTGAGTGTAGTGCCAAGTTTACCCCATTAGACCTCTTTGCCAAGTCAAGCTCGTGTTCATGTTGAGCAAAGGAGAGTGCAAAGATTTCTCAAGCCAACGAAGACAAATCTTAGTCTCATCCTGCCCCTGTTACTGCTCAGCCTGAGCTGCAGGAGGTGGCTGGGGCTGGCTGCAGCATCCCAACATCCCCCCACAGTCTGGTGACCACCAGCCACAAGCAGGGAGCACAAGGGCCATTTGGCAGCTGAGGGGAAGAAGTTTTAGCAACAAGCAATGTCTGCCCTCCCTCCAGGCCTACAGGGAATTACACTGGTGCAGATGGCTGGGAAAAGAGAAAGGAAAACGGCAAAGGAGTCAACCAAATACAAATATGGAGAGTGCAGGAAGGGTGACATCAGTGTCCAGGGCTTTGGACCCTCAAGGTGGGTTTTGCTGGGATGAAGAGGAGAGAACTTGGGGATGAAGATTGCAGCATGACAAAGTATTTAAACTCTGTTTGTCACCACTGTCTGTCTCAGCTGGTTCCATGGCTTATTTTCTAGCCTTAGGCTTTGTGTCTGACTCAGACCCACCTGTAGTTTGAAAACCCCAGAGCTCACTGACAGCAAAACCTAATGCTCCCTTCCTCCTTTAATCCTGTGTTAGTGCACAGGGTGGTTCCCCAGGACCTGTGAGGCTGTGCCAGGTCGGTTGTGGCAGGCCTTGATTTACTGGGGTGGTGGAGGATGGGGCAGGAGGGAGGAGGAGCAGGGCAGGAGGGTTTGCCTGCCTGTGCCCCTGAGTGCCAGTGTGCAGCCCTGCCTGGCATGAGAAAAACCTCCCCGGATGCAAAACCTCCCCTTGCCCTTCCCCATCTGCTCTGGGCCAAGCTCTGGGCCCCTTCTGCAGCACAAGTTTTCCATCCCTGTGCTTTGAAGACCTACTGGCATGTAATTCTCTTAGCACAGGCACTGGCAAACTGATCTCTGCATAGTCTTTTCTTGGGAATAACTCTGGGATTTGATTTACAGCAAAAAGTCCTTACAACAGCTGCAGCACTGAGGATGCTTTTCAGCAGCAATGAGCAGCACAGTCTGAACCCAGCACCAAGACAAGGCATGTTGATGAGTTTCCCAGGACTGTACACAACTAAATAAAATCATGGTATTACCACATTCACTACCAGATTTTACTGAATTGGTCAAAGATTTAAGGTCTCTGTTAAAAGATTCTTCTGAACTGAATGTTATGGAATATATAGATTTTCACAGATGTCTCCTAAATTCCAAATCTAGGAATGCACCAGATCTTGGATCAAACTGAGATAATACTAACTATAATAAGAGGCAATTTGTGTCTGAGATACCCTTCATAAATCACCCAGGGTGGCAGAAGGGAGGTCTCCCTGTTACAGCAATTCAGAGAGATTAAGTGGCTTGTCCAAGGTCACATAGGAAGCCAAAGCCAGAGCCAAGATTTCAGTCCAGTTCTCCAGAAAATGCCTTAGCCTTTAAGTGTACCCTTTCCTCCTCAACACAGAGTGAGAAAAAATATTGCAGAAATCTCAAGTTCAAACTATTTGCTACTTGGAGAGCAGCCCATGTCCTGGCTCTTTTATCAGTTGATGTGGAAAGACTCCAAGACATTACTTATATTGACTCAATATTAAATGGCAATAACCACCACAACAGATTTACTGTCTGGCAATGTCTTCCTGTCTGCTACAGTAACAGTCATGATAAGTTTTTTCCTCATTAAAATATCTAGGTTCTTAGTCCCTCTAGCAACTTTTTGAATTTTCCTGTTCTTGGGAAGATCAAATCCTTATCCGCAGTGTTTTATCAGGGAAAGATCACACCTGGTGCTACCCTATTGCACGAGGCAGGTTTTGCCTGGGAGTCATTCTGTGTTTGAAGGCACCATTTGACTTTCATGCTCTCAGTACCACGTGGTAGCAACCCATGGGCAGATTGGGGATGCTCTGGGAGGACACAGTCAGCAAACATCTGCTGTTTCCTGGGAAAGGTTCAGCTCCAGTGCTGAAAGGAGTGCCTGACAGTCATGGTTAGAGGCAATGAGAGGCTCTGAAGTTGCTGTGCTGGATGAAAACCAGCAGGATGGGCAACAAGAAAAAAATCTTAATTATGGACCTACAATGAAACAATACATTTTATCAATCTGCTACCTCAGAAGACCATCCAAAATGGATATAACTTTGGGAACCTGGTTTCAGGCATTCATTCATTCAATGCACCAAGACAGGACTTGGAAGCTGTAATGTGTCAGAAACCTGCCTTAGCACTCGGGTTCAGGGCTGAACAAGTGCTGCCCCATCCCAGCCTTCTGAGGCAGGATTCTGAGCCCTGGGACTGCCACAGGGCAGGAAGATGGACCTTATTCCTATGGAAATCCTGCACCTCCTGAAACCTGTTTGGTTGATGGATTTCAGCAGGGCCAGGCTTTCAAGCTCTCGTCTCTTGTTACCAAACCACACAAACACTCATCCAGGCTGCTGCAAACATCAAAAACAGCCTGAGGAGCTCCGGTCCTGCCTTTTGCCCTATGGAAAAACAGCAAGAGGGAAGAAAGAAACAGCATTAAGGCAGCACTTGTTTGTGCTGGCTCCAGGCGTGCAGCGCTGGTGTGAGGAGCCTCTCCCTGACTGAGCCATGTGCTGGAGGACCAGTGGGAAAAGGGAGTGAAACGATTTCTCTGACACCTCCCACATTCAGCCAGGCTCTGTGAGTCTCACCTCGCTCACCAGTGCTGTGGCTCTCTCATTAGGAGCAATCACCAGACTGTTCATGTCCCAGGGGAGCCTGGTGGCCTCTGCTCTGCAGCACCAGGCTGTTCTCTGCCTGGGCTGCTCTTCTCCCACTCCCCTCCCTTCAAATCCTCATATATATTTATTTTTTTCCCTCACACATCAAAGGGGAAAAGAGAGAGGAATGTCAACAATTAATCTCCAGATTGGTGCTGAAGTTCTGCTTTTCCATGGCAAATGTCAGACTCTGTATCCACCCCTTCAAGAGAGGGAATGAGGCTAATGAGCTCGCAGTGCAGGAGGTGTGGTGCTGTGCCTGACCCTGGAGGGACAGGGGAACAGGGAGTAGAGGAAATATTAAAACTAACCACTTACTTGCAGAGTGTGTTGTTCTTTAACCACTCTTTGATAACAGGATGTCTTGTTTTCCTGTGCTGAGCAAGCACCACACTGCTGGTTCAGGACGATGTTTAAGTTTTATGTTTAAAATTAAACTGTTTTTGCAAGGAGTTCAAGTACATGCAGAAGGCCCATCCTGAATAACAACACACTGCAAGGTGGGGGAGGCGAAAGAGGAGCACCTATGTTACATGACTCAGAATCTCAATAAAGAGAATTTCTGTCCAGGCTTTTCCTTCTTTGTTGGCCTTGATTACCCCACTTGATACCCAGATGCCACCCATTAAATCTAGCGGGTTCTGGAGGTGATGAACAACCGTGGGCTTTCCCGGGGGGAGATTTCCAAAGCAAGCAGGGGGGATGCTTGGGCTCAGGCACACAGGGGACACACTCCCAGGGAGACCCTCCAGCCTTGTCATTACCACAGGATATTTTTTTCCTGCACAGTACCACAAGGCAACTTTCCCTCCTGTTGCATGTTGTATATGTCAAAATGCTGTGCAGACTGGTATCTCTGAGGGACTTATTCTGCAGCACACCGTGCATCAGGCTGTGAGAATAACCCAAATATACCCCTCTGTGGTGGCAGCAGTGAGGTGGGCACCACCACGCTCCTGTGCCTGGGAAGTGAATAAATATTTATACAGTATTTACAAGAGGTAAGGTAGGACTGAATTATTCATTCCAATTACATACTTTGCAAATGTTTCCCTTTTCATCTCATCTTAATTCACTTCTGAATGAGTTTGAATTTCATTTGATGCATTTCTTATAATTGACCAGATGCTGTTTGGGCACAGAGTTTCCAAACAGCCCGGGCTGTCTCACAGGCAGCTCTGTCTGACTCTTTCTCTCCCCACCCCCCTGCTGTTCTTGATTATTATTCCACCTATATGTTTGGCCATATGTATTCTTTCAGCTTCCTAATTACTCTGAAAATTTTTCAGGGGAAAACTGAACCAGCATACTCCTGTTTGATTGATTGATTTTTATTTTTATTTTTTTTAATAGAAGATCTGAGGATTATTCTGAATAGGAAAAAAATAAAAATAAATCCATTCATCCAAGAAGCTGTGAGGAATAGACTTCAAGGGGCCAAAAGCAGTCAGAGCTGCTCTACTGGGCAGTGACTCAGAGCTGCTCCTCTCTCTTGTCCTCTCCTCTTGATTTTCACAAGTTCACCCCTGTAAAAGGCAGATCCTGGCCAAGCTCTGGGAAGCAGGAGATGCCTGGATGTGCAGGGGGTGCTGGGTTTGCCCTGGGGTTGTGTGATGCTGCTGAGGACCGCAGGCAGGGTCAGGCGAGGCGAGGCAGGGCTGCAGTGTCCTTGGAGCGCAGGTTCACCTTCTCCACCAGCTCCGAGTGACGCCGGCTGGATTCCACCCGGGGCCCCTGCTGGAGGTATTCCGAGGCTGTGATGGGAATTTGCTGCTAATCTACAGCGAGGGCAGCTTTTCTGCCTGATGGTAATGATGCCAACGTTGCAGGCGCTTGCTCGGGACTGGAGAACTTTTAGCTGCTGACTGTGTCTATTCTTAGTTTCCTCTTCCAGCAGTAGAAAATAATGATCCATCAGCTCCAGTGGAGCACTGCTGATTTACACCTGCTGAGCACCCAGCCTAAGGTGTTTCGCTTATCCCACCGTTAAAAATAAATAAATCATAGAATCATTCAAGTTTAGATTATGAAAATGTGTTTTGTTCTGATGGAGTATCTGGGCAGCACATTTAGCAGAGTTTCTCCTCTCCTGCACAGTACCAAGTACTGGCATTATTTTGCATCATGTGATGATTTTTAAAAATGTATTCAGCTTTCGCCTTCTATTATCTTGGATCATTAGCCAGCATCCTGTTATGCAATGTGATCAGTGGAGCTTGGTGCAGTACCTCACAATGTGATATCATTTCTCAAACAGAGCATGCAGTGGGGAAGAAATTAATTTCTCAAAGCTGTGGCATCATTACTGACACAGGGAAATCAGATGGCTTCCCTGGTTGTTTTAAAGGGTTTAAATGCTCAGGCTGAACACTGAACTGAGGATACTGGAGAGTTATTTAATAGATCCATTTCCAGGACAAGAGGGCTATTTTCTTTTAGGACATGATTACATTAGGGAATGAAACTTTTCTGTGGTCTCCTGGGTTTCCTTTTTGTTTGGAGCTGTCAGATTAAACTCTGGTTTGTGGACATACCCTAGAGAAAAGGGAGATGAAGGCACAGGGAAGAGCAGACCTCCATCCACAGGACCTCTGATAACCTCCAGCAAAACCATAATTTAATGAATGCCTCCAAGGCAGCTCCACTGTTCTAGGGTGCAAGCTGGGGATCTGATTAGCCACAGATTCATCAGACAAGTCAGTGTGCTGCATTCATGGCACAGGGTCCCAGAGCATCCCTCTGCACAGCACAGGGAGGAGGTGCAGCCACCCCAGGCTGCCTGCTCTGCAGGGCACACAACTCTGCAGTCTAAGAGAGTCTTTGTCCCAGGGGAGGATGAAAACAGTTGTGTAATTTTCTCCTGAACAAATGATAAACTGACCTTCCCTGGATAAGCCACTGGAAACAAGAAAATTGCAACACTTTTTTGTTCAAATGCCTGGACCCCTTTTGTACATCTACAGTTTAGAAGTATGAATAACTCATGCAGAGGCATTCATGCAGATAAAATGCTGTGCAACACTTTGAAAAATTACCTCCAGAAATATGGTTCAAATGATGCAAATCCAAGGGATGTGATATGGTGTTGAGAACTCATTAAAATTTTCGCTTCAAGAAGTTTCCTTAAAAATTGTTGCCTGTGCTGGAACCAGGCACACAGTCTGAGCCTGGAAGTAAAATTAGTTTGTTTCTTCCTTGGGAATGGAGTAACCAAAGTTCATTTCAGATATTGCCTTTCACTTTTTCATCCCTAAATTGATGTGCACAAATAAATAAAGTAAATAAGATGTTTGTCCTTGCCCACCAGCCCAAAAGGTGTGAGAGGACATCAATGTTTCTGCTCAAGCTGTGACCTGCTGTGTGTGCCAGCAGCTGGTGGAATTGTCTCTCAGGGGTGAAGAGGACACCTCCCCATCTGCTTTGCATTTATTAGCCTTGACTTAAAATGACAGACACACATTTTGCAGCAGAGCAGCTGAAAACCTCATTTTTTTGCTAGGAGACGTGTAATGCAGGGATCCAGATAAGTGCCCTAATGTCATTACAGCCTCAAAACCTGAGCACAGAGCTAAGGCACTGACCAGCCCAGGGGAGGTGTCCCTCAACCCCTGCATACCAAACAGACACAAGTAGCTCCCACCGAGGTAACCACAGCAAAACCTCTTATTCTTCACCCAGCCAGGATCACACCAACCTGCTCTCTCTGCTCTGGGGGCAGCGGAACCACAGGATTTCTGAGGATCACTCATGGAAGGAGACGAAATGACCCCTAAGGCTCCCCATGTTGGGCTGGGGGATCCTGGTGGGGTGGTTTCATCCTGGTCACACGCAGCCAGCAGTGACACACACACCAGCCCTGCTGCTGCCCATGGCTCCAGCTCTGACACCTTCCAGAGGCACAAGGCAGCTGCTCTACAACCACCCCACCCTCCAGCTTGGTTAGTCCTTGAAACTTTCTCCAAGGGCCTCTGGAATTCAGGGTTTTTTCTCTCTTATTTGTTCCCTGCTCCTTCAGGAATACAGCACTGTGAGCATGTGCCTGCACTGGGCAGCCCTGCACACTCTGAGCCTCTGCAGTGAGTTCAGCCTTTCTAATGCACATCTTAGGGATGCAAATTCTTGCAAATGAGAAATGTTCTCTAACATTATGGATACAGTTTATTTTTGTGGAGATCAGAGAATCTGGCAATGTTACGCAGTGATGACATTATTCTAACTCTGAGAATTCAAAACCTCATTGAAATACTGTTAGTTGTGTGTTTAGTTTTTCTGCTGCCAGTTGGTGAGACGAAGAGCGCAGATTACAGGCACATTCCAAATGTTTGTCTTTTCCCTGCACTTTTTCAAAGGGAAGAAACATGTATCAAAAGGAAGCAGGAGACTTCCCTTTTTTCTTCTAATATTCAAGGCCAACCACACCTTCAGCTGACTTAAGACAAACTTGCAAGGAAAGCAGCAAATCACAAATTGCACAAATACCAAAATTTTGCCTTTCTTCCTTTGTCTCCCTGCAAATATTGTACAAATTTTACAGATGGTGCAGTTACCAGGTGTCAAAGTTATATGACATTGCTACTTCATGCTCCTTGTTGCCCAAAGCTGGGCTTGATGGACACATAACTCAGTGCTAAAAGGAGAGTGGTACCGCCTGGGTCTTTAACTCATTTTTCTATAAAACTGAACCCATTTCTATTATGCTGCATAAAACCCTTGGCAGCAGAGGCAGCAGGGAAGGCAGGTATTCATCCTGCAGCTTTACAAGAGAAGAAACCAGGATGGGAAATTTAAATTATGTGCCCAAGGCCACACAGCACAGGAGTAGTAAATTGTAGGTGGAAACCAGCAGCCCATAGTCCCCTCCCTTCATTTTATGCTGTTGAGGAGTTGAAAGAGGCATTGCTTCCCCAGGCCAGGAAGGCTGGAATTTCCTTGCCTGCAGCCTCTGTTAGAAATACTAATTTAAGTCTTAGTTGTTCAGTTTACCAAGAGAAATACTAAAGGGAATGTTTGCAAGAGGTTTCCTGAAGCAGGCATGCAAAGCAATAAAGACTTTACACTGGCATATTTCATGTCTGCATGAAGGACTCAGGGAGTGGCCTAATGGTAATTCATTTCCATTCCTTTTACTTATTTTTGCCTGTTTACCCATAAATCTGTTCTTTGTTTAACACAAAAAATAGAAACACTTAGGATGACAACCTCAGACATAAGAGATTGATGAGCTGATGGGGAGGAGGCTGAACATTTACTCCTTCATTCCCAGGGAGTAGCTCACAGAAGAACTTGCATCTCTTCTGCTTTAATTCAAAGGGTTTGCAGATTGTTAAGGATTTTAGAGTGCAGTGTTGTGCCTTGTTTGTGTGCACATCAAGGCTGTGAGTACCCTGTGGGTAGCTCAGTTTGGTTTTGCAGTGGCTGGGAGGATTTTGGAAGGAACAAAGGTTCTGGCTTAGAGGTGAGATGCACAGGTATGAGGATACATCATTACCATCACACTGTGGAGGAGGGTTTTCGTATTCACCCTGCTGGTAAATCTCCAGTAGTGTGGTTTACATGGGAGCATCCAGATTTCCTCTGCAGCTCTTGTATTTTGTGTGGTGAGTATTTAACACAGCAGAGAAAGGAATGATGAAACCTGTCTTGGAAGAGTATGGGAAGTTTCAGAGAATTTCTCCATCAGTGAGTAGCCTTTATTCATCTCTGCTGTCTCTACGAAGGAAAGAAGCCTCTGGAGGAACGACAGGCCCTTTGCCACTAAAACCAGCTTGGCTGATAAAAAGTTTGCAGAATCCAGTTCAGAATCAGGCAGATGTTAATAGATGAAATCCTACTGATATAATCAGTAAAAATTCCACTGATTTCAGGGGTCTTAGGCTTCTTGTGCAGGGCTGGAGTTCAACAAAACCCATTGAAAATATGTCCTTTTCTGATGCTGTGATGCACTTTGTTTCTAAGCAGACTACACAAGTGAAATGCCTGTCAAGTCCTTGAGAGTCATGACAAAATTCCTGTGACATGAAGTGACATGGACTTTTGCATCACCCACACCCAGTGTCACCTTTTTTTTCTCTCTAATAACTTCCTTCTCTTCCTGTGAGACTTGCAAACAGTGTTGCTCTAGGAAGGAGTGAAAGGAGTTTACCAAGACTCTTTTCTGTGCTCAACATTCACAGATGGCCAAAGAAATAACCTCTGTCCGAAGGATGCATTAGAACAGCTTTGAAAACCAGGCCCTGTGTATCCCATCTTCTGAGTTTGTGAGCTTATTAAGTTTTTAAAACCAGTTCTGTAATTCCCTTTAACTCCAGTAGCCTTTGCATGGATTGTTGACACTTCTGTTGAAGCTGCCAGATGCAGTTAACAGGAGTTGCCACTCAGTTTTACATGTGCAGGTGCTGCTGTTGTGAGAGGCTTTGTGCAATTAATTCAGCTGTCACAGGGACTTTGGAAGCCTGTTGTGGATCAGATTGTATCTGTCTATTTTAAGGCTGATCAAGAATCCTCCCCAACCAAAGGCAATCCCTTGATGGACCACTTAGCCATTAAATCCCACCCCACTTCCCAGCAAAGGGACTGCTGCCTTTCTTTCCAAACACTTGCCAGAGCAACCAGGTTGAGGGAAGGACAGCAGCTGCTCCAAGGGCTGGAAGAATTTCGTTTTCTTGTCAATGCCTGTGGTAAAACTGCCCCAGGGCAGAAGGATTCAGCCTGTTTGGGGATTATCCAAAGTTTACAACATATAATTATTGAGCTCTGGATCCATCTCACCCAATATGAAACCTCTGCAGATCTCACTCGAAGAGAGATGACCAGGTGTGCAAAAATGCCACTGGATACACCTGCCTGGGCACTCAGACTACAAAATCTCCCTGTGCCAAGTACCCAAAGCCTCTCTGCAGTAAATCTTCAGAGCCAGTTTGACTTGCCTGAAGTTTCTGCTGCTTTTTGTTCCTTTGTTCCACAAGCAGATTGTAAGCTCAGACCCCATTTAACTCTGCCAAACCCCCTGGTCCTACAGCCTTCATCCAAGTAATGTCATGCTCTATGGTAGTTTTAAGTGAAAATTATTGACCAAATGCTTTTGCACCCTGACAAATTCCCAGACTGATACATGAGGGTAACCAGCATCAATAGACACTGAGGATCAACCCAACTCTTCCCACTCAGGGACAAAATGGGATAAAAACCAAGTTATTATTATCACCATCACTGTCTCTGGAGTTAAGCCTTGCTCCACTTTTTAAAGCCTTAGATAATTAGGTGGGAAGATAAAAATATGTAATGGGAAAGAGAGACTGTGGATCTTAGGCAAACACCTAGCTGGAACAGGAAAGGTGGCTCCAAAACTCTGTCACTGACCTTGAATTCCTCTCTGCTGCTCAGTGTGGGGTGACTCATCCTCTCCCTGGGTTCCCTTAGGAACATCTGCTCCTTGCAGCCCATCAAGGGTCAGGTTTCCACTGAGACCCCTGGATATGATGGCACTGGCTGTCACCAGAGCTGAAGGCATCGAGGGCCGACCACCTTAAGCTCCTGGCTTTTATTAATCTCCTGTCGTTAACTGCAAGGAAATTTCTTCTGCTGTAATACACTTTTCCAATACCATTTACTCTCCAGACATGAACTGTTTCAGAGCAAAGAAGACTCAGGGGTCTCATGGCCATCAGGAGAATGCACTTCTAAAGTGAATTAATAAGTTAACCCTTCCACAGCCCATATTTTAAATATGTGTCACTTGGAATTTTCACCGAGGGCAGTGCTATTTTAGCTCTGCAGTGCAACGTGAATGAGAAAAACCGTCTCAGGGAACAAGTCATCGTGAGTGGGCAGCCCTGTAATGCATTTGAGGAATTAGGGAGTATTCTTGCTTTGTCCTAACAAGCCATGCTCAGATCTGGGCTCCAAGTTTCAGTCCCAGCCTACTCTGTGGCCTTGGATTAAACACTTTCCTGTCCCTCCACTTCTTCCATTTGAGGATGGTGGTGGGGGTGGTACAAATCTCCCTCATTAAATCCTCCATAAATGTCAAGTATCTTTACAATAGTTTCTGAAACCAACCTTCTCCTGGATGCTGATCTGGCTGTGACCCAGTTCTCAGTGGTCCCACAGCAGTTCTGACCAGGGGAGGATCCTGTCCTCCAGCAGGCAGATTCCCCCCTCAGGGTGATGCTGAGCAGAACTGACAGTGGGTGGGTGATGCTGCCCCTGTGCTGCAGCCAGGGGTGGTTTGTGTATCTCTCTCCTCCTCTTAATAGTTGCAAAATAGTGTGAAATAAAGTAAGATTTTTTACCTAATGTCTGTACTTCATCAAACCTGTTTAGACAGATGGTTGATAGAAGAGGGGTGAGTCCTCCTACCCTGCAACCTGAGATTCAGCATAACTTAAACAATGACTCTTATTCCTCAGTGAAACATTGGAAAACCATGAGCAATGAAACCCTGGAATAACATTTAGTCAGGCACAGCATGAGTAAGGCAGCAAAGCAGCAGAATCAGCATATTTTCCTTTGTTTCTCTTACAAACTCTCATGTCAACAGTCTCAGCAGTTGTTCTTTGGAGGGCATTTATACTGTTGCATGCTGCATTACACTGTTATTTATTCTTTCCTGGCTTTGTGAGGGGAAAGCAGAACAGCACACAAAGGCTTCTGGAATTAACACATCCAAGAGAGCAATTCAGGGAGTGAATATTAAAGCAGGTGAGCTGTGCAACACATCATCTCCCTGAAGCTGTAGATTTTTGTGTTGAAGAAACAGTGCTGCTGCCTACATGGAACTCCTCCACTGGCAATAACGTGGTGCTGGTGGCAGGTTAATTTGGGGATGCTCTCCCTGTCTGTTTACGCTGTGAAATTAAGAACAGACTCAAGATCGGCTTTATGAACACTGATCACTGGCTGTGTTGGCACAGGCATACCACACACAGCCACAGTGAAAGCTTTCAGCTTGCATTCCCATCGTTTATCCTATCAGGTATGCATTAATAAGTTATGTTCACACGTGTTTGGCCTCCAGCACTGGCTTTCACATGAGCCCAGCAAAGTTCGGAGGCTCTTCCTCTAGAAATTTTTGTTCTGTTTTCCACACTCACACAATACAGACCATACTGGTTTTGTCAGCTGCTGGCCCAGTTCTTCCATCTGGCCCAGTACTGCCCAGGTTGTCTCTGTTTGGATGACAAAATAGGCAATTTCTTTCCCTCTCCCAGTAAAGCTTCAGTGGCTGTCACCACACAGCCAAGCACTGCTCCTCCTGGTCACAAAAGCATGAGAAGCACCTCCCTGGAGCCCATCTCCCACACCAGTTCCTCCCTATGCTGTGGGATATTGGCAATCACGGTCCTGAGTTCACTTCACTTGTCTTCTCTCAGGCTCTCTTCTCTCCCAATGGGGAGATCCAGACTCTCCTCATAAAGCAAAACTTCATTACCCTCAATTATTTTGCACTATTCATCTCCCCCTGTGTTGGACTCTTTGGACACAGGCACACAGTCAATCCCAAGGCCAGAAAACTGCCATTATTTCAGTCCCAAACCAGAATCCCTGAGGCTGGCACCCAACCTGACAGGACACATTCATGACCTGCAACAATGACTACATCTGCATCGGTGGGCTGTCAGCTTAAAGAAAAATTTGCAAATCTTCTAGGTTTCCAGCACCCTGCTGACCTCAAAGTGCTCCTCTCTTCTCCTCAGACCTGTGACTAACACAGATTTACCCACAAAGTGCCATTCTCCAGGTGAAATAAGATCCGGATGAGAAGCAGTTGGCTCCAAATCAACTAAGAGAAGAGCAACAGCCATTGGTGAGCAGCTGGGACCATGGCAAAATGATGGAAAAAACCCAGTTACCTCACCCTGTGCTCACAGCATCTCTGCTGTTCATAAGATGGATGGTCTTGGGGTCATAGAAGCCTCATCTGCTGTGGTAACAGCCATTGCCAAAAACAAGTGCTGATTGCTGAGTGAATTTCCACAGGCTCCTTTTGTGCCAACTCCCTGGAAATAAACCACCTCAGACACTCATGGATGGAAATGCTCAGTGAGAATGGAATTCTCTGTGCTGTGGGGTACATCCTCATCCTGCCACCCACACCTCAGATGTGAGGTTGTGGAGTGAAAATAACCATCTCACCATACCTGGTAATTGTTCTCCTGCAAGAAGCAGGGTTTAGCTCCTTCCCTCACAGGGAGCAGATGATCCAGCTGCCCCAGAGAGCTGGGGGAATGTGTGCTGGACCAGCTGCTGGCTCTGCCTTTCCGGGACAGGGAGGCAGATTGAGATGTCAAGGGTACATCTCTGGTTGCTCCTGAGGCAGCCCAGTGGGTTCCCCTCTTTTGTTGTGCACTGACTTTTGGACACATAAAGGACATTTTATAGCTTTGATCCCATTCTCAATCTCAGATTTATTGGCCAGGAAAAGCACATGAACTGCCCCTACAAAATGCAAAATGGGGCTACTGTGACAAGTGCAGTGTGAGAATACCAAAGGGGTGCATATGAGACTTGTAATAACTAAAGCAGGCAGTTTTAAATGCAAAGAGAAGCAAAAGTTAATTCAGCAAATAACTGTCAACTATGTTTCCTAAAGATGGCTTTAATCCTCCCCGAAAGTTAAGGTAGCATCAGAAAAATATATGAGCACATGAAGACAGATATCAGAACTTCTGTTCCATTTTAGTGCCCTATTGCTGGATTTAGGACAGGAAAGACATTCAGAAAGTGCAGCTGATCCACCATGTAACATCACAGCTGCCAGCTTGTACCGGCTGGGAAAGCATATTCCGTCCTGTTCTGTTCTCCTCAGCTCACATTTCCTAGCTCAGGTAATTCATATCCTGACTCTGTGCCCTACAGCAGCAGCATGAGCAGCAGAAGTGGAAGATTTTTTTTTATTTATTTATATGAAAATTTTCATAGAATTTCATAGAATCAAAAGGCTGGAAAGAACCTCAGGATCTCAACTATTTACTCTCTCTAGTCCTCTCCCCCATGACAGCTCAACCATGGCTGTGGCACTTCTGATAAATATTTATCCAGCCTCTGCTTGGAGGCCTCCAGCTGTGGAATCCCCAGGAAACCCTCATCCTTGCCATTAGAAGGTTTTACTCTTATTTAGTCTGGATTTTCCTTGCTGAAGTTTAAGCCATTACTTTATCTGGAGAGAAGAAAAGATTATTTTCTTTCTCTTCACAGCAACCTTTATGAGTCTCTCCCATTAAGCAGAAGATCAGGGAAACATGGCAAAGGCAGAAGCAAAGGCAGAAGCAAAGCCTGAAGCTGTTTCTGCCCCTTTTGGCAGTTCTCCTTATTGAAGGTAATTAAGTGTAAAGAGGTAGTTTCTCCCAGTGCAAGAGGCATGATGCTAACATGCAAGTAGGCTTTGTGCCATCTGAGCAGATGCATATATATGAAGGCAAGAAAAGGCCATGTCTGAGCACCAGGCATGAGAAAGGAATTGAAATTTAGACAGGAACAATCAGGCTATTTCTAGTATCACAGTTTTACCAGAGATGAGCAGAAATTTGTGTGGGTACATCTTATCAAACCATGATGTTTCATTTCTTCCCCTTCTCCATCATTCATGTCTTTGAAATCAGAATTCTGTAAGTTGCTACCAGCACTCAAACACCAGACCTGGAGATGCAGAATTGAGTGGCACCAATATTCCTGCAGCAGGTGGGAGACGCTCATCTCCAAAACCACCAGGCAGTGACAAACCACCCAAAATCTAAGTGACAGCTGGCAAGAACCCCTTTCAGAGTCCCGAAGTTCATCTCTCTGGCTGCCATCCCCAGGAAGATGGCAGTAGTCCCTACTATAATCAGGTGTGTCCAGCTCCCAGCAGCAATGGCCCAGTCTAGTTCCAAGAACTGTGTGGAGATAACAAGGACCAAAGAGGCAGCAGGTGGTTCCAGCTGACTTCATCACATCTTTCCCCAAAATAATCTGCTGGACAGCTGTGAGGAGGAGAATCTCATCTGGCTACAAATCAACATAAGCAGGGGAGATGGGATGTGGAGTCAGGCAGAGAGGCTGTCGTGGATTATTTATGGTTCTCAGTGGATGGACAACTTTCCTAAGTTAATAACCCTGCAGCCAGAGCTTTTTTTGCTACTTCAAGAGCAACAAAGCACATCTGGTCTCGCTTTCCAGGGTGGTAAGTACTGAATTGCCAGGGAGATAGTGTCCTTGATGCTAAGAGGACTTTTTATCTTATTTTGGAGTATATACCAATATAATCAAGAGGCGACACTGGGGAAAGAGAGTTTGTCTCTGCCAGACACTGCCAAATTATGAGGCTTTGAGGATGCTCTTCTCTGCAGGGCTTTGCAAGGAGAGAATTTCTGTCTGTCCTAGCCTGAGACCTGCAGGTGTGTGTCAGACCAGGACTACAGAGATCAGAGGGCCATCCTAATCAAAATGTTTTTACATGCTCTCACAGACAATTTTTTCCTTTTGTCATCCCATATTTCTGAGGTGATCGCCCACCTTTGGTGTTTCCCTTGCAAAGTCTCTCCACAGAGTGGGGCTTCAGCCTGAATGACTCCTGAAAATAATTCTTGTTCCTAATTGCAGGAAGAGATAAAGGAGATTTTGAGTTTTAAAATCACTCCCAAGGGCCGCAAGCAAATTACTGAGGCTTCCCAGAGTTTGGTTTGTGGGTTGGAAGGAGCATCCAGCAATTATCTGCTGTGTTGAATAAGCTGTTCCTATCCCGTAACATTTCTGTGCATTAAGCTGATCCATGTTGACATAAGTGGGATATTGGGGAGTGTGCACTGGGACTCCTGATACTTTACACAGAGCAGACATGGATAATTGAAAAAGATGTTCCCTTCCACAAAGCACTGCAGGCCACCTCACCATCCCTCCCTTTCCATTCCTGCTGCATGGGTGAATTGAAAAGGAGTGCACTGCTTGCCTCCTGCTGCTCTTCATGCCACTGGCAGCAAAGCTCAGTGCTGACGGAGGGTCAAGTGGGAGATGTGCATTTTTCCTCTGCTCTCAAACCATGTCACACTGGCCACGACCTGGGTGGTCAAACAGAGCAAACCTGCCCTCTGATAAAACCCAAGTGAAGAGCACCAGGAATCACATCTTGTTCCTGAAGGCAGCCTCCCTTCATTCTGGCTTCTAAATGTTCCTGTGTTTGCATTTAGATAAAACAGTTCTTCTTGCACACCAGGACAGGTAAGAAAACAATCCCAAACATCCCAGGCAGAGGTAAGGGATACAGGAAAAGAGCTGGGAACCCCATGGGGTAGACTCAGCACACCCACTTATTCCCCTCCTCTGCTCAGTGACCAGAGTAACTGTGCTGAAAGAAAGGAGAGGAAAGCAGAAACACAGAGTCCAGCACCAACCTGCTCCCACCAGGCACAGGGATAACCAGGGGAGCAGCTGTGCTCCTGGCCACTGGGGATTCCCAGGGATGGAGTGAACCTGGCACCATTTTAGTGCCATAATCTGCAACATCAGCCCACCCTTGGCCCCTATCGATCCCCAGCCTGGGCTCGGGGGAGCTGCAGCTCTTTTCCAGGACAGTTCTGTGCTGCATATTTTGACTGGAAGGTATGATTAACTCTGAATGTCAAAATGTACTTAGGGGTTGAGGAATAAACTCAGGGGAGATGAATGTAGTGAGACATGCTATTATTTAAAAATACCCAGAATGATTTATGCACCTTCTGCAGCCCTCATGCACCCCCTCACTAATGCTTATGCATTTATGGACTTCAGTTTTCAGCTGGCAGTGAGGTGTTTCTGCCTTGAGGAGCAGGAAAAAAGGTTCCTGACACTGAACTGAAGCTCATAACCCACTGTAAACCCGGCACTGCATGTTCCTGCCCTTCTCCCACACTTCAAGAACTCAGAGCACCCAGGAAAATGATCAGGCCACAGGTTTACAACAGTCAGGAGGAATATTTTTCCCCCACCATCCATTTTGAGTGACTCTCTGCCATGGAATTATGGAGATTGAAAGATAAATAAAATCATGGGCAGATTGGACAAATTTATAGGAGACAGAGTCAAGTAATGGCAATTAAATGAGGTGTCTGAGATGCAATTGATGCTTAGAAAATCACCAAATTCTGGTTGCAGAAAGAGCAGATGAGCTGGATGCTTAGGGAAGTGCTGCTCTGCATGTTCCCCAGCTCACACTCTCGTTTAAGCACCCTGTTTAAGGCCTGAGCTGGAGATGGAAGGATGACTCTTCTGATTCAGAATGGGTCTGTTTTAGTTCCTCCCTGGTCACCTTCCCACAGGCGTCATCCAGTCCTGACTCTGACACAGCCCAAACCTGGGGCTGGAACTGCAGTGGAGTCACCTGGCATCAGAGCCAGGGTGTGCATCACCACCAGCAAGATCCTCTTCAGCAGCACTGAGCCTTAACTTTGAGAGGAAAATAAATTATAGTATTCATTTTGGGGGGTTATAAAACCAGTTCATTCTGCAGATATAAACATTATAAAATAAAGTGTACGATAAATCATTAAAAATGGGAACACAGCAGGAGAAGAAAAGAAGTAAGGAGAAAGGAAAGGAGAGGTAATGAATCTGGAAGGACAGATAAGCAGCTGAAAGATGAAAGAGGGAAATAAAATCAGAAAACAGACCTGCAGTGGAAGGAGAGTGTCACAGAAATAGACATTTGAGGGGCAAGTTCATTTGGTGACTAAAGTCAGTGGATTTAATGTTACCTGCAAATTTACAACTTAAAATTTCAAGGAAGTAAACTTCTGACTGGCTACAACGTCCTCTAACCTTCCAGAAACATCACCAAGTGGTTAATGTACATACACACACGTAATATGCAATTTTACTGAGGTATACATACACATATTATTTTAAAACATACACACATGTAATTTTTTAGGACTCCAGAAGGAAAAGAAGAAGGTTTTTGTGAAAATATCAATGTTTGCTGTTGTCAAAGAGGGAAAGCTACATGCATTTCATCTGCTGTTATTTCCCAGCCATGGCAGAGGTATATCACCAACAAGATGTTACCCAACAAAGCCAGAGAATGTGACAACTGAGTGAAAGCTCTGCGAAAACAGACTGAACAGTTTGTAAAATAATCTGAAATGAGACAAGTGTGTCAAACATACCCATCCAAGAGCACAACAAATTTTAAATTTCAATGCTATGCCACCGGCAATGGCAGTTTCTTGAGAGGCACAGCCATGGGGAGAACGTTCCAAAGCTCCAGTTCCCTGCACACAGCTCCTGCCTGCACCTGGGCTGGAGCTTGGGCTAGAGAGAGTAAATTCCTGTGCTCACACACTCCCTAAGAGCACAAGCCATTGCTTTACAGCAGCAAGGTTTTCTCTGACCTTTAGATGTTGCACATCAGAAAATGGCACCTCATTATGCAGCTGCAAGAAGTTGGAGTAAATGGGGTTTTTTTCCACAGTAAAAAAAAAAAAAAAAAAACAAAAACAAAAACAAAAACAAAAACACCTATAAAACAAGCAAACAAATCTAAACCTGTCCTACAGCCAAGATGCATTTGGGTCCTTCCCTTGGTACAAATCCTTCTCTGTGGAGTAATAGAGCTCAGTGAATAAAACCTGCCCCTCCTTCCTAATTCACTCCGAAGCGGAGATGATTAAAATGAACCATTTATCTTGGTCCCTTCTGCACAGGGCCGACTGCTCTGAGCTGTGAGGAGAAGGTGTAGTATTGCTTAGCAAGGAAATTCCAACAAGGACATGGCACAGTTTCTTAGGACCAAATCCAATTAAAACATTTCCATTTTCATCTCCTGACCACCCAAAGTAAAGCAGAGAGCATCTAGCTCTGGAGCACTTCAAAGCACTGTTTAATTGTATGAATATTTTAAAGGGAACACAAGAGAGACAGATCCTCTGCTGCTTTCAATTAGCACAGCTTCACAAAGTCAGAGCGATGCACACCAGTGAGGAGACTGGCCCCAAATGGGGTTTAAGGAAAAAAAAACCCAACCACTGAAAAGCACAATAGCGTGGTACTAAAATTCAGCTTTTGCAGAACATTTAAATATTTCTAGTGCTGCTCCTCTGAGTGATGTTCTATATAGTGCTAAAATTTACAGAGATCTGATTTTAGCCATCATCCCTACCTGGCAGGGCAAATCTTGCTTGTAGCTGGTGAGGGTACAGCCTAAACAGCTCCTGAGCCCTGCAGAGCTGAACATCACTGTGAACCTTAGAGCCTTCGAACCCCTGGCTCTAAGAGAAGGTCCATCCACACCAACACGAGATAAAACATTTTTGAAAGTCTTAATTCTCCAGGCTTTAGCAGGAAAATGAATTCAAATACCAATTGAAACGTGGTACAGAGTGCTGGGTGTTGGAAGGCAGCCTCATGCAGCATGTCATGTGCTGCTCTGGGGCTCTGCACAGTTTCTGCTACAGCAGCTCTTGGAGTTGCCTCATTCAGGGAAAAAAAAAAAAAAAATTGCCTGAAAAGAGCCTTCTGGTGCAGAGACCACTCCAGAACACCCTGATCTGAAAGGGCCATGGAGATTATCAAAAAAATACTTGTGTTTCCTTTTATGTGGAATTGGGCAGAATTTCAGGATCTCAACAGCTACAGTTTACAGGAAAATATTTGGTAGAGTTTGAGACTTACATTCCCACAAGGGACCTTTTTTAGATGGTTAAACCCCCCACAGACAGAGACCAATTATCTGGGGTTTTTCAAGCCATTTCTGTGGAACCCTGTTACATTTTTATAGAATCCTTAAAATTCCCACTCTGGTGGATCCTCCGAGGTTTTGTCATTAAGGCAATTCCTGGAAGAGGAATTCTCTGTTAGGGGGAGGAAGAAATAAAGTACAAGTTGCATCCCCAAAGAGCCAAGATACACACAGAGCATATTCACAGGGGCTACAACCAGCAACCCAAAATTGTAAAAGCTGATGGCACATCCCTAAGTTGCTCTTTAGAGAACTTTGCAAAGTCTTGTGCTTGTATCGGTGATAATGAAAGCGATTAGCACAGTACGATTAAACCCCCCCTAGGACATATTTTTTTAATTTTAAATTAAAGGTTGGAAGTTAGATTTATCCTCTTCTATAATGACTTTTGGACTGTACCATCTGAACTGCACAGTTTAAATTTGTATAAAAATATTAACCCGTGAGAGAACTCACAGAGATTGAAGGTGTTATCAAGTCATAGAAAAAACTATGTCATAGAAAAAAACCCTAAGTCATAGAAAAAACTCCCATCTAAAAACTTCCCTTCACCACCTTCTTTTCCCCCTTATAGGTCTTTAAAGTAACCAATGAATCCTCATTTTATGTGTTTCTTAACCTCAAGATATTCAAAGCAGTATAAGCAAATTTGAGCTCCTCCAGCCTCAGAAAAATGCTGTGGAGTTAATTGGAGACGGAAAGGAAGAGAACTTTGTATTTAAAAAAAAAAAAAAATAGAAAATCCAGAAAACCAAAACCCACACACAATCACCTCAGCTATGAGTAACAGCTTTCTCAAGGTGAAAATGAAAATCATTCCTCTGGAACTGGTCACTTCCCTGCATGGGAAAGGGCTGGAGGTGGATGGGGATCCTCAGGTCCCCATGTGGAAGGGGCTCCTGGGTTGGGCTTGGCAGCTTCCAGCCCTCATCCTGCCAGCCTGAAACTCTCACTGCTAAGAGATCTAGGACAGATCCTGCTCCAGCATCAGGCTGACAGCCCCTCAAACTCTGCAGAACCTCCACAGGGCACTTGGCTCCCATGGAAAAAGGGTTTTCCATCTCTCAGCCTTGCTGCCTTCTCAAAGGGCTGCTCCACAGCAGAGCTGCAGTATCTGGAGGCTGCGGGGCTTTGCCACATCCATCTCTCTAACAGTTTCACATGTCACTGACAGAGTAGCCTATTTAGTTTCAAGGCCTTTGAAGAATTAGCGTGTGCCAGAGCCACAGTGCTAAACAGACTCTCTGAAAGTTAATGGGTGACAAACTGCATACATTAAGTGCTCGGGGAATTGATCTGATGTCAGGTGAAGGGAATTTTTCCACAGATCCTCTCTTTGGGGAAACAGCTAGAAGAAAGGATATCAGACATCTCCCATTTTATGTGTAGGGGATCTTCTCAATCCACTTATTAGCTGAGGTCTCCTGCAGCAGTGTCCCAAGGATTCCTGCTGCCATCAGGCCAAAAGTAGAGCCCCAGAATGAGGCTGTAGAGCCTAGCAGCTGCATCCCACAGATACACACCCAGTAAGTCCGTGTTTCTTCCCATCCCAGACTAATTTTCTATGTATTGTCCTTCCAATAAAAAATACATTTGCTGGTTTGGTACCTTGATCTGGACATTTTAATGTTCAGATCAATATCAAATTTCAGGATCAAGTGGACTTTTAAAAATAAAATAAAACAAAATTCCACTGGCCAAAGCTTCTCCCCTGTCTTTAATATTAAGATCTGATCTACTTACCTGCCCATTGAATTCTAAAATACAGAGATAGGTTCCAATATTTGCTACTCAACAAAGTGAGAAGTCTGTGTCTCTTGCTGAATAAATTCTGTCTCTGAGTTTGAAAACAAGTGATTTATTTCTTAAATATTTGTGTAATATTTTCCCAGTATGAAAATAGTCTTTAAACGTCAAACTTTCATAATAGATTTTTTGAGAGTTCAGCTTTTCTTTACTGTTAGTCATCAAATCTGCCATTTTCTACTGTCTTGACTTCCACTGCACAATGCCTCTCCTAGGAGGCAATTATATATGCTTTTTAAGTATTCTTAAATGTTATCATATCCCTCTGAAAAAGAGTTGTCAGATCTCTTACAAAAATCTAAGGGATTGTTGTTTTGCTTGGAGTGCCTTTGCTTACAATAAATCAGATTAACAAGACTAACTAAGCTCAGTTTAACTCTTCCCACTGTGACTTGAGACTTGCTCAAACTACACGTGCTGCACTTTTCAAGCTGTGCCAGCTCTTTTTACCCATTAACTGAAAATGAATTAGGGAAGAAGCAGTCCATAATATACTTTTTCCCCCTCAAATCAGCATGATGGATGAGCAGGGTGCCTGGCAGTTGTCTCAGCACAAACCTCCTCCTTTGTTAGGCCAACAAAAGGGATCGACAGCCCAACGCACTGAGTGAGGGCAGTTTGGGTGCTTGAATTCAAAGTGCTGTTCTCAAAGTTGACCTCAATAAACTCACCAAGTTCTTTGTTCCCTGTGTTTTGCTCCTTCTTTACTTGGAATCCTGGCAGGATTCAGAGCCTTCCTCCCATCTGGGAAGTTCCTCCTGGGCAGTGTCCCTGTGTCCCCCCAGCCCTGTGCCACAGAAGTGAACACCAGCAATCCCAAGACACCTTCAACTGAGTGAAGCACCACAGCTGCTAAAAACTCACACCAGAGATCTCTGTGTCACCCAAAAAGAATGCTGGGAGAGGGTGGTTTGATCCCCTCAGACACACAGGGACTTGTCCCCTGGCCTTTGCCATCCCCAGCATGGAGGGTTCAGGTTGCAGGAGTTGGCAGATGTCTCTGCCACCTCCCTCAGCACCAGCCAGGTTCATCCTCCAGCACGGAGGGTGCAGAGACATCTCTCTGCAGCATTTCCTATTGGATCACCCAGACAAGTCTCTGGCAGGCTACAGACAATCCTCAAAGGAATCCCTCCTCATCCATCCTCATTCAGGGATAACAGGAGCTTCACAGAGAACCAAGGATCCCAGCTTGTTGACAGCAGCCTTATTAACCCAGCAATTAAGGCTAAATTTGACCAGCCCTTTACCAAGAAACCACTTACACAAAGTACTTGTGGTACTTAACATTCCTTGGTCACTACATAGCTCAATTAACTTGTACCAGTCATTTCCTGAGTTTATAAAAAACAATAAATAAATCAATATACAGCTATCACTCCTCATCTGAGAAAATGAAGGACATCATCCCTGCATTTAGTGTCCTGAGAAGGATAAGAGCAGAGAAACAGATCATAGAGAAGGTGCCATAAACAGAAGGTGCCATAAATGTTACCATCAAAACGGAGAAAAGCCAATGGAAATGAAATAGAAATACTTAACAGCAAGATTCTCATCTGTTGAAAGGCACCTGGGTT
The DNA here is from genome assembly GCF_009819655.1 of Sylvia atricapilla. Lineage (NCBI taxonomy): Eukaryota > Metazoa > Chordata > Aves > Passeriformes > Sylviidae > Sylvia > Sylvia atricapilla. The sequence goes on along the minus strand of NC_089152.1, from coordinate 8,161,874 downwards.
CCATCCTGCCCCTTTCAGAGCATGGAGCTCAGAGGATGCACAAACACTTCTCCAGAGAAGCTTTGCCTTTTCACACACATAAGAACATTTGTGCAGGTGTAAGAAGACAGATGCACAAAACTTAGAGCTACTGCTTTGCAAGCAAGCCACTCTCATTGAAATTCCTGATGGATTTGTGTTCCCAGGTATTCTCTCAAAAAAACATGTCACTGTCAGCAGGGAGTGACTGGGAGGAGAGTGCACAATCTATATCCTAAATCAGAAGGATCTCAGCAAATGAGCTAGCTAAGGAACAGCACAAGAGAAATGGGGCATGTGATGAAAACACATAAATCTGTCCTCCAGCAACCTTGATGCCACAATTTCCAGACACCCTCTCAGAGGGCTGGACCTCTTGTTCCCAATTCTTTTTCATGATTAATTCAAATTCCTGAAGTGGACAGAAAACTTCATCCAAACTCGTATCACCACGTACACTCTCAAATACTTGTAGGACTTCTGCACTGAGAATCCCTGTGCAAACTGGTGTGTCCATGGGCACCTGGAGCTCTGCTCAGAGCTCAGGTGATTCAAAAATCACTAAGTCACCACACAGGAAATCTCTCTATTAACTCCTCTGACCAATGACACCTGGAACAGTAATTTAAGACTGAGCAATCCAAATGGCAGCCACAGTTACAGCAGATCTGAGCCACCAGCACATCTGTCCTCAGCCTTCCAAGGTCACAGCCCTGTGACATCTCCTGTGCTCAGGAGGAGGTGCTGCAGACTCCAGGACACTGCTCTGAGCTGGTGTCTGAGCCTCATATCCCATTCCCAAGATGGCACAAGCACTTCCACCCTCTTCCTGAGAGGTGCCAGCATGGATAGGAACCATCACTCACCTCCTGAACTACCTGACCCCAAGCATGAAAAATAAGGATGAGAATAGAGCAACTTTTTAATGCACTTTTCTAATGTAAAACTCACCAGTTCGTTCAACACCATCAGAAAAACTTGCACCAACTACAAAGTCTGTTCCTTCAGGCCCAGTAACCCTCTGAAAAGGTTAACACACAAAACCTCCCTGTACTAAATAAGGTTGCAAGGCTTTTCCTGTGATCCTTGTCTCTCACTTGGGCTATTTCCCACTAAATGCTTCATAACAGCTCAGCCACCAGTGATGCAGTGGGTGCCACATTTCCATAAATGCTCTGAGCTGAGCCTGGCCACAGAGAAGCTCACTGAGAACAGGAGTTAGACCAGCTGTTCATTTGACCTATGCATGTTTTTTTAAAAAATATGCAATTGTAAATCTTATCTCTTCTACACATATGGTTCCTCTACAGAAAATGCTTTTTCTGCTTAGAGACCCTCTGGGGGCATAGCATTAGCTGCAAGCAGGCAATGCAAATACTGAAATGCTTTATCACCCTACAGAATAGAAATGCAAAAGCAATATTTGACACAGAGCTATTTTTCAAATTATTTCTTTTTAAAAATAACAGCAAGCAAGCAAACAAACAAAAAAAAATGCCCCACAGGTGACTAAAAGCTTATGTAGGTACACCCAAATAAAAACCAGTGCAATTTAAAAAGCAAACTGCTAACTACCTCCAGTGAGACAGAGTATTTAAAAACTTAATTCCCTTTACTGTGACTCTTGAGATGGCCTGCACCCTTAAGCAAGCCAGGCAGAAATCAAGGGCAGGGGAGAACTGAGGCATGTTTGCAGTGGAAAACTGCAGGCAGGAGGCCTCTGGGGAATAAACATCCTGCTGTGTTGCTTGCACACATCAGAGCAGAGAAACAAGTTTTCAAGGAAAAGTTGAGGTTTTTTACCTGAACACAAGACTACTCATGCTGCCTTTCCCCAGGAGACTAAATTATTGCACTGCTTGGGAAAAAAGTAGATGGAACTTAGTGCAAGCTAAGGAACTCCAGGAGCAGTTTGGAGCAGGAAGCAATTACTGCTGTGATGTGGACTGCTGGAAGCCAGAGGCAGGGACAGGGACAGGGGATGCAAGAGTTGGGTCATGTCAAAAACACCACAGATATTTCACACTTTCCTTTGGGCAGCTGTACAAGATGCCACCTCAACACTTCTGAGAATTATTTAGTTGGGTTTTGGGCTGCCATGTCAATTCCCAGTAGGTTTTTCACGGTAAGTTTGTGAGTTCATATATATGATGATTTTATTGAACCCATAAACTCAGCTGAAACTTCTGAGCTTCATCCAATTATGAGGTAAACCAATGCAAAATCCAAGCAGTGTCTGGGCAGCTGAGTCAAAGGTCAAAATTTATAACAGCAAACCTGAGGTTGTTTCCTGCATTTTCAGTTTCTCACACTGCAGAGATAAGTTTTGAGCTATTCGTATAGATGGACAACTTTTTAAACAAATATTTTAATATTATTTCAAATGTCTTGATGTCCCTGAGTACTTCAGCATCTTTTTGGCACCTGCCATGACCCATCTAGTTTTGCAGGAGACACTTGGGGGTTTCTCAGGAGTCTGGTCCATCTGGGTTTATGTGAACCCAGGCTCAGACCTGGAGAAGTCTGCCAGCTCTGTGGTTATCACCAGCACTGCTGCCTTGTCATTCTTGGCTGCTTTTGCCCCAGCTGAGATTCTTCCCTGTGTGCAGTGATTGAGAATGAGCCATGGACCGTGACATTTACAGAGTCAAGATTAATCAGAGAAAGGAGAGTTATCCCTTTACAGGTGAGCAAGCCTTTACAGAGTGAAACATTCTCCTTCTACTGCGTGTGCTTATTATGTTCCCTCTCAATTTATTCCTCCTCACACCCCTCCTCATCCGGAATATAACACTGTGGTTTTGCCAAGACTCACTTTGTGAGATGAACCTTACTTATTGGAGCACCTTTGCTGGGCACTGGGTTATTACTGGTGTCTTTCCAGTCCTCCCCTTTCACTGCAGCCATCATTATGTGCACAGGAGAACTCCATAAACCTCCAAAAAGAATCATCTTGTGCAGGAGCTCCAAGCAGCATAAGATGCTGCCTAAGCGAACCTCTTCTCTTCAGTACATCTATATTTATTTTTCTAAACCACCAAGGAGACTCCAACAAAATGCAAAACCTTTGCAAGTGATTTTCTAAGATAAGCGAGTTGTCAGCTTTGCTGTTCACATCAGGTTTGACAATCTCAGGTACAGGCTCTGCTTTTGCTCTTCTTTTAGATTATTGCAGAAATCCACGAGCAGCCTGCCAGTGAGCACGACTTTGATAAGTAGGGAGCTGGGTCATCTCACTGGCAAGTTTTCACTTGGGTATCCTTTCTAGGATGAAACATCCCTATTTATCATGCAAGAAATGACACTTTCATGTTATTGCTGTAGTTGGCTGATTTGGTGCCACCAGAGGAACAACTGAGGTACAAGCTACCTCTCCTTTTAACTCTGAGGAAGAACAACAGAGAGATTCATGTTCTTGTCAGCTTTTTTCTGATCTGCAGAGACAATTCCACAGCATTCACCATGGTGGGAAATGCAGAAATTCTTTTCCTCATGGTAAAGACTCTACCATCACTGATGATCACTGAGGTTCTGGTTTTATCATCAGCTCAACTCCGTTCCTTGACCAGAAAATGGTCTCAATACCTGAAGAGGCAGCAAAATTGCTGCACTCCTGAAAAACAGGAATGAGGGATCTGCTCATATCTTTATCTTTCTGTACAACAAAAAAAAAAACTCTTAAAGCCTGGCCAGAGCAGGGACTTACCCAGAACTTGGTCTCCCTCATCCTAGTCCAATCACCAGAAAAACCCAGCTGACCACATTAAGGTAGTAGAAAGCCCTTTGAAGTTTATATCTTCAATAAAACTGCAATTGAATGAGTGATTTCTTGCTTAAATCCCTCATAGGGGCAGGAGGTGAGAACATTAGGGGCTGCCCCACATAGAAGAGAAAAAGATCCTGGCTCATCTCTGTGTGTCTGCTCAGACGTGTGCATCAGGGAGGGAATATCAACCAACAAATACTGATGCTAACCCTTCTATTAATATTTAAAAATTGGAAAAGCTGTGTACATCTTCAGGGAGCACTTGGAGCAAGGTCTTGGAGTATGGCACATCTGGAGTGCAGCTGTAAGGTGTATAATGGTGTAAGATGCCAAAGGGAAAACATCAGCTTGGAGCTGGGAATTCCAAGCACAGCACCAGCTCTGCAGAGCCTGCAGTGCCTCACTAGGGGCAGGCAGCAGATCCAAAACAAGGGCAAGCTGGGTAGTGTTCACATTTTGCAAACTGTGGGTTCCCCTACTCTGCAGGTCCCCACATCCACAGGGAGATGGAAGGAGGAACCTCTGCAGCAGTGATGTTCTCCCACTCCCACGGGAGAGATGGGCCTGTTCCTCTTCTGTGTTACAAAGCACGTAGACAGTATCTGCTTGTCTAAGCTCTTCCAGGAAATCTTAAGGACAGACTAAAGCTGAATCTAAAGACTCATGATTGATTACAAGCCTGAAGGTGCTGAGCAAAGCACCAGGCCAGCAGGACCTCATCTCTCACTGCTGGAGAGGGTGGGGGGTGATAGCCTGAGTCTGCTGAAGTGATTGGTAAAACGTCCTTGGTAACCAGGATTTCACTTCCCAAGCTTTCCTGGGGGTTTCATGCTAACAAGCCAGGCTGTTGGTCCTGCTGCCATGCTGCACAGCAACTTCTAGCTGAGGGAAAATCCATACTCTCCATCAGCTTCTTTGCCACGTTGCTCTGCAAGGGGGAACCACAGGGGATACTGGCTTCTGCCTGGCTTTGTGCAGGACTTCAGGTAACCTCTTGGAAGAGCAGAGATGAAGCTGTTCAGAGATGTTTCCAGCAGCCCCTGACAGCTCTGGGCACTCAGCAGCATTCAGGGATGACAAAATGAAAAATTATCAGTGGAGGGAATTAAAAGGAGTTTCTCAGTTTTCTGGCTTGACAAAAGCAAACAATGTCAGTGTTTAAAAAAGACATTTCCTGACTGTAATCGCACGAGTCAGAGGCTCATAAGCTTTTATTAAGGGAAGTATGTGGTTAGTGAATGCTACAAAGCCAAATGGGAAATGTCCTCTCTTTCTAATAACACGTGAGCATGTAAAGCTAAATCAACTGGCTTGTGATTTTGAAGGTGCAGTGGGGTAAAACATATTTCAAAGGAATTAACATGGCCAAACTTATGGATCAGAATGTGTCAGGTAAATAAATTGTATCTACGGCTGGAGAGCAAAAACTGGGTGTTTATTTTAAAGAGAACCAAATGCTTCACTTTTCTCCAGCTGTGCTCCTAAATCCTCTTATTTAAACACAGGGGTAGTGAAGATTAGCAGTTCTATTTTCTAGCTCTTTGGATTTGGGCACTTTCCCCCTCATAGTGCAGCACATGAATCACTTTGAATAAAAAAACACTGCTGTAAAGAGCAAAAACTGTAGTTATTCAGTGATTTAGTCACGACCATGGGAGAAAAGAGTTCACTCTCTCCTCTTTCCTCCCTTTTAGCCTCTAGATGTGGGTAGAAGGAAAATTCACTTGAAAAAGGCTGCAGTCCTTTGTGTGGTGAGCTGATTGAAATAAACCTTACCTGCCTTTGCATATGTTTGCAGTTTAAAATGGATCTGTATTTACACTAGATGAAATATTTACCATAATGATTATGGACATTTTTCATTTGCATAAGTCAATGAATTATATCTCTAATGCTGTTTGAAGGATTGGAGCATATTTTGCAATGAGAAGCAATGCTTTGGCAATACTATTTTTTCATATAGTTAAAGAATTGGCTATTTTTGGCAGAACATTTACTATCAAACAAATATTTGAAGCAGTTCTGAAGGTTTCTTATTATCAATAAATCTTAGAGTCTCAGCTTTTAAGTCCTTTGCCTCTTATTAAGAAACTCAAGCAGACAGCTCTGCACATTAAAGCTCAGGGCCACTTATTAATGCAGTGGGAAAAATAAAATCTGAGAGAAACCTGTTGCTGTCAGCAGTGACACCAGAGGAGAGAAAAAAGGCAAGGAGAACAAACACATTTAAAAACTGGAATACCCACAGCAAAGCCAGGCTCCCAACAGTTATAATTTGCTCCAGGTCTCCAAAGGCAATGGAACATCGCTGTGTCCCAGCAGCCAAGGCTTTGCCCACACTGCCATGCTCATGCAACTCAGCAACAGTATTTCTTCTCTGGCAGAGACTCCATCTGTTGTGCTGTTACAGCATCTGAATTTGCTGGGGTACTGCCAGAAAGGATGTTTTCTTCTCTCTTTGGAGAAACAGCCGTCTTTCAGATGATCCTTGCTCTGCTGAGCATTAGGAAACCACATTGAGGTGTCCTCTGAAGAGAAAGATCCCCTGGGAAAGTGCTTTGCCAGGTTTTATCAGAACAGGTGGCTCAAACTGTCCAATCCGGTTTTGGCTGGTCCCAAATCTTCTGTTCTTGTGCTCATTTGAATGAGAGACTCACAGAGACCTTATATATTTACTCTGTCCAAGTGTTGTCTTTTGCTGTAGAAACTTATGGTGGTAATAGCATAGTAAATGTTTTATTACACATTATTGTCAAATTCCTTACCTTAGTCTTCCAAAGGGAAGAGGAACTTAGCAATACAACAGCAGCGTGGCAGCATTAGGGATGCTGGAATAATCTTTCTAATTGATCTTGGAAGAGATGAGCAGTGATTTTCATTAACTGAGCTCCTTATTGCTTGGGTGTGAGTTATGAATATAACAGTTTTCACATGAGTGTACCTTCAGTTCAAACACAATATAATCTGCTTCAGTAAACAGGTGAAAGAATGCAGTTTTCAGCAGCATTTTTATTAAGTACTGGCAAACCCTTATGCATGTTAATGCTTGATAAAAATACAGCCAACCCAGATGCAAAACACTGTGATGAGTTAAGGCATATGACAAGTTAAGCAAAATATTCCCAGTACCAAAGGATACCACCACCCCTGCAAGCTCAGGTCACAACCACTGGGAAGTAGAAGGGGTGCCTGTGCTCCTCAACATCCTAAATTTCAACCATCCACTTTCTAAAAAACTGTATTGTACCCCAGAAAGCTGTCTAAATAACCCCCACAGAATAACTTGGTTAGACATTTGCAAGTGGATTGCATCTTGCACTGTTATTGAACTCATTCTGTGGGAGAGCATTGACAACGTGTCACTTCGTATTCACATTTACAAACAGTGAGAAGAATGGGAAATTAGATGTTCTTGTAACCTCTACATACTAAACCCTACCATTTCCTGTTATTTACCATGGGTTTTCTTTATTCACTTTTCGTTTTACATGTAGTCTGCACAAAAATGAGCTGAGGAAATCACTTGATTAAGCAACCAGAGAATGGCGTGTCCTTGACCACAAGCAGTTGAGAACATGAGCTGTCACCTATTTTGTATGAGAGCTTTGTGATCATTTTAAATCACTGTGAGCTGGCTCTGCCACCAAAACAGCTGTTCCTGTCCTGCCTTGCTTCACCCTGTCCCAACCCTGCATTTCAGTCAAACATCTCTACAGCTGCATGGCAAAACAGAGAAGGGATCTGAGCCAGATTCAAATTACCCTGATGAAAACCAACAACTGTGTCTTATGGTGGCCCTAAGGCATTAAGAAAGGCAGTATTCCATCTTGGAACAAAATCTTACAGGATGTTTCCAAGTATATTGTAGTACAGCATTTTCCATGCCTGTAAGAACAAGATATTTCTATTTAAGCAGTAAATACCAATCCTTCTGCAAAACCTGTTCTGGTTCCCAATTGTCACCGTTCCAAATTTTGCACCACCATGCTGATTTCAGAGCTCTGGGGCAGATCTGATTCACTGTGACCACGTGAAACTCCCCTGGGTCCTCAGGGCTGGTGCTGATTTCATTGGAGATGCACAATTGTGCAGCAGATGGGAGGCTGTGCCCATCATTCACAGCATTCACTTGAATGACTGCAGCCATCCTGGGATAAAATCCATGGATTTCATAGGGTTACACCAAGAAATGCCCTTAGCCCTGGAGCTGAGTGACAATACAAGTAGCCTGAGCTGTAAGAGCAACAGGAATTGGTGAGCAGTTCAGAAAAGCTCTTTCACACAGTTGCTTTGGCTACATTACCTCATTGCCATTTTTCTTCTCCATTAGACTGTGCTGTTGTGACCCTCTCATTTAGGGTCATCTCAGGTCTGCAGGACACAGCATTAAAATGGAGAGAGGGGGATATCTTTGGGTCTACCATAGAAAAACATGAGTAAGCATGGATGTTTACAGTAAGACTGGAGAATGCACAAGGAAGAAACATGAAGATAAGAAGATTTTGCTACACATCTCCCTTCTGTGAGCAGTAATCATAAATTTATATAATTTAAGTAAGAATATCTGAGAGCTAGGGTGGAGTTGATTCCAACTACACCATGCATGACCCACTCTGGGGATGTCTGGTAGGGCAGGAGTGACTCCAGCCAGCTCTCCAGTTGAGGCTAATGTGGATCTGTGCCCTGGTTTCATTCCAAATTCCCTTCCCAGCACAGAGAATCCATAGAAAAATCTCCACCAGGTCAGCATCCATCATAGCTCTCCTACAAACGTGTGCTCTGCCCACAGTATAGTGGTGTTGGGAGCACAGGGGTTTCTTGGGGGCAGTGAACAAGACAGTGCTTCTTGTTTCTTGCTCCTGTGTCAAGTTTTCACTGTGCTGCTTAATCAGTCCTGCTGCAAGCAGGGAATGTGGGTAGTGCTAGTGCTTTTGCTGCATTCCTGCTGCAGGGAAATTGTGCTGTTTATACACTGAAGTCTTCATCACAGTGACGGCAGGAAATAAGGAATTTAATGCTTGATGGTATTTTCACAGTGTCACTGGGAGAATGTGCAAGAGAAAAGCAGCTCAGTTCAGTTTGGGTTATTTAGGAGCTACTTGAAACACTGCTAAAGGACTATGTGGTGTAATTAGACACCAGGTCAGAAGAGCTCCCAATACAATAAATAACTTAGTTTTGGAAACATCTTTTCCTGTTCATTAGGAAAAGCAAGTGTTAAGCAAGTAATCTGTCTCTTCAGTGCAATTTCAACACAATATATGTCATGAGTTGTCTTACAAAATGAATTACAGGGCTCTCTGATAAGGCTTCATTTTACTAATAGTAAAGTGGCTCCATACACCCAATGGGGCTTTGTTAAGATGGAAGCATATTGTAGCACTAATGAAGCATGAGTTCAGCCTAATTAACAGGCTGGCAACAGCAATCATACAGCCTTTTCATTCACTTTTATACATTCTGTCAGAGTTACAAAGTTGTGTTTCGACACTGCTGGAACCCTCTGGCTTTGCTCCCTCTTTAGACGCCCGCTAATCCCTCTCCTTTGTTCCACCGGGCCAGGATCCAGCCAAATGCTAAACCCTAAACCCCGATAATCACAGATAATAGGGCAGAGCCCCGGGCAATGGCCCTGCTCAGCGCCCACCTGCCAGCTCCCACTCCTCACGTTTAACTTCAGGAACCGGGGCTGATCCCTTGCAATCAGCAGGGCGCTCACAAATTTCCAGTTAAGCACATACTAAAGTGCTTTACTGGATTACGGCCACGGTTTGTATTGTAAGAGGAAGAGTCACAAGCAGAATTTATTTGCCTGAATAATCTATTCTGGCCATGTTGGAAAACAATAGCATTTTCATTACCCGCTGCACAACTCCCCTGAATGAACAGGAAAGGCTCCTTGCCTCCAGCTGCTCTTTCATTTGGGCTCCTAAGATGAGCCTTTGAAAGGCAGTCCAGCAGGGCAGAGGAGTTATTTGTGTCTGATGTGGGTATGATGGAGAAGATATCCAGAGAGAAACTAACTTTGTTTCATTAATTTCAACATGTTCCTTCGAAATCCCTCATTTGGAGTGTTGAAAATAAGCCTGCAGATGGGGAGCCACAGATCCTCTGCTTGGCCCAGCTCCAGCTAGGGTAATTACATGCTGTCTGCCTGAATCCTCTCACATGGCCTCACATGGAAAAGTCATTCTCCACTTTTCCTCCTGAAACACTGCAACATATCTCAGCAAGTCACAGAGTGGCAACTGAGCAGTATCTGCAGTTCAGCAGTGGTGGGAACAGTCTCTCATGGACTGAATAAAGGCTGAAATCCTACAGTAACCACTACAGCTTCTCTGGAAGAGATTTCTGTGTTTCAAGATATGGCTCCTGGCCTGTGAGAGCATCCAGATGGCTCCAAAGGTGCACAGATAGGGCTGGTGGAAGGGTTAGCACAGAGACACCCTCTATACCACAAAATCTTGGGGAAAGTTCATCTCCAACCCTGCAGAAGTGAAACTGGCCTGCAGAAGGTCACCTTTCCTCTTCATTGTAGTCAATGGTGTGGCTCTGCTGTCCGTCACTTGGGACATCCTCTCCAGAGCAACTGCTCCAAAATCATTCAAGATCTTCAGACAAACTCAAACTCACAGACTGACCATCTCCTGCCTTCAGAATGAATTTGTCTTCCCTTGGTTGAAGTAAATCACACACTGCATTTTTACATAGAGTAACTTCGTGAGCAGCATGAAAAGAGATGAAGGAGGCAGTGATCAAAGCCTCCAGTCATTGAGGGCATCTAACAAAGATGCCAGATTTTGCTCTTGTTCTAAAGTGCTCTTCAGAAGCTGCATTTTCGTTTGATCACATATTTAAGTAAATCAGATCATTGCAGCAGAACTTTCACTGGAAGAATTTTACTCTCTTCTACCAGTTACAATGTACAGCAAACTGATAGGAGTTGGAAAGCAGGAATAAAACCCCCCAGTGTTATTGGGGGAGATTTGAATAAAACAAAATTCAGACAGAAAGGCTGGACAGCTTTCATAGGCTGACAGTGTGTGGGGAAATCTAGCTCTTGGTTAATGCATTTCAGGTCTCCCAGTGACTACTATTTTTCACTACAAAGAAGTTGGGTCAGGACAAGAAGAGAGGTGGGGCAGTCTGGACATCAAGTGACATCTCATGTCCTGTCCTTTGTTGGACTGCTTCCTGCTCTACATTACCATATTGTTTCAGAACACAAAAACGGTTGCATTTTCCAGGTTTCTGAATGGCTATGTTTTATCTGAACTTTTTCTGAAATATAAAGAGTCCCTGTAACCTTGGCATTTTACACCCTTGAAGAGTTCTAGCAATATCACCTCAGCTTCCTGCAAACATCAACATAATGAACATATCTCTTCTCATTGATCTCATCAGACAAGCCAAACACTGAATAAAGCCAAGCACTAGATTATCCTCTTATTCCTAAAGGTTTGTAGAGAAATTCTTCCAGATTAGAGGCACATGATGATAAAATCATAAATGCAATGCTGTCCTTTACTTGACCTGAATATAGCTCTTCATTTCCCAAGAGGTTCTTCTCCTTCTAGGAGTCTAGTTTACCTAAAAAAGATACAGTTCATTTGTACATAGTGAAAAATAACATTGTGTACTCGTTTATCATAGAATAAGATTAAAATCTCGTTCTCTGGCTATTTTTTTGTTGCTTTTATTGAACAGCAGAAATGCCTGCAGTGAAAGTAAGATGAAAAGCTCCAAAAGTATTATTCCTTTAAAGGGTAAAAAACATTCAAGGAACATTTCTTTCCAAGTGTTTCAGATCATACTAATCTTGCAGGAAAGGAGCACGACAAGCTTTTGCTAAGCATGGCATCAAAGCAGAGCTCAGGAATGCTAAGGACATTTTCAGTAGCAGGGCCTGGTACAACACACACCTTTATTTCAGGTATCTTCTCCCACATCTGGCTGATAAAGCATTACTGGGGAAATCCTGAGAACTGAAGGAACTGGTTTGGGAACAGAATGAAATAACACATTACAATGAAGCCCATTACAAATGAGTGTCAAACCATTTTTGTTGATCTGAGAAAAAGATTAGAATAGGAAATTAAATTATGAAATTATTAGGAATGAAAGACTTTGAGACAAAATGTGGGCAAGCTCAAGACACAGACAAATAGTTACAAAATGGCTTTATTCTCCCAGGGAACACAGCACCATCAGCAACAAATATGCTGCTTGTCTGTAATTATATTCCAAACAGTCTTGTTTCCCATAAATCATTTGTTCTACATTTGCCTGGATTTTGTTCTTCGAGTTTGTGGTTGTGGTTTTTCTGCTAAAATAAATCATATCCATTAACACATAATGGCATGGGACATATTCCCACACACAGGCAGAAGTGTTTCTCTCAAATCTGTCTAGATATCCCAACTCCTGGGACACTGAGTTGTGTGACAGTGACGTTCTCACAGCACAGTCATCAACCCAGATGCAAAATAACTGATTTTCTCCACAAATGCTGCCTCTGCAGATGGAGGTGGCAGGTCCATGGCTGAGGGAAGATGAACCTGAGCCATGGTGGGTGCCCTGGGAGCAAAGGGTGTTAATCAGAGGGGGATGAAGCTGTAAGAAAAGGATGATGCCCAGCAGCTGGATCTGAGCAGACAGTCTCTGCTCATGGAGTGCTGACCCCCACAGCACTGAGTGAGGTTAACCTGCAGGTCTGGTGAGTGAGATGCTGCCTCTTCAGAAAATGTGGGAGGTAGCACTTCAATGACTCCAGGATCTCACCCTTGCTGTTGAAAATGCATTGATTTTCCTGTTATAATCTATTTCTTCCAAAAAACAAGGCACTTTGGACTCTCTCTTATTTGAAAATAATTTTTTTAAAAAACTCTCCCCCATTATTTGAAAAGATGCAGGGGCAAAAATAAGTACTACTGAAAATACTACTAGAAAAGTATTGAAAGGAACGTTACTCAAGTCATGCTTTCATAAGAAGAACTCCAGCTCTGGACATCCACATACAGCTCAGCAGATGGCAAAACACTGCAATTCACCAAACTTTCTTTTGTCTAAGCTGGGACTGGAGCTCAAGTGCTGTGAGTTGAGGTTTCCCATCTCTCCACCCAAGCCTGCAAGTCTTCTGCTGAATTCTCTTGTTTTACACTGTCCCAGCTCCTCCAGAGCCAGGAGGCCAGCAAGGGCAGCAAGTGGACAGAGAACCTTCAAAACCACTGCTTGTTCTCTCAGCTCTTTTGCCTTGAACCCGAATTTCAGGTGGGCAGCAGCCAGGGAAGAGAGGAACAGGGGACAGCTGCTGCAAGGACAAACCCTGCTGCAGTGTGTAGGACAGAACAAGCTGACCCATCCCATCTCACCAGCATGAGCACGAGCTCCTGCGAGGAAAATGACAGGGGGAAAAGCATTCAAGCTCTAAAAAAAATGTTCTTTCCATTTTCTGAATTTCGCTCTCCTCTATTTCAGGTAGCTGATTGAGGAGTTTTCCCCTTTACCCACAGCTGGAAATAAGAAACCCACGAGGAAAACCCTCATTGCCAATAAATGGCTCAGAAACTTCCCCAGCTGGGGACCTGCCAGGGCAGGCGGATTACAGTAACCAGCATCAACAGATTTGCATATTCATGGCCTGTAATTGAGGAATAAGCAGTAATGCCATTATGTAAATCCCCGGGCTCGGAGTGGCCGAAGCCAGAGCTCGGCTTACACATCTTTACCAAAATAAACGCAGGGCTCCGAGGAGGCAGCGCGGGGGAAGCACAGCCGGGGATCGCTGAGCGGCAGCACAAGGGACCGTAATTCATCAGTAACTAACCGTGCCCAGCCCTGAACTCCGGCAGCTGAGCCACCTCCTTCCCCCCTCGATATGAGATATATTTGAGCTCACATTGCTCTTCTGGGTCCATGGTGAGTTAGAGGGCAAAATTATTGCCTGCAACAGGAGAAAGGCCATAGAAGTATATCAATAAAACAGCATCCTTTCATGTGCTACCGGTGAGCTAAGCAGCCAGTACCATGATTCCTTTCTTAGTTTCTTCTTAACCCTTTTCCACCTCCTCATCAGCAGAATTGGATCTGAGGGGGTGTGTTTCATCTGGAGGATAATTCTTCATCAACTCCACTCCTGAACTTGTGCTTCAAGGTCAGCAAAGGTTATGGAGAAATGAGTAGTTCAATTGGCACATTTTAAAGTAATCAGTAATTACATTAACTTTTTTTTCTTTTTTTTTTTTTTTTTTTTTTTTTTTTTAACTTAAAACACCTGAAATACAGCCATGCATTCAGAAGGATTCTGTTCAAGTCTGTCACACATTATTTTCCACAATACGCGGCTGATTCTGCACCTTGATTCATGAATAACTATCCATCACTTCCTACTGTAAATACAATTCTAAACATATGGGAGAGAATTTATGGTGAATTAGGGTTGTGTATTATCACTGTGATTAGCTGCATTTCTTACCCAGCAGATGTCTGGGTAGTAAAAATCCCCCATGAGTACAGTATCCTGGAGTTTCCCAATTCCTTGATAACTGGTCCAAGAATTTCTCAGTCCTGCTGTGCTCTGATCCTGGTGGCCCAGAGCAGATGCTCACTGTCTGCCTGTCTTCTGCAGCACTAATCCCACTCTCTCCACGCTCCCCATGCTCCCAGCAGGGCACCGTGCTTCCTCTGCTTTTCTCTCTCACGTTATCTTCCCCAAAAAGCTTTCCCAGTGACATTCATCATTCTCGCAATACCAAAACACTTTGACAAACTGAGCCAAGCACCTCCGTGGTGTCGTATCGCTGATTACCACCAGGGTTACAAATCTGATGACTGATCTGGCTGTAACTATTTATGATACTGGCAATGCCATCATAAGCATCAAGGTGATGCTTGTAAGATTTCTCAGCCCCTGTTTGGCCCCTCTTTTCCTGGACATCTCACAACTCCACAGCAAGGGAAAAGCTCTGTTCCAAGCAAATGCCTGAAGAGAGACACAGTGACTAACTGGCACAAAACTAAAGCCCACAGAGATACAGCAACTAGTCCCAAAACATGGAAGGCAGACGGTACTGCCTTGAGAGCTTTCACATGAAGTTATCTTCCCCACAGCACTGCTTTTTCCATCCTACAGGTGCCTTACTTTGGTAGCTCACATCTTCCAGCAGAGGAAAAACAGTGCCACTGTACCCCACCCCCTCTAATGGCTCTTGTTCCTGGAGGCTACAACAATGTAAATGGGTATTTTTGTCCTCCATCAGATCTTTGCAAGTTGCTGCCACTGATCACTTTGCCAAGCAATTGTCGGACACGAGCCCAGGGTCTGTTGTGGTTGGAGCCACTTTTGGGACCAGTGGGCTCATGCTTAGTGTGACTTGGACATACTCAGAAATTTGTCTGCCCTAGAGCTCCAGTTCATCTCAACACTTCACATTTTGAGTCCCAAGGGATCAGCTTTTTACCTCTAACAGCAGTGATCTTGCACATACCACATCCCAAACATCAGGCTGTCGCTTAAGATCACGAGCACCGAGCTTTCTTCTGGCTGTCAGACAAAGCTTTGAAGAAGTAAACATGTGCTGTCAGATACCATCTAAGTTCCTGCCTCAGCATCCTGAAAATATTTCTCCAACCTCTTTTCTTGAACATGAGCAAGCCCTTGTCATCGGTCATTTGTCTTGTGTTATGTCTCCAACCTTGAATAACTGATTAGCAGCTATCTTTAAACTGCTAAAAAGCCTGCAAACATTAATTCGTCCTTCTAACAGAAAGTGACTTTTTTACATAGCAAGAAAATGAAAGTTTAAATGTAAGTTATGTCCATTAATTTATCATTTACTGAACAGTAATTGTTCATTGACTCCAAAAGAGCACGAGGTGTAACCCTCAGGGTAACACTAACATCCAGTTCAGTCTCTCCAGAGCAGAATCATGGTTAATAGGCCCATTTTTAATGCACTGTATTCATAGACATCTGCTTTTGAAACCTGGAACTAAAAGCCATGCAAAGCAGCAGAAACCCAGCTGAACCAACTCACTATGCCGAAATTTTCAAGGCTTAATTGCATAAACAAAAATGTATTAAAAAATAGATATTTGTGTGTTGCATGTACCATTTTTTAACTTTACCTGGCAAACTCTTCAAGGCAGGGCTGTTTCAAGGAATTAAAAGCTGTAAGATGAGCAAAATACAAATCCTGCTTTATTGAACAGCCATTAGCCATACTTAGAAACTGCACCATAACATTAATTTTGCAGCTACAAGGTATTGGTCTTGAACAGAATTAATGCACATGCACATATTTGCTACACAGTCATAAATTTTACTAATGCAATTTTGTGAGCCTTTTAAATAGTAACCATTGGAGAAAAAAAATTAGTAACAGGAAAAGCAGGGTAAAGTTCAACAGCTATATTTCATTACCAAGACAAGCCAAAGAAGATAAATGACTCAGCCTCCTTGGTTCTCTCCTCTCACCCCCAACATTACATGAGGAAAAACACGCTGCACAACACGAACCTCTGTTATTGTTGGAAGGGTGGCAGCCTGGCAGGACAGCAGACCAGGAGGATTTTTCAATGCAGAGATATGTCTGCCACTAGAGCAGAGTTTACAGCAAAGCTTTTCAAAAAAGGAGCAGATTCCACATAATTTCCATGAACAGCCAAAATCATTAGCATTTCTCTGGTCCCTCTTTTACTGGACATAATTCCCTCTTTTCCCCTTTTTCCAGGCGGACACCTGCTGTTGCGGACAGAGGCTGAAGCCCCACCACGTGATAGGGAAAAACATACAGACAGCACACTGCATAGAGGCTCAAATTGAGCAGGGAAAACAGAGCAGTTCTGCTGTGAATAGCAGGATTTTCCATTTTTCTTAAAGAACCAGCAATCAGAACTGCGTGTTCCTACCCAAGGAGTTCACCCATATATTTCCATCCTTACTAAATGAAATCGGTTTTGAGCCCTCTGGTTGTAGACTGGCAGAAAATGTGGCTTCCACAAAGCCAAATGTGAAAGCAAATGGGACTTGTTTTGTAGCCCTGCCATTTTCAGGGCTGTCTCATGATGTTTTGGGGGTGATGAGAAGAGGGGCCAGGTCACATTCCCTTAGTGCTGTCAGCCTCTCCACTGGGACAAGGTGATCACAGACCTCGGGATTTTTTCTTTAGCAGAGGTCAAAGCATCAATGCCTGGCAGAAAAATCCCTCTTTTTACTGAGGAAATCTGGTTAACTCTGAGAAAAGGCAAGATCTGAGCCTTCACTGTATGTCCAGAGATCTGCTTAGTGCCTCAGAGGAATATCCCAAAATCCACAGGTCCAGGGTGCAGGAGGGCATGAAGGAGCAGGGCTGGGGATGGGGAATTGCTGCCACAATGCTCTTTAATTTCTTAATGCTCTCCAGGCTCAGCAGCAACCATGTCTCCAGACATCCACCATCTCCTCACTCCTGAACTGTGTTATGCCTTGTAGAAAACTTCCCACGTCCTGAAAGTGCTTTGCTTATCTCCCCACCAACCCCTGCTGCCCCACCAGGACCAGCAGTGCCTTGTGATGCCATGCACAGTCCAAGCACAGCTGCTTTCTTGTTCTGGGCTCATCCAAGACCATGATCTGGTCTCCCTTGAAAATCACAATTGTTGTTGTTGGGAAGCTATGGATGTACTGTTGTTTCTGGAAGAGCTTCATGCCCCTCCTGCACATAGTTTGTACTGTGTTGAAGAACGTAAATAAAATCATAGGGAACTTACACATGGGAGGAGTTTGGCTGCTGAAAGCCCATTTCTTCCTTGTTTGAAGATTTTGTTCCAGTATCTAAGTGAACACTGTAGATTTTAGGCAACAGCCTGCAAGATATCAAATGATCCAGTGTTTCAGAAGTTGTCCAACGTAGCCAAGTTTGCTGGAGAACCACTAGCAGAGCAGCACTTCACAAGATAGAGTGTTCTTCTCTGAAAAGATAGCAAGGAAAAAAGGAAATTAAAAAATTACCTCATCTCCACAATTACTTCCCTGGGTGCTTGATTTTTCCCAAATTGTACACCAACACAACTGACCTTTCCTTTCAACAGGAGCACACCCTGCTATGGACAGGGCACTGCCTACTTTCCCTTTTTCTGCTTGCAGATCCAGTTGGCTGGAGAACAGGAGCTCCCCAAAAGGAAGGATATGGCCCAGAGATCCAATATTCTGCTTGTGCCTTGTTTGTACAATGGGCAGAGCCATTCACCAGAGCTCAATCTGAAATCAAGGATTTATTCAACCAGGACAATCGATGGCTGTGACACAGCACCGAGCTCGTGAGGCTGGGTCTCGGTTGCCAACACAACATTGTGTGTAGGAGCTTCTACCTGGAGACTCAGTGACTCCATCCAGCAGACAGAAACCTGGCAGCTGCTCCATCTTCCAGCACAGCGATGACCCAGATGAGATCTATACATCCAATATACGCAGCTTCACGACTGAGGAATGCTGTGCCAGAGTGCTTAGGAGATTTTGGCTTGAGCCTGGTCCCACTTAGCATTTTTATGAATGTTCCTGCTCCTGGATTCATTCTGCAATGTAAAAATTGAAAGGGCAGTCCTACTTGTAAGCTTCTGGACTTGATGGGTACAAGAGAAAAACCTGAAATTGATGCAAACCCATGATAAACCATTGGTGCAAATTAATGCAAAACTATCTCCAAAACTGAAACCAACACCAAATTGTGACTGACAATCCCTCCACAGGGATCTGTGGTGCTTTGCAGCCTGACTCACAACATATGAGCACCCAAGGTTGGAGCTGGTGGTCTGGCCCTGCAGAGAGCACTCAGCATTCCCCATCCTGACCAGAACTACTAAAGCAATGCACTGAAGTTGTTTGTGCAGCAGAGAGGAGGAAATCAAGACCTCACATTACTGTGTTGTCCTGTCATTGCTCATTGTTCATGTGTCCTCTTCCACAGCTGCCCTCTGTAACCTCTGACAGTGGTGGGCTCAGCTCTACCTGTGTTTCAACACCTGGAATTTCAAGACAACCTGATTTTGCAATTAACAACTCACAAGCAGCAAATTAAATTCGTAGAGGGACCCTAAGCAAACTGACTGTCTGTTCACAAGTGATTATAAACACTTATCTAGGGTACTGACATAAAAGGGCCAGTAGTTGCATAAACATATAAGTTAAACAGGTACCAAAATATTAGTCATGACCTTGTTAAAACAGTTGATATGACAAAACTCAGCCATGAAATAACCTATAAAATGAAATACGATTAGTGCCAAGAGCTAATCTTCCAGAAGCTCAAACAACGTGATGCAAAGGAGCTTTTAAAATAAACCAAATAAACTCATTTTTCATTATCTTCTGCCATCTTATTATTTCACAAGTTAGAAATCCATTAGCAACTCTGCCAAGAACTAGATAGGCTGCTTAGTTATCTAACACTGAGACACTCACATCCCATGGCTATCTTGATGTCCCTGGGAAAAAGAACAACAGGAAAAGCAATGGAGTAATAAATTATTATAACTGTTTCATTAAAACTTAGGACACTGTAATTTTCAAGTTTATTTGGTGTTATATTTAAATGAACCAAAAGGCAACATTGTACAGTAACATTATAAAATAAAATTATTACATAGTACATTAACCAAAGCCTCGTTTAAAAAAAAAATCCTAAAAAGTCATCTGGGGACATATCCTACCCTTGCTCTTCTGCACACATGATTTATTAAGCTCATTTAAAGCAGCACTCTTGTTTTTTTATTTTGGAAAAGCAAAACGGAATTTGCCCCCAAAATCGAGTATCTTTTCTTACATTTCTTGCAGTTTCATTTTATCATGTGTAATATATCAAGTTTATAAGGCATAAATACGAAAAACAGTTCAATATGCTCATCATAATTTTAATTAAGTAATACAATCTAGGACACTTTTTCAATCACACCAAGGATTACAATGTACCTATAGCTTTAGTTTCTTCTTTTTTTTTTTTTCTTTTTTTTTTTTTTTTGTACAAAAGTCTATCATATAGTATACAGTGTATTCTAGTTGGTAACTGGCTCACAAGGTGGATCACAATATTCTTGCAGGTTAATATGTCAGGATTTCACCTAGTTTGTACACTCTGTGCAGGCTTCCTCCCTCCCTGGCTGCTCTCCTCCAGCAGCAGCATCCCATGGCTCCATCTCCTTGCCTGTTTTAAGAAGGGCTCTGTGCCAGATGCAAATCCCACTGGGAATGGCTTGGGATGCACATCCCTGTGGTGCCAAGGAGCTGCCAGAGGCAGCCAGGGAGTGGAGGAGGTGGCAAGGCAGCTGCTCACAGAGGTGTTTGTGGAGCAGGGAGTCAAGCTCTGCTGTCCCCTCAGGCTCCTGGCAGCATGGAAATGCTCCCAGGGACAGCAGGAGCTGAGCTGAGCCCCAGGAGGGAATCCATGACAAACCACAGCCTGGGGTGTGAGGACACCACTGACCAATGGAGTGGGTGCCACTGGCTGCTTGTGCAAAGTAAGGATGGGCAAAAGCACCTCAGTAAATTATGAAGCAGCACAGATGTTTGGGATGCTGAGCGCTTGGGTTGGGCCAGCTTCACATCACCCACAGCTCTATAACCTGCAAAGCCTTCCCAGGATTTTGGGCTCTCTAATGCAAAGACTCATCTGGTGGCAGCTGGATGAGTTGCACAGACAAACCCTGTGATCAGTAACACCTTCCACACCCATCTCCCACCTCCCCTTAGGTTGAAATTTTCTAAAGTCACATTACTGTGAAAGTGCTGCTGTTTTGGGGCTGGGAGCAGCAGGGTCAGACCATTCATGGTAGTGCAAGAGGGGTTGGAGAATGCAGAGGGTCTGTCCCCACTCCTCCTGCCCCTCCAAGGGCCTTGTCACTGCTGGTGTGGGCAGATGTGGGATTGACACTGTGCCCCCACAGAGCCACACTGCTCCCTCCAACAGCCAAGGAGGGGTGTCAGACGGTTTTCTGACACTACCTGAAACCAGGAATAGGTTTTTCTACATATACAATCAAACTAAATTGTGCGTGAGGTAAACTGCAGAGCAGTGTCCTCCAGAGTGTTTTTCACATGTCTAATATTAGATCTCTTGCTGGCAGCTCTGACTTGTCCCCAGAGGTTTCTCTACCTGCCTATATTTACTACGTACAGATCCTGAGCTCCTGTACTCAGGTGCTCTGAATCACACCATAACCAAAGGCAGCCGAAAATAGACAGCGTGAATTGCTCCCTCCCTGCTGTGACTCCATCCTGCAGCATCTGGGAGGAAAGAGAAATTATCTCAGTATTAAGAATGGGCCAAAGTCACAGAATTTGGGTCAGGATTCAGGCCAGGCAGTCACAGATTTTGTCTGTGGGCCTATTCTTGTTCTCTATTTGCTGATGGGACATCCAACCCTGTGCTTACACTTATTTTTCTGATAGATCAACAGTCTCAGGAATCACCTATCCCTAAATAAAGAACAGCACGTGAGCAGCACATAAACAGCTCTCCAACTGCAGGAAAGAACTGACACACACCTAAAGTCACAACAAAGCCTTCACCTCCCACACATCCTTCCCTCAATACTTTTTTTAAACCAGTCAGAAACAGAGAGTGAGTGCAGCACATCCCAGAGAGCCAGAGGAAGGAGCATCCAGTGCTTTCTTAGCTGCTGCGTCATCGTGTAGGGAGGCTGCTTCTGAAGAAACCAAATTACCCTACATAAAGAGCATTCACTAAAACAATCTCCTTTCCCTAGGAGGACCAGCAAGATCACATTATTTCCTGAAAATACTTTATTTTTTCTTTTCTTCTATACTTGACAGAAGAGTAATGCTGTCTGGGTTTTTGCTTTCACTAACCATGACAGGTAATTTCTGCCCTACCTTGAGAATTCCATAGGACCTCCTATTTGCATTTGGGATAAAGCATCAAATGGACATTTCCCATGGGATACAGACTGCTTGCTGCCTTGTAGATTCAACCATCATCCTTAAGTACATTAGCAAGAGGGAAGCAAAAGATCTCCCTGTGCTGAATGCATTGTGTCAGCAGCAAGTTCCTACCAGTGGTGAGAAATTGTGCCCTTAATATAAGTGCTCAGTAACCACCAGCCCTGCTGCTTGAGGAGCACTGGGAGCTGTATAGAAGGCTTTCGGGAAAAGGAGCTCCATTAGTACCCATTATGCTGTGATTTATGTTATGGGCTTAAAATAGCAAAAAATTAAACAGTTCTGTTTAACCTACAGTCTAAAAAAAGGCACAAAGACTTCGTGGAAAAAAAAAATTTAACTGTTCAGATTACATTTCCAAGAACTTTAACAGAGTGTTGCTTTGATTTGCCAGCTTTGCTTGCTGGCAGGAGTGAAACTGAGACAATTTCACTGTCTGCAGAGGTAAAGAATACCCTTTTGGCAAGGCAAGTTTGCCAGCTCTATGCAAATGTTATTCAACAGAAGTAACTAAAACCTCTTGTGATTGCTTTAAAACATAATCTTTTTGGTCTGCAGCACATTGCACTTAACAAAGTACTCAGTGATGATAGAGTGGGTCTTAGGGCAAGACCAGATACAAAGAGCCCTTTTTAATCTGAACGTAGGAATGAACTCTGTTCACAGCTACACAGTCTGCTTTCGAACAAATGACCATGAAATGCATACATACTATAAAATAAATACAATACATTCAGAGTTTTCAATATTGTAGAGAGCTGTTAAGACTTCCCTAGCTCCCTGATGTAATGCATATAGAACATTCCCTTCTATACAGTGCTACCTCCATGTACCCGCACCTCCTTTAAATGCAACATAGCTCAGACAACCTTCCTCTTTTGCCTGGATTCTCATCAGTCTCTGCTTCTGTAAAACATTATATCATTTCTTTAGGAAAAAAAAAATATTGCACTTTTAAAAATGCATAAAAATCGAACCGAGTTCCCATTAGCTCCACCACACAGTCTGTTATTTAAAATAGGACTTTTCCAAAAACGTATCTCTGGCTGTTCTGCATTCTGCCTTCCTTTACAGCATCCTCCATCGGGATATCCTTAGAGCATCGTTCCTTAGTGCATTCCTTACAGTTTTGCCAGCAGCCACCTGACACACAGCGTGAGCTATCCGAGACACACGTGGCTGGGGGTCCCAGGTGTGTGCCCAGGCTCAGGATTTCATGGTGCAAATGGGAACCACGATGACCAGGATAACCGTACAAGCGGCCGCCGCGATCAGGGCGGCGATCTTGCAAACCTTTGCCCTCCTGAACTCGGCTTCTTTCCGCTTCAACAACGAGTCGTAGCCAGGAGTGTAAATGTCTTCCATCCAGTACTCCAAGTTGTTTGGGTTTAAAGATTCTTGAGTCTAAGAAAATTAAAAGGAAATGGTTGTTAATTGTCTGGGGCCTGCCGTTAATAAAATAAGTGAACAAAGCAGATGTGCCTGGAGGCCTCCCAGCTGCACCTGGGTCTGCTGTCAGGATAAAGTGGGTTATTGCCACTTCTCAACACCCCTTCAACCTCTGGTCCCAATTACATAAAGCTGATGAAAGTGGTAACAAAATACTGCAAAAAATAGACTCCTGCAAGAGTAAGATCTGCTCCAAAATCCCTCACGTACCTCTGATTTACCGGAAGCTTCGTCATCTTGGATGGCATTTAAATAAGTTCTCTTTAATCTGCTCGACAGCAGAGGTGTCAGCAAGTGCTGGCCTGTTACTGTTAATAATTTTTAAATTATTAAAGCTCAGCTGATGGGAAAAGTTCTTAATATATGCTCCTCATGCACTACATTTTATAAAGCTAACTGGCTTGCAGTGCTTGATTACCCAGCACCCAGTCCTGCTGCAGGGGCAATTTACAGACCCCTCCTCTGGAATGGCACTGCCTGGGGACACAGGCCATCTGCAGAGCTTTATCAGTATTTCCATCTGAATTACTTCTTTTTTATTTCTTACAGCTTTTTATTCCTAAGCATTTATGAGCTCTTGAAGCTTTCCATTTTAACCTTGCTTGTTTTTTCCTCTTTAACCTTTGTGTTAGAGGAAAATAAGGGGAAAACTGGGGAAACCCAAACACTATGCATTATATTGAACTTACTTATCAGCAGAAAAGAATAAAGCAAAAAGAACATTTTGAAAGATGACAGAATTTCCCCAGAGCTGTCTTCTTTATCTGAGGCTCCAAAAGCCTATTTCTTAAAAAAAAAAAAAAAAAAAAAAAAAAAAGATTCCATATAAAATATTACAGTGAGAATACCCTAACACACCATTTCTGTGCTTGTAACAGTCCTGATCCAAAGCTTCTTGGGCCCTGCAAAGAAACTCCAGCTGACTTGAGAAGGATTTGAGTAAGCCTTTAATTGACTTAATTCAGATTTTGTGGCCATGAGCTATTGGATGAAACTTTGCTTTGCCTGATAGCAGCATTTGTTTTATGTAGAGAGCTACAAACAGAAGAGATTTGGTAGCTATCTTAGAAATAAACAACGAAAATTGAGCAATGGTTTTATGATGATTTAATAGACACCTCTATGATAGTGTTAGGATGCTGAAACAGGCCATCAGCCACACCTGTGATTGTATCTTTAGGGCTTTGAATGATCTCTTTCAGCCTTGTGAAAAAAGGCAGCAATCTCATCTCCAAAGGCATCAGAAAACAGCCTGATACTGTTTCCTCCCAGTGGACCATCATACACAAAGCAAAGCAATGAATCTCACACAGAGCCCACACCTGGGACAGGCTTGGGACCTGACTAGTTTAGCAATTTCTTTTTTTGGAGGAAAACCCAGCTGACTTGTCAGGCTCCAGGAGAAATTTTAAGTGAACAAAGGTAGAAAACCCCCAAAGATAGGCATACTGTGCTTCAAGGAAATTGCAGTTTTGGACCCGTCTGCCTTGGCATTGACCTTTTTACTACTTCGGAAGGAAGATGCATTATTGAAAAGGCCCATTACTGTTAATCAGCTTCCTTTCCCATTTCATTGCCAGACATAGGAATGTTCATTAAGGCATAATGTATTTACTTTCAGTTCTAATAAACTTAATCACTGGGGAAAAAAAAAAAAACCACTCATCAGTCTGTGTCTATTTTTTAAGTTTGTCAGTAAGCTCCATTATAAAGTCTAGACATGAGCTTTGCAGGGTAGATGCAATTCTGACAGTCTTTTTGGAGGGAGAGAATCAAACCAGTAAACTTCTATCACCTTTATCCTAAAGATAAATGATGGCAATAAGCCGATTTCTCTGGTTTGCTCACAGTCATGCAGAGCTGCTTACAGAGAACAAAACAGCCCAACAAGGAGCAGATGGAGAACACTTCTCCCAGAGGGGCTCTGCTCCCAAATATCACCTCCCTTATTGCCTCACACAGCAGGTAAGTGATGCTTTGTGGCTGCCTGCTGCAGAGGAGCTTCTTCCAGCCTATTCCTGCTCTAGCATACAGCCTGCAATGCCAGGGTTAGGAATTTAGTAAGCTCTCTAAAGCTTTTAAGACCCAAAAAAGCAGCAGGGAGCTGAGGCAAGATGCAGCCTGGTCCCTATGCTGCTTGGTTTCTCTCTGAGTGCATTTTAGCCACAGCAAGGAGCAGGGGCTGGTGAGAACAGGGAAGTTGGCATGAGCTGAGAAAGGAGGTGAATTTGTTGTGCACAAATTCCTGCACAAACTCTCCTGGGAGTTGCACTATAGCACTGTGTGGGTGATGGTTTCAAATCCAAATCAGCCAGCTCGGGGCCCTGAGGCACAGCATCCTGATGCTTTTCCTAGGGGTTAGTCTGATGGGTTTGGAGCTGGCTTTAGGACATCAGCACCGAGCCATTGAGGGCTGCCATGGAGCAGCAAAGTCTCAGACTGTTCCAGGCCACCTTCCCTGGCAGACAAGCTGTACAGAGAAGCAGACTCCCTCCTTGAGCACAGCTGCATCCCACAGATTGCTGCCCACAGAACCCAAAATGCCTGAGGTCAGGAGCAGACCCCCTCCCTGGTTCTACATTCTACTGTCAAAGTCCATTAGATGATACACAGTTATTTGCACATCAGTGTGGATTTCATTGTGTGACACATTTTGGGTTTCGAGACCAAGAAATACAACATTTCTTTGATTTTTATCTATCTTGGATTTCATTCTTCAGGTTTCCTCTTTAAACCTCTGCTCAGATATCTTCCTTCCTAAAAGATGTGTTGTGTTCGTCAGACTACTCAGGGTATCCAATGTGGGTACTCATTTTATGTCAGGTTTGTGATTTCGTGCTGGGAAAATGTAAATGCAAAATTTGAATTTGTCTCCTCTGCTTGTTGCACAAGAGGCTGCACACTTACAAGCTGAACCAAAATGCAAACTAAACACACCATTAGTTGCCTGGCTGGTTTCCAACAGCCACTTCAAAGCCTCAACAGTGACGTATTTCAAAACCAGTTGTGGTATTGAACGTCTTCTACAAGTATTTGATGTCTCGTGTTCCTAGTAAAATGGGAAAAAACCCAACCCTAACACTGCAATTCTCTGTGAATAATTCAGAGAAAACAAAGACAGAGCAAAAGACAGCAGTCCCAGCTGCTGCACCACTCTGCCTTGCTGCAGTTAGGGACCAGTTCACCTCTGCACTCCCTTATTCCTCAACTCTTCTTTCGAGCTACTAAAGCCACAATGGCATAGGAGACATCTCTCCATTGCAGAATAAGCTGGGACCATCAACCTGTCAAGGATCACCATTCAGCAATGAAACATTCACATTCTTCATTGTCCCTGGCCAGGATGGATAGGGATCAGCAAGATTAGAGGCTCAACAATCCACAGCTCTTTCCCAAGCTATCCAAATCCCTTCTTAAATGTATATTCTGGCAACACCCATTTGCAATCAAGCCATTCAGATTAAACAAATGAGACTCACTTGTAGATCCAAGGCTGCAATCTTGCCTTTATCCCCCGAATTCCTGGTGTATTCCTCTATGGTCCATGATGGCTGGGCACGTTTCACTTCAGCCAGCTCTGTCAACCTCATGTCTGTGTAGAGAGGGTTGCTTTTCATGTGTGACTTGAGTGATGCAGGGTAGGGATGAGGACTAAAGACTTGTTCAATCAAGAAAGCATCTTTTGGCTGTTTAGAGAGTCTATGTGGCTGTGGGATTTCGTATTGCCTGTCTGCCTGCAATAGGGTTTAAGAGAATTTGAGAGAAAAAACAAGACTATGAGGGAGTTAAACACAAAAGACAGAGATATGCCTTTCAGAAGCACCATATGATAAAAACCAGACCATCTAAGGTAAAGATTTTGGATGGCCTCCATCCATTTGCCCACCTTCTTCTCACAAACAAACTAAAGAGCTGTTGAGGTATTTTACAGACACAACTCCATGTTCACTATAACACAAACACAATGCTCATGCAGCAGAAGAAATTTAGGGTTTGTGCTGTTTAGGGATCAAAACACTATTCTGAAAATGGCCCTGACATGCAGGAAAGCCCAGCTGATCTGCAAAACTGAGAGGCACAAGCAGGCTTCCAAGTATCCTTTTCTAGATCAAATCCTAACATGAAGTATTCTTGAGGGATGCCCCCATCCTGGCACTGCAGCACCCATGGTACCATCCAATGTCAGCCACAGGCCACTGGAGGAGTCTGGAAGGGAGTCTCAAAATCATCCTAAGCAAAGCAATGCACAGAAAAGTCAAGGTTAGGGCTAAGGATGGCCTTCCTCCCCCTCTGCAGTCTAGCAATAACCCATGGTTTGTGGTTTCTTGTTCACCCAACCACAATTGTTTTTATCAAACCTCTTCCTCTCTTTTCTCAAACCTTCGATGTCCTCACACCCTGCTGTAAGAAGGCACAGCATGCCTGTCATGGGGTCACAATTGACAAGGGCCTGCAGGACCCCCTCCCCAAACAGAAACAAGCACCCACCCCATGCATTTTCAATAGATTAGCACCCAGAGCCCTGCACAAAGGGCAGCCAGGACATCCATGGGGTCAGTGAAGGGGGCACAGGGAAGGGGAGGATGGGCAGAGTTTTTCTGCCCAGCCAAACCAAGAGCACAGCTACACTGCAGCTCTACAACAGGAGGCTTAAGACTCATTTAAATGACCATGGAAGTCAGATGGAGAGAACATAACTACAATGAGCATCTTACAGTACACATACAAGGGCTTTTTTTCCTTGAGGGATTTGAATCCATGAATCTATTTTGTTGCTTTTAAATATGTGCATACTTCTCTGATAAAAGCCATAAAAATTCAATTTCAAAATATCCCTTCTAAAACAATCAATACAGAATTTCAATTTTCTCCACATCCTTTTCACCAAGGTAATTACTAGGCCTCCTTACATTGCAACAGATGATGAAGAATACCATCACCTTCCCAAGATGTGACCCACATTATCATCCTCCATTTACAAAAAAGCAAAGCTTTTGAGATGCAACTTGGCCATTTTGCATCTGCCAAGCAAGAACCTACAGGTACAAAATCACTCAATTATGACAACAATAAAGGCAGGCATAACATGGCAGGGCAAAGCATTGTCATACCCCGAGGCTTGTGATGACTATTGAAGACGTTCATAACCACATTATTTTTAAGCATTTGTAAGGTGAGTTAAAGTTGAAATTACCTCTTTAGATTTCCTGTGCCAGTCCTTATTTTCTCCTCCATCTCTCTCTTTCATCTCCTCCTCTGTAATGCCAACTTGGTTGGTGTAAGTAATAGCTCTCCAGTCTCGGGGAGAATTTGAAATGCTTGCTATTTTGGATTCAGTTGCACTGTTTTCTTCTGTTAATGATCTCGATGATCGCCTCGTAAACAAACTTTTTTTTAAGGCTTTTACTCGAAGGCTCTCGCTATTACTTCCACTGGCATCTGAACAGCACCATTCTGGATTATTCTCCAGTTTGCCTCCATGAGGAGTATTGTGGCACTGAAATATCTGTGGGGAGTTGCTCTCATCTGATGCGGCATCGCTTGTCAAAGAGTTGAGATCTATTTGTACACTGACCTTCTCTGGCTGCTGGATTTTTTGATCCAGCTTGCTTAATTTTCCCAGGACTTGAGAGATTTCTTCTCGGACACCTGAGAGAGATTCCAGTTTCTTCTCTATTTCACCAATCCTCAAGACTAATTTGCAGACACTGGTTTTCAGTTCATCATCTGCGTTACTGACTTCCGCCCTGACCACTTTATCCAGTTTATTACAGCCACTCCCATTGGAGATCTTAGTCAAGTTGTGCTCAGGTGAGCTGTCACAGTCTGATTTATGCACCTGAGACAAGGACCCAGTGCTGTTGTAGCATGAAGACTGCATCACTCCCGTGGACCCGCTGATGCTCATGTCATCCAAAAACCGGAAAATGTCACTGATGTCGTCACTCACGATTTCAGAGTCATCATCCGACTGCTTCAGAGAGTGCCTCTCACCGTACTTGGCCTGGCCTGCTGCACACAAATCCTTGCATTTCTTGTGGTCCAGAACCTGCTGCTCCGTCTGTGTCCCGACACTCATGGTCCTGTCGATACTTAAGATCTGGACAGAAGTACAGTTAATGCTTTTATCCTTAAACTTTTTGACTGGCTCGTGTTTCTCCACGTCTAGAATGGAAGGAATTTCCTTGGGTTTATGTCCATTGGGTTTCACAGCATAGTTTGTCTGTATAATTTGTTGCTGATCCTTTGCATTTAGGTAGGACTGATGCCTGTCAACTGAAGGAAAGTTTGGAGATGGGTTGCTTGAACTCTGGTATCGTGGTTTCTCTTCAGACTGCTTCCTATTAAAAAATGAGCGTTCAAAGTCAGGGACCTCCTCAGTATTTAAACTCCAGCTTTTAGCTGGCCAGGCAGTTTGCTTAGTTGGCTTTCCAGTCCACTTTTTGGTTTCCTGTGGTCCAAGAACAGTAGTTGGGCCAAAATATGTTGAAGCTTGAAGATCATCTAAACTTTCATGCTTCACTCGCCTTTTGTCTGGTATAGGAGAATAAATTGGATTCAAGTACTGGCTGCTGTATGGCATTTCAAAGCTGTGGTTGAAGAAAGTCTGCTTAGAGCTTTCTTTCCTGTTCTGAGACTCTCTGTGTCCATCTTCTGGTGTTTTGCTGGATGGTATTAAGTTGGGAGATATTGTAATCAGATTATGAAAATCTTCTTTGAATATATTTCTTTTCTGGACACACGACTGCATCATGAACGGCTCATCATTTGAAATGAAAGTTTCTTTTATGCCTGCACTTATAGGCAAGGAATCCTGGTCTGAAATAGATTCATTTTCAATGTTCATGGGGAAGTATGTACTCTGCATCTCACACGGCGGGGACGTGGCGATGGAGTAGGACGCCAGTGCCTGCAGCCTGTCCAGAGAGGCAGCCCTGCCCTTCATGTCCTTATTAACACCAAGCAAGAAGTTGGGCTCTGAAGAGGGGACGAACTGCTGGCAGTCTTTGCAGTCCATCTTTCTGCATTTTGAAGACCTCCTGACTGGAAAGGCCCGGTTAAAGTCCTGGTCGTTGAGCTCACAGTTGGGCACACAGTCGGGCACACAATCTGCCATATTGCAGATCTCCGTGTCAGACCTGCAGGACTCGAAGGACTCCTTCTTCTTCACTTTGTGCCTTGCAACTGGAAGCTTCTCCTTGGCCACTCCCCCGTTCATTTGTATGAGGTTGAATATTGTTACTATATCTGCTGCAACCATGATTTTCTTTGATTGCTGATTGTTTACAGTGCATCTCATTTTGTCTTTGAACAAAGTCGCTGGGAAATTAGGATCTAGGCAAGCAGTGTAAAACAGCACGCTTCTGAGCTTGGCCAACTGGGATAAATCAAACCTTGCACACAGGGACTTGCAGAGATCCTGGTAGGAAACAGTATTCTGCTTCGTGTCCAGCTCCTCCAATATCTTCACCAGGAAGAGTGAGGATTCCTGGTTGGACTCCATGGCTTGAGCGTATTTTGTTGTTCAGCCTGGAAACCGTGTTCTGCTTCTACAGCAACACAAAAAAAGATTGTAAGTCACCTACAGATAATACCCAGGGTCTTGCAACTTAGCCAGAGATGGGGCCTGAGTCCCTAACCATGCCATCCAGGGCTTGCTTTTATAACTCATCCTCATGGTCTGAACTTCAGGCTGCAATCCTAGCTTCCAATAAATCAATACTTAAATGGATACAGGGGTTTATCCAAGAGGGCTCCTTTATGCCAATGTCTACTAAAGCAACCAAGCGAATAAATAGCAGAAGATTTGGAGAGGCTGAACTAATGGCAGATAGACAATCCCAGTCTGCTTTCTATGGGACTGTCACAGAATTTCTTACCAACTTATGAGAGGTTCAAAACACAGTTTGAGCATCAAATTGTCTGCAATAATTCCAGTCGTAGCCTAACCAGGGCTGATCTACTGCACCATGACATGTTTTCATATCTGAATGCAAATGGCCCTGAGGAAGATTTTCTGACAATAAACTTCTGACATGTTTTTAGAAGTTATCTGAGAACATAACTACCATCTTGCTTACTTTAAACCATTATTTTCTCCTCTACTCTGAAATATCTCCTTTGGATACCTTGACATATTTTTTCCAGAAATGCCTTTTCTTAAGTATAATATTCAGGAATGGAAAAGTTGCCAGGTCCCACGTGAAAATTTGTGTGGGCCCTGTTTCAGCTCTTAAGTCCAAAATTTAGCAAAGAACAGAAGGAGTTAAAAAAAAATTCCTACTGAAGCTGGAAACCAATCCAGCAAATGCTAGAGGGCTGGCTGCCAATCAGGATGGATTTGAAGACAGAAAAATATCAAGGACAGGGAACATGCTCTTCAGTGATGTGCTCCCAGTGAAGCCTAGAACTGCATTTCCATTCACCATCCTGAAATGACAGGGCAGAGGTGAAGAGCAAAAGCTTCACATTTATGTGGATAACAGGAACAGCTTGAACAAGCACAGCTAACACTAGCAATATAACACTAGGGGAGAATATAAACCCCTGCACTTTCAGAATTGAAACCAACCTTTAGCTATTATGGATTAGGAAAGGATGTTGATGATTTTTCATCCATCTATTGTGAATATCCTTGTCGGTGTCTCTGCTGTTGGCTGCTAGGAAAGACAGAGCACAGGATGATGCAGTTTGCCAATTGCTATGTT
This sequence comes from Sylvia atricapilla, assembly GCF_009819655.1. NCBI lineage: Eukaryota > Metazoa > Chordata > Aves > Passeriformes > Sylviidae > Sylvia > Sylvia atricapilla. The sequence continues at coordinate 8,130,001 of NC_089152.1, read as the reverse complement.
TGGTCACTGTGTCTTTGTTATTCTTACTGATAGGAATGACAAAAATCTTCTCCATTTCCCAAAAAGGTATGTTATCTTCTCCCATTCACTCCCACCCTTAGATGACCCCTGGAACCGGCCTCTCCTCCATCAAGTGCAGAATATCCACCCAAATGGCAAAGCACTGAAGTCAACATTGCAACTATTTATTATTACTCATTCTAAAAGGCACCTTCTGGTCAAAAACCTCAGGACTCCTGAGCACCACTCCAGAATCCAGGCTCCTGCTTCATCTCCTGCCCTGTTACACATCAGAGATTGCTATCAGTATCAGAAGCCAGAGTACTTCAGTTTTCATAACAAAGAGTTACCCAAAAGAATACAAAATAACTCTCCATATGAACTCGGCTGTTTATTTAAATAACGTCTTTCTACTGTGTGTGATCAGGAGCTGAGCAGCATCAACATGAATGTATTTGTCTGATTGTAAACACAGCTCTCAGAAAGCAATGGCTACAGGGATTTTCCAACACCTCTGCTGCATGCATGTTTGCTTTTAAAGCTCCTGTATTATGCATAGCAGCACAAGTCTTCTGCCAGCTGACAAAAGAGAAAAAATGTTTTACTCTTCTGTGCTCAGCTCCAAGAAGTAATGCAAAAGACTGGAGGAGGGTGGTGGTATCCTTCTTCTCTCAGCAGTGTGTGCTTGGAGGCACAGCCTCTTTCACAGCCTGCCTTTATATTTCTCTGACATGTCACCACTAATGATGCTCCCACCCTAGGTCCAAACTCTGCTAGTTACCACCAAGATTACCAAGTCCTCACGGAATAAACTTCACATGTGGAACTCAGAGACATTCCCAGCTGCCTGCCAGGGGACTGGCATTGCAAGTCAATTTTCTGCATGTTATAAATCTGCCACTTGGGACAGGAGTGAAAATATGTCTTTTTGTCACCTCCAGGCTGAATACCAGCAAAAGCAGCTATCTCCTCCTACTTGTAAATTCACAGATTCTTGCGAACCCCTCACCTGGATATACATTTTCACAGCCTGATGCACACCCTGTGCTGACCTGCCAGCAGCCTGCCTTCTCCCCAGCACCCAAGTAGCCAGTTTGCGCTAACGTATTTTTGAAAAGTGTCAACCCACTTTGTTCCCCATCTCTCTGTCTTTACTCTCTCAACCCAGTGAGGATATCCTAGGTACAACTTCTTGAAAATTTTTGCTTTGTACCAAACAATTCTCAGCATCATCCGAGGTTTTAGTTTCAATTCAGGTTTCTAAACACTATGAATCTGGTAAAACTCAGGTGTAGCCTGAGTTGCAAGGCTGCTGAGTGATGACAAGCTCAATAAGTTGAGTGGAAGCCCTGCTGCCTACCCCCTATCTCATGTTGCTTCTACTTAGCACCAACAAGGACCCTTGTTGTGCTGTTTTGGGGACCCCAGTCCATACACAAGCAGTAAGGCAGAGGCACTGAAGCACAAGCCCAAAGCAGGAGAGCTCATCTAGGCTGGGCTAGCTCAGTCCTGCCTCTGTGCTCCCAGACCCAAGCCTGGCAGGTGACAGTCAGCTATAAAGCAGGGAGAGATCAGGGAGGTGACAGAGGCTTTGAGGCAAGTGTGACCAGGAGAGAGCTGAACCTGCTCAGGTGGGAATTCAGCCAGCTCATTCAACTGAGACTCAACTATGCGAGGTGGAAATTGGAAAGGCAGGCTGCAAAGTCAGATGTAGGCCTTGAGGAAAAGAAAGCTGGCTAGGAGCTGGAATAATTTCCTCTTCACCCCTTGGCTGTTCACAAACAGCTTTTTGGTGTGAGAGCATTTTAGGTGTGAAAGGTATCTCTGGACTTCAGCCTGAGCATGGAAATTGTTGCTCCCTTGTGCCAGAGCATCAGAAACATTGCTGCTAGTGGAGCATCAACAGGCTGGGGCTGAGAAGAACAGGATGTACTACCCCGTAAGGATAATATATAAGGGCCCTGGAATCTTGTTTCCTGGTTCAGGGATTGGAAAACCTGGTGCCAAAATTTTTAGTGGCACATTAAGCTCCTCTGTCTCTTGTCAAGCCTCCTAACAGCCTGCAACAAAGACAGGTGCTTCTTGGCAGGCCGCCGCAGGAGCTGCCACAGCCCGGGTGCCAAGCACTTGGCCATGCACCATCTCAGCCATTATGTCCACGTTCATTCAGTATCTCTCAAAGCAGGACCAGAATAGAGCTAGACGTGGCACAGAAATGCAGAGCTCTGAAATAAGCACAGCAAGGCTTTTTAAAGAGGGTACAGGGTCACAAATCAGTCAAAAGCAGCAAAGCAAATGGCAGCACCCACAGCAAGAGCAGCAGCACAGGGTCTCCGCAGATGGCCTCAATTCCACCAAGGTCCTCATGTCCACACACACCCTCCAAACCCCCCCTCAAACAGACCTCGGTCTCCAGACACATGGAGCTCCCTAGACAAAGAGATGGGATCTGGCTTATTTTTCTTCACCAAGACCATCTCTGACCAAAGGAGCCACTTAACATTTCATCCTTAATGATTTTGTTATATTAACAAGAGTCGCTTTGACTCAGCTTCCCGAGATTTGACATTTGCTGCTCTAATAGCACAATTATATCCCAGCATGGACTTGCAGATCATCATATTGCACAGCCAGTCGATGGGGGCTGGCTCTCCTTGCACGCAGATGAGCTCCAGACTCACCACAAATCGATGTCTTCTTGCCCTGCACCAAGAGAGATGAACTGAGCTCTCATCTTACCACTAACCCACTGTCTCAGCCTCTGGAGGAGAAGTCCAAGAATATTACCTTTGCAACCTCCATCCCCAGTGGAGCTTTCTGCTACGCAAAGGGAATATACTGTTCTATTTTCTGGTGCCTTTAGGAACCAAACCTCCATGAAACCTCTCCCCTGTGGTTCTCCAGACCAGGGGAACCTGCAGGTTATTTCATGCTTCCTGCTTTGTAGCAGAAAAGAATGCACTTCCCATCCTCACCACCTACCAAATCAGCAATGGGGTGAGGGTGATCCCCTCATCTCCTGACTACACTATAAATTTGCCATCCACAGGAATTCATGAAATTAGTACTGCCTCCCAGTTGCCCTGGCTGCTTTCCTGTGACTCTTTCAACCCAAACCCTGCCCTGCCAAATGGGCTATGGGCAGCACACATTGGGGCAGACAAACCCCAGCACAGGATTCAAGAGACAGTCCCATCACTCGACTTCCCTGAGCAGCTGCAGGGTGGCAAGGTCCTGCACTAGTCCGAATCATGGCCACTGGCAGACAGACCACGTTATCTTCCTCTCTTATTTCCTCCTTCATTTCCTTTCCTCGTTCTTTGTGCCACTGACATTTGCTCTCCCCATCTCCCAATATCCACTGCAGGTGCAGCTAATGCACAGATGTGGCTGCTGGAGTCATCATTTCCCCTCTCCCTTTGATTTGGCAGCCAAGAGGGAAACAGTATTCTTGTTTTGGTCCCCCCACGGTGACTAAAGGGCCACCCCAGAATGCCACTACGGCAACGGCAGACAGCAAGTGATCCTTGCATAAATTCCCTCAGAAAGAGCCAGCTACTCCAGCACAGAAGAACATTCATACAGAGCCAGTGATATGCTGTTTTACTATTAACTTGAGCTCATAAATCATTCAGCCTCTCTTCCCAACACCAGATACTATAAAGCAAGGCAGGCAACGCTTGCCTCACATGAAATGCAACCCGTCGCGATGGAATTCAGTTTTTGTTTTCTCCCACACTCATAAATCCATTTCTCTGTCAAAACATTAAGAAATTTCTGATGAAGGAACAGGGACCTCGAGCCCCATCTGGCTTCCACTGCACACAGACACGGGAGCTGGCACTCGGGGAAACAATGCCCGTTTCCGCACACCTTATTCTTCCTCCTCCTCCTCCTCCCTCCAGCCTTCTGCTGCCCGTTAAAAAGAAAACTAAAACATGCACTTCGGAGCCCTGCCCTTGCAATGGCAACTGCTCTTCTCCACCTCTCATTGAAAAGTCCTCCTGACCAGTTTGACACGGGCTGTCTCCTCCGGACTGTCTCCTCGGCTGCGCAGGAGCAGGGTGGGCTCAGTCCCTGGGGCAGGGATGGGAGCTGGGTGCTGGCTCCCTGCCTCGCCGGGGTGGTTTTTATTCACTCCTTCAGAGCCTCAGGGGACGAACACCCGCCTGCCGGGAGCTCTCGGTGGCTGTGCACCCGCTCTGGCCAGCGGCTCGCTGCTGTCGTGCACGGGAAGGATGCACACTCCGCGCCCTCCCGGGCATCATCCCGCTGCCAGCCTCCTCCGAGGTTCACCGGGGGTCGCTGGGAATAGCATTGCAAGAAGTTGCTATTTTCTGGCTCGTATCTTGTGTGAATGAGCCCTGGAAAACCGCGCTTTACAAACCCAGCTCCTTAACAGAGGCAGGCTCTGCTGTAAAAAGACTCCGCACAACACTTCAGTCTCCCCAACATCCCAGAATTCAGCGGTTTTTAAAGGATCTGAGCGCATAAATTATTAGGGAACTTGTGGATAAAAGCAGTGGACCTTCACCCCTCAAGTCGAACGGGGTTTGCTATTGATTTTTCTTGCACAGTAACATTAGGCTTATTATTTGCATGGTTCAGTTATGCAATCCAGGTTAAGGTATCTCTACCATCTGTGAAAGTGCAAACAATCATTCTAAAACTGTGAAATAAATTACTTGAATGATTACTGCATCATATACTCTTGGTTATTCTTTGCCAACTCTTGGCCCATACAGACATACACAAATACTGTCCTCCCAAACATTATTAGAACACATCCAAGCCACGTTCTTACCGGATTTTTTTGTATAAGGAGACATCATTAAAACACTGACAGACAGACACAAAAAAAAGTCTAATCGAATCGGGTATGAGCGATTTATCCCATCTCTGGGCAACCTGGATTTTTGCAGAGCAAACCTGTAACAATCTCATGGCCACTCCAGACCTGACTGCTCCCTTGCCCTGGTGGGTGCAGCTTCCCTGATCGCCATCCCTTCCGACTCCCTTTGGGGCTTGGGGTGCCTGGGGCTCAGCCCAAGGGTCACCCACTTGCTCCTCTCGGGCAGATCCAGATGTGCGGGACTGAAGTGGAGCTGTCAAAGTCCCAGACGGAGTTTCACGATTTTGGAGTACCCCCTTTCCTAGAGAGCTTAACGAAGAAGCAGGACCCCGGGGCACCGCTGGGGACCACAGGGGCTGAGGGGTCTCTTACCTGCACTCTACTCCTCCTTCTCCCAGCCGGGCGGGGGGAGCCGGTGCTGACCCCTGCTCCAGGGTGCCCAGAGCATCCCTGGGGCTGGACAGCGGGGGGGTCATCTCCTGGGCGCCCCTTTCCCCCAGCCCACCCCTCCGGCACCTGGCGCTCACCTGCGGGCTCCGCCTGCCTCCGGCGCGGGGAGCGCGGCCGTCACGGCTGGATCTGCCGCTGCAGCAGCCGCTTCCCGGCCAGGAGCAGGAGGAGGAGGAAGAGCCCGAGCCCGAAGCCCCAGCAAGATGCCATAGCGCCGGGCTGCGCTGACAAAGGCGGCAGCAGGTTGGCATGAGGGGAGGGAGAGAGGGGAGGAGAGAGGGACGAGAAGGAGGAGAGAAGGAGGAGGGGGCTGCACAAGCCGAGCCTCCCCGCACCGCCCCCCGGCCCGCAGCCGCGGCGGGGCTGCCCCGGCCGGCCCCAGGCGCTGCGGCAGCGCCGGCACCGGCTCCGCAGGGAAGGGGTGCGGCGGGAGGGCCGACACTCCCCTTCCCTAAACCATTATCCCTATTATTTTTATTATTAGTGTGAGTCCCGGCTCTCCTCGGGGCGAGGGACAGCCCTCAGCTCCCCCCGCACCGCCAGCCCCGCTGTCCGGGCAGGGGACAGCGCCTGGGGCAGAGGGGGCAGGGGAGGGATGGCCGGCAGGAATGGAGCCCGACTCTTCCCAGTCGGGGACATGGAGAGCAGCAGCCTGAGGAGGAGCGGCTGATGGAGCTGTTCAGCCTGCAGGGAAGGCGAGGAGAGGGTGACTTTATCGCTCTTTACAACTCCCTGAAAGCAGCTGGTAGACAGGCAGGGGTCGGTCTCCTCTCAGGTAACAAGCGATAGGGCAAGAGGAAACAGCCCCAAGCTGCACCAGGGGAGGCTGAGATTGTATGTTGAGAAATACTTCGCTGAGAGGTGATGGCTGGAACAGACTGCCCTGGGAAGTGGTGGAGTCACCATCCCTGGGGGTACCTAAAAGACGCGTAGATGTGGCACTTAGGAACACGATTCCGAGGTGGACTTGCCTATAGTGGGTTAAGAGTTGGACTCGATGGTCTAAGAAGTCTTTCCCAACCTAAACAATTCTATGATTCTGTGACAGCATCCAATGGCCACCTTGCACACCCAGTGCCCACCCCGCATGGTGTGTCCCCAGTGCCCCAACACCCCAGTGCACATCCCTGTAGTGCACAGTGCCCGCAGTGCTCTCAGGCGGGTGGTCTTTGCGGGGCTGGGCTCTGGCTGTGTGGGAAGGGGCTGCACGGTGTGGCAGTCCCCACCCCAGGGGTGCTGTGGCACACGTGCAGCGCCACGACACGCACACTGCTCCCCGTCTGGGCAGGCAAGGTCTTACCTCAATCAGAGCTCTGCCTCTTCCCCTGCTGCTGCCTGCCTCGCCACGCCACACAGAAATGCTGCAGAGAGTTTTTAATAGAGGTGTTGCTGGGTGAAATAAAGCAGCAAGATGTCAAAGGCTCGACTTTCCTCTCGCAAGCACTGTTTGGGGAGTGGACTATCGGCTATTCTTTCCTGGATGAACTAATTTGGAGGGTTGTATGCACAAGCACACCACGGCCATCAGACCACTATGGACAAACTGGCCTGAAACTATGTGGTTTACTTATTCTGACAGCCTTGGGAACAGAGCTCTCTGCTTTCCTGAGAGAAACAAAGCGTCAGGAGGGGGTTTTTGTTTGAAACCCAGTGATGTGCAAGTTCTTTCGCTGAGTTTGAAGAATATTGTGTGTGATTCAATGTATACATAATATCTGTAAAGACACTTAACGCACACAGCAGGTAATACAAGAGGGGAAGGTAAACGTACATCCTTGCAAATGGAAGAAAAACATGTTTATACTACATTATTCTTACCACTAAACAGCATTAAAGGAGGCAGTGTCCTTGGGTCCCATTTTCCATGCTTTTATCAGATTTTTTTTTAGTCTGTAAGTATCCATTTACTTGCAAATTTCACAGCTGGATGATTTCAGCCCTACACCACTTCTTAGAGCACATGCCTTCAGGTCATCAGAATAGTCAGAAGAGCTCTGTACCCTTTAGAACTGCACACACGAGAGAATAAATAGAAAACTTTTCTTACCCCTGGTTCAGGTCTAGCTGATCTTACTTGGTTTTGCCCATGTTCTGAGGGGTTTCCAGAGCTGGCTCCCACAGCTGCTGCCAGAGGAAAACTTGGGGACTTTGTCTTTTGCCTTTCTTTCTTCCACCTCAGCACGCAGAAATTACATTTAATTGATGGCAAGGGTTTCATTATGTTTTTGTGGGCTGTGACCAGCAGCATATAATTAGGAATCACCTGTAAAAATTGGTTTGAAACAGTTACACAGGGTGCAGACTCATAAACACAAGACATTGATTTTATGCTGGGTGATGTGTCCCGAGGGCAGCAGGGCTGGCTCCCCTTGGGGCTGGGGAAATCCTCTCTGAGCAGCTGGGGTGCTGCAGGTCTTCAGGGACACCTGGCCCCCTCCCTTTTCACTTTGGATTGCTTTCCAATCTGGACTCCAGCTCTCCTCCCTCCCCAGGCCAGATTTGACAGCAGCTTCAGTGGGAATTTGGTCCAAGAGGAGAGCACTGGATCAGCTCTCCCTGTCCCCATTCTCCATCTAATTTTAGCACCATCAACTCCAGTCTCCCCTCGCCACCTTTCCTTGACATTTCTGCTTTGTTCTTCACTCTTCTTTTCCCTTTCATCTTCTCTTTCCTTCAGCAGCTGGCACATTTACCTTGTCTGGCTCCCCCAGAGCTTCCACCTTCCCTTCCCTCTGCTTCAGCAACTCCTTCCCAAGTAAACAGGTGACCCACAGGATGCAGATGTCTCCTCAAGCCAGGGATGTCCAGGAGTGAGCACACCCACCTTCCCAATTTGATTGGCATCACAGTGCTGCAGAAATAGTGCCCAGTTCCTCACAATCTCTTCCCTATGTAGCACAGCCCTAATATAAAGATGTTTCAGCCCATTTTGGTTGTCAGGGCCAGAGTATATTCCTCATTCATACATGATGCCAATTCCAGCTACACAGAAATGAATACATTGCCACTGTCCTCTCCCACAGCAACAACAATGGTTTTTATTTGTGCACAGGAATAGTTCCACAGGGCTGGAAACACTGAAGCTGACAGATGCAGAAGGGGAAACTGATGTTGAGGGTAAGGTCTAAGAAAGAAAATCTGACATTCATCACTGCAACACTCACTAGATATTTCTCTGAAACTTTTTGGCTCCCTTCCCATATGAACAACTCCCTGTGGAGGGGCAGGTTTTTTCTACTTATGTCTTATCCACGGTCACTTGCAAAATTTCCTCTCTGTTGCAACCCCTCTAGAGCAGTGTGCCTCCAAGGAGCCAGCATAAATCAGTAAGCCTGGGCTCAGGGCTCTCACTTTGCCTTTTCTCATGCCAGTGGCTGCAGCACCACACAGCTGCTGTATGCTCCTCCTTGCAGAGACTCCAGCAAGTGTTTGTAACTTCAAATCAAGCTCCTTGTCCCAGTGACAGCAAAGGGACTGGCCCAAGGGCTCATTTAAAAACAGTAACAAATCTTCATGCAGCAACTCTCTTCTTCACCTTCTTTACTGTGACCTCTGGGCAAATTTGTGCCTTTAGAAATCAAGACCAAAACTCATCAGGCAACTTGGTGTTTTAGCTGCCTTCAGGAACCCCCAAACCATTTCCTGATGAATCTCTTTTACTAAGAGGTAAAAGAAAAAAATTCATTTTAAATAGGACATGACTTTGCCTAGAAGCTTCTTCAGCACAGACATTTCTTAAACAGCTAGCAGCATTCTAATGGTATTAAACTGTAGAAAAAACAGTCCTTTGCCAATATCACCTTTAGTGCAGAGACTGGTTTATATTTTCCAGTGTTCTAGTAGCAAGTCCTTAATCTCTTCTGAGTTTGCTTTTAAGAGAAAGAGAATATCTAAAGCCCAAAGCAGAGCCTGTGCTGGGAGCGCAGTTAGTTACACTCCAAACAGACAAGTCTCTCTAAGCCTGCTGTGCTCCCTGAAGTCTCTAGCCAGGATTTGGGAGAGCAAGGCAACCTCTGGGGGAAGAGCCAGACAACCCAGGGCACTGCTTTCTTCCTCTCTGTCACGGTCTGGGTGAAACATTAAATCCTGTCTTAGCTTAAAGACAGATACTAAAACTTTCTGCACCGTTAAATAGCACTTAGCAATACGGAGCCTGCAGATTGCTATTTTTATCAAGTACTCCGTATTTGCACTTCCTCTGAAATCGCAGCAGGGTCTCAGTATTGCTGAAGCTGACTCCTGCAGCCAGCCTGCACACAGGCTGTGCCTGGAAAGATGCATCTTGGAGCTGGCAGCAGTTATCAGGGAGTGATTGATAATGGGCAAACTTCTTGTTCAGCTAAACGGGCTTTGGCACAGGATCACTTGAAGTATAACAACAATCAGGAAAAAAATAAAAAGTCAGTCTGTTGAAGAGCATCCACCCATACCAGATGTGCTGACTGGAGAATATGCCAGATTCTTCAAAACAGTACAACTTGACAGCAGTCCTAGGCAGAAGTGATATTTTTCCCCCAATGTATTTACAAACAAAAAGAACAGTAACTGTAGAGTAGCATGGATAAGATAAAATATTCTGTCTGAATATTGGTCTAAATTTTTTAATGAGTTTCCCTCTGCTAAACTGAATTTCTTTTCAGTGTGTGTGGGGGCAACTGGATTTTGCTGGCACAAACATATACACCCCCCCATACTGCATGTTTGAGCATTTCTAAAGTGCTCTTTTAATACCACATAGAAAAACGGTGATGATTAAAGTAGCTGTGGGCTAATCCATAAGAGAGGAGAAATATTGCATTTAGGTTTGTTTAACCAACTTAAACTCAAAACCAGAACAATTTTATTAATTATATTCATGACCAATACTTTTCTAAATGAGCCATCACTTCTCAGTTTAGGTCTTTGTGAATGCACTGCTAAGCATGAGCAAAAAGGGCAAGATTAATACATTTCTCAGGTCATGGCACAGACAAGCTCCATTCTGGAGTGAACACGCACAAAGGCACAGGTGCAGGAGATTTTAGGTCAAAAGTGAAGGAAAAGATAACCAAGGGGCTGCTTTTCAAGAGCAGCCCCCAGGAGGGAGGGAGTGCTGGAAGGTTGGGCAGATGGAGTCACTGTGGCTCAGTTTATCTGTGCCCAGCCATCACCTCGGCTCTTTGGGCACCGTTTCCTCTCGAGCTCACAGGTGAAGGCAGCAGCAGGTATGACAGGTAACCACCTGCCACTTTGCAAGGCTCCCTGGAGCCCAGCTCCACAACAGGCTGGGTAGGATCTCAGGTCAGGGCTGGAGACATTTTTTGTTCTGTGTGAGCTCTTGGGAAGGTGTTACCTTCCACAGCAAGTGAAGGCATTTCCAAGCTGTGCAAACTACGTGCTGGCTTCTTGCACCTTCAGGTGAATTTTCTGTGCAATCTGTCTCTCTGTTGGTTACTGGCTCATCCCCAAGTCCCCAAGCCCATCAAGGTTTTCTAAAGGAAAATCAAAATAACCTTCCCAAGGCAGTCAAAACCTGAAGGAAGATCTCTCTCATCCAGTGGTGCTCTGTGATGGAGGGTGGCACAGCTCTGCCTCCCTGCTGGCTTTAGCCCTCACATTCCCACAACTGTGACCTGACCAAATGTCCACTGAAGCCAGAGGAGACTTTCCAGTCGTATCGATGGACGTCTGATTGTGCTTGTTGGCACTTAGCAATACACTAAACAGTCTTCAAATTTCCTGTGGTCACCAAGGAATTTACAAATGCCTTAGCTTTTACTGCCCTGAGTAATTATTTATTGGGATGGCCTTTTTATAGAATCTCCTTAAAATGTCCATCCATGTTTTAAGGCCAGTGGAGACTATTAGCTCATCGGTCTGCAAAATAACGTATTCCATTGCATTTCACTCAATAACCACCACTGTGTTTAGCTCAGCAGTTAGCATTTGATTAAAAAGTATCTTCCAGAAAAGCCAGCAGTCTCCACTGAAGAAATGAAGACCTTAAGAAACTATCATTGCCTTCAGTGGTTTATCTAGTGCTTAATCTCCTCTTGGGTTTAAAAGTGAAATATATATAATACAGAATATCCCTCCACCTTTGAAAACCTCTGGGCACTTGGCTGGGGAGCACCAACATCTCTATCCCAGCATCCTCACAGGTTGTAATCCCCCACGGCAGTGTGACACAGTGTGTCCTGGAGAGAAATGCCTGGAATTGTCATAGGGGATTAAGCTATCCATCCTAATTCCAGCCTTGCAGTCTGCAAAATGAAGGAAGAATCTTTGCAAATCATTGTTGAGGGAAAGGACACGTTCTCATTTCTGCCAGGTGGGTTGGAGGAAAGCAACCATCACTGTGATGGAGTGGTTTAATTCTGACTCCTTCTCCAGCTGAATCAGAAGTTGCACTTTTTCTCCCTAGGTATTTTTGTCTCACATGTTCTAAGCTGCAGTTCCCCATCTCCTCTGTCAGTTTTGCTCCAGGAAACAATTCCACATTGTGGGAACAGTCCTAGGTCCAGATTGTTCATGGTTGATGGTGGGCAGGAACTCATCTCCACTTAACCTTGGCTTCTTTGGCCCTGCTTCTATTTATAACCATTTCCTGGATCTTCACTGGGGGGACAAGGATCATGTATTAACCAGATTCTCCAAGGCTTTCAAGGGATGGAGCAATGTGTTCTGGCTGAGCCCATGCGAAGTGGAGAGTCAAAAGTGAACTTTTGCAACAACAACAACAGCTGCTGCATGGGGGCCAAGGTCAGCCTCCCTGGAAGGGGATATGGGGAAGGCCAGTGAGAGAGAGTTTGTAAAAGCTCTAAAGGAGCTCTTTCACATGTTTCAGCTCAAATCTCTAAATTGTCCCCTCTGTTCCTAGCATCTATACCTCTGAGATGAGTTTCTCTGCCGTAAAATCCTTTGAAATCATGTAAATTTTTGTGGTCCCAAGAAGGAAGAATAGTTCAGAGTGTATCTATGGAAAAGTCCTTCTTTTCTGGCTTCTCCAGACTAATTTGTACTTCAATGTAGAGCAATATTCACTGGCTGCAATCCAAAGATCCAGGCAGCAGCACACATCAGGTTGTGTCTTTGGGCTTGGTAGGGTTAAATCACTCCCTTCATTTGAAATTGTCAGCAAAAACTCATTGATCTCAGCAGCCCTGGGATTTCTCCAGTAGCTGGTATGACCATCTGACTGCCACTGGAGAGCCAGGGAACAGTGTCTTCACATATTCCCATTTTCTTGTATTCCTCCCCTGTGTCACTGCCTCACTCACAGGAGGGATTGAGTAATATAATAAGATGCATCATAACAAGATGTCTTTATAAGCCAAAAAGCCATGCTTCTCCATCCTGGGAAAAACATCAGATGAATGACCCATATGGATCACAGTAACTTAAATTACATTATGGAGACAGTGAACTGTTTGTGACACATCCTGTACAAGGCTCTTGAACCACAACAAATAGATTGAAACCTCTCTAGCATTTAATCTTTTCTCCCATTGACCATGGGCAGGTCGTACAGAAAAAGAATCTCTCTTCCTTCTGTGTCTGTATTGCATTTTATTAGGCTTGTAAGGTTTGCTCCCTGTGTGAATGATTCTAAGTCCTCACTCTTCCGCTGTGATGTCTGGGGGATTATACACACACTTCAGCCCAGCTCTTCCATAATTGCTTTATCAGTGAGGACCATGTAAAACCACATTTTACATGGCACTTTTGGCATAATTTGTTTTGCTCATGGGAGAGGCAGCATACTTAAAGGATTTGCGCTTCTGCTCTGTACCAGAGAGGATCCATGGGATGTGTCTCACCTGACCTGCTTGTGTGCATCAAATCCACCAGGACTCAGGAAAGTCTTGCCTGGAGGTACAGAGACAAGTCCAAGGAGCAGCAGCATCCCAGGGAATGCCTCATGCCAAAAAGCTGCATCTAGTCACAGCTGGGCTGGGGCTGAGCAGGTTTGCTCAGTGCAGGAAGGTACCAAGGGCCTGTCAAGCCTGACTCCTGGTGCCAGCTTTGGGCTGTAAGTGCCAAGGTCAAGGATGTACATGCCCTGTGAGCTACACTCCTGCCATGCCCCTGTTTTCAGCTCCCAGCTGAAGCTGGGGAGGACGGAAATGCAGCTGTTGCCTCCCACTTCCATACATAGGGAAGAAACAGAGCTCACTCTGCTTTGTACTTTCACCCCTGAGCTGCCCTTGAAATGCTTTTTGAGGTGGTTTCTCCCTTTGCCACAATTGAACATTTGCATCGAGCCCAGCAAGATCTTGCTACTGAATTTGCAAGACAAAATTATTTTAAAATATCTTCACTGCATCCAACACTGATGCAGAAAGCCAGAGGAGGTGGTATAGGAGACTCTTTCCTTTAGGTATCAGTACTGTAAAACTTCACCATCACCAAGTATTATCAAAGATTAAGAGCTAAAAAATCTTTTTAAAGTCTCTTATAAGCAATTATACTATCTAGACTTGGGGCAATAAACATCAGAATGCTACATGAGTTTTGGGGGATGTCCAAAAGTAGAGAGTGGGGCCCAGATGTACAAAAACAGTGATGAGACAAATTTAATTTCTGCTGGTAACTGGTTGGTCTGGTTTTGCTCTTTCATGGCTTACTCTGACCTCACTGTGAAGGCCCTAATATATGTTGTTTTCTTAGATGAAAATTAAGCCATGACTATGCATTTCTGCAGTGCTCCCCAAAATCCCTGCTGCTTGCCCTCCTGGGGACAAAGTCTTGCACTGGAGGAGCTCTTCTGATCCAAACTATCATAGCAGTGGCCCTGCCTCTGTGCTCCAGCAGGGCATGCCAGACTGCATCCAAGGATAAAAAGGTAATTGATCCCACAGAGGAAAAGAAAGAGCCTGAGGCGAGAGACAGACACACAAACTGGAAGAATGCAACGTTTATACTTTTACCTAAATCAATAATAACTATGAGAAAGCTGCTATAGCTGCAGGCTCTTAGGCTGTGGCTGAGTCTCAAACCTGGAGAGGGTTTTGGAAATTCTCGTGTGCAAGAAAGTACCTGAAGACTGCACAAAATTAGGAATGAGGTAAGGAAAAGCAAAGCCACCAGGAATTAGCTACACTTACACATAGGCACAGGGGCAGTGGGCAATCTGCCTGCACCAAGGTCATGCCATTTTGGAGAAGTCAAAATGTAGGTTGAGACCTGTCAGTTCACTTTGCGTGACACAGTGAGCAAATGCTTTTCAAGACAAGGTTTCCTGACCTAGGCTGCATTGGAGGAGACAGATCAGACATCCATCAGTACCCCACACACTCTGTCCACTGGAGATCATTTATTTTGGCTCCAGTGGCAAGCAGCAATATGTGAATTCATCACGGTCAGATAAACACTAATAAAACGTCCCAGGTTAGAGCAATAGTGATTTTTCTGTCAAGCTCAAACTGAATAAAAAGCAGAAAAATTTCATTTTCTGCTTTGAAGCTGGAAGTACCAAGGTGTAGAAACAGAACAAGAACAAACCACATGAATTCTTTGCAAATAGCTTCCTCTCTTCTAATTGCATTTCCCGTCTAACTCCACTTTCACTATGGCTTGTGGAGGTAACAGGTATTGATCTACAACTATTTTGACAAGGAGAGGTGCTGCAGAAACAGCAGAAATCTCCTCAGGTCGTTGTCAGCTAATCTGGCCACACAGTAAGGGAGAAAACAATTAACACCAAACACTAGCTGCTGGGCTTATCATTATCCAGCAGCCTAAGGTCCTCTGAGGACTTGAATTCACATTTGGGTCCAGCTCATAATACAAAAGCCACACTTGAGTAGCATGTGCTGGCAGAGCTGATTTCACAGAGTGCAGAAATACAAGCACAGGAGCTGCAAACATGTTTTCCATTGACTGGAACATACGATGTCTTATTTATCACAAGCCAATTGATGACCAAACTCACCCAGCAAAGTCATAAAAGCATTAGTTTGTATTTGTTGTTCACATTCAGAGACATTATACATCAAAAAGGTCAATGCTTCCCTACTAATTCAATTATAACACAGCCATCTATCATACTACTTCAGTTAATACCATGTTAGCTTGCTGTTTCTGAGGAATGATAAAAGTTGAAGTGTCCATACAGGATATTCCACTTTAATGACAAACCTGTTAGTGATAACAGAGCGGATTGCAAACCTTTCTGCAGCCATTCTTTGCCAAATTCTTTGTGTGTCTGAACTATTGCTCTTTACAGGTGACAGGGTGTTCAAATGTACTGAGACACAGTGCTGCAGCCTGAAGTCGTGCTACCTATACACAGCTTGAAAAATGGGAGTCTCTAAGGATGTTTTATTTGCCTACATTTGTTATTAAATGCATGGTGACTGGGATTCATTTACTGGTCTGTTTTCAATAGATTTCATCAAAGAAAGGACGAACCATCATCCTCCCTGCACAGGTTTGAGAATCTGGATGTAAGATAGCTACAAGGCAAGGATTTATTTAATAAATCTGTGCAATCAGATAGAATGAGAAAATATGATATTGCAATTTTTCAGAAGTGCAGACAAGCAATCTGGGCAGCTTCAGGTTCTCCAGTCTGATTTCACAAGCAAGCGAGGCTCTTTAATACATGATGAAGAAAAGGGCTCTGGAAGCAAACGGTGGCAGGAGAAAATGCACCAAGATAAATCACACTCAGGGACACCATTATGTTTCTCTGATAAAAATCCTCATTTTTTAAAGCAGCACATATAACCTATCAGGACTTCAGCAAAATAGCTGACATGGAAAATTAAGTTCACTGGAAATTATTTGGATTAATTCACAACTACCAACTACTTCCCCACCCACCCAGTAGGAGAGATGCTGACATGCCATTTAGAGAGGAGGATGAGCAGGCTGGGGGAGATTATTAGGGGAATTCCTCTGTGTCTGGGACCCATTTCCATTACTATTTTCATTAATTATCTGTAGACAGAGCAGAAAGGCACTAATGCCTTCAGTGGCATTAGACAGAGGGCTGGGAAGCATTCTTAGAGAAATTGCACAGAACAAGATGGGTCAAACACAAAAAATCACTTATGATTCTGCACTGAAGGAGCAGCAAGAATATCTGTAAGCACCTGGGAGCTTATCAGTGGGGAGGAGGAGGAAAAGCAAAGCATTAGTCCAGCACAGGATGCTTATGAGCATTTGACAGGCTGTGGCCATACAAAATCAAAGGGAGTGGGATGAGTAGCTCTGCACACAGCTCCTGGGGAGGATGCTGACACATTTACAGGGCACAGATCACTGGGAAGGATGAGCATCTCCCTGGGAATACCCTGCCCCACACTGTCCCCTGTGCTCAGCAACGCCCAACTCAGAGCAAGACGCAACAGGGATGAGCCAGTGTTGTAAGAGGAAAGAGGACAAGCTGCTCCTTTTAGCTCTGCAAAATGGAGCTTGAGAGGGGCTGTGATTATTTTCTATAAATACATCAAGGGGGTAAACACAGGGGAGAGAGAAGAGCTATTTCAGCTGAGGAAGAATATTGGCACAAGAACAAATAGATGTAAATTGATGGACTAAAAAAATTGGACTGAAAAAACTTCAGAAACGTGAGGTTTTTGAATAGCCACAGGCAGGGGGAATAAACTTCCCCTCTCTCCTTGCTCTGTGGCTGAGTAGGTCTGCATGGCCCATTTTGGGAGGGATGACAGCATGCTGCTCCCAAGCCATCCTCTGAGGTCTGGGTTCTCACACTGAGCAGACACCAGACCTTCTAATTGGTATCTGATACCACAGGGATCTCCAAACCCCCATTCAGCCCATGACATCCAGAGTTTCCAAGAGTTTCATACTTTTCATTTTTTAGATGGCCAGGTTTTCACCACAGCTGTGTTCTCCTGGTCACAGGCCAGTGGCCAGGAGGACTATGGAGCTCCTGCCCTGGCAGGGAAGTGGTACAGATACACCCAAAACCTGCTGATGTGCACACAAACACCTGGGACCCTCCATCCCTGCAGGACCAACCTGCTGATTGCTGCCCTGTGCCTCTGTGACAGGCAGCCAGGACGGGTTCACACAAAGGAGAGCTCAGAATAATGGGATTTTTAACATTAATGGGGATCTGAAACTGTAATGCTGGACTCAGTCCTTTTGCAAATGGCAGAGCAGGCTTTTAAATCACCATTATCCATACTGATACAGTAACATTACTAACAGACTCACAAAATACCATCCCTAATCATCACGACCATCACAGCACTAAGAAACTGTGTGGGAAACTGAGGCACAGAAAGCCACAACTCATCAATACTTTGATCACTCATCTCCAGCTATGTTATCCTGCTCTAGCCTTAGAAGAGGTGCAAAAATTGTGGCTGTCACTGTAGGAAATCTCCACAGACAGAAGGGGCAGATTTTCTCAGCACTGTAGCACCTTGCTCAAGTCCTGGCTGTGACCCCCCCTCTCCCTGTGCAGAGGCACAGCACCCCAGTTAGGCGTTTTGTCAGGCTGAAACTTTCAGTGCAGCACATTCACACTCACTGCTTGGATGGCCCTCCTCCATCAGGTAATACATTTTAACATCTCCACCAAGCAGCTCTTTCTCGGGGCAAGCACATCATCTTCTGGAGTGTTTTCTACATTATCTCTGCAGAGCTGCTCTGATGACACACAACTAATGTGGGACTTTGCTTTTACATTTTGTTGCAGTCTGCAATAAAATTAGATGGAGGGCTCCTGAGATGTACATTTTGAGTCCTTCCATATCGCACTGGAAAGTGCCAACCCATCCTGCAATGAACGAGTCAAATTCAGAAGTGGAGACTTCAGTATAAACTGATTTTTCAATGAGTGGGGCAATAATTCTCATTGCTCTTCCTCTGAGTCACACACGAGGACTCTCCTGCAGACCCAAATGAGCTCATATATCCCTCATGTGCAAATAGGAAATGCAGTCCTCTCCTCTGGACATCGACTACCAATTTTTGTGTTGCCTCATACTGTTCAGATCATGTTTTGGGCTGATATTATCACTTTTAGCATCAAGTATATTGGTTTTATTTATAACAACTGGAGTCATTCTTTTTAGCATAGACTGTTCACCGTGCTTTATAAATCTTATCACAAGGCTAAATCAAGAATAACTTTTTTGCTAGTCTATGAATCTATAATTGACATTTGCTCTCTGATGTTTTATGCAGATGAGGATCTTTCTCAATACATTACTATACATGCAGAAAAAAGCCCCACACTCTTCTCTAGAAAACCCAATGAATTTTAAATTGAAACCTTCCAGATTTTTTGTGCAGAAAGGTTGATTTTATTTGCACACTGAACAAACTCCTGGAAGAGAAACACATTCATTTTAATACCAACTGCTGGATCTCAATGCATGTTTTCTTTTACACAGCTAAAACCTTCAGAAAATAATATTAATAGACTTTTGGTCAGAAGCTCTTCTGGCTCTGGGAACTTTCTCTCTGAAACTGATGGATGCTACATGACAGGGCACAGGAGGTCCCAGGAGCTCAGGAGCCACATCCTCTCTCCCTTTTCCAAACATCAGCTCAGAAACCCCAGCTGGGGCACAGGTCAGTGCTGGCTCACACTGATGCAGTGATCACCAGGAGTTGGGAAATATGGCAGCAAGCCAGCTGCACACATCTCAGCCCTTGCTTTTATTCTGGTGGACTCTAAATCCTCCTAACATGCCAGAGTTTTAGGAGACGAAAAAACCTTAAAGGACCTTATTTTAGTCTGAATCCATTACAGAGAAAACAAGGTGTCATGAGCGTGATACTCATTGAGGGAATATTGTAGTTTCTTCCTCTTTCCCTAGCATGATATAAAGGGTCTATTAAAAGAGAAAATACCACTCTCTCATAGAAAATAAAAAACCTATGCCCTTTCGAGACAAATAGATGTCAGTCCAAACTGATGGCTTAAATTAAATATTAAAGATTTTTTTTAAAAAATAAACCTCCTGAACCAGAGTTTGATTTATATAGTACTGTTCCTTTAGAGAGGATTTGTGGAAACACGAACTCCTTCTCTCTGTTGTTCTTTGTAAAAGAAAAAGAACAAAATCAATTTCTATAAAGCAAGATTATTTTAGGAGTCAAGTTATCAGAAATGCCTGCTGTATCTGGGACATCTGTTTTTCTCTCCCCCATCTTTTCTCTCATAAGGCAGTAACTGCAGAAAAAAACTGAAAAGAATCCCAGAGCCAGCCCAAAACTAGGTTATTACCACTTTTCTCAATGTGATTAAACTTGTCTTTATTGGAATCTCACCTATTTTCAGCTAACACGATCAGCAGAAGCTCAGCTCTCTTCACAGACCCACCTGTACTGCAGCCAGCAGCATCCCTGGGCCCACTGGGTGGCTTTTCATGCTCTCCTCATTTCAGTAGGACACCATGGAGAACATGGGCACCCAGCATCCAAAAATCACCACTTTCCCCAGGGGGACTCTCCCACAGACAGGAATGGTGCTGGCAGCACCTGTTAACAAAGCTGAAACAACTATTTCTCCAGCAAACCCTGGACTCTGAACAGGGTGATGTTTAATAGCAGTCACAAACCTTGTGCCCCATTTCCAAAATCAGTGGAGGCATGGACAGTTCTTAGTGGACTTTGGGCTTCTTAATCTCCCAGGCTCATCTGGAAGGGATTACAGCATCTAGCACTGGTACTCAAAATTTTGCAGAATGTTCCCATCTTTCAGGAGGAATTAGCATGGCACAGCCCAGGAGACAGGGAATGTTACCAGCCCCTTATGTACAGCCAGGGTTTTACATCTCATGGTTGGCCTGGCACCAGATTTTCAGCTGCCCAAAGGAACCAATCCCCTGGACCTGATGGACCAACTCTAGACCTAAACAACGTGAGGAAGTGACCCAGATGCCTGGGAGCAGGCAGGAAAATGTGAGTGAGGGGAGCTGGTGTGGGGCTGCAAAAGGCAGCTTTGGGTGTGGGAGAGCTTAAAAAACATGCTGGGCACAAACTGTCCGTGGGGAGGGTTAATCACACAACTGCTCCCATGAGAGCCTGTCTCACAAAAGCTGTCTTTCACAGGCAGAAAAAAGAAGAAAACAGCTGCTAAAGAGAGAGAAAAGATGCTACAATGTTAGAGAACTCCTCTGGGCTTGCAATAAGTCACTGGAGCAAGTTTGTTCTTGAATGTGTCTGAAATGCCTCCAAAACAAACATGTTCTTTTGAAGAAGGATGTTTTTATATGTAGCTTAAACGAGATTAGCTGCCAGTAGAAGAGCAGAGCAGGAGAAAATATTGAAAAACAACTGGAGTTTGTACTCGTGGCTATCACACTGGTCAGCAATCAATATTAGAGTTAATAATCTCACACATCAATTTAAATATTAGAAGCCCAAATGAACTAAGAAACCCACAGAAGCATAATGAAATAATTCACATGCATCCAACCAACTCAGAGGAGTTTTCTCCCCTCCTGCATCTGCTACCTCTTGTATAAGTGACATTGGAGTTTGCATCAGAATTTCAGATGGAAAACCCAGAAAATTGTCCCGATCAAGTTGGATTTGGCTCCATGACTACAAACAGAAAATGCAAATCCTGTTACATGGTGCACACTCACAGCAGAATAGAGATAAAGCAAGGGAGATGCTGGGACATCCAGTAAAGAAACCACCACAAAATTTGGCCTGCCTTTCATCAAATGCCCAGAAAGAGAGAGGCTGAAAGGCTGTGCTTACTCCTTACTGTTCCCCATGTTTATTTTCACCCCAGAAGATGCCAAAATATTTATCCAGCTGCACTGGAAAGGGACTGGAAATACTTTGCAGGTCTTTTGCAAGTTTGCTTTTAATGAAGAAAAAAAAAAAAAAAAAGAAAACCGAGGATCTGTGTAGCTGGGTAAACTTCCACTCGAAGCTCTCAAGTGCTGTTAGGCAAAACAGCAGGATTTCATTAAAGCAGAGATGTGCCTGTTGCCATACATTACTACGTGCCTTTCTGGATGCTCACAGATGCAGACACCAAGGCTACAGGAGGTTTATCCAGCCTGATCTGTGTTGCTGGGCACTGGGCTCAACAGCCCTTGAACACAAACAAACCAACCAACAAAAAACACCAAACACCCCACCTGTGTTTTCACAGGCAAACCAGGTTTATCCAGCTCCCCTTCACCTAATTAAACCAAACCCTTTAAATCTGACAGAAAACCCACAAGCCTAAAATCACTGACTTTGAGAGACAAAGTGAAGTGGCTTTTAAAGGTTAATTTCTAGGCACACTGGAAGATGCTTTATGCGTAGAGCTCGGTTGGCTCCATTATTAAATTAGCAGGTTACAAAGCTGGTACACCATGCTCTGCACTGGGACATTAAGCTGCAGGAATTTTCCTCTCAACGCTGGCATCTCATTATTTGCTTCTGTTGATTATTCAGATTGCATTAGATGTCAAGGCTTGCTAAAGACCTCACTGAGACGAAGGCAGTTCTATCCATCACAGACAACGCCGAGGAAATGAGCACAAAAGCTACACCATCCCTCAGCATAACAAGTGATGCAAAATATACCACACCATGCCTTATTTAAAAGCCTTTTGAAATGTCATAACAGCTTAGATTTAATAGGGAGAGGTGCAGAGGAGGGGGAAATCCGTCCAGTTTCAAGAGGGTCGACAGCCAGAGCTCAGTGAATTGCTCTGTGTTTTGGTCCTCACGTCTACAGTTCACACCTAGCTCACCTCTGCAGCACAGATTCCAACCCTGAGAAGTGGGACGTGTCTCTAAAACAGAGGAACGAACTGATTAAGAGATCACACTTCCATCTCCTCCTTTTAACAGAGTGCTCGTTGTAGGAACAGGTCCAGTCTGTCCCTGCCCCAGCAGCTTGAAATGTCCTCTATGGACAAATAACAGCTGCACCTAAAGATAAAGCACCCCGTGGTCTGCAGCTCCAAGGAGCCCCATCCTTCCTGCCAGAGATTCCCAACCACTGGCCCATCCTCTTCTGCTGCTCTCTCCTGCCTGACCTGGGCACAGGAACACTCTCCAAATCACAGACATTTAATCACTGAGGCAGAAACAATGGAAAAGCGCCTGCACAGACAGAGAATTGAATTTGCTTTGGTTTATTTAAAAAAAAAAAAAAAAAAAAAAAAAAAGTGGAGATTGCCTAATTGTTCTGTCAGCTACCTATTTCCTATTTTGACCTTCTTTCCTCCAACTAAGTGAATATCTTATGTGATTTCTGTGCTAAAAGCAACCAAATGTCAGAGACATTCATCTTGGATCCAGCCTTTTTTTTTTAGTTTTTCTTTTTTACAAAATTTGGATCTACTCTGATTTGGCACCACGTTATTGGTTTCTATCAAAGTGCCACTTTCTGTTTTGTTTCTGCTTGCTCACTCACCTCAGCCCTTTGGAGGGTTAGTGCTAGCCTCAGTACTGGGGGCAATTAAACTGTGATGGGAGGAGACTCTCCTCAAGTCCCCAGAGCACCCTCTTGGTGCTTACAGGGGACATGAATGTACCAGTGGGATGGGAAAATTATCCCCAGAGTAATTCATTGTTTCCCTTTTGTACCAAAATTACTACAGGCATCACTGCCATCACATACCAGCACAGTGGGACCAAGCAGTGCTGGTGGTGCAGCAGCAGGACTTCCCAACTTGAAATCACAACTTCACTTTGAAGATGGCAGCTCTGTCAAATGAGAGAGGGAAAACCCCTCTGCCCTGCACAAATCCTGGGGTCATTGAATGACTTTTCTTTTTTAATAACTACCTTCTGCATTCAGAGCATCCTCATTCTTTTGTTTCTCTTGCCTTCTCTGTAAATACTGGATGCTGTCTCAAGCTCCCTGCACACTCTCTAGAAAACAAGTACAAAGCCCTTTTCCCCTTCTAGGATGATATGCTATATGAAACTACATAAAGGCACATTAATCACAGAGCTCACATTCATTTATTCATGCCATTATAGATGAGAAATATTCTTTGGTTTTAAAGGTTTCTTTAACAAATGAAGGTTGAAATGCCAAAAGAGAAAGAGAAAGAAGAAAATGGAAATAAAAAACCTACATCAAAATATTAAATGTGAGAGAATATCGGGCCAATGCTCTCATGGATTTCTTGCCAAAATCACTTGAAAGACTTTCACAGCTGAAATCAGGACAGAATAAAAGGAATGAAAATACTAAAAGAACATGATGAATAATTTTTAAAAAAAGGTGAACAGAAGGTCTGGATGAAGAAATTTAACTGTGATCCCAAGGCACTTCCATTACCCATGAGAACCCAAGTTCTTCTCAGGAGCTGGAGTTACCCTTCCTTCCCTGCCAGCATCAGGACAAGGGTCCTGTCTGGGACATCACTCTCAGCATTTACCACCCCAAATCATAACCCTAGGCTCTAGAACAGCATCTTCTGCAGAGGTCTAAGAGCAGGAAAAGGGACAAGTGTGGTGATATCTGGGAATTAAAACAAGCAAATGTAGATCAGTTCAGATTTGGGCTCAGGAGACCATCAGCAACCCATTCCCAAGGAGCAAGTGGGGATTAGAAGTGCCCAGGCAGAGAGGTGTGGACAGGGCCACCACTGAATCTGGACCATCTGTTGGAGAAGGTTCCTCATTTCCAGCTCAGCCTGCTTCAAAGGCAACTCAACACCAAGTTTTGGCTCAAGAGCACCAAAGAGAAGAAACAGGTGTGGGTTTTGGAGCAAACAGCAGGAACAGCCAAGAAGGTGCAGCGAAACACCAGAGATTCTTGTTGTCCATACTAACAGCAAAACGAGCCAAAGGGCTCTGAACATCTCTTGTGAGAAGATATTATCCGCAGGAACAACGATAGCTCTCGAAATCCAATTAGGCCTTGCCTACATCCAAATGTCAAAGGGAAATAAAGGTGTCTAATCCAAATTTGTCAAGTGCCTCCCAGCATTTCCATAACAGATGGTGTGGTTTTTGACAGAACTATGATGCCTGAAGTCAAGATTGATCTGCAAACTGCGGATGATGAAGACGTGATTAAGGAAATAAGAATCACTCCTGCAGACAGTGGTCTTAATCAATTAGTTTCTATTCCTTGAATACTTGCCTGTGTAAAGTCTGTTCTGCAGGCCACTGGCAAGTGACCAAGGACACCTATTTTACTAGTAGCTTCCTGTAACAGCCAAGAAACACAGTAACTTATAAAGCAAAAGATGAATGCGAGTTTCCAAAATCCGTGTTCAAATTTGAAGTTGGCTATTATTTTATAGTTAATCTCCTGTCTGTTTGTGGTGATGAGGGAGCCAGATGTTTAATTAGTTTCAACAAAAAAATCCATTAAAATTTGTCTTGCTTCTACTGAACTAGATTTATAACCTGTGTAGACAGAGACAATTGAAAATACCAAGAAAAATATTCTCTGGGGAATCCAAGAAAAACTGTATCTCAGAACATTTTCTCCAGTACTTGGGGACCTTCAAGGTCTGTAGACTCGGGTAGAAAGACCACATGCATTTTTCAGCTGTCACCATCACTTACACACTTAACAAAGGAAAAAGAAAAGCCTAATTACTCATGGGTCCATTTTTAATTTGCAAGGTTAGCGATGTTTAAGGGGGGGAAAAAAAAAAAAAGGAAGAAAAACACAAAGATGAATTATCCCTTCACACCGAGCAGTGAGGAGATAGTGGTGTTTCCAGACAGGAAGTTCCAGGGAGGAGTGCTCAGGAAACTTTACAACCCATAGCACTGTACCAGCCAACTACTAACTTCACACAGTAGCTGCCAGTTTGCAACCCTCTGCAGGTTTTTTTGCATGCTTTTAAGTAATATTTTGCTCAGGGACTTTTTTCTGTGTTATTCTACCCACTCTCATCAAGGCAATTTGTATCCCCACCCTCCTCAGGCACAACTTCCCCAGAATCCTCATTTCATCGGGTCCAGCAAGCAGAAAGGCTTTTTTTCTGTACAAAAATACTCCAAGCTAGACTAAGGCCACTATTTTTTTTATTTAAAATAAAAAGTGTCCTTTCATCACAGCCTCCCCAGCTGTTACAGGAAAACCCTCCACTTGCAGACAAATTATTGGGCACAAATAACTACAAGCTAGTGTTTTGCAATCATATGTTCTACTGTTATTCTGTTAAGCACAGAAAGATCTACAGTCATGGTTATTTTGGCTCTTCAGCCCTCTGAGTGCCCCTCAGGTACTGCTGTGACTGAGAACAGATCCATCCCCTGGAGGCTGCTAACATGATTTTCTACTTGTTGCAATTTTCTTTCCTCTTCTCCTAATTAACACCACTGTGAAACTGGTTGCTCTCCCTTAACCTGACTGGTTTTAACACATGCAACAACATCCACAAACTCCTCAATTAATTATTTAAAAATACCAATACAAACATGTTTTGGGGCATTGTACAACCACCTCAGTGTAAGTTGGAGTTAGATATAAAGCAGATCCCTGCCTGAGCTGAAAGGACGTAGTTTGGATCACAGAAAAAGCCTGTAAGCACAATAAGACTTTGGTCTTTTTCAGGCTGCATTCTCATGATTTCCTGGATGAAAGGAAAAAATAAAATTGCAAGCACGTTTCTTTCAGGGCAGATTTCAGCCTTATACAAAATTGAAGTTTTTGTCTTAAATAACACTACCCTCTTTGACATTGTGAGAGGCAAACTGCATTAGCCAAGAACATTTTTTAAACTGCTGTTAAGAAAAATAGGTTTTTCTAGTAAACACAATCCCATGTCTAGATGGAGCCTGAAACAAATCTACTAAAACCATCCAAAGAGAAATATGTAGAAACAGCATATTCTCCTTCATGCAAGAAAAGGTTTTCCTGGAGTTAAATATCTCTACAAGCTCAGCCCCAGCCCTTTCTCAGGGGATTCAGATGTATTTAATGAGTGATTTTGGCTTCTCTCAGTGAGATCAGGGGAGTTGTTCCAACACCTGACACCTTGGTCAATACTTGGATCTATAGAGGCTGCATCCCTGTCCCTCAGCAGCAAATTCCCTCCCTGGCACCAGGGAGAGCCTCTGGAGCCTCACAGCCCATGAGGAACAAGATGTGTGAGTCAAATGTACACAGGAGCAAACCCCAGCAGAAAGGGGACTTCATGAAGGTTTTCACATTTCCCTCAGCATCAGATTGCCCTGGTCCTCAGAAGAGGGAGAATATGGGAGGGGGGCTACAGCTCCAGGGCTCAGCTCCTGCCTCTGGATCCATCCCACTCCTGTGGCTGGCCTGACCCAGCAAACCTCCACTGTCATCTCAAGGCCATTCCCTGCTCAGAAAAAGCTCAGACAGTTCAGATTATCCTCCTCCCTTCCTAAAATGTGCCTTGTATTTGTGCCCAGGGTGGAAGCAGTTTAGATAGCATAAATAGAAATAAATGATAACTATAAAGCAAATAACAGCAGCATGGAGGGAACGGCATCTTCCAGAGTGTGTTAAGGCAGTGTTGAGAAACACGGGACAAGCTGCACTGAATATCAAATTAGGAAGAATGGCTTTTTTCTTCCTCCTCTTCTCCCTGGTGAAACCCCAAGGCGTTTCTCATTCTGCTTTGAGGCACAGTGCCAGTGCCTCTTTTAACAAAAACTTGTTTTCTGGCCAAGCATGGGGACTGGGAGATTTCGGTTTAGCTGAAAGTGTTTTAGTCTCGGTATTCCAATGGGTCCCAGGCTTTTCTGAACTTCTTCTTTACCTCCCATGACAGCAGCCTACAGTCTTGGCAGGAGGATTCTCTTTTTCCCTCATTTTCCGCAGTTACAGTCATTCCTCCCTCTGCTCCATCTCAGTCACAGGTCCCCTTCCCTGAGCACAACACATTTACCAGCCTTCCTTGGGGACACTTCCATCCTCTTACTCCTCTGACCTTTTCACTCCCATTGGGCATCCCCACAGTTCACCATTCAAGCCATGGCTTGTGCTTTCAAAAGGAGTATGAAAGCACACTGTGTGGAGAACTGTTCATCATAAGAATGCATTTTACTATGCCATGTCCCTTATCCATTTGGTTCAGTCAGTGGAAATGCATGGAGAGCACTTATTGCAAAGGTTCAAAACTCCCCACGTTGATAATAAGGCCAGACATCAAAACACAAGCAAGAAAAAAAAGGCAAAATGTAAGGTGACAGCAATGTCACAGCAGACCTGGGAATTTCTTGCATCTCAAACAAGGTGAACCCTGAGAGGATTCCCAGGGTGTGCTTTTCCCCAAAGTCAGAGCTAAGATCCCTGAGCACAGGGAGGGGAAGTGAAGAAACATCCCAGGGACATTGCAAGCAACATGTCCAAGGTGCTGGTGGAGTTGACAGAACTTCACCTCCTCGAGGGAATTGAATACGGAATTGAATATGGCAGGTGAGAAAGCAGCAAGGCACGTGTGTGACAGCACCACGACCCTGAGCAAGAGCCTTCAGCCTCCAGATGACTTTGGCAGGACCCAGAGCCAGCTGCAGGGTGCTGGAGGCACTGGTGCCCAAACAAACCAGAGGTGCTGCTCAGCATGTAAAACAGAGGGCAAAAAGGCACAGCAAACCACTGAGGACTGGAGGATTACACCAGGAAAGAGTCACTACCCACTATCACAGGACAAGCTTCTGTGCAGCTTTGACCATGGAGGGGGCTCTTGCATGACAGGAATGGAGTAGAAAATAAACATAACTTGGTACAATCCCAAACCTAAATGAAAATTTAACTTCAATTTGCACTCAGAAATGTGGATTTTGAGTGCTGGAACACAAATAGGATGACTAATATGAATGAGTTAATAGAAATGGAAATCACTCCCATCTGAAGTGAAAGTAAGAGCCAGAGCTTAGCACACTTGAGTGCTGGGGGCTGGATAATTCCTGAGGATAATGATAATTAAAAAAAAAAAAATCTATCAAGGCATAAATGACAGTGTGTGCTAGGAAACAGCAAATATAAAACTATGTTTAAGAGAAGCCCATTAATCCAACTGCACCAGTGTGCAAGATTTCCTGAACAAGTTATGAAGGGAACAGTAATTAAAAGATATGGTGGTTAATGGAAAGCAGTAAAAAATGCAGAATGGGTGTACAAAGAGAAGCTCATGCCAGACTGAATCCAATATCTTTCTTTAAAAAGATAACTAGTTTTCCATGGGAAAAATGTGGCAACTCTAATCTGTTTGGACATCTGAGAGGAACTTGGCAATAAAACTGCATGGGAAAGTGCTGGTTGGAGCTAGAAAAAAAAAAAAAGGGTGCTACAAAAATTATTAGCAGTGAAGCAGTGAGAAACTCTCTAAGGAGCTGACCAGAATACACACATGCTATGTTCTTGTCCTCCCATCTTTTATCTTAGCAGGTTAGTCTGAGTTTCTATGGTTGATGAAATTCAATTCTCACATCTTAGGTACTTAATAAATCTACACATAAAATAAGCTCTTTTTTCTTTTTCTTTTTCTTTTTCTTTTTCTTTTTTTTTTTTAATTTTATTTAGGGAATGTAACGATTTATTGTCTTTTGAAGTAGACAAGGACAGTGGTGTGTATGTCCTTAGCTTCAGGAAAGTTCTGTTGAAGTTTTATGTCCTAAACCATCCAGTTTCTAATGCTCCCCAAGCCTGTATTCCTCCCCACAGCTGCAGCACAGCTTTGTTTCTTCACATGGTTTCTGTCCATCCTCTCTCCTCTGAAAGCTCAGTCTCATCATTGCCCATGATCTGGGGGGAAGTTTGCTTTATGCAGACTGAGAAGAGGCTCAGGTACTCCATCTCCAGCTGGACACTGTGGATACTCCTGAGGCACCAAAGAGGGATGTCAGGCCTGTGCCAAATCCCCTGCCCCACAAGGACCAGCAGCACTGAGGTGTGGTTTAGAAAAATAGAACCACTGGCAAAGGAAAGGACTAGGACCATTCTTCTAACACCTGACAGGGGAACACAGTGTTTATGGCTGATAACCAGCACAGTCCCAGCACCAGGCAAACCCAACCTACTGTGGAAAAGCCCCAAGAACCATTTCCCTGAGCGTTGCAGGAAAGTCCAGCACCAAACAGGAATGACATTGGTCTGGACCTTAGCTGGCTGCGTTGCCCTTTGGAAGACTTTCTACAAAGGCACCTTGCAGGAGCACATTCCCAACCTGAGTTGTCCCCAGGCACAGCAACTCTTCAGCTCCAAGATTGCAAACACACACTTCCCTACATGGGCAAAGTGGCAGATACGTCATCAGCAGGAAAATGTCTGTATGGCTATTAAAGAAATAAACCTCGGAAAGGCTGCACACACCAACTGCTACTAAACTGCTATAAAATTCAAATTAAGCTGCATTGCATTGCACAAACTTCCCCCCAAACCCACCCTATGTAAGGTTATTAAATGAATGTGACTCAAGTGCTACAGAGGAAAAAAAAAAAGAAAATTCCTGAGAAGCCAGTGCATAATTTTCCCATCTCCAAGCCATAATGTGGCAGTGCTGGAAGGTTTCCTATTTTGGAAACATCAGGCAGGCACATTCTGTCTCCATCCCAGCATGTCTTAATCAAAATCATCCTGATCTCAGGTTCAGCAGCTATTTGCAGGAACAACCAGCAGCACACAAATGATCAGAGATTACAGAAGAGACAAGCCCAGTACCAAGAAACCTTAGCAGGGTCTCCTACCCTCTCCAAACATGTGTCCTTGTGCTTTAGTATCTCCATCCACTGCTGCAGGAACCAGAGAGAAACAGAGTCCAGATGTGAGCAGTATGGCCAAACCAGACTCTCCAGGGCATCACTCATTCAAGGATGCCGAAGATAATTTGGGTTAATTGCACTGTGGCTTGTCTTTCAGCCTTTGGGTACAATGTAGAAAGTGGGAGAGACTGGGAACAGGGTGAGAAGGTGCTGAACCAGCCTGGAAAGCATCTGTAAAGAGCAACAGTGTGTAAAATCAGAAGTTAGCTTTCTATAGGGAGACTGAAGAAAGTCCAGTCCTGATGTAATTTAAGGTTTAACTGTTTAAAAGAGATTTAGTCATGCAACAACCCACAGCTCTGCCCTCCCTGAAACCAGAGATTCAGACATTGTGAAATGGAAATCAGTGTTGATGAGCCAGAGCTCCCTTTTCATTACAGAAATAATGAATAAACAGCTACTCCTCACAAAGGGCAATAGAAAACTTTACACGACCATCCACAATTTGAATCTTAAAAAGCTTAGAATATATTAATACCACAAGTATTTGATCTTTTATGAGCAGGAAAAGAATATTAATTTACTGCTGAAGAATATTTTGGGTTTTCACCTCCTGTGATGAATCTCTCAGACAAAATCAAATCAATTCACATTACTTCTTGTCTATCATCGGATCATACTGAGGTACCATTCAGAAGGTAATTGAATAAAGTTTTTAATCTTAGATGACATTCAAATACAAGTAAACATTTCTCACTATTAAAAAAAGAAATCACTCTTACTTAACAGGTGGCAGATGTAATGATGGTTTTTAAGAAGATTGCAGTATTAAGCTGAACAAGAATGACAGAGCTGACAGCATCTCTTCAGTGGTCTTTAGAAAATAAAGTTTTCTTGCCGACTTTAGAGTCCCTTTCTCAGAAGCTCTCTGGGAAAGGTTGGCTCTCCATGGAAATGGTCAGACACACACCTTTGGTTGATCTCCCTCAGAGCTCACTCTCAGCTCCCCAGAGCCTGTCCTCCAGCACTGGGGAGGCCAGTGCAGCTCAGGTGCTAGTATTCAACTCTGCCTCCACTCAGCCCCTTTTTGGGCACATCTTCCCTCTGGAAGATTTAAGGAAATCAATATCCTCTGGTCTGTGAGTGTAAGAGAGAGGCAGTGCTTCTTCCTGGAAGCTTTATATTTTATTAGAACAGTGATGTGGGTTTTGGGTTTTTTTTTAAAGAATAAAAATGAAATAGGAAGGAACATACTTGCCTGGAAGCCTTCCTCACTACCTTTACATTAATACAGATATTGCAAACCTCCTTCTCTAGACATATGATCACTTAAGATTTTGCTGACCTGGCTCCACCTTGACACAACAGTTCCCGCAGCACCTGCAATAACATCCACCTGCAAAGAGACATTGCCATCAAAACCCAGCGTGCCTCTAAAATGAACAGTCCTGCAGAGACTGAAAAATTCCCCCAAGATGAAGACAAAACAGTTCACAGGAAGCAAATGCCCTCCAGGTTAGCAGTGAGTTCATTCAAGACAAAATCCCCCAGGGATTTTTTCAGACATCTCAGCTCCTGGTTTCAGAAAACCAGCCTCCCCCTCAGTGCTTGACCTATACACCAAAATATTCCCTGCCCTGCTGCCCTGCACCAGGCTCAGTCCTGCTTAACCTCCATAGTGTCCACCACATCCTCATGCATTTGGGAAACCCCTGCAGTCAGAATTGCTCTCTGTTGAGAATGGTTAACAATCCAATTAGTTCAAAATTAGCTGGCTTTAAGGTGCAAGAAAATATTTAAGTCAGGAGGAATCCTCCTCTTTAATTAACTTTGGTAGAAAACAAGTTTGTCAGACAGCATGGATATGTTTGTTTTGCTTCACTAGATTTCTTAATAAACACATTAGGTGTAACATACAACGGTGAGCTTAATTGAACAGCTATAACAAAATCCAATGCAGAACATAGTTAACAATTGCTAAACTGCAGCAGCTCCTGTTATTGCTCACAGAGTTATTACAGCTGGCAGTGGTCATCTGGTTCCTCTGGGTCCTAACAGAGCAGGAACTGCACCAACCCATAAAAAGAAGCAAGAGAGGGGAGAGACCAATATACACTTAAATAATTGTGCAGCAAGGCTTTGTAAGTTCCAGTTTCTGCTAGCACTGCTTCTCCTGGAGAACAAACAGCTTTGTCTGGCATGGTCCATGCCTCTCCCACCCAGGAGCTGCTCTGTTCCCTCGCCGAGAGCTGAGCTCACTGTGAGCTGAGCTGCAGAGATGCCCCGAGCAGGGGCCAGCCCTGCCAAGCCCTCCATCCACACCCCAGGGTGGAGGCTCATGGCATCAGTCACTCCTGGAGCACTCACTCATAGCCCTGGGAGGAGCAATGGGTCATTCTTCTCTGCAAGTCAGTACCTGGCTTAAAGCATTTCCGTCCACGAGCTGGGAATTCTTGGAGGGAAGAGCAGAAGGAAGAGATACCACCAGCACCTCCCTGCTGCCAGGGCCATCCCAGCTGTAAGGATTATAAGGGTTTGCCCAGTGCCCCTGTCTGAAGGTCACAGCCAAGCAAAATGCACACACTTGTTCAGTACCAGCATCACTGCAGCCTCAGTTTGGGTGTTATGTGTCCACGGGCTGCAGACTTCACTGGTGGGAGCTCTCATTCTGCAGCAAGAGGAATCAATGCTTCTCCACACATGATCTTCCTCTGGCAGGGGAAGGGAAGCCAGACTGGGGAGTCAGAGAGTGATCCCTGCGTGCTGCTAATGCAGAGACTAATGGTGCAAGAGCATGGCAAGGGCAGATCAGGTGAGTCCCTGCACCACGAGCAGCACAGAGCACACATTGGATGAGACACGTCCCACCCCAGGAACCCTCCAGGAACACCCCTCCACATCCCAACACATGCAAGTCTCAAACTCAGTGCAGGCTGATCCAGCCAACACAAGGAGCAGCAGTGATAGAGACACAAATAATTCTAGTTTTGTTTGACATAGCTTCAATTTTCTACTCCTCCTGAGAAGCTGAGCAGCAGCAGTTGATCCTAATACACACACATACACATATATATATAGAACACATTCCTGTGATGGATGTCTCCCTTCCCTACCACATCTCTCAGTCAGCACACAAATTAACTTCAGTCAATCAATCATTCTGCTACCTGCACCTATCACCATATATTAATTCCAGTGATAAGATAGTGATAAGATGAAGTTTAGATATAGGCCTCTAACCTCTGGCTGGTGCAAATGAGTTTACCCAGCCCACACTTTCACAATCCCATGAGAAGAAATAATACCTACCACCTCTGGTTTAATGATGAGGACAGACTGCATTTCTGTACTTTTATAGACACCCTGGAGAAAGGTGAGGGAAGGTGCACTCCATAAGCATATTGATGAGTTATGTAGAAGTGCTCCCAGTACCCATTAGACACTCTAATACGATGTAGTCTATTAAGAGGAACACAGGCTGGACAAATCACTGCACTCTGTTACTTTACAAGTGATAGGCAGAGAGGCCATGGACAGAAAGAGGTCCTCTGGCTGAAATTTAATCAGACAGGAGACAGTGCACAGCAGGGTTTTTGCTGCTGTTTTACCCATCATCCCTCAAGAGGAGAAAAACAATCCTTGCTTAGCTTTGGTGGCAGAGAAAAATTGGTGCCACGCTGGGGGTGAGGGTTGAAGGACTTTTCTCCACAAAACCATCCCCTAGAGCTGCTCATTCTTTTTTGCCTCTTCCCAAAACCAATCATGTCCCAAACCATCCATTGCACACACCCTCAAAATGGTGCCATTTGTTTTGCTCCTTGGTACAGTCCATTTCTTGGCCTAAAACAGCAACAATTTAGCAAAGCAAAATGAATCCAACTTCTTTTGGTAGATGAAGCGTATCAGTCACAGAAAAGATCTGCAGTTTTCCTCCCTCTGCCTGCAATTGCAAACTGTACATGGCCTCAGGTGGTTCGAGGCATTCATGTTTAGAAATCCTGGTTGTCTGCAATTAAAATTGTGCATTGGCATTTAAGGGAAAGTGCAAACATTCTCCCCCAAAAGTTTTGCGGGTGCCTGGCTGAGCATACACCCCTCCAGACCAGGCAGCCATCCCAGGAGGCAGCACCAGTGACTCAGCTGTCATTCCCTCTCAGTTTGGTGAACATTGTCTACTCCGAGGTGGTAACAACCAGAAGAAAGGAATAACCCGTTTCAGTTGTGTCACAGCAGAAAGCCTGGAGAGCATCAATTAAGGTCAAGGGGAAGAGCTGGGAGGGTTAAGAGCACAGGAGCAGTCAGCAGCAAAATATTGCCAATTACCATAAAAAGCGCACAAGTTGTTCATTCTGTTTAAGCTTGTTAAACATTGAAATTAAGTGTTATGAACTACTAAATAAAATTAAAGTCAAAATTAACTGCCATGCACGCCATGCCTTGTCTTATAATGGCTCATTAGTGATGCTCACTAAGGAGCATCACCCCACACACGGCGCCAACGCTGCTCCCCCTGGGATCTGCCTGCAGAGAGCTCCCGTGCATCACACGCCCAGAAAAGCTGGTGGGCACGAGTTTGACACTTGTGGATCAGGAGCCAGCCTTGTCCATCTGAGCCAGACACAGCTGGAGAGGCAAAATAACCAGCAACAACCTCCTGAAGGTTTCAAGTGACAGCTCTTCTCAGAGCAGCTTTAAAATCCCCCCTCTACGTTTGCTAATTAGTCACACCTAAAAATACATCACTTGCCCCAGAGACCAAGAGGATTAAGTCACTTTTTTTTCCCCTCTGAAGACATGGTATTTTTATAGGAAGAAAAATTGGTAAATATATGGAAATGAACCAACTCTCCTAAAAGGTTCCCTGATTTTAAGTGAAGACTGTTCTGCATCACCAGCTGTTTATATGCACTGATTGAAGGCATAATTGACAAGGGGTAATTGCTTATTCTTCCTAATACGTGGTGAATTGCATTTTTCTGACTCAGCACACCATGCTGATGAGAAGCTTTGCAAAACACTTGCAACAGAATCAGTTTGGAGGGCAGGAGCCAGACACACTTTTCAACAGGAGGAGCCATTTGGGCCTCATCTTGAGCACTGGAGAGCCAGGCTGTGTCCTCAGGAAAGCTGTGACACCACCCAGGAGGGCTGGGTCTCCTTGGCACTACAAAATAGCTAAGCTAAAAGTGCTACAGAGCTACCAGCACATTATGCCTGGTACAAATCTGCCATCAAACACAGATGTATTAATAGCACAACAGGATCAGGGTTCAAAACTGTGAGAGGGTTTAAATATTGAGTATTCACTAATCAGGTGAATGTAAGATCTACTTAAGACCATAAGCATTTAATAATGCTGATAAAAATTAGTGAAGGCTGATAATTGCTTCGCAGAAAATACAGCCCAAGGAATGAGTGGGAGGAGGATTTAAACCCCTGTAGTATTTGAAAGGAAAATATTTTTGTCCTTAAAATGCTTCACAGCAATTTAAAGGGGGCAAAGAGTTTTCAGAAAGGGTTTTAGGGATTTGAGAAGCACATTTGGAAGTCTTGGCAATTAAGTTGGATGAAGGTATTATTGAATGTCCTCGGGTCCAGCCAGTTCCCCAGGCTCAGCCCAAGAGCAGAAGATGTCTCCTTGTTTCAGCACTGCTGGCAGGCTGGTACAAGGTCTGGCCAGTGTTGGCACAGGGGTTCTGTACAGGATAACAAAACTCTCACCTGACCAAAAGCAAATTGCAGTGCTCAGGCAAATGTTTCTCACAAGTGAGGCCAGGATAGTGTTTTATGGATGTTCTCACAACCCACCCCAGCCCTCCTGACTTCAGAGACTTTGGATGAGTATCTCCAGCTTTATCAGATAAGAAGCTTATTTGAAATTCAAGGCAAGGATATTTCAAGGCTCTTACTTTTCTGCATGTTCATTCTGTTTTAATGGAAAGATATTTTATCTAGTGCTTTTTAATTCTGGCTACAGAGTATAATTGGCCAAGACTGGAAGATAAGCAGTTAAAAATCTCAATTTCTTTTTTAAATTAAGGCTTTCTTGAAAACAACCTAAATCACATTTAATGAACTCAAAATATTTCATGCTTATTCAGTAAGTTTCGTGGGAATTAATTTTTGGTTTATAACCAAACAACACTTCTGATTGTTGAAGTATAGTGTGCCTTCAAATTAAAATCTGCTGGTGGGAGATTTCATCTAACATTTCCTTCAGATTAATGTCAACACTAGAGAGGATATTTCTTGAGCAACCTTACTGCTCCAAAGAGCTAATAAAGGGTGTAAAAGAAGTTACATATGCAGAGGTGCAGAGTTCATCCTCCCAGAGTGTTCCTCTTCCTGACTCTCCCATCCCTGCACATCAGGGATGGCTGCTGAGCACAGAAAGGTGCAGGCTCACCTCTCATCCCCACAGCAGGACAGGGGTCTCTGAATGGACAAAACTTGACCAAATTAGGGTCTTTTTATCTAAATCTGCCTCAGGTGAGCAGGACCTAAAGCATCAGGTGAGATATTAGCTGATAGAAAGGGTTAAAAGATGACTCCAAAGCAGGCAGATTTGGCATTTCAATAAGATACCTCTAATTAGGGCCACAGGCTGGGGACAAGAGAGGGACAGCCAGGCTAAGACCTGGCACAGCAAATAGCTCACATCAAACTTGTGTTTTATGGGGATCACTGCTCCCACCCAGGGTCATGGGCAGCTGAGCAGAAGGCTCAAAACAGGCTGAGAAAATGAGTAAGGAAAGTGAGTGTGTCAGAGATGCAGACCATGCAATTACAGGCAGAGACACCTGGATGGCTTAACAGAGGTAAATGAATTTAATGTCATTAAGGCTCTGACACAAGATAGCAAATGATCTCAAGTGTCAGTACTAAATAAGGTGGAGGAATTCAGCTCTTCAGGTCCATCACCAGTTTGTTTTGCACGTCAGGATCCCAACAGGGCTGCTGGGGCACAGCTGGAAGTGGGAAGCAAGCAAGAACCTTTTCCTGCAAGCTCATAAAGAA
Source organism: Sylvia atricapilla (assembly GCF_009819655.1). NCBI lineage: Eukaryota > Metazoa > Chordata > Aves > Passeriformes > Sylviidae > Sylvia > Sylvia atricapilla. The sequence goes on along the minus strand of NC_089152.1, from coordinate 8,093,106 downwards.
AGGACAATAGAGGGAGACCAGGAAAAACCAGGAGATCAGCCAAGGCACGCACAGCAGGGACTTTGCAGTCACAAACCTCTGTCTCAGCTTTGCAGCTGCTGGGAGGTGCCTCTCTTCATGCAGCAGCTCTGGCTTATTGTGGCAGCCTTGTGCCACCAGCCTCCATTCAGACAGAAAATGGCTTTTTCAGCCCTAAGCTCACAGCACTCAAGAGGCCACTGACTTTGTGCTGGCCAACCTTTACCTGATGTGCTAAGGGGACTGTGCAAGGAGCTCAGAGGGGCAGCAAGAAAACCTTCAGAGAGGCTCTGGGCTCCAAAAACACACGGGGCTTTTACTGCCTTTTTCAGACTGGACAGCTGTGAAAAAAAAATTTAAACCAAAAGCTGGGCCAGCAGGTTTGCAGCAGCACACTTTGCACCAGCATGTGTCCAGTTTGTGCTGCCTTCCTTCTCTGTCCTCACAGACAGAATTTTCAGTGCCAACCAACCAACCACCTAAACAGAACAAACATTGCAAGAAGGCAGAGAAAAATCCACTTTCCTAAATTGTGTCAGAGCTGTTGGCAAAGAAAAGGAGAACCTGAGCATCCTTCTTGCAGGAGGTGCTGAATGAACAGCAAGCTGTGCCCAGCAGCCACAGCACTGAGGGCCCTGGCTGCTTTGCAGAGCTGGACCCTGAGCCCTGTGCTGCCACCCCACCCCTGGTGGCACCTGGTGTCCCAGAGCCCAGTGGGAACCTCCCTCAGTGGCACAGGTGCTGCCTCACAGTGCTCCAGAGGAGAACAAGCTGCCTCATTCAAACTAGAGAACTTGAATTCCTGCCCAGCAAACCATCCTCTTGAAAGGGAACTTTCAGATCAGCATTTATTAATTCTGGAGTGTGATTCTGTTTCCAAGAAACTTTCGGGGCTGAAACAATGAAAAAATTGCTGGTTTGGCAAAGTTTCTGATTGAGAATTCAAGTGACAGAGCAAGTGTTTTGCTGATAACGAAATCATATACATTTTTGTTTTATAGCCACTGCTATTTGCTGCAGAATATTTATGGGATGCGATTAAAAAAAAAAAAATCTACGCACTCAGCACAGCCCAAAGTTCTTTCCACAGACAAGTCTTTACCCCATCAGAAGTTCTGTCAGGACAGAGGAGTTGCCTCTCAGAGGTGCAAACACACACATCTGCAGCACAAGTGGGTCAACTCTCCCTTCTGTGTGGGACCAGGCCTGCCAAGAGCAGCTAGGAGCTGCACAAGACTCATCCATGTTCTTGAGTTCCTGTTAACCAAACAAATTTCACCTGAAATTCAGTTTAGCCAGAGGAACACACAGTTGGCCTGTTCCTGTGCACAAAGCACATAAAAGCCCATTCAGGAGCTCTGTTTCCCTCCTGTATTTTAATTCATATCAAGTCAACATTAGGCCAAATAGAAGCTCTCATATAAGCTCTTCATTGGCAACCTGGATTATGAGTGTGATTTTATAAGACTTGAAAGTCCTTTTTTTTCCTTGTTTTTAAACCTCTTGCTGTTAAGACTGGAAGCATAAGGAAATTTCCAGCTCTGGCTCTTGCCTCACTCCGTTTGCCCAATAGATCTTCAGGCAATGGTGCAGATACTTGGTTGTGGCCAGATCTCACACTGCCACCTCTGAAGAACTGTGTGTTGACAGACACCACTGACTGGAGGTCAGAGCCAGCAGCTGGCAAATGCCTACCAGCACTGCTGTGGGGAAAGCAAGACTACCAAGCCTGGAGTATTTATCAGACTGCAGGAGAGCTGACTTGCCTGCTAAACAGGGTGGGTTGGGTTTTTTTCCTCGATCCAGATGAGGAGGGAGTCGGAATCTCATACAGCTATTTGCTGGAAAGGAACAGCTTTCCACTCTAGCAGCAACAGCCCAGCCCAAACTACTGTCCTGACAGCCAGGATATATTGCCTTACTACTTCTGTTAGGAACAAAATCCAGGGATTTGCAGCTACAAACCCCACCATTAATCATCTGGGTTCAAAGATTTTACTTTTGTGCACATCCAGCAGAGCTCTTTGATATGCAGAAGCTGCCTTAACCTCCAGGTGGTGGCTCTGATGTGGGGAGGTTCAAGGGCACAACCCAAGACCACGAGTCTTCATTTAGACAAATGGCCATGATGGGAGTGGGGAGCACTGTGAAGAGCCAGGATGTCCCTGAGGCCTGCTTTCCTTAAGAGTATGCACATGCTGGAGATGAAGTCTGACTCAAGTGAGCATTGAAGATCACATCCATCAGGTCAGGACCCCCAGCTGATCTGCTCAGTTCTGTGTTTCCCAGGTAAAAGCATCCCAGGCATGTTTGAGAAGTTGTGATGTATCTGCCACCATTACTGAACACAGCTGGCTCCCTTCATTGCTCAGCTCATCAATCCATGCAGAGGCTATTACTGTTATTGATGTGCCTCAGACCTCAGGAGTCCTCAGACTTCCAACCCCAAGAGCTTTAAAATCATGAATTAAGCCCTAAGAGTCATTATTAAAAAAGCTGCAACCATTGCATTATTTTCATCTGCCGTCTGTTTAAATGCTTTAGGCTATACTTAGCTCAAGGTTTCTCTCCACAAGAGCTAAAATTTACTTGCTCTAAATGAAAAAAAAAAAAAAAAACCAAACCCTCCAATTGTCCTGGAGTTATGCAGTGATTTGAACTGAAGTTTTCATTACTGTGATACTTGCAGTATAGGCAAAATGCTCCACTGCTTCCAACTTGTCCTTGAGAATGTATTGCTCAAGGTGGAGAAGGATGAAAATCCAGGATCTGGCCAGAGCTCATCTCACATCATTTTTTTCCCCATATGCCTTTGGAAGACAGAAGTGCCACAGTCCACATCAAGGCAGTGATTTCCTTAAGTGTTTTCCTGCCCTTTTCATCATTGATTTTAAACCACTAAGAGGAGCCTAGTTTACCTTAAGTTTTCCACTTGGATTCATTTTCAGGTCATCACAAGTGAATTGAAAAGTAAACCACAGATTCAGTTTCCTAATCCACTCTTGTGCATCCACCCCAATCCTCACAAACAGCCTTCATTCACCTGCTCTCACCAAGAGCAACACTAATAGCAGAAAATAAAATAAAAAATACAAAAAAAGAGAAAGGAAAAAGGGGGAAAATAATATCTACCATCAAAAACAAGGCTTTTCTTTTTTTTAAAAAAATTTCTTCTTTACAGAATTCCCATTTCCCCAGGTCCTAAAGATGAGCAAAGATCAATTGCAGTTGATTAAAAGACATTGTGTACTGCAGCCACAATATTTGAAGTCCTTAGACCTCAGCCAAATGCAGCCCATTTAGACTTTAATTGCTTCTAACTCACGTAGTAGAAAGTTTGTGGTTACAAATTAGGTATGGTTACAAACTCAGTGCTCCTTGAAATCAGTGAAAAAATGACACCAAATCAGACTTGGCCTTGCAAGAGAAAAGTAAAAACCTTCTTTTTCTTTAAGAATAGCTTTAATTTCTATATTCAGTAAGAATTCAAGAAAAAAGCCCAGTATGCTTGTCAAGCCAGAGAGTGCTGTGTTTTATTTTCTGCTTTATAAAATAATCCTACTGGAAACATCTCTCTGCATACATTCAGTAAATCTATTCCAAGAAAAAAGGAAGCCCTACCCAATACTGTAGATAGCTTTTACAAATATTGAAAGGATTGGCTCTACAAACACCAGAGCCCTGCACAGAGCTGGAATCCAGAGAAGTTTGGGAAGGTGGATGCATCATCCTCAGAGAGGAGGGACAATCCTCCACAATACCCTTGCTATGCAATAGTCCCCTCTATAGGGATCAGCTTGGCCCATAGCAATAGAAAGAAGATTTATTGCAAGACATCCACAAAAGAAACTCATGAGGTGCACACAGGTTCCCACTGCTGGTAAATTGTTCCATTAGGGAATGGAACCATTCAGTGAAGTCAGTGCCAAGGGTCTCATTTGTAAATGAGCACCCACAACAGCGGCTATGCCTTGTCTATCTCACTGTGACTGACTCCTTGGGAATTGTGAGCTGACATCTGTGGGTCCTCACACCCATGAGGAGCACCAGGCCCTTTGCAAGGCCCCCATTGCATTTTTGGGTGGCTGGATTCCAAGAGGAAAAAGCAAGAAGACTAAGTCAACCCAGGTTAAAGTAATTTGCAGATTCAAAAATCGCCAGTCCTGGCTGAATCAATTTATATTTCCTCCTCTTGATGCCAAGGTCTCCTTTCTGAGATCACCAAAAGCTCTAAAAGCTGTACCACTCACAAGGGCAATAACAATTCCTTTAATATGTAATTTTAAACCACCCACCACACTCAGTCATTCAAGTCTTTGATACTCATCTGCTGCTTTACTGAGGCCCTTTGTTAAGGCACAATGTGATAGACCTGAAGCTCTCCAGGGTGAGCCAATTTTCACAGAATGTGGCTTTAACAAATTCTATGTAGCCAACTGGAAAATTAAGAACTGTCTTTTTTTTCTCTGGAATTCATTAAGGTTGAAGTAGTCTTTACAAGTGTCTTCTCAACATGTCAGTGCTGTCTAATCAACTGAAGATAAATTAAGGGTTTGATCAGATTTTCTTTCACAGGAATTGACCTGATGATTAGAGACAATACTTTGTGTGTTACTTCATCCAGCGAGGGAAGAAAAATCAACTGTACCTTGGTACAAGTGGCCAATTTTGGGTACTTGAGGCCACCTGACCTTGAGCATCACTCAGCACCCACTGTTGTCTAAGAATGACTGTACAATGTACTTGCTTTGCATTTGACTCTGAGGGAGAATTGCCATTGTTGTTATTTAAATAGCTTAAAACTGGGACAGCTTGAAGTGCAGCAGGGCAGACTGGACCATGTACACCCAAGCAGTGCCACACAGCCCCCTGAGGTCACAGCAAGCCTCCTCTAAAGCCTTCTTGAGACAAAGGCTGGGTTTCTTTGCTCAAAAAGACAACGCCACAGTCTCTGGAGAGTCAAGAGAGACCAGAGGTAAAGCCACTTTAAAATCACAGAATCCACTAAGGTTGGAAAAGATCTCCAAGGTCTTCAACTGCAGTGGTTGACACAGCACCACCGTGGTCACCACTTAGCCCCATTCCTCAAGGGCCACATTCACTTGACTTTTGAACTCTTCCAGGAATGGTGAAGCCACTACTTCCCTGGCAGCCTGTTTCACTGCCTGACTACCCTTCCAGTGAAGAAATTTTTCCTGGCATCTATTCTATAAACTTTCCCAGCACAGCCTGAGGCCATTTCCTCTCATCCTGTCACCTTCACACATCCAAAACCAGGTAAGGAAAAGGTTGGAAAGCCCACACCAGTCTTCCCTCCAGCCACCTGCAGGATTGGCAGAAATACCCCCACAGGGAGGGAGAAGAGGGAAAATGCTTCTCCACAGAGGCATCTCTCCAGCATCCCAGTGCAGTGCTTCCATCCCTCACCAGGCAGAGACACTGCCCTTAACACAGCTGCTCTGATTTGCTGCCCAGGAGCCGGGATTGCTGAGCAACACTGACAGATCTGGCCTGAAATCCTTCACCCTGAGATGCTTCTTAGACACACAGTCCTGAGGGCTGCCAATCTCCCACATACCCACGGAGATCCCGAAACAGCCAGGTATTCACTTCAGAGAAAGACTTGAAACAAGGATAGGGGAAAAAAAATAACCCTCAGGACAAAATAGTTTCTATTTGGGTGTAATAGATGTCCTGGGAAGATGACAACCTTTGTGTATTTGTTGATAGAACAAGCTGATGATGTGACTGGGCCACAAGAGAGGCTAATGAGTTTCTGCAATTATTACAGAGGGTCTGCTCAGGAGAAGCTGAAGATAAGTGTTATTGCTCAGGCCCAGGAATCCCAGTTTAGGAAAGACTTCATTCAGACTGTAACAGGTACAAAGAACCATACATATTTAGTTAATCTCACAAAAGAAGATTAAAAATAACTCATTTCAGTTTGCAAATGAAATTCTAGTGGTACAATTGCAGTCTTTGAATAGATCAGGGAGATTACCAGCATCAGACCTTGCCTATTTTTACACTGAGAGCTGAAGTGACCCTTGATTCCACCAACAATGGATGAGATAAAAAAGCAGTATGGACACAAGAGGAATTTTTACATTTAATTTCCAGCACAAATATATTGGCTAGTTAAATGCCCAAGTGTTAGATGAAGGCATAGCTGGAAAAGCTTTCCATAGGAGAGCAAGAAATAAGCATCCCTTACAAAAAGAATCCCGCCTGCTTGCAAGTTCTCTGAACAGGACTGGGGTCCTTCCTTGAACCAAGACACTGAGTAAAACTTTCAACCTCTTCCCTTCTTCTCTCATCCCACAAAGAAATTTGTGTGGATACCAAGAGCCCCAGTATCATCTCCAAAGCTGTTCATGTCTTTCAGTCTCCTCATCACTAAACATTTCCATGAAACATTTGCAAGTTTTTCAGAAGAGGGATGGGGGAAAGCAAGTTTAATATACTGAAAAATTAAAAATTTAGGGGCAGGATAAAACTAATTGAATCGTGTGTTAAATTATACCACTGCAGGGATGCCAGTGAAATTTTATCATTCATACTTAGTCTAATAAAACTCTCAGACCTTTAATTTATCCCCACTCCAGCATCATCCTGCATCATGAAAGGGTTTTGCCACAGAGCAGAGGTCAGGCTGAGGAGCACCACAAGCTGTAAATACAGCAACTGGCTTCAGCTTCTTCCCTGACATCAGTGTGCTCTATTCTAAGGATAAATCAGGGATAAGCATAGCCCCTGAGAGCTGACTTGCTTTCATGTTCTGTACAACTGCTTTGCTCTCAAAAGTGGGCACAAACCTATGCAAAGCAAGGATGGGGAAGTCTCAGCTGGCCTCCAGCACAGTGTCTCCCACAAGGATAATTCAGGGCTTCTGTGGCTGTTGCTCTTTAGGGGACAGGAGAACAACTTTCCTTTCTTCAAAGTCATGGTCCATCCCCTCACTCTGAAACATGTTTAAGGCATCCTCAGGATTTAGGCAACTTCCTCAGCCCAATCCCAAATCATCTGTAAAAAGGCAGGGCTGTCTACCAAGCAGTTGCCACATCTGACCCCAGGAGACAGAGCAGGTAGTGCTGGAGCTTGCATAGCCTGCAAAACATGCTGTACTTTAGTCCTCGGGTCTATAGGGACCTGTGGCAGATATCTTGTGCATCTTCTGGGCTGGAGATTTATTGCACAGTTGCCTGAGCCCAGTGTGCCAGCTGTTCCACATTAGCCCCTTGCCCCTGTACTCATTTGAAGCCCTGTTTTGAGTTAATTGTCCCAAGATGGGAACTCAGCAAGTTCTGGAAGGTCTGTGTGGCTTCACCTGCCTGAGATCTGGGTGGATTTTAATTTCACACGAAGTTGATCAGTGGAAACTTCCTACTCCATATCTATTTCCCAGCAGGTTTCACACGACCTTGCACTTGAAGGAGCAGTGATCCCTGCCAGCCACCCACCCCACTCAACACAAGCTCAGTCTGTGCACCAGTCCCCACAAAACAGGCAGGGTAAAATTTCAACAGTGCCTTTTAAGACAATTGCAACTTTAAAAAGCCAACAAGAAAATGAAGAGTTGACTAAACTGTTGCATGGTTTTGAGGAATTATTAATTTCCCTTATTGGTACAAGCTATGCATTCATAAGCAGCTCAGAGCCTCACCAGACTCCTGCCAGACTGAATCATTTTAGCTGGAAGATGAGAAACTACAAAAGTTCAAGGTTGCCACAACAGCAATCAGGCTTTAGTTCAGGAAATGCTATAAACAAATATGCAAAAAGCCTCCCAGCCTCGAGACACTGGAGATTCAATCCCATCTTACAGAGGCAGGCACACAAGATGCACTGGAGCTGGGGATGGGACCTCTGCAGTGGCCCCATCCCAAAATGACACAGGAACACAGGGATTTAGTGCCCGTGGGGTGGAAGGACCCACAGGTACCAAAAGGTGACCTGGAGACATCAGTAATTTCTTTGCTCCAAACTTGTCCTTCTGGTAGTTCTTACAACTTTTAACCTGTCCCAGGGTGAAAAAAGACCATTGGAGCATCTTCCCCAGGCTGAGAAAAACAACAACTACACTGTCCTGCTGCCTCTGCAGGGATATCTCAGACAGCAACCTGTAGAGCTGCACTGAGTAGGTACATATGGTCAGGGACCATCTTCAAAACACGGCAGCCTTAATTATTCTTGCTCCTGTGCCAGACATATCACAGTTCACCTTCAGTATAAATGCCATCAGCTTCTATTCCCATATTGTTTCTTTCCAAAACTTGTCCTTTCTCCCCACTTTAATATTTTAAGCTGCAATGGAACTAGATTTTTCCAAAGCAAAAGTTTGTAGCCAAGCAAATATGTCCATGTCATAAGATGAATGACTATGCAGCTAAAGCAGTGATGTTTTCAGGATTAATCTTGCCTAAATATTTCATTTCTTCACTTTGAGTTATGAACATCTTTTTACATAAGTACTGATAGAGTTTATATATCATTCCCAAAAGGAAAGTTTGATTAAAAAACTAGAAAACCACTTGAGGAAGAGGACTTCAGTCTTATCTGAAGGACAGTTTTTGCCACCTACTGAAGGGCCTATGATGAGATGATAGGCCGTTTATTTTTGATAGTGTTTTTATTTTGGAAGAAAAGGACCATCATAAGTCTTGTGCTACTTTGCCATTGTTGGATTAATACAATGAAACATTTGCTTGAGTCTCAAACCATTAGGGATTGTTGGAGAGTATCTGGGACTCAGCATTCTGCAAGGATTTGGCACCACGCACATCTCCTTGTACTGTGGGATTCATTGAGAGCTGTCAATACAATTTCCTTCAGGAAATCAGAAAGCATAAGAAATCCCATGGCAGACAAGATGCAAGACTGATGAGCTGCAATCAGTATAAATTATCACCTGCAAAGGATAAATCCAATGCACAAGGAAAGAAAATATCTGTTATGACTATCAGAAAAATTCCAGGTGCAACATGAACTTGAGGAAGTCACAAGGTTGTTATTTACAGCTAGACCTCTTCAGCAGCTGGAGTTTTGCAAAGAAAAAAAGAAAACAAACCCAAAACAAACCCAAAGCTGCTAAGATCTTAGACATCATGAGGATGGATGTACATCCATCAGGGCACCATCCTTCCCACCTTATGTTAGTTAACACACCAGAACCCCTGGAAATGCTCAGCCCCCAGCTGGAGGTGGTGGAGGGCTGGCTGGACAGGGAGAAGAGCTGGATCTGCCAGAGGAACAGCTCTGCAGGAGGTTATTTACGTGTTCTGTAGCTACAAGAGATTTTCTCCCATGCATTGCTGTGTAGCCAGGACAGAGACCTAGAGCGGGCAGGAAAAGTTTTAATAGACCAGGCAGATGAGAAAAGGAAATTGGTGTCAAGGACAAGCACAGCCCAGCGTCACCAGGCATCCCAGCAGGTCACATAAACCATCTAAGGTACGAATTTCATTTAGAGCTCCTTGTTCTTCCTACACCCGCAAAACCCAGATACTGATCTCATCCAAGAGCGCCTCTTAACTAGGAGATAAGTGCCATTAATTACCTGCTGGCCCGAGGGTATCTCCTTCCACTGCTAACCCACTCTCAAGTGCTTTGATAAATACCGAGTTTCCTCTTGCAGGGGGAAGGATCCTATCTGCAAAGTGTCGATAGTTTAAAGCCACTTCCAAAACAGCGCCTACCAGCCGATAAGTTTATCCTGCATCTCAGCACTTCGCAAACAGCAGCTCCAAACATTTTTCTCTGACCGATTTATCAAGATTTATATCAGATTTGGGTTCTCTGCTCCAGCTTGACTTTCCCAATATTTCAGCATTCTGTAATCAAACCCCGAGAGGCCCATGACTCGTGGGTATGACATCTTCTGCTTTTCAAGAAGCTCCCGTGCCATGAAATAAAGAGGTAACTGTGCCAGGCAATAAGCAGGAAGAGAATATTTCAAGAATACAAGAGAAATAATTAAAACTCAGCAATTTATTCGGGAACACATATGTGCTTTTGTTAGTAGGAGAATGTCATGCATGGCTTTTTTAATCTCGGGATGCAGTGATGTATTGTGACACTCTGTGCTTTTTGGTGCCCTGCATTTCCATCCATTTCCTTCCCTCAAGTGGGGCAGGCTTTCCAATGGATTGTCACCATTTAGTAATTACAAATATAAATGTCACTGCTGTCAAATAATATAACACACCTCACGCATCAGGACACAAGCTGTTTAAAATGGAGCTATTATAGCAAAGCCACCGCTGTGTGAACACGCCTTGATTAAATTCACAGACATTAATCATTTTAAATAAAAACTGAATTTTGTCAAGGCAGCAATGAACTTTCCAGAAGATATAGGAGTGAAGTGATGTTTCCAGAAGGCACTGTTCCTCCAGGCATTGCTTTAATGCTGGAGCACAGTTGGAGTACATAATGTATAGCTGCAAAAAGCAGTTTTTCAGCGCGAGTTCCACAGAGGAGTTCAGGACCACAAAACCCCTGAAAGCTGCAGCCCTCAGCATATGGCAACTGCTCACCTGAGCACAGGGAGAGCCATCACAATCAGGAGTCTTGTCTACACAGGCACAGCCCCAGCGAGCTGAGACCAGAGTCCAGGGTAATCGGTTTGGCCATGCTGTCAATCCCACCCCCAGGCAGAGGTTTCCCTGCCAGCCTGCTCCGTGCCAAGGCAGTTTCTGTTTTCCAGACTGTCAGTCTCAAATCCTATCAGATTTCAGGCTCCAGAAGACAGATTATCTGGGCAGCATTATGACAGATGCACTGCTGAAGATGTCCACTAACTCGGAGAGAAAAAGGAAGATTTCTCCCCCTGCTCCTTTTCTGTCCATGTCAGAGCCATCTGCCATCCACTGCTGGGTTCATCTTTGTCTCACCTGGAAACAACTCCACCAAAGGGTCTGCACATGCATTTATTAGGTGAAAACTTAGTTTGATGGAAAGATTTAGTTTCTTTATCTTCCCAGAGAAGGGATATCCTGGGAAAACAATCTTTGATTATTCCCCTATATATTAAAGAAGTTACTCTGCATAGGGATCAAATTGCAGTCGCAGAGTGGAACAGCCACTTGGCACGATGATAGATTGCTGTATCAGTCATACCTGTGAACCTTATTTACAGAAGCACCACAGAAATATTTGAGCTGGCAGCTGTTGCACTGTGAGAGCAAATACAGCTAAAAAGGTTTTCTATTTTGAAGAATTTCAAATTCTTAAAAAAAAAAACAAACCCACATGTGCAGAACACATCTCTCCTCACTATCATCCAGCTCCTGCCTGCCCCTTTTGATGAAGGGTCTCTTAAGTATGAAGCATTTGCTAAAATGCAGACAACGATGCTGCTGTCACTGTTCAGTCTACTTATGAGAGTCCAGCTCTGAGATCAGGAGCAGACAAAAGAGGAGAGAAATCTCATTTGGAGTCAGATGATGCTCAGCCCCAGCTTGCTGCATGTCCAGCCAAGTTTTTTACTCCATCACTGAGTCACCTTGCACTTACTGATTTCCCAGGTGGGTCTGAGCCTTGCCCAGTTTGGGGTGAGCAGACACTGGTGCCAGCTACGGGGACAGCAGAAGACCCCCAGGACCATGCCAGCTGTAGCAGCCAGCCAGCATGAGAGAACAAATTTCTCACCCTTCCATTTCAAATGCAAGGAGATCTCGGCGCCCTCACATGAATTGAGCACAGCCAATACACAGCCCTGCTGATCCCTCCCCTGCCCTCACCCCTGTGCTGTTCCCTCCATCATCCAGCTACAGCTGTACGTGCAGCTGCACGGCAAAAGCAGACTGAGTAACTGATCTGGGCTAAAAAAAGAGGCAACTCCTTTAAAATGAACTCTTAAATTTAGCTTCAGAATTTGCAGCAAAACTCTTCTTGATTGAGGCTGGTGTGCTGGGAGTGAGATGCCTCCTGGCGTGGATCACCCACCCTAGCAGGCTCAGCTCTTCCCTGGACATTTGGGGTTTCTCTGTGCTGCCCTGGGACACATCAGCATCATGCACCACACAGGCTGTGGTGCCCAGCAACACCATGGTCCTCCCTGGGCTGTCCCCACTCATCCAACTTGAAGTACCAGGCAGCATTAGCACAACTCCTAAGGCAACAGTAAAGCCCCTAGATTCTGGGGGTTGCTATTTTATAAACTGAAGCATGCATATGTTCCATTTCTCTGTTGCCAAAAAGAGTCAGACAGATAAAACACAAAAAATGTGAAGTTTGTTATAGATGCAAAAGCCAGAGCCCATAGACCTTGCTCTTCTATCCTTCAGCCTGAGTCAAGCACTTTAACCAGCTCTGCCACTCAGCCTCCTCTTCCTGTTAGAAATGTATAACAGAAGGGAAATTATGCCAGGATCCAGAACATATTTGCTACCTACCAGAGTCAGCACTGCACTTTACATCAGAAAAATCTCTCCTGGGGACTCACTTTAAACTCAGGTCAACACATGACTCCCCCAGCATTAAGTGAAGGAGCTCTACTGAAAGCTGCTTGAATACCCCTCTACCAAAACTGAAATATCAGAGAAACTCACTATATACAAGGAGGTTTGCTTTCTCACTTGCTTTGCCTAAATACAAGCCCTCTGCTGCTCCTCAGAACATCTCAACAAGAGATTGAGCCTCAAACAAGAGCAGCTTTTCCAAGCCCAAGAAAAACCAGCTCAGATGCCACCTCAAATTACCATCCAGGCTCCCAAGAAGCTCCATTTCCCACAGCCATGCTCTGCCTCTGCAAAAGCACTTCATCCCTCAAACCCACCACTCCCTGACCTGGGGAAGAGTTTTTATACTCAGGGCCCTTAATGATTTGTCCAGTGGTCTGGATTCAATGCACCAAAAAACTCATCTTTCCAACTGAAAGCTTTTACCTCACTCTCCTGGATTGCCCTGGGAGGAAATGTGTGAATTTTGTGTCAAAACATTTGTGTTCCTCCACAGGGGACAGAAGAAAGTTCAACCTAGAGGAAAAGGATGGCACAAACAGAAAAGTTTGATGTTTTGGGTTTGGTGGGTTTTTTTTCTTTATGAATAAAGAAAACCTTTTCTATGCAGAAGAAGTGTGAAAGTGTTAGGGGTCGAATCAGCAGCAAAGTGCACATCTTGCACTAAAGAAATGCGTTTGTACAGATATAATAAAAGCATGAGAGTCCTGCTCTGCTCTTCAGCAGTAGAAAAATACCCTTGGACTCTTCTTTGCCTCATAAATCACTGGCACAATTGTCCTGTGTGAAATGCTCTCACTGCAGCTGGGCTTGGGGTGGCAGGAAGGGCAGGGCTTGGTGTTGTCACCCAGTGCAGTGGCCAGCAGGACAGGTTTGCAGCCACAACCTGTGAGAACGAGGCCTCAGACTATGATGTGTTGTCTTGCCCTTCACTTTTCAACCCCTGTTTTTAGTAGGCAGGATTGAATTCTTTGCATTAGCTTCAGAAGCAAGAACAGGTCCCCAGCACTACCTGGCAGCACTCGCTGCTGGGAGCAATGTGACATCCCCTAGTCTTATCTACATATCATGAATGAAATTCAGAGTAACAGCTGTGCTGAACAGTCAAAGGGAACCTTCTTGTGGACCACTGCAGAAAGGATTCTCTGCAAAGCATGTTTTTTTCCTTGCACATGCAGAAGATGAGCTCACTCAGACCACACAGGCACTGGAGCCTTGAGGCCCTGGTGTGTGGCCAGCTCAGGCCAGTGGGGTGGGATGTGTGCTCAGCATGGATGTGCACCTGGATTCTCCCTCCCACGGCAATCCAGGGAGCACAGCATCCTGCTCATCTCCATGACCTCTGGAGCAGGAGCAGGGAGCAGTGTGGGGCTGGGAGGGCTGCAGGAGGCACCAAAGCAGTTTTGCTGAAGTCACAGCCACACACAGCACGTCAGCAATGGCACAGTCACAGACCTGAGCTCTGACCTCCACAAACACCAGCCTTCTGATGGGAATCTGAAATCCTTTAAAAGCCCCTTTCATACACCTCAATTATTTTAACCACTTAACCATCACGTTCCAGTATTGATTTGAACGCATACAAATTATTTAAGTCAATTGCCTATTAAAATTCATTTTCGGTGAAAGGTCAAGCCTCCAAATTGAAACCAGATGCAGTACATTATGCCTATCAGTACTGTGATCTGCACACAAGTTCATTATAATGCTTCTGCAGATGTAATTTCTCTTGTCAAATTTTGCTCTGTATGCCACTGTGGCTATTACAAGCTCTATTAATTATGAGGCCTCTTTACTCTTATTAACAGAAAGTTTTAAATACTGCAGTCTCAAATAAAGATATACAAAAAAGCATTATGGCTTACCCACCTTATAGCATGCTGTTCCTGAAATTCAGAGAGAAAGGGAAATGAATTGATTTTGTAGCTGGAAATGCATTTTATTCAGTTACAGAAGATCTGAGGAGCTTTCAGGCTCCCTGCAGTGAGTAACAGTGAAAAGTAGCACCCTGCCCTGAAGCCACCAGCAACATCCCTACATCCAGGACTTGTGTTGCTTGTAAAGTGCAGTGACTTCTGGGCAGCTCTTAATCCACTTGAAGTCCATCAAGAGAAAAAGGCCACAGGAGTGGCCTCTCCATGTCACCTGGAAGCCTCCACTGACAGCTGATGAAAGGCAGCAGAAGTACAGCAAACCTCAAAGCAGCCCCTAAATGTTTACACTGCTCTTTTCCTCAGCAGTCAGAGCTGGGAAATACCACCCTGACTTGATTTGGGTTGCATCTGGTTTTAAGTTCCTTGAAAAATAAAGGCCAGTTAGTCATGGCTTGCTCTGCCACTGATTGCACTGGTCTTTCCCCAACACATGCACTGCCCTTTGTGTCTTTCTCTATGTCTTTCTTTCCTGCTTATGGAGTAAAGGGGGCAATGGAACACAGAGGAGAAAATGGCATTTTCTCCCAGAGTCTCAGAAGTGTTTTGTTTTCTCTGAGACTGACCCTGTAACTACCATCTCAAGAGAAAAATTATTTTTCTTCCAAAGTAAAAACCATTTGAAAGGAAGGCTGCTGTTCCTGTGGGAAAATGATGGGGTTTCTCTTGGGTAAACTCAAAACAAACCAAAATGGAAATTTTCATTTCATTTTTAAATGCCAGTTTGAAATAAGACATTTGCATTTCTGCCCTCCAATAGCAGGGATGTTTTCCCTATTAAGATGTTTATAAAAACATTGTGTTTTGGTAGAAGGAGGGGGTGTTTGGTATTTCTGATAGGGAAAGCTGATCTCTGACCATCTCTGAACATCTGAAAGTGTTTTGAGCTCTTTGCAGCCTACATTGACATTTCGGAGTGTTGAAAGATGCACAGATCAAGTCAACAAATTTCAAGCATCTTATGAGTAATTCAGTTCATAGAATCTTTCCCAGCCCAGGTAATCACTTCACTGTATGTTACACTAACACAGACCTGGGCTGTACTTTAATTACAGCATCTTCCACAGTTCTTCCAAGAGTTCGTAACAGCTCTTTAAGACAATTGTCAGGAAAAAGTGGAAAAGAAGAGCCAAGACAAGAGGAACTGCTCTCAGTGCCAAGTATATTTGGTAATTCAGCAGACATACACAGACACACCTTTTCTTTGCCAAAAGTTAAACCTTTTCCTCTTAAAGTTCTCATTATTTTCTTGTAGAAGTATTTCTTCGCAGTGGAGATCTGTAAAATCTCTCCAATTTCCTTATACTGTATTTGCTGGAACCTGTGAGTCCCCAGTGGGTCACCCCAGAAGCTGATGCCTTAGGATTTTAGCTTTTATATTTTTTAAATCCTGCACTGCTTTAGGGTATAACTCTAAACTCCATATAGAGTGTTAGTTAACTGTCTTCACATTTGGGTCAGATGAAACAATCCCTCTTGGTCTGATCCTGATCAAAGTGAGTGGGAGCTTGTGGGTGTCCCAGGGAGAGGGCATGGCTGGGTACAGAGGCTGCACCCAGAGCAGGTGTCTCTCTGCAACACAGCTCGTGGGAAGTGAGAAGGTGTCTCCTCCCCTGAAGCTGGGATCATTGTGTGAATAATCACAGAAAAAGGGCTGAGGGTGGGGAAAGGCATCAAAAGCAAGAGTCCTGTTTGAGGAGATGCAGTGGTGGTCCTGCTTCTGGTTGGGTTGGGCTTAACTCGCATACGTCTAAAGTCATCTGAAAGTGATTCTGTGGACACAGCCTCTGGGAAGAGCTGCTGTCTCAGAGCCCATCACGCTCCCAGCTCAGCTGCAGAGGTCTGCAGGCAAGGGCAGGGCCTCTCTTGCAGTGGGATTTGTGACACAGGCACCATCCTGCCGGGAAGAGAGTGGCGTGGCCAGGCCAGCAGCACTGGCAGATGGTGAGGATCTTCCATCTCAGCAGAAGCTGCAGGGCTCTCTCAGGAGGAGGGGAGGCTTGACACCTGCTCTTCCAGTCACACAGGGCTCTGTGCAAGCAAAGGGATGATCCATGAGCAGGACATGCACTGCCCAGGGTGCCACCTCCACAGCTGTGGCTGCTGGGGCCATGGCAGGAGTTCTGCAGGGCCATGGCTTTTGGAGGTCCCCACTGGGATCAGAAACTGCTCCATTTAGTCAGAAAAAATCATGGCAAGGGATAGTGGGGCCATGTAATCCAGGGGTTAAAGAACAAGTTTCACCATCATCTCTCCACCTCTCTTCCTCACTTTCTTGGAAAAAGGATGAGTAAGAACCCAGCCCTGGGCAGGACTTCACAGTGTGTTGCAGGCAGGTATGGGCACTATGAATGCAATTCACAGAGGGGAGGCATCTCAGAGCAGCTTCCAAATGACCAACATCAAGTTCTCACAATTTGGCTGAGCTCATCCCAGTACCAGTGTGAGCCAGCCCCGGGGTAGGGTGCACAGCTGATGCAGAACTGATGCTACACTTGATCTCAGCTGAAAGGCCATTACAGAGAAATCAGAAGAGACTGGCTAAAAGCAATTTATGGGGTTACAAAATGATGTATTACATGCACCATGGCTCCAGGTTTGCAGTAATTTAGGCTGGTATTGATTGAGGAGAGACTGGGGCATATTCCACCACCTTTTTAATTTCAGTCTGATTTGGCCACTACTTGCAGGTCAGCAGGCAATTTGATGAGACAAAAACAAACGAAGCATTAGAGAAGCCTAAATCACAGGCTTTTAGAAGTACCTTGTAAATAACTTTTAAGGCTGAACAAGGAGAACAAAATGAAAGAATTGGCTATTAAGGAAATCGAGACTGAAGTTTCAGGCTCAGAAAAAATGGTTTCATGGCACAGCTAAGAAAGAATATCACTCACACCTACCATCATTGCCTGCCTGCATTTTCCCAAACAAATATGCTGCCTTTTTCCTCATATTATGGTGCTAATTCTGTCTCAATGTGTACTGATGAAATTTTACCAAAATAAAGCCAAAGTTCATACAGTTTCTTACAAAGGCCTCTAATGATATTATTTCAACAGTGGGATGGATGAATTGGTAGGATTCCAGATTATTCAAGCCATGTAATGGTGGATTATTGTCTCTGCACTTCAAGGAAAGGGACAGGCTGTAAATCTGAGTGTAAAACTCCTGTAAGGGTAAATCTGAGAGGATTTTTCTCCTGGAGGTAGTGATTACAGTATTAGTATATGGAAGAGTACCCATCACTACTTGGCTTGGGGAAATTGCCCAGTGATTTCCATCAGGGAGGAAAACTTTGTCACATTCCATGTAATATTGAGGAGAAAAAGCACAGGCAGAGGAAGTGGGAGGAAAAGGTTATTTAATTCTTCATTATTCCTTTTTGATTCTAGGGTTGAAGGGGTCCTCTCCTCACAAAATTACCTTAAAGTGCATGAAATCCCAGATAATTTTCCTTTCCCTCCTAGGAATGTGCCCTGTAAGTTATCAGGCACACCCACAGTCTCACAGGGTGAGAGGGTGGTGGAGGCACATGGTAAAGGGGGAATTGTTCCAAGCCATAGAATGTGTCCAACTGCAAACTGCCTGAATTCAGCCCCAAGTTCACCTCTGCTGTGTTTGCATATTGATGTTGTGTAGGACATGGACAAAGGTCTGAGCAAAGCAGATCGATTGTGTCACTTACACCAGCCATCAGGTGTGGATATAAATGGATTTTCTGAGTTTGCTGTGACTATCAAAACTTGAACTCTGATGTG
The DNA here is from genome assembly GCF_009819655.1 of Sylvia atricapilla. NCBI lineage: Eukaryota > Metazoa > Chordata > Aves > Passeriformes > Sylviidae > Sylvia > Sylvia atricapilla. The sequence continues at coordinate 8,074,938 of NC_089152.1, read as the reverse complement.
CACAGGTAAAGAGAGACACAGGAATCTCTGATTGGAGTAATTAGCACCTTCCTGCAGAAGTCTTCTCTGATCTCTAATTGCATGTTCATTTCAGTCTTTTAATAGCACACTTGTGAGATGCTTTTCTACTTGCTGCAGGTAAAGGGAGACATGACCTCGTATTCCAACGCAGCAGCTGATGGAGCAGATGTGATGTCCAGGCTTGCTGAGACTTGGGAGTTAGCTGGAAAAATCTCTGAATTTACTTCAAACCGAGCAACTTCTGAGGAGCCAGTTCTTTATTTCTGGCTAGCAGGGAATTTGTTCAAATGGCATCCCAGGCAACATGAAGTCCCACTTCGTGGTTTGTCTCACAATAAAATCAAGTTGAGTGATGTAAGGGAGGATAACCTCTCCTTCCATGGGCCTGTGGGAAATTATAACCTGCTCCCAGACACATACTAATGTTGAGAAGGCCAGTCAGGCTCTATGGACTGTCACAGTCAACACAGAAAGTTCAGGGCTCAGCTGCCAGTGAACCTGATTCCACCCTTCTAATAATTCATTCACAACTGAATGAAACCACCTGAGCATCTTCTTTCTTTGTCTCAACTCCAGAAGTCAAACCCCTCAAAAGTTATTGGCAGTTTTAATTAAAACTAGCTTTGAGACACAGAGCAACCTATAATGGTTATGGCTCATTCTAGATAATACTGTAATAACCCTCTCTCATATTAAATATAGCAGCAATATTGTTCACCAGAGATGAGGACATTAGCACAAATAATCAGCCTCACTGTTGTGGGGAGGGGACTGAAGCCAAGAGGGGGTCTAAAATGATTGCATAAAATGCATTTGCTCCTGAAAAAGAGCCACCCTGCAGCTCACTGCCCTCATCAGCATCCTTCCCAGAAGGCCCCTGAATTTCCAGTAGATTTAGTTCAAACCCCCCATACTACTTCAGCAATGTGCTGTCAGTGGGAGATCATTTCCAGGTTCCTGCCCCTGCCTGGGCTCTGGCTGCATTGTCTCTGTGTCATTCACAGGAGCCACTTTGTCACCAGCACAGAGCTGTAGCAGGGAGGGCTGTGGGCTCAATGGTTGCAG